>NC_045957.1:21497380-22152380 GCF_010909765.2 Amblyraja radiata | reverse complement strand
AGATGTTACAGTTTTCAGTTTACAAAAGTCGGACGTGACTCCAGAAGTCGGGCATCAGTCAGTCCACAAGCCGTGAGAGTCAGTCAGTCCAAAGGCCATGAGTTAATCCCAAGGCCGTGAGTGAGTCCACAGGTCATGAGTAAATTGCTCACTTCCCCCCCTCCACTGACATCCCCCACCTCAAGATGCTGCCCTCCG
This sequence comes from Amblyraja radiata, assembly GCF_010909765.2. Lineage (NCBI taxonomy): Eukaryota > Metazoa > Chordata > Chondrichthyes > Rajiformes > Rajidae > Amblyraja > Amblyraja radiata. The sequence continues at coordinate 22,152,182 of NC_045957.1, read as the reverse complement.
CCTGGCTATAGGATGCACCCCCTACTGAAGCCGCCCACATCCCCTGCATGAGGACACCCCGCCCTTCTCATCAGCTCACGAGAGCCTCCGCCTGAAGCTATGCCTCGCCCTTGGCTGCACGACATTTGCCACCCCCCACCCCACCCACCCTGACAGCCCCCACCTCGAAAAAATATTTTGCACAAAATTTTCAGTGTTCATTAACATCTGAAATTGTCTTTAGGCTGCTTTTTCAACATCATGTCAGGAAAAGTTAGAGGTCAAGGTGATGTGGCTATTGCTGTAGTATCCTCTGGGATAGCAGCTACATTAATGCCTGGTTGAAGAACTACACATTCTCGATTCAAGATACCCATCCAAGTGGCCGAGGATACATTGTGCAACATCGAGAAGAACTCTAAGACGACACATTTCATGAGGCAAGTGAGTCATTGTTTGGGATGAATGTCCAATGATTAGGAGAGAAAGCTTTGAAGCGGTGGACAGAACTCTTCAAGATGTCAACACTAAGCCTTTTGGTTGAAAGATGAAGGGAAATGTCAAAGGTTTCCTGAAGGATGGTAACATCGACCAAGAATGTTGTCATTAACAGTGTGCTTTGTTGAATGATGACTTCTGAGATAAATTCTCAGATTTCTTTCGTAAAATTTGACCGCTGACTTTCTCTTAATTAAAATTGTCTCTTTTTATCAACAGGAAATAGTCATCAAGAGGCAGTGAGCAGCAGAACACAACAAGAGACACAACAAGAAAGAACTTAATAATTCTCATCTTTAACATTTAAAATGTTCTTATATTTTAATAGTCATTCACATTTTAAACTTTAATAAATCCTTTTTGCACTTTTGATGCCTGTGTGTTCTTCGTCACAATAGGAACCTAATAGGCAGGAATGGCTGCTCTGTGGGAGAGCCACTAAGAGTGCATGGGGGGAGGTTGTGGGGTGATGCACTGAATGTGTGGGTGGGAGGGGAATGGCAAGGAGCAGAGTGGGGGGGAGGTGAAGGTAGGTGGGGTGACTGAGTGAACTGCCAGCGTACCAGGCGTGAGTGACTGCACTGCCAGCCCACGAGCCGTGAGTTAGTGAACTGCCAGCCCACCAGCCATAAGTGACTGAACTGCCAGCCCAATAATCCATTCAGTCTACCCTCTTCCCCCTTCTCTCTTATAGTCTGTCACCTGTTTTGGGCAGAATTTCTGGCAGTTTCTCAGCCGCCAGCCTGCCTGCCAGGTCCGAGTGATTGTACTGCCAGGCCTCAGTGACTGAGCTGCCAGCCCTCAATGACTGAGCTGCCAGCCCAAAAATCCATTCAGCCCACAAACACCGTACTAGCCCTCTGGAAACCAGTACCTTCGGCTCACAACACTCATAATAGCGCAACAGAAAGTGCCCCCCCCCCCCGGCCAGCTGCAATATTGGAATAGATGGAGAGGTGGAATATTGCATTGGGTGTCCAGCCCTCACGTGTGATGCTGGGACTCAACGGGTCCCACTTAGTCTAGTATTTGATAAAATTAAGAATTACTGGGAAAGAGAACTCCAAACACTCTTCAATGTGTGCAAGACACGCTTTGATACAATTCAAGGTGGTTCACAGAGTTCATATGTCAAAAGATAAGTTAGCTTGTTTTTATGGTCATATAAATCCTACCTGTGACAGATGTAACTCTGAAGTGGCCTCACTGACCCATATGTTTTGGTCCTGCCCACTTTTGGAAAAATATTGGAAATACATTTTTGATACTTTGTCTGTAGTTTTAGGTATTGATTTACAACCTCATCCTATTACTGCAATTTTTGGGCTACCAATGTTAGATTCTATTCATTTGTCCAGTTCCGCCCATCGGTTGATTGCTTTTACCACATTAATCACCAGAAGATCTATTTTATTTAAATGGAAAGACTCTAACCCTCCGACCACACTCCATTGGTACTCTGAAATGATATCATGTTTAACTTTAGAAAAAATCAGGAGTGACATTGTTGAACCCTTGGTTAAATTTGATAAGACTTGGAGAAAATGTATTCAACACTTTCACACAACATAAATTGCTCCCTCTCCAACCGTTATAAAAATTATTTTACCTCTATATGGTGGAACGGACTTGACGGCTGTTTGACGACTTAAATTGTTGAAATTCTCAGCTCAGATTCTGTTTTGCTTTTTTTCCTTTAGTTTAGGGGGGTTTTGTTTCTTCCTTTTTTCCTTTTTTTTTCTTTTTATCTTTATGTTTTTTTCTACATATATAAGTTTTCTTTTAAACATTGAACTATATTTACATAGAGGTCTATATTCGAAGTGTATTTTGTCACTGGACTCATATTTAAGTTATACCTGTTATTAATGTAATCCTGATCCCTATGTATCAATATCATTGTTGTGTTTGTCATTATTCTTTTTGTTTTGTTTTTTTGTTTTGTTTTTGTTTTTTGGGAAAAAACGAATAAAAAGATTTTAAAAGGAATTGATGGAGAGGTGGAATATTGCGTTGGGGGACCAGCCCTCCCATGTGAACATGGGACCTTAAGCACTGTTGGATGAATCCAGCAATATAACCTTTCCTTTATTGTCAAATCCTTCTCATTTTCTAGATATCTATCCATCAAACCCAAAGATCTGAAATCTACAAATTTTCTGTCATCATACTTTTCTGTCAGCATTGACTTTAAATAGATTGCCAAATGCTATTGCAGAATTGACAGCAGGCTTTATCGATGAATCTTTAAAATTGCTTTGTGCTACTTAACCTGTTTAAAAAATATATAAATCATGAGTTTTGTAGAGATGTATTACATTGTTCCCAGGTATATAATTAAGTATTGATTTATGTCAGTTTTCAATTACAGCAAAAGTATACCAATATAATGCTATTTTTTGCACCCAATCCCAAGAGCAAAAAATAGCAAAATGTAACTCTCATTTGATTTTGAAGACATTCACAGATACTTCAGTCTTTATATTACTTACAACCAATGAAATTACTTTTGTTCTCTCATATGCTTGGTTAAATAATTAATCAAGGAACCAAAAGATCTTGGAGAAATATTTGCCTGGATAATTATTAACATTTTCACTTTGTTTTGTAGGTAAAATCCTACTGGTAAAGTACAAAGTATCAAAGACATGACATAAATTTGCACAAAGGGTTCAAGAACATGCTTTACTTCATGGCAAAGCAACATGAGATGAAAAAAATAGTGAATGGTTCAATTAGTTACTTAGTTTGTTAAGTAATCTAGATCTAGGCAAAGTAATTATCAGTGCATATTAAATGTAATTGTCACGGTGTCTGATTGAAGCAATTGTTTATTTTTAGGGTGCATTTGAACTCTAGGATGTGAAAATGGTGGACCAGTGTGAGGGGACCATTTATTAATTCTTGGCAATCTCTCCTTCAGAGGCAATAAGGAAATTCTGGTGCAGAAACCAGAAGGCAAGACCTGTTGAGAAGGCTGTTAAAATTCAACATGTGATTCCTCACTGTATAAACAATAGAACAGACAACAAAACCGAGGCAGTCAGGCTACGCTTCATAAATCACTGACTTGGCCTCGGCTGGAGAATCTGGGCATTATATCTTTGGACAGATGTCAAGGCTCTGGGGAGGGATACTGGAATGCGATCAGAGGTGAGGGACTTCAGTTATGTGGAGTCTGCTGAAGAGGTGATTGCTCTACTAGACACGGAGAAAGTTTTTGGGAGATTAAGTGGAGCAGGCATACTTAGGAACGATTTTTGAAACAAAATAGGATAGTGTTAAGATGTGGGGATTGCTGGTCGGCGCGGACTCGGTGGGCCGAAGGGCCTGTTTCTGCGCCGTATCTCTAAATGGCAAAAAAAATGGATAAGCTATTTACTCTAGCTTAACTGTCAGCAACCAGAAAATATAAAAAACATATCAAAGCATTGAAGTTTAGTAAGGAAATCTGGAGTGCAGAATGAGATGGCTGAAAACTGCAGCCAAGGGAGGGGTTAGAGAACTTTTGATGTAAAGAAATTAAGAAACCTTGAGCTTATAAAGCAGAGGGCATATATTAGATTCATTGCATCAGTTGCATTAGTAAAGGAATGAAATAATTGAGCCATCACAATGAGGACTAAATTGTGATTTCAATTGTGGTTCGAAAGGAACACAGACAAAAGAGGATTCCCTGGATTTTTTTTAAATGTGTAAGATATTTAGGGTGCATTTTGACAGAGTAGCGAATTCATGTGTCAACAGTATGTTTAAGTGGAACCAAATTGGATATCACCTGGAAATTGAAGCAATACAGGTAATAATAGCATAGATAAATGGGTGATGAGTACTTGGGTCAATGGTATGCGGAGGATGGGTGCAGTACAGTGACGATGAGCAAAATTTATGAATTTCCTGTGGTGAGATGAAATAAAAGCTAAAGGGTTAGCTATTCTAAAACATTCTTTTGCAACACTTATAAATCTCATCAGTGAGGCCTGGGAATTGTTCTCTATTCCCCTCCGCAGACCTTTGGAATTCAAGAGATGAAGGAGTAGAGTGTGGGGAATGAAGAAACCAATCAACAATAAAATAAATATGCCAAATGCTACGAGCACAGAACATAAAATAATTTAAACCGAAGAATAATATATTTAGGCAAAATTGAAGGCAAGTAAAAGTGGTGAAATGTGAGTGCAAGGGGACATCTGTTCATGCTCTGTTAAACTGGAGAGCATTAGGCTGTCTGAACGCAAACCTTATGGGAGAAGTAGATCATCAAGTTGCAGTTGTTAACTGCTCGATCAGAGCAATATTTCAACAATTAAAAAAAATACGGTTGCATTATGAAACTCACCAATAAAGAAAAGGAAATAATGCAATAGTAACCCAGGTAGATGACTAAAACGGGAAGAGATACAGAAATAAATACACAATAATTACAACTATTTATACTTGTGCGCAGAAACAATTTGCTGACATTTTACCCAGATCACATCAGGATTTGTGATGTCTTCCTGCATTTAATTTGGCGTTAGACAAGGAGCAAAATTGCATACAAAGGCAACAAGTCGCTATTGAGAGTTGCAGATACATATTAGGGGAGGGAGAGGTATCTGTGGTAGAGGCTGAACTTCCTTTACTTGGTCGGAAAAACCACACTTCAGTGAGGCGCGTCAGATGATACATAGATAAATAGATACATAGACAATAGGTGCAGGAGGAGGCCATTCGGCCCTTTGAGCCAGCACCGCCATTCAATGTGATCATGGCTGATCATCCCCAATCAGTACCCCATTCTTGCCTTCTCCCCATATCCCTTGATTCTGCTAGCCCTAAGAGCTCTATCCAACTCTTTTGAATGCATCCAGTGAATCGGCCTCCACTGCCTTCTGAGGCAGAGAATTCCACAAATTCACAACTCTCTGTGTGAAAATGTTTTTCCTCATCTCAGTTCTAAATGGCCCACCCCTTATTCTTAAACTGTGGCCCCAGGTTCTGGACTCATGTTTGCAGGCTGTCAGAAGGGACCCAACTCTCTGTTGATCCTAAAAAATACAGGTTACAGGGGCTGAATTGTTAAACGTCATCTTCATATCGATCCAGGCACAAATCGAGGATTATCCAGTCAATGACTTCAAAGGCAGAAGGCAAGTTCTGATGAAGGGTCTTTGACCTGAAATGTTAACTCTGTTTCCCTTTCCACAGATGCTACCTGACCTGCATTGTGTTTCTTGCATTTTCTGTTTTCATTTCAGATTTTTAGCATCTGTCCTTTGGGAGTTTTTATAAGGCAAATTGTTTGCTAGGGTCAACAGTTATGTAAACTTTTTCTTGTAATGTCATCATTGAGAAAGAATAGGTGTTTAGATTTTAGTCTGAAGATTTTAGTCTCAACCCAAAACATCACCTATTCCTTTTCTCCAGAGATGCTGCCTGACCCGCTGAGTTACTCCAGCTTTTTGTGTCTATCTACAGTGTAAATCAACAGTTCCTTCCTCCACATGTTTAGATTTAATCTCTGGAGGACATGGATAGGCAATGTTTCAGGTTGTATCTTCCCTCCAGCACTTTGTGTTCTACACAATATTCTAGCACCTGCGATTTCTTGAGTCTAAGTGCTTAGATTTGCATGCCTTAATTTACTTATTCTGGGGATAATGAAGTCATAAGAGTGCTGGCATGTATTGTCCATCCACAATCACACTGAACTGAGGACAGTTAAGAGTTGTAGCATTTTGAGGTCTGGACTCAATGAATACCATTGTTTTCCTGAGAAGCATTAGTAAGCTCCATGCATTTTAATGATCACCACAGTTGTTATAGATTAAAATTTTATTTTAATATTCCTGATTTACTTAAGCATGTAAATCTAAATTCTCCAGCTGCCTGTGTTCTGGATCTATTATGCTGACCTCTGTATACTAGTCTGGCAACTTATTCACTGTGATACTGTATCCCTCTGACTTCTCATAAGTGCAAGGTGCTGTTGACCCTTGCGCCCCAGCAGACAAATACACACATTCACATAGCAATCTATACATTTTAGATCAACCTGGAGTATTTACCCAGCTTCTATTTCATTCCAAAAATATATAGCTGCCATGAAGAAACTAAAATCTGTCAGAATGTTTTCATACAGATGTCTTTGGACTTGAAAGCAATATCTAGAATATTGAAGTTGTGCGGACATCTACTTCAAACGTGGTTGATATCATTCATCAGAAACTTGATAATGAAGACCAACACTGCCATATAGTCATCAGATGTGTCATTAAACATGTCACCAGCACACTGAAGGATGATTGTTGGTGAATATACCAATCTGGACATGTCCTTTTGCATGCATCTGCCAGTATGCGATGTAGCATGCAGCCACAAGACTTGGAATTGTGGAAGGGTAAAAGCTAGAGTGCATTCTTTCCCTCATTAATTCTAAAGAGGAAGAGAAAAATGATGAAGAGTATGATAAGAGTACAATGCACAATCTGGTCTCTCTTCGTGCCTCCCCATGCCGTTAGCACAATGTAATGCTGAAAATGGGATACAATGCTGAACCAATGCAGCAACTGGACCCACTCACCAATAGCCATAGCACCACCCCACACTCTAGTGCCTGTTAATTTAAGACTTCCCACTCAACACCAATCAAGGTGGAAGATAATGTGCCACTCAGCAACCGACAATATTATAATGGTAAAGGAGGCTGGAAGAGCAGCAATTCCATCTCTCGATAAATAAAAGCCTTTGCTTTAGTTTATCTTTTTTTATGTATAGAACCATTTCTCCTTTTTTCTTCCTTAATTTCTTTGTAATCCGTTGCTGAATTATAAAACAATCAGACCTATTTTTATTTTGGCAATAATATGTGCCTCTTCCTTTAATCTAAATTCTCTTTTATCTTTGATGTGGCAAGAGATGAAGAGTTAGGATAATGAGCAAGTATTCAATCTGGCACAATGTGACTAATAGGGTGATCTATGTTGGGGTCATAGCCATTCATCTTATTTATAGACAATTTAGATGAGATTGTGAGCTTGGTTTATCACTGGCAAAGGATGAGCATTGTCAGCAGTGTCGATTGAAGCACTAAATTAGAAGAAGGCATTGATTAAATGAATGGGCCAAATACTTGTAAACGCACTGCAATGTGGGCAAATGCGAGGTCATCCACATTGAGTTTAAAATGAAATAATAAGTGCTTTTTAAATGATGTGGTGGGAAGCATTGAAGGTCTTGTGAGATTATAGATTTTAGTCGAGTTCATAAAACATTTCCGAAAGAGTGCATGTAAATTTACCAAAGTAACACCAAGATTCTTGGGGTAAGGTTGCACAGTTAGATTATACAAGTGGAGTAATATTATCGGGAATTTAGAAGGGGCAACTTGGACTAAAATGTTAAGATATTACGGGTAATGAAATTTATTGGATAATGAAAGAAGATTTACATTAACTGGCTGTTTAGTCTAGAACTTAGGGCACAGTTTATAGATTGTAGCCAGACCTTTCAAACGGGGAAATATTTTGTGTCTCATATGTCTCATAATTTTATATATATCTATCAGGTTGCCCCACAACCTCAAATGCTCCAGAGAAAGTAATCTAAATTTGTCTAACCATGTGTACACTGCTCTGAAAGGTTAGTTCACATGTGATCCAAGGAGAGATAGCTGAATGGATAAAAAATTGATTTAATGGAAGGTAGCAGAGGGTAATTGTGGAAGGTTGCTTTTCAGACTGGAGGCCTGTGACTAGTGATGTGCCATAGAGTTTGGTATTGGGCCCATTGCTGGTTATCATCTGTATCAATGATTTGGATGAGAACCTTCAAGGCATGATTAGCAAGTTTGCAGATGACACAAAAGTGGGTGGTATCGGAGATAGTGAAGATGGTCGTCAAAAATTGTAGCAGGATCTTGATCGGTTAGGTGGGCTGAGGAATGATTGTTGGAATTTAATACAGAGAAATAAAAGGTGTTGCATTTTGGGAGGTCTAAGAAGCGCAGCACCTACACAGTGCATGGCAGGACTTTGGGGGAGTGTAGAGCGGAGGGATCTTGGAGTTCAGGTACATAGTTCTTTGAAAGTGTCATCACAGGTAGATAGTGCGGTCAAGAAGGCTTTCAGCACATTGACCATCATCGGTCAGAGTACTTAATATAGAAGATGGGAGGTCATGTTACATGTTATATAAGACTTTGGTGAAGCCACATTTAGAGTATTGTGTTCAGTTTTGGTTGCCATGTTATAGGAGAGATGTTGTCATGCTGGAAAGGGTGCAGAGAAGATTTACGAGGATGTGAAGAGTGTTTTTTGTCAAATGTTCCAGATAGAAATGTGAAATTTACTTGCAGCAGCACAACAGAATATGTAAACATGCTGCTAAGACTCGAGGGCCTGAGCTATAGGGGGAAGTTGAGCAGACAAGGACTTTATTCCTTGGAGTGCAGGAGGATGAGGGGTGACGTTATAGAGGTGTACAAGATCATAAGATGAATAGATCAGGTAAATGCAAAGTATTTTGCCCAGTGTAAGAGAATCAAGAACCAGAGGACATAGGTTTAAGGTGAGGGGGAAAGATTTATTAAGAACTTGAGGCATAACTTATTTACACAAAGGGTGGTGGGTATATGGAGCAAGCTGCTGGAGGAGGTAGTTGAGGCAGGTACCATCATAATGTTTAAGAGACATTCGGACAAGTTCATGGATAGGATAAGTTTAGAGGGATATGGGCCAAGTGCAGGCAGGTGTGACTAGTGTAAATAGGGCATGTTAGTTGGTGTGGGCAGGTTGGGCCGAAGGGCCTGTTCCCACGCTGTATGACTGTGACTCTTTCCTTGGAGCTTATACTGTGTATTCTAGGCAGCATTCTGGTAAATTTCATCTGCACCCTCTCAATAGCCTCCACATACTTCTTGTTAATGGGGCATCTGGAACTGCACACAAACCCGAAATGTGGTTTCACCAAATTTTTATAAAACTGCAGCAGGATTTTCTGATTCTTGTACTCCATGTCCTGACTGACGGTAAGCATACGATTTGCCTTCTGTATCTACTTACGTTGTTACTTTCAGGGAGCTATGCACTTGGACTCCAAGGTCCCTCTAGACATCAATGTTAAAAATTGTGCCATTACCTATATACTTTCCCCTTACATTTGACTTCCCAAAGTGCAACACCTGACACTTTCTCAGATTAAAATCCATCTGCCATTTAGTTCACCCATTTCTGTAGCTGATCTGTATCCACTAGACACTTTGACAGTCTTTCTTACTGTCTGCGACTCCTTCAATTTTGGTGTTGTCTGCGAACTTACGAACCTGACCTAAATTCACAGAACTCCAGAAAGAATGAAACTCTTCCACCACTATTGTCTTCTATGAGCAAGCCAGGTTCTGAATCCCAACTACGAGGTCACCGTGGATCCCATGCATCTTAATCTTCTGGATCTATGAATCCAACAGTGATGTAATGAAATGTTGAGGGAAAAGGTCCAACCGCACTTTGGGAAAAATTAAGTTAAGAATCCATCTGTAGCTCAGGGGTGACTCTGGAGATAGGACCCCGTGGTGCAGAGCCTGAGTCACGGTGTCCACGCTGCTTAGCTTTCCACATTAGGAAAAGGTGCATGCGGGGGGCAGAGAGCAATTCTGGGGAGTGGAACAATCCTGGATGACCCATTCCAATGAAATAGCTGATTAAAATATCACTGTCGAATCTGCTTGTTTTTCAGGCTGTATCTGAACTGTATCCTGAAACCAACATTTCACCAAGTTAATAATGGGGCCAGTGATTTTACTAATTAGATGGAGAAAGGAAAATAATCCATGAATGTGGCAACATTTTAATTTTGGAAAACATACACTTTCATCAGCAGTATAATGTACTTGAAATTATGGAGTTTTCAATTTATACTCCCAACATTCAGTACTTAGCGAATAAGGAAACGAGACACAAAGTTAATTGTTTCCATTATACCTTTATTTAATCTGAATACATAATAATCTTTCACTGACGGCACAGTGGCACTGCAGTACAGTTGTTGCCTTACAGCGCCAGAGACCTGAATTTGATCCTGACCTCGGGTGCTGTCCGTACGGAGTTTGTAGGTTTCCTCTGTGACCGCAAGAGTTTTCTCTGGGTCCTCAGGTTTCCTCCCACATTCCAAAGATGTGCGTAGGTTAATTGACTTCTGTAAATTGTCTCTAGTGTGTAGGATAGAACTAGGGTACGGGTAATTGTTGGCCGTCGCGGACTCGCTGGGCCGAAGGACCTGTTTTCATGCTTTATCTCGAAAACTGAATAAGCATTCAGTGATAACACTGTTGGGATTGTAAATCCCATTCCCTCTTCTTTTGTAGGATATCCGGGGATGTTGCAAAATCAGGATATTAAAAAAAGAAAATAAGAGTGATTAATAGCAATTCATTTTCAATTCACATAGTTATTGTTGGAAATCTAGATGAAAAATAAATGTGAATCAGGAAATGGATGGCATCTTTGCATCAAATAAATTCAGATCCCCTTAATCATCATTTTCACACAGAAACAAAAAATGTACAGTATTCCATAATCATCCACCATATCTTCTTTAAATTGTTTATTAAAGAACTAAAACTTTACTGAAGAAAATGCATTTTTAATACATTCCATCATAGTAATTATTAAAAATTACTACCATTAAAAATCTGATTTATTTTAGCCACTAACAAACTACAATCAAATTAAGTATTTAACAATTTCAACTCAAAACTATTTACTAGGTGGAAGTTAAATACATGTGAACAGAAAAACATTAAAATATGAATTGCAAAGTTGGTGTAATACCTTAAACACTGTAAAATTATCTTTTATATATAAACTTAAAAAGTTGTCAATGGTTTTGTAGCTTATCTAATGAAATTAATTATGAATAATGTGAAACATACCGTCTAAAATTACCCAATCATAGGACCAGACGTAATAACACCTCGGCCATAGGATGATGTCCACCATGAGAGAGGTTTCCAGGGATGTTGCAAAATCCAGATGTAAGAAAAACAAATGTAAATGACTGATTAATACCAATGCATTCCCACTCTTGTACACATACCAATTGAGGCACAGAGACAAACAGAGTGAGTCAGAAAATAGATGTTGCCATCTGTTTAGGTTCCCTCAAATCATCATTTTAATTACAGAGATAAATACACTTCATCATGTTTACTGTTGGCCGTTATTGAAGTACTTGTTTCCAATGTTAAGCAGCAAACTGTTGAAGGAGCTTGATGCATGAAAATTCATGGCCACAGACAGCTGGCAGCCACTAGCTGGGTGTCCTGATCTTTTGTGACTGGATCAAGTGACACATCTCACAAACGATCTCACTACACATTTCAACTGAGAATCTTATTTTTTCTTTCTAATTTGCAGAATACTTTTCTGATGAGGATGATCTCTGTTCACCCTGTGCCTACCAATGCACACAGTTCTAGGACCAGGGCAAAATTCTTCAGCATCCATCACATTACTCTCATTTAGCGAATTAAAGTGTGTACCAATCATTTGCAGAAAAGTAGTACCAGTCTGTGTTCACCAACCAAGAATCAGCCTGTGAGTACCTTATGATGCCTTTATTCAGCGCCTTTGTGTGGGCAGGGGCTGGGTTATTCGCTGATGATTGCTTAAACCTATTTGCAATTTCACAGCAAATGAAATAGACCGTATCTGCATCCAGCAATGAGCTAGACAAGATTCATATTTGGGCAGATAAGTGGCAGTAACATTCATGCCACAAAATACCAGGCAATGTCCATCTCCTTCGAGAGGGAGTTTTACCACCTTGATGTTGAAGCTGTGCAATTTATTCAAAGTTGATATATATATATATATATATATATATATATATATATATATATATGTGTGTATGTATATATGTGTGTATGTATATATATATATATATATATATATATAGGATGACATTTTATTCATGAATGAATGAAGTTTCTTGCCTGTTTATGTCAATATTGAGATCACAAAGCAAACAGTCTTTCCTTATAGGATCTTGTCCATTATGGTATGGTTCTCCAGAGCTGTTGGGAGAGTCCAGATATCAAAAAGTAAAACAATGATTGATGCTAATTGATTTCTAATCTAATATAAATTCTAATGGAAGTTTAAAGAACCCACAATAAAAATCAGAAAATAGATGGCATCTACAGGTAATTACAGATTCCACAAATCATCACTGTGTATTCCATTAACATCAATACTGTTCTTTTTAATGTAATTGCTGTTGAAATGTTTCAACAGAACAAGAAAAATGCCATTTTAAACTGCTTTGTAAAAGATGTTCATGAAATTAATGCCTTGCTGGGTTAACAGTTGATTGTTTCTTCTCTAAATCAAGAGCTGGGATAGAGGAATTTGTTCTTCGAGCAAAGATTAAACAGACAGCACCTGTCCTCTAGAGTTTAGAAGAAGAAACAATGTGACTGAAAAGTACAAAATAATTTGGGGGAAGAGTTGATTCCCTCAGAATTCTGTTTCCTTTAGTTGGCTTTCATCAGGCCTTTTGTAACTTGAAAGTGAACTCCAGATCCATTTTGACTTCAAAATGATACAAAGTGCTGGAGTAACTCAGCAGGTTAGGCACAGCTGACCGACATGCTGAGTTACTCCAGCACTTTGTATTTTTTTGTGTATTAACCAGCATCGGCAGTTCCTTGTTTCATTCTCCCTTCTGACTTATTTGGGAGATGTCGTGTGTGCTCCTTTTAAATATGCAAATCATCTATCAATGAGGACCCTAAACTCAGAGGAATCAAGAGGGGGAGATGATTTAGATGCAGCTCAAATATTTGGTAAGTTCAAAAACATGGCATTTGTATGTTTTAATTTCACTGTTTGTACAAATTATTTGTAGAAAAATGGGTTAATAATAGAAGCACATGAAAATGCAGGCTGAAATCTTGAGAAAAAAAGATTATTATAGAACTGATCCAGATAATATCCTTCCATTCTTGAGTAGAAAATAAAGTGATGGAGGAACTCAGTGGGCCATGCTGCATTTGTGGAGGGAAATGGACAGACGGAGTATTGGGCTGGGACCTTTTTCCAGTCTGACTAAATATTGTTTTCCTATTTCCTTCACAGATGCTGCTACTCCTTCTCAGTTCCTCCAACACTTTGTTTATGCGGTGCTGGCTCGAAGGACCAAATGGCCTACTCCTGCACCTATTGTCTATTGCTTAAGAATGGAAGCACATTAGTGGATCAGATCTATAATATAAAGTAAAAAGTTAGTTTGATCATTAGACCACATCTATTCTGCATGAAAAAAAGTTTGTTTCCTCACATCTTCCTGGTATCCTTTACATAAAGCTTTATTTTTTTTGCTCCCTTTTCTTGAACCATCCGCTTATGGGAATAACCTCTCAATCTACCCTTTCAGAACCTTTTATTATCAAATCTTTTTCAGCCATTTTTGTTTCAATGAGAACGATCCTAGCTACTTCAGCCTGACCTCAGTCCATATTTTTGGTACAACCACGGTTGATTCTCTCATATGTTGGTGATGTCTGGTTTTGGCTTTGAGCTTTTACTATGTTACAAAAAATAGATCCTGTATTTACTATACTAAAAACAGAAAATGTTGGAAACTCTCTACATGTCAGGCAGAATCTGTAAGAAAAAAGAAACCATGTCAACGTTTCACATCTGAAACTCTGTCAGAACAGGGAAAAGATGCATTTATACTGCTGAGGCCTGCAGTTTGAAGGGTATCAGAGAATCTAAATACAAACATTCCCGGAAAACGTTTTGTACAGGACCTGTGAGCATGTTAACTTATTCCATGCCATGCCAGCTTCAGTGATCCATGTCCAGTGCTGACCTCCAGTTCTGTCTGTGGGGAATTTGCATTTTCTGTGACTGCATGGGTTGCCTCCAGGTACTCTGGAGTCCTCCAAACCCCTTCACAAATGTGTAGGTTGGTGGATTAATTGGTCACCTAAATTGTCCCTAGTGTGTAAATGATGATATAATTGGGAGGGTGAAGTAGATAGGATTGTGGGAAGAATAGTCAGGGTATGGTTAGTGTAAAATGGATACTTGATGGTCTGCATTGGCTAAGTGAGCTGAAGGGCCTGTTTCCATGCTAATCCTGCTATTCTTGACATTGCCAATTTTGAATTCATTTTTCTGAGTCTAAAACTTATCAATGCAGGGAATGTAAAGAAAGCATACTATGGAATGGAAAAACTGAAGAACAAAAATAAATTCTCTATAGCCAATAACTGCATTTTCTAATTATAAATATGGAAGATTGCAGATGTATGTATCAATGCAATATTTTATGAATTGAATTATAAGGAGAGACTAGGTAGGCTGGGTCTTTTTCTGATCGAGCATAGGATGCTGAGGGCGCTTTATATAGAAGTTGGCAGGTCATGTTGCAGTTGTATAAGATGTTGGTGAAGCTGCATTTAGAGTATTGTGTTCAGTTCTGGGCACCATGTTATAGGAAAGACTAGACTAAGTGGGACCCGTTGGGTCCCAGCTTCACATGGGAGGGCTGGTACCTCAAACCAATATTCCACCTCTCCACCAATTCCAATATACACACACACACTCACATACACACACCCTCCACCTCACTCACACACACACACTCTCACACACACACACACACACACACATGCACATACACTCACACATACACACACACACACACACAGACTCACTCACACACGCAGACTCACACACCATATATATGACAGTAAACTTTCTTGAATCTACTCACACGGCTGAGCGCGGCCTCTCCACTGTGAGGCTTCCGCAGTCAGCGGAACCTCTGCAATCAGCGTGACCTCTGCACTTACCGGAAATTACGCAATCAGCGCGACCTCTGCACTCACCGGAAATTACGCAATCAACGCGACCTGTCCACTGTCACGAAATGAGCTGGACTTTTGGACTAAACACAGTCGGAGCTAATAAAGCATTTATTCCTTCCAAACACAGTCGGACCTAATAAAGCATTTATTACTTCTAAATACAGTCGGACCTAATAAAGCATTTATTCCATCCAAACACAGTCGGACCTAATAAAGCATTTATTCCTTCCAAACACAGCCAGAGCTAATAAAGCATTGCAGTTTCAAGCACAGGCAGGGCAGCAGGCCAAAACAACTCATGGCATTGTCATTAAGGGCTAACAAATCATTTATTGCAAGTACATTGCAGACACACAGTTCAGTTGATTCACAGCTTAGAATGACAGTCGTGGCTTCTCCCTTGCGATCTTGCAGAGTGACTGACTCACGTCCAGGCATCCGGGGTTTTATAGTCCTGAACCCCCAGAAGGGGCGTTACCTTCACCGCTGTGATTGACAGGCGAGGGAACCAATCAGTTGATCTCAAGGTTTTTTAAACACTCATAACTTTTTTATTTTTCATCGATGGGAAAAATCCTCGGGGCTGGCTCAGTGGAGTAGGACTGTGAGTAAGATGGCCAAAAATCACAGCGATACAGGGTAGCGTTTTTCTACAGCACTGACAGGAAGTGTTCAAGATGGGACTTTGAATTATAAAGATGTTGTCAAGCTGAAAAGGTTACAGAGATGATTTACGAGGATGTTGCCAGGACTAGAGGATCAGAGCTATATGGAGAGATTGCGTAGGCTAGGATCTACTCCTTGGAGCACAGGAGAATGAGAGGTGATCTTATAGAAGTGTATAAAATCATGAGAGGAATAGATTGAGTAGATGCACAGTCTCTTGCCCAGAGTAGGTGAATCAAGGACCAGAGGACATAGGTTTAAGGTGAAGGGGAAAAACTTTAATATAAATCCGAGGGGTAACCTTTTCACATAAAGGGTGGCCGTGCATTGAACAAGCTGCCAGAAGAGGTAGTTGAGGCTGGGACTATCCCAGTGTTTAACAGTCAGACAGGTACGGGGATCGGACAGGTTTGGAGAGATTATGGACCAAACGCAGGCAAGTGGGACTAGTGTAGCTGGGACATGTTGGCCGGTATGGGCAAGTTGGGCCGAAGGGCCTGTTTCCACACTGTATCACTCTGGGTGCATTAACTCATGAGGGGCACTGATAGGGTGAGTGACGTCGTGGCGATGACGTGGCTGGTAGGGCTTGTCGTTCTTCTCGCGCCCGGCAGCGATGGTTGGGGCGCAGGGAGCGCGAGCTGCTGTCGCCCCCCGGGGATCCAGGGTCATCGCGCTGCGGTGCAGACCCCTGGGTTAAATGTATGAAGGATTCAGTGTGCAGCAATCTGGTCCTGATCACCACTGTGCATCGCCAGCCAGCACCACTACACTGCAAACTGTATCATTCGACCAACAGTTGATTCTGATGATGAAACGTTAACTCTGATTCTGCCCGGTACTCGTTGCCTGAGCGTCTCAGTGTCTCCAGCATATACTCTTGTTTTTGTCATTTTATGTTGCTGGCTTCGCTCAGTAACTGGTATTTTAACCCAGAGCTTCTCAGTGTTTCCAGCATTTGCTCTTTTTTTTGTCATTTTATGTTGCTGGCTTCGCTCAGTAACTGGTATTTTAAGATGACACGTAAAGGATAACACGTCAATGAAGGATGGGCTCGCCCGTTACAGCAGATGTGATTCTGATAGTTACATTATTTTAGCATCCATTACAATTACATTACAGAAAAAAAAGTATTATGACACAACGACGGCCATTTGGCCCATCGAGTCTATGCTGTTTCCTCGTGGAGTAATCCCAAAAGTCCCAAATAAACTTTTTAAAATCCCAAATAAACGTTTTCTAATTATGTTTCCAACAACCCAGCAAGTGGTAAATTCTACACCACTATACGTTTTTTTTGTATTCCCAATGTATTTGTAATCTGAAACTTTATATTTGTGTGCCAGCAAAATATGTTAACAGGACAATTTCTCTCTATTACCCCCCCCTTCGACACCAGACGTGGTCGTATTAACTTATTTTAGATCTGCAAAAGTTTACTCTAATGTGAATGCCAGCTTCTCCAGACTTATTTCCCCCTTAAAACCCCTGCAACCTATCCGATAAATATTTTGAGAATTATTGCAACAGTAAAACTTTCATATTTGGTACAGCTCACCAAAAGAATAAGAAGTGAAAATTCAAATGTTTTGTTTGTAAATGTAGAAACGATCCAAGAGTTATTATTTGCAGTTAACTTTATAAGTTATGAAAAATAAAAATACTTAACATTACACTATGTTTTCATCTGATATAATATAACTATGTCATTAAAACGTCCAGTGCATTCGTTGCGATAACAATTTACATCAAAATAGCAGTAAAAATATAAAATAGATGTTTAATGTTCTAACAAAGCAAAACTTTTCACTTTTAACAGTAGGACCGTTGTTAAACTTTCAGCAGAATTACAATATCAATAAGAAATCCAAGTTCAAAATCATTAAAAATTATCTTACATTTGATATAATGATATATAACTAAGTATAGTTTGAATAAATGTACCTGTGCAAATTGCAGAGTGAGACTGGGACCGAGCAATGCCACGTCTCAGAGGCTGCAAACTGCTGGAATGTGCTAACCCGAGCTGCGGGGGTCCTGCTCCACTCTCATAGGGAAGAGAGGTTAGTGACGAGGCAACTATATGCATCTCGCGGCATGTATGGTATTCAACCACGGAAAGTTACAGTTAGTTTTACTGGATAGGAGCGGCATTAGCACAGTAAATACGGTGACTTTGATGTATGTTGTGAAGCACTCCCCTTTTTGAGACGGCACCATTTAATAGCGTCCTTCTTGTAACAGGACTGGCAAGAGTGAGGGGAGCGAAGCAGTGCGATTCAGAGAGGCAGCAGCAGGCACAGCACAGCACAGCACAGCACATGTAGCCACTTCAACTGCCACAAACTCCTCAGCAAGTTTTAACTCTGGATTGTGGTTGTATTGTATTTCAATAACTATATCTACGTTTGGGAAGTTGGAGTATTTACTCGGTGAGTCCAGGACGTACGTATTTAATACTACAATATCGGGATGAATTATTTTGTAGAAAGAGCTTTGAACTGCTTGTGTAGTGCGAGAAGTTTTACAACAATAATGCACGTATACTAGTCTCCGCGTGAACGTGTGGAATCTGCTCTCGGTTCTGAATTGCGTTGTTTATAGAGAAATTTACTCTAAAATAGATCTGATGTTGTTCTGGAGATTATAACACAATGTCCATTTATTATGAACTATCTTGATTCAAGCAGTACCATATTTAGGTAAGTAATTCTTTCAGGTGTCGTTTGTTTCTGCTGATTCAGTCGCAGTTTTAATTTTGAAATGAACATTTAAATGAATTGCTTAAGAATAAAAGTGCAATTTACTGGTACTATTTACTGCAAATTGTGGATTTATTGAGTAGATTGCCAGTTTGTAGAATTAGATCTCTGCGGATATTTATAGAGCCGTGTAAAAGTAATTTGAGATAAATGAACACTTTATAAGAATTCCTATTTCGAAGGAAACAGCACGTTTAAGGCTCGAACACATATATTTCCATAATTTAGTGTATGCTTATCTTTAGGGGGGGGGGGGGGGGGGGGTAGAGAGTTTAACTCCCTTCTACTTTTCTGCTTTGAAGATATTTAAATAGGGTGCATTCTTGCGTGAAATCAGCTACGGATCCGCTCCGTTGCTGATGCTTGATCATACAAATCTGCTGTTTGCACGCGTGAATTTAGTCTCATTTCTGAACTCCACGGTGAACTCAATTATCTCTCATTAGAAGTAGCTGTGTTAAATGTATCTTCGCGGGGGATTGTTTTACAACTTGATGCTTAATCTCCATACGTTTTGTGATTTCCTGGTACAGAATTTGTAAGGTTTGGCGCAAAATACATCTATTCTATCTAAATGATTGACGATGGTATAGAGTAACAATACTCCATTCAGATTTTGGTATTGCTGAAGAGATTGTTAACGACCCAGGCTCCTGTTGTGGAGACAACTGAAGTCTGACGTTAGCACAGCCAGGGGTCGCTGTTGAATATGATGAGGAAGGATCAGATAACAAGCAAACACAAAACACTGAAAACCAGAACCTGTCGGATTTGTATCGTCGAGACTGTCATCGCTGCAGCATTTACTTGCTTTAAAACACGTTTGGTTTAATAAGATTCGAGTGTTCGGTTTAGTAGATGAAAGCGGCGCATGATATATTCAGTATGTGATTTAATTAATAATATTAATGAGGTGGCGTGTTGGAACACGCTCGTCCGAATTTTAACCTAGAATGCAATTCACTATGAGCGTACTTCAATTTAATCGTAAATACCGGAAATAAAAACACAGAAGGATCATTATGTAAAATAATATATAATTTATTTTAGAATCGAGATTGTTCCAGTTAAGAAGTAGGGGTGATAGATTTTTAATCTTCACCGGTACATTTATTTTATCGTGTAATAGTTTTGTACAATCATGTGTTATATTGTTCAACAGATATTCTAGAAATTATTAGAGTTGCAGTATGTATATACTAAACGAATATTTTCCAAACCTGTGTGACAGCTAATCTTTGCTAAAGTATGTGGAATTCTTCACGAATGTTTGACATGCATCATACTTTATGTAGCTTGGAATAATAGGGTACACCTTGCGATAAACAGTATTGCAGCTTTTTATGTCAACTTTGAGTCGCTTTGCTTTGGAAATTTGCCGTGACATACTATATGACCACGTCAACAAAGCCCCTTTATCAGAAGAGATCAGCTTAGCGGCCCTGAATTGCAAGAAGTCAATTGTTTAAAATGTGCTGGCAGCATTGCTGTGTGGCTGAACATTCTGCAGCATTAAGACACGATTTTGTTGTGAAACAGGTTGCTGTTTGAATCGGTCTGTGTCCTGTGATCTCTATTTATCGTTTTCATACATGTGTGTACAATAGAATGAATGGCACTGGTACACTTTTAAATCATCTGTTGTTCCTAGCTTAAACAACTTGATCAAGAAGGCGATTGACTTCATTAAAATGACACTAAATTGAATATCATTTGAGAAAAATCTTAGCTGTTTAATTTTCCTGTGCTAATGGGTACATTATTTTATCTGATGTCGATGTTTATTTCTTAACTTTGAAAGTAACAGGTTTTCACGTGCGGTGTTACAGGTTATGTCAAATAACTGGCATTTTGAGAAACGTGAGTTGTGTGGAATTAAATTTGTGGCACAAAATGTACAGACTCATGGAATCAGGACTCCTTTCTGCACCTTAGAATAACATATTTGATGTAATCTACCATGGCATATTTCATAAATCTAATCAAATTACTGACTTCTGCCTTTGTCAAATTGCATTTGTTATCTCCCATTATTAAATTCTTCTGTCAGGAGGAGGTACCTGTGTATTGCTACAGCTTAATGTCAAATAATGGCATTATTTTGTTGCAGATTTTGTTTGCTTCAAATTATGTTGTGGGTGACTGATAGCTCTGCTGCCTTTTAAAATGTACTCTAGGATTTCAGAGCTCTTTCAATGAAGTGGAAATGGAAAAGGTAAACTAATTCTCTAAAGACATGAGTCATTCCAATCGAACCGTTCATCACTATCTTTCTGCTTTATGATTCATTGCATGAGTCAGTTGATATTTGCAAAGATCAAAGCAAAGCATGAGAAATCACTTTAACCATCTTTATGTTGTGATTGCATAAAATTGTTTAATAGTGTACTTGCTCGTCAGAAAATAAGACTTTAGTAATCTGAACAAAACGGAGACCTTTACGACAGCCATTATTCCAAAGTATATGTTGTAACTGACCTTCTCTGTAGGAAACAAAGTATTTGAATTGCTGTGAATGTTCAGTTCTGTAATCTTCGGGGCAAAGAAGACCAGTGGTGTGCTACACATTGGAAGGAAGTCATGCATTGCTAAAGGGTACATTTAATGACCTTTGGCACATGTTAAACCACCTTATTTTCAGTCCAGCTGCCTGTCATGCACTATGGCGCCCTATGTAATAGACAATAGGTGCAGGATTAGGTCATTCGGCCCTTCGAGCCAGCACCACCGTTCAGTATGGTCATGGCTGACCACAATCAGTACCCCTGCCTTCTCCCCATATCCCCTGACTCTGCTATCTTTAAGAGCTTTCTCTTGGAAGTATCCAGAGAACTGGCCTCCACTGCACTCTGAGGCAGAGAATTCCACAGACTCACAACTCTGTGTGAAAAAGTGTTTCCTCATCTCCGTTCTAAATAGCTTGCCCTTTATTCTTGAACTGTGGCCCCTGGTTCTGGACTCCCCCAACAGCGGGAACATGTAATATCAATGCAATGATGATACAACTGTTTCTACACTTGTCTTCTTTGTAGAGAGAGAGAAGATCTTATTTCCCCTCAAAGGTTTGTTGAGCAGATTAATGTTGTGTGAAGAGCCAACTTGCTTCTGTTACAATTTGTCTTATTTGTTGTAAAGGGATGTAAATGTAGCTGGGAAGTGTGGAATTTCCCAACTGTATCGGAACTAAGGATACATTAAAGATTCAAACATATGGGAAGGTTATATTGTCCTTTTAGAATATTAATAAACCCCATAAGGTATTGAGAAAATCTGTTGGATTTATTAGTATAAATTTGGTCATTTTCACTAGAGATTTATTTAATTAGTTAAATTTAAATTCAGCTGCTGTGGTAAGATGGGACTGAACTGGATGGAACATGCTGTCATCACAGGTGTTCCACGGCACTTGTCACTTTGCTTGTAACAGCACTACTTGTTATGGGGTATGTGTTATATGTGGGTATTGTTTTATGTGGTATCTGTGGGGTACATATTTATTATGTGTTGTATTGTTTTATGTGGGTTATGTGTAAGTGGGGAACCATGCACGACTGGACAGGCACTTAAGCATTTCACTACTGGTTATACCTGTATAATTGAGTATGTGACCAATAAACTTAAACTTGAAGATTTGAATCCATGTTTCCTGATCAATCAAGCCTCCGGATACTTGTCTATTATTACACTTGATCTTTTATCAATGGTAATCACCAGTGATTCACTGTTTCAGACTTTTGCAATATGTTGCAGTGTGACCTTTGCAATTCAGAAAGTTAGACCTCTTACTATTTGAGCCATTGTCACTTTAATATTTGAAGGAATACTTCTGGGATACTGAAAGGAAAGTTATGAAATTGGATGAAGCCAGGTGCTTTTGTTGTGTTGCAGTCAAATGCTGTTTGAAATCGAATTTGCCTTATTGTGGGTCTAGTACAATAATCTATATATATTTCATAGATTTTTCCATTTGTTTTAGACATTGCTCTGTACCGGAAAAGCACAGTCTTGAGAATTTACAAAAAATGAAAGATTCTTGCTCATCATAACATTCGTTCGCTCATGTGTCAGATGGCGTATAGCTCGCTGTTGGCTTCTGTTGTCGTCCAACATGTCACAGGGTGCCTCGTGTCGTAGTTTCCGGGGATAGCCACGAGGAGGCTTCTGTCATGATCCCCATCATAACATGAAAACAAAAAGATAATTAAAAAATCCATGTTGTCCAAACTATAATGGGATAAATATTTGAATGCATTACATTGCAGATGTTACAAAAGTGTCATGGTAAATAAATGAAAACCAGAATTAAGAAGTACTTTGAGGAAACTGAAATGAACATGGAAAGCATCCAGGATGGTTGAAACTATCGTGGAGACTATGAAGAACTCAACAATGCATGCTGATAATTAAAAAAACAAAACGTTTTTTCTTGTTTATTATTGTTGTACTATGTTGTACTCTAGAGTACATAATATTACATTATGTTGTGCTGCTGCAAGTAAGAATTTCTTTGATTTATCTGCGACATGACAATAAAACACTCTTGACTCGACTCTTGATAATAAGGAAATGGGAAGAGGTTCTGGTTGCTGAATGCCGGACCACAAATAACTAGGAAAATGTAACTTGCCTTATTCCTCCCTTTTCTTGTAGGCAGCCCTAAACCTCCCCATCCCATTGAATGGGTTCACCAATCATGTGCCAGATGTAGGATCCAATCATACTGGGGAATTTCAAAATCCTGACTGGTCATTGAACTCCATGGAGAGTCGAGTGACAGAGGGAGCTGAGAAAGTGCTGATAGAGCTTGGCAGTATGTTTGGGATTTCCTATTTTTGTGTGAGTGTCCGGAAATTTGCCAATGTATGGGGAACTGTGAATGAAACTTTTATTTGTAACATTATGTCGATCTTAAAAAACGAGTTTGGAGGGAAATCTTTCAACTGTATAAAACATTAGTTCAGCCACATTTGGACTACTGTGTGCAGTTCTAGTGAAAAGTGTTTTATTGTTATATGTCCCAGGTAGGACAACGAAATTCATACTTGCAGTAGCACAATAAAATATGTAAACATAGTACACTGTAAACAATATAATAAATGAGTTAAAAAAAGTTCAGTATGTGTATACACATACATTGTCCCTGTACCCAGAAAAGGCAAGGATTACTGGTCTTAATGACTACAGGCCTGTCGTACTGACCTCTGTGGTCATGAAGACCCTTGAAAGGCTTGTGCTGGCCAAGCTGAAAAATATCACTTCTGCAGTTTGCATATCGGGCCAATAGGTCTGTGGATGATGCAGTCAACCTGGGCCTGCACTTCATCCTCCAGCACCAAGACCACCAAGGGACCTATGCATGGATTTTGTTTGTTGATTTGAGCTCTGCATTCAACACCATTGTACCTGAGCTACTACACTCCAAACTTTCCAAGTTGACTGAGCCTGAACCCCTCTGTTGGTGGATCACCAGGTTCCTGACAGGCAGGAAGCAGCATGTGAGGCTGGGAAAGCACATCTTGGACCCGTAAACCCCCAGCATAGGAGCATCGCAAGGCTGCGTACTCTCCCCTCTTCTCTACTCTATCTACACCAATGACTGCACCTCCACTGACTTTTCTGTCAAGCTTCTCAAGTTTGCGGATGAAACAACCCTGATTGGACTCATCCAGGATGGGGAGGAATCTGCCTACAGACAGGAAGTGAAACGGCTGGCGTCCTGGTGCCTTCGTAACAACCTGGAGCTCAATGCTCTTAAGACAGTGGAATTTATTGTAGACTTTAGGAGTGCTCCCCCTCCCCTCACCCCACTCACCATCAACAACACCACAGTCACATCTGTGGAGTCTTTTAAGTTCCTGGGAGCCATCGTCTCCTAGGACATTAAATGGGGGGCCGCCATTTACTCCACAGTCAAAAAGGCACAACAGAGGATGTACTTCCTGCGGCAGCTGAGGAAACACAATATGCCACAGGCAATGATGGCCCAATTCTATATGGCCATCGCAGAGTCTGCCCTCACCTTCTCGATCATTGCCTGGTTTGGCTCAGCCACCAAGCACGACATCCGGAGGCTGCAGCGAATTGTCCCATCAGCTGAGAAGGTTATTGGCTGCAACCTTCCCCCCCCCCCCCCCCCCCCCCCCCCCCCCCCATCGACAAACTGTACACTGCAAGGGCCAGGAAGCAAGCGGGCAAGATCATCTCTGACCCCTCTCACCCTGGCCGCAAACTCTTTGATTCACTTCCCTCAGGAAGGCGACTCCGGACTGTCAAAGCTGCCTCAGCCAGACATAAAAACAGCTTTTTCCACAAGTAGTAGCTCTACTCAATAACCAAAAATCTTTTGCTCTGGTATTTTATTTAATGTTTTATTATTAATGTTTTATGTGTCATTCCTAACTGCCACTGCATGTCATGTCACTTGCGGGCGGAGCACCAAGGCAAATTCCTTGTATGTGAATATTTGGCCAATAAACTTATTCATTCATAAACAAACAAACATATAATAGTCACTACTATAAGAATGAATGTGGAGGTTATCGACAGGTGCAGAAGGGGTTCACCAGTATATTCCCTAGATTGGAGTGTATTGGAGCTATAAGGAGAGGTTGAACAAACTTGAATTATTTTTTCTGGAGAGTCAGAAGGAGCAATCATGGTATACAAAAACTGAGATGTAGATAGAGCTATCTTCCCAAGGTGGAAATGCCAAATACTTGAGACCAGAGGTTTAAAGTGAGAGGAGGAAAGCTTAAAGCAGATTTGCAAGGCAAGTTTTGTTTTTACACAGAGAGCTGCGGGTGGCTGAAATGCACTACCAGTGGAGGTGGTGGATGCAGATGTGGTATAATATGGTATTGAATACATGGTATAATCTATATGGCATATTGGTTCCAGTATGACAAAGTGTCTAGTACATTAATTATCTTGCAACACGATTGATGTGTTTCAGCGCTATTTTTGACAGTAAAGCTTGTGTGTGAGACACAGCAGTCATTATACAGGATGTGGATGTCATTTGCAAGGCCGGCATCTGTCATTGTCTCATGTAGGCATTAAAAAACCCAGATAACTTCAAAGCTCCATTTATTATAAACATAATGCTATCTATGTTAATGAAGATGAAGTAAACTCTTGCTTTCATTGCCTTGGCATACTATATCTTCTCATATCTTTAAAGTACAATTTCCACATGTCAATCAGGTTTACCAAACAACGTGCACATGCAATCTGAGCATCCATTCAACCTTCAAATGTAATCTAGCTGAATGAAAAGGCCTCTCTTTTCTTCATTTACTCATAATCTATATTGTACAGCCTCAATTATAATTACAAAATACAAATTGTTGGAGGAATTCAGCGGGTTGGATAGAATCTGTGGAGGGAAATGACAGGCATAAATTCTAGTCAGGATCTTTCTTCGCCCTATCTGTCCATTTCTCCTCATGGATGATCTTTAATCCACTGAGTTATTACAGTAGTTTGTTTTTTACTCAAGTTTCCTGCATCTGCAATCTCCTGTGTCTCTCTCTCGCAGTTAACTGTATGGTTGTGTTGAACAAATATTGTAGATTATTCTATATTATACACTTCAAGTATTACAATTTTAGATATGCATTTACTACTTTGAGAAGTTTTTTTACATAATATGATAACTAAATTTAGCAATTAACATGAATTAGAATGATCCTTGTGTTATAACTGGACTTAACTAATCTTCTGCATTTTACTGTGCAAAATCTTAACCTTGCATTGTATTCTAATGCTGACCTCTTCATATTGTTTGAGCTGGAAAGCCAAAGACACCATAGCTTATGGTAATCAACTCATTGTTAATTAACAAATAGTAGTAATTCTCTGATATATAAAATAATGTGACAGAAAAAGCATTTTTCAGAAGTATTAAAAACAAATGCCCAGGTAAGTTAAATTTTTAAACCGTGCACAGTTGTGCACTAAACTACACTTGAGGTGATCTTGTAACGTTTCAGAGTATATGACATTAATTAAGACGAGGCCTGTGAAAGATCTTTTCATTTCTTTTACTGTATTTCATCGCTTGCAAACTCAGAGCGCCAGTTTTGTATATTAATCTAAAAACTTGCATGCAAAACCTTTGTAATACAATTTTGTTCCGATCAGCTGGAGGGAAAGAAAGCAGATGAATTAGTTACTGAATGCTCTTACTTTTTTTTTTTTAATGGATATAAATTTCACATTCCATGATAACGATATAGTTCATGTTTATATGAATTTTTACTCTTTTGTGGCATGCTCCATAATCACTGATACCTATTTTGTTATTGATTACAATAATTTCAAACTGCAACTAAGTAGAAAATATTTTCTGATATGATTCTTGTATGAGGCATATTAGTCGTTATGCAGGATGTACTTGTCTTTGGAAGGTTGGCATCTGTTGCTGATCATGAGCTGTTCTAGTGAGTTAGTTGTGGGTGTAGTTGGAATAAAGTGTGAGAGTTTGAGGTGGTTTAGTAGGATTGGTTAAACTGGTTTGTAGGGCAGTTAAGATGCATCATATTTTCATTTTAAATCATTGGGACAAGAACCTACAAAACTACTTGACCCTACAGCTGTGACAGGTAAAATTGTAACCTTAAATGCACATTCCTAACTATCTGTGGTGATCTTTCACTCCCTTGCTGATCATGTATCTACCTTTAATAATTGACTCAATTTCCACCACACTTAAGGAAGAGAATTCCAAAGGTTCTGAGAGATAAATAAATTCTCATTATTAATCATCATTTTAAACAGTGATTCATAGTTCTAGATCTTCCTATGAGAGCAGCAAACACTCCTCTTTATCCAATGTCAGAATACAATGTGCTTCAATCAAGATGCCTCTCTCACTTCTGAATGACTCCCCCTCCCATTCCCATACTGACCTTTCTGTCTTGGATAATCTCCATTGTCAGAGTGAGGCCCAATGCAAATTGGAGGAGCAGCACCTCATATTTTGCTTGGATAGCTTACACCCCAACGGTATGAATATTGACTTTGTTAACTTCAAGTAACCCTTGCTTTCCTTCTCTCTCCATCTTTTCCCCCACCCTAGCTCACCGATTAATCTGACTGTTCTACTGATTACATTTTACATTGTATGCCTCGTTGACACCTTCCCCAGCTGACAATGTGCTTCTACATTTTCCTTGAACTTCGTCCCCTTTGATCTCTCATTTTCACATCTTTCCCTTCCATACCTCTTGTTTCCGTCTCCCCTGACTCAGTCTGAAGAAGGGTCTCGACCCTAAACATCACCCATTTCTTCAATCAAGAGATGATGCCTATCCTGCTGGTGACTCCAGCATTTTGTGTCTATTTTCAGTGTAAACCAGCATCTGCAGTTCCTGCCTAGCTATAAAAGCCTATGGTGTTCAACCTTGTCTCACGAGAAACCCTACCCATTTGTCCAGGAAGTCCTTACTGAATTATGTCCAATGCATTAAAATCCTTCCTTAACTAAAAGACCATTAGTCAATGCTGTATTCCAGAGACTATCTCGCCCTATATCATTGAGGTGTAATCCCTCCTCCAACTATACCTGTCTATTTAATTACCTTGGCAATAAACAATAATATTTTGTTACCTTTCTCAATTAGTTTCTGGACTTGTATGCTAGCCTTTTGGAAATCAAGTATTTGGATTCCCAGTTCAATTTGCAACAATGAGCTTTGCAATCTATCATTGTTTAGATAATTTGTTCCATTTTCCTTGCCAAAATGCACAATTTCCCACAATTTACTTCATTTGCCAGCTGTGTATATCCCCTTTGTTCCTATTCCAACGCTTTCCTATCTATCTTTGTATCATTAGCAAATTCAGCAATCATACCTCGATGTGTTTATTCAAATGATTGATTTATATAAATTGTAATAGATTGACACCCCGTCACCCAACTAATCTGTTGGACAATGTTCAGTACAGATGTCCAACCAGACACGAATAATTTCTGCCTGGTCTCTCTTTGTTTTTTGTTAGCCAGCCAATCTTCTACCCAGACCAGTATCTTACTACTGCAATATGAGCTTTTACTTTCTACAATGAGCTCTGACGCAGAATATTACTAAATGCCTTCTGTAAATCCAAGTATCATCAACTGGTTCTACATTACTATGCAAATCTTATTTTAAAAAATTTGGTCAAACATGACTTCGCTTTAACAAAGCCATATCAACTTTGGTTAATTACTCTGAATATTACGCAGTACCCGACTATAATGCCCCTAATAATAGTTTCTAATATGTTTCCCCGTGGCAGGTTTTAAGCTAATTGACCTGTAGTTTCCTGCTTTCAATTTGCTCTCCTGTTTGGTTGCTCTCCAATTTGAATAAAGGTGCCACATTTGTTTTTTCCCAGATTTGTAGAATCTTGCACATTTTGGAAAATTAAAACCAATGAATCCCCTACCTCATAATCCCACCCTTTGTCATAGTGTTGTTTGCATTGTTATTTGTTTAAATATAAATGTATTTGTTTTTATTATAAAATTAAAATTTTTAATGTATTTTCTTCCTGTTTCTAATTTCAGATTGCTTCATTGTATTATATTTACACTACTCAATAAGTCTCCCCGAGGGACTTTTCTAAAATGAAGATTAATTTAACTTCTCATGGATTTATGATTAATACTTTCTTCTCAAAGTTAGGGAAAAGATTATATTGGTGGTAAATTGAATGTAAACCTCTAGATCGTGAGATAAACATTTGACTTCAGGCCCATTTCAAACTCCAACTCTTGTGACCAATTCGATTTGTTTCCTCACCTCTGCCTCAGTTTGAAGATGGTCATTCATAATCTCTGTTTACTTTTGAAAACAACTCCATATACATTTTATGGATGTATCGATGATAATTTTCCAATGTTCTATAGATTCAGGATTAGTTCCTGTGGATTGAAGGGTAGCTAATGTTATCCCACTTTTTAAGAAAGGTGGGAGAGAAAACAGGAATTATAGGCCAGTTAGCCTGACATCGATGGTGGGGAAGATGCTGGAGTCAATTATAAAAGATGAAATAGCAGCACATTTGGATAGCAGTAACAGGATCGAAGGGGAAATCATGCTTGACTTATCTTCTGGAATTTTTTGAGGATGTAACTAGGAAAATGGACAAGGGAGAGCCAGTGGATATAGTATACCTGGACTTTCAGAAAGCATTTGATAAGGTGCCACATAGGAGATTAGTTGGCAAAATTAGGGCACTTGGTATTGGGTGTTGATGGCACATGTCACAAGTGCTGACATGGATAGAAAATTGGTTGGCAGACAGGAAACAAAGAGTCGGGCTTAAAGGGTCCTTTTCAAAATGGCAGGCAGTGACTAGTGGGGTACCGCAAGGCTCTGTGCTGGGACTGCAGCTATTTACAATATACATCAATGATTTAGATGAAGGGATTCAAAGTAACATTAGCAAATTTGCGGCTGACACAAAGCTGGATCTGGGGGTCCTTGTTCATCAGTCAATGAAAATAAGCATGCAGGTACAGCAGGCAGTGAAGAAAGCGAATGGCATGTTGGCTTTTATAACAAAAGGAGTTGAGTATAGGAGGAAAGAGGCCCTTCTGTAGTTCTATAGGGCCCTAGTGAGACCACATCTGGAGTGTTGTGTGCAGTTTTGGTCCCCTAATTTGAGGAAGGACATACTTGCTATTGAGGGAGTGCTGCATAGGTTTACAAGGTTAATTCCCGGGATGGCGGGACTATCATATGCTGAGAGAATGGGGCGGCTGGGCTTGTATACTCTGGAGTTTAGAAGGATGAGAGGGGATCTTATTGAAACATAGAAGATTATTAAGAGTTTGGACCTGCTAGAGGCAGGAAACGTGTTCCTGGTGTTGGGGGAATCCAGAACCAGGGGCCACAGTTTAAGAATAAGGAGTAAGCCATTTAGAATGGACACGAGGAAACACTTTTTCTCACAGAGAGTTGTGAGTCTGTGGAATTCTCTGCCTCAGAGGGTGGTGGAGGCCGGTTCTCTGGATACTTTCAAGAGAGAGCTAGATAGGGCTCTTAAAGGTAGCGGAGTCAGGGGATATGGGGAGAAGGCAGGAACGGGGTACTGATTGGGGATGATCAGACATGATCACATTGAATGGTGGTGCTGGCTCGAAGGGCCGAATGGCCTACTCCTGCGCCTATTGTCTATTATCACAAAGACTCTGCCTGACCTCTGTGCCATTGCTTGTCTATACTTACTGCCAAATGCCTTATTGGGACTCGTGTCCCCTTCATTGCAGTACATCAAAAAAAAAGTAGATACAAAATATACAGATTATATTCAAACTTTTACCAAGTCCCTCTCACAGATTCATTGATCGTTTATCTTGCACCATTTCGTGTTGACCCACATAAGCTCTACTATTGCCTCAATCATAAAGTGTTTTTCATCTTTTTGTTCAAAGCCTCATTCATTCTTCTTTCTATGACCTTTCCAACTGTACCACACTCCAACAATTTTGCCCTTTTTCACTCCTCACATCTTTCACTCTACCTACCACTGAGACTGTACTTTCAATCATGGGGCCTCCTGTTTGACTTGCTAAAAACTATCCATCTATCTCAAGGAAATGCTACACTTGTCACTTTACCTCATCCCTCGACTCCATCCATGGACCCAAGCAGTCTTTCCAGGTGAGGCAGAGGTTCACCTGCACCTCCTCCTACCTCATCTATTGCATCCGCTGCTCTAGGTGTCAACTGCTCTACATCGGTGAAACCAAGTGCAGGCTTGGCGATCGCTTCGCCCAACACCTCCGCACAGTTCGCATTAACCAACCTGATCTCCCGGTGGCTCAGCACTTCAACTCCCCCTCCCATTCCAAATCTGACCTCTCTGTACTGGGCCTCCTCCATGGCCGGAATGAGTCCCACCGCAAATTGGAGGAGCAGCACCTCATATTTCGCTTGGGTAGTTTACACCCCAGTGGTATGAACATTGACTTCTCCAATTTCAGGTAGTCCTTGCTTTCTCCCTCCTTCCCCTCCCCTTCCCAGCTCTCCCAGAGCCTACTGTTTCCACCTCTTCCTTTCTTCTTCCTGTCCCCCACCTCCACATCAGTCTGAAGAAGGGTCTCGACCCGAAACGTCACCTATTCCTTTGCGCCATAGATGATGCCTCACTCGCTGAGTTTCTCCAGCATTTTTGTCTACCTTCAATTTTTCCAGCATCTGCAGTTCTTTCTTAAACATCTATCTCAAGCATGTAGGTTCTTCTTAAACGTCCCACTTTGACTGGGTCTATTTTTATTCCTCCTTGTACTGTTTAAATTGATGCTTTTGCCCGAGTAAGCTTTTGAAGTATGCTTTTCAACATTTTTTTCATTAAATGACTAAACATTTCATGAAATGATTGTAAGACAATATACATGGAATTGTCAGCTACAAAGGAAGCTCCATTTGAAGGTGATAAATGAACTTCCTATCACCAACTAATCCCAAGTTTTTCTGTCGGGATATACATTACTGATATACGGACAGAACAATTCTACACACTTTCTGGGGCTGTCACATACTTCCTGTGGTAGGCAGCATTGGATACCATGTCAAGTTGCAGCCAAAACAACATTTAAAATAAGTTCAAAAATCTTTTTTATAGTCCATTATGTACTCGTGGTTATATACATCAGGATCCATATTTCACAATTGGAAACTGTACAATTTGCTGTTTTCAATACTAGTTGAGTTTCATGCATCTGCCTTTAACTAAAAAGTACTTCGAAATAACATGGTGCAGATGCTTTTAGATAGGCAGATAGATATGCAGGGAATGGAGGGACATGGAGCAAGTACATTCCGAGGGGAGTAACTTGCCGTTGTGTTCAGCATGAATATTGTGTGGGATGAAGGGTCAGTTTAAAGGCTACATCTATTCTTTTACTTTGGAGCTACATTCTTTGTATTATATTCCTTACCCTCATTCGTTCTATTAGTATGTATTACTTCACACTTCTCTGCATTCGAATCCATCTGCAATGCATCCTCCACTCGTAGCACTATTACTTCTGTACTGGTGTGAAATTTGTGAGCATCCACCTCTCCATTTGCTACGCTTCCAAATATAGTATTGTTTTATTGGCAAATTTTAAAATTGTTCTTGGTACAAGTCCAACATTATTGGTTTAGATTTTGTGACATAATGTTGATGCTTCTGTGTATAACTGCCCACATTTCCTTGCTTAAGAGCCAAAATTGCTGACAGTCAAGTCCTGATGTTAAAACTCTCACTGAGCCCAGTGTCGGAATGCAAAATTCTGATCTTTAATGCAACATTGACTGGAATGTCGTGTGAAGTCGAGTTGAGTCAAGTTTATGACAGATGGCACAAGGATGACAGATGGCACAATGGGCTAAGTGTTCGGCTGGCAACCGGAAGGTAGCTGGTTCGAATCCCGCTTGGAGTGCATACTGTCGTTGTGTCCTTAGGCAACTTCACCCACCTTTGCCTGTGTGTGTCCTTGGGCAAGACACTTCACCCACCTTTGCCTGTGTGTGTGGATGTAATTATGTGAAGCACTTTGGGGTCAATGCAAGTTGACTAAAAATGTGCTATATAAATAAAGAAATTTAAAAAAAAATTACTGTCATTTGCGCAAGCATGGCGAGGGGCAGGAACAATGAAAACCTTGCTTGCAGCAGCATCACAGGCACAGACACTGATATGTATGGTATACTATAAAAATGCACTTATTTAATGCAATGGCAAAACCTAGAACTAGATTTTGTGTAACAATAATTATCACTACAATAGTGTTGGGGTGCAAACTGCCCAAGCGAAATATAAGGTGCTGCTCCTCCAATTTGCGGTGGTCCTCACTCTGGCCATGGAGGAGGCCCAGGACAGAAAGGGCGGATTCAGAATGGGAGGGGGAGTTAAAGTGCTGAGCCACCGGGAAATCAGGTTGGTTAATGTGAACCGAGCGGAGGTGTTGAGCGAAGCGATCGCCAAGCCTGCACTTGGTCTCACCGATGTAGATCAGCTGACATCTAGAGCAGCGGATGCAATAGATGAGGTTGGAGGAGATGCAGGTGAACCTCTGCCGCACCTGGAAAGACTGCTTGGGTCCTTGAATGGAGTCAAGGGGGAGGTAAAGCGACAAGTGTAGCATTTCCTGCGGCTGCAAGGGAAAGTGCCTGGAGAGGGGGTGGTTCGGGTGGGATGGGACGAATTGACCAGGGAGTTACGGAGGGAGCGGTCTCTGCGGAAAGCAGACGGGAGCAGATGGGAAGATGTGCCAAGTGGTGGGATCACGTTGGAGGTGGCAAAAATGTTGGAGGATTATTTGTGTGTGTGAGATGGCTGGTCGGTTGGAAGGGGGACTCTGCCCTTGTTACGAGTAGGGAGATGGGGTGAGAACAGAGTCATGGGGTATAGAGGAAACCCTGGTGAGAGCCTCATCTATAGTAGAAGAGGGGAACCCCCGTTCCCTGAAGAATGAGGACATCTCCGATGCCCTGGTGTGGAACAGTGAAGTAACTTGTTCTTCAGGGAATGTCCTAGGTGTTCCACACGAGGGCATCGAGGACCCGAAACGTTGCCTATTTCCTTCGCTCCATAGATGCTGCCTCACCCGCTGAGATTCTCCAGCATTTTTGTCTACCTTTGATTTTCCAGCATCTGCAGTTCCTTCTGAAACACCACAATAGGGTTGTTGCTGACGCAGGATCACAAGAATACCCTTTCATAATACATAATCCATTTAATTATAGCGATATGGGCATCACAGGCTAGAACCGCATTTATAATGTTCTGAATTATTTTATTAATTTTTAAATGTTTCTAAATGCCAGAAATGTTCTCGGTTGTAGTGGAATTGTCGTAAATTGAATTTTCATAATATCCCACCATGTAATGTCTTCTAACCTCACTCAATCCCATCCCTCACTACCTCCTAATCTTTGCACTTTAATCAGTATTGATTTAAAATAGGCACGTACCCACCAGTTGTTGCCAGTAATTTTATTTATAATGGTCTTTCCATTATGCTATGATGAAAGCAACATATCCAAACTAACCAGAAGTGATGGACTTTGTTGCCAGTGACTCCTGCCATTTTGTGAAACCATTTGATGGAGGGTCAGACTGCCTCCAATATCAGTTAACTAATTGTGAACAAATTACATTTGCTGGTTTGTGGGGTTGCAGCGTTATTAATTTTACGATACAATAAAACTTTATTCACCCTCAGAGGGAAATTGGTCTGTCGGCAGTCACAAGGTACACAAAAACTTAAAACAAAAAGAAAAAGACAAGCGACGGTTGTCTGGCTGCCTTCACTGGAACAAATGATCAAACAAACACAGACTTATCCCCTCGGCAGAGGATTCCAAACGAGTGCCCCCACACCCTCCCCCACACCAGGTCCCCCTTTGTTCTCCCACCGTCCCACATGGCGATCCCCCCCACGCCAGGTCCCCATTGTTCTTCACGGTGGCCCCTCCATGCTGGGTCCCCATTGTCTTCCCTTCCCCTCTCACACTCATCGACCGTGAGGCCCCACCACCGCCGAGGCTCCTGTTGCCGCCGAGTCACCCGCTGCCGCCGCTGAGTTCCCTCTGCCACTCGCGCACGGCACTCGTTGCCACTGCCGAGGCATCCGTTGCCGAGGCTTCCATCACCGCCACCGCTTTGGATTGCTGTTCTGCAGTTACTAATCTAAGCTTTTCACTGTAACTTGGTACATGTGACAATAAATAAACTAAACTAACTGTCAATTTCAAAAGGATTCTGATATAAAGCATAGCCTTTTGTTTGAACATAGAAAATAGCTTGTAAGATTATGTTATGCCATTAACTTCTATCGAAAGTAAAATTTTGTGTGTTCAGTTTAATAATACATGATTTTTTAGAAGGCACAACAGATATTATGAAAAAAACATCAGTTAAACTCGGTAGATAAGGTGGCATTGGATCTCTTGTTATATTTGGTCATGTTTGTTTTCATTGAGGACTATCATCAAAGCATTACTGCTTCTCCAACTGGCCTTGGTCTACAAACAACACCTACCCCCATTATTTTCAAAAGCACTTTTCTTGATGCATGAACGGATGATGCAACTTCGCATTGTGAAAAATCGTGACATGGATTATTTTCTAGGAATGCCGGGGTTGTCTGCATTCTCCTCTGCATCTGTAAACTCTTCATTCTTCCATGTCTAACCCTGACATCTTTATCCAACCTGCTGATAAAGGATACTGGCAGTTAGATGATTTGGGCTTTCGTAATCCAATTAACTCATTTCCTTCATGTGTGTATAATGTCTCTATCTTTCTATGATGAATCCTTTAAAAGCCAGTAATGAACACTTTATTTGCCACGATTCATCTGTGCCTGAAATTCTGGTCACTCTAAACAGCATGTCAAATCAAGTTTATTAAACAATCCACAAGTACAATGAGGCGTAGGTACAATGAAAATCTTGCTTGCTGCAGCATCATAGGCACATGGACTCTGGCAACACATGAAAACATAAATTATACATAAATCTTGTGTGTATATATATATATATACACACATGACAATAAATTATTAAATAATTTATTAAATTATTAAATCTTGTGTGTGTATGTGTATGTGTGTGTATATATATACACACACATATATTACAAACAAGGTGAGTATATATGTGAATGAAACAAGTTTCGTTCAGATTGATATATTCTTTTACAAGTTATTGACATTTTAAACTTTACAAAGGTTTTATTTTTTTTTAAATCGTGATTTTCATTGTGGGGCGGTGGTTTGTGAGGGAGCAGGGGGATAGAGGGTGAGGAGGGGGTAGGGAGGGAGTGTGAGGGGAAAATGGGGGAGGTGAGGGGTGTGGGGGGCATAGAGGGAGAGAGTGGGGCAGGTAGGGAGTGGGGGAGGGAGAAGGGCAGTGGGGAGGTGAGGAGGGAGAGTGGGAGGGTGGGATAGGGGGAGGTGAGCAGTGGGGAAGCAGGGGGAATAGAGGGGGGGGTAGGGAGGGGAGAGTGCTTATAGAGGGAGGGAGTGAATGAGGGTAGGGAAAAGGAGAGGTGAGGGGAAAGAAGAGGGAGGGTGAAGAGGACGGGGGGAGTGCTGGGGGATGAGGGGGAATGGAGGAGGATAGGGCTAGGAAGAGGAATGGCGAGGCACAATTGATGGAAGGTTTGCCGTGACTAGCATCACAACGGGGATCTTTGCCGTCACAATGGGAACCCATCAGCCGTGCCTGCACAGTTGGGGGCTATGGGTCAGTGGTGGAATATTGCCTTGGGGGACGGGCCCAACGGGTCTGCACCTGGTCTAGTTATAACTAAATTACACACAAATTCTGGAAGACAGCGAAAAGAAAAATACAATGCAAAAAAACTGTGTAGGAGGAAACTGCAGATGCTGGTTTATACCTTCAATGCAAAAAACTATAATTGGTGCAGAACACAATTGGAAAACAGAAATATTGCTAAAGGAACTCAGCAGGTCAGTCAGCATCAGTGGAGGAGTGGTCTAATGATGATTTGGGTCAGGAACCTTTTTTCAGAGTCCTGACCTGAGCCAGCCCCTGTCCATTCCGTCCACGGATGCTGCCTGACCCGTCGAGTTCCTCAAGCACTTTGTTTTTTGATGAAGATTCTTGCAACGGCAGTCTCTTGTGTCTACAATTAGAAAACAAGTCCATTGTGGAGCAAGAGGTGGTCTGTAATATTCCGTTGCCACTGTAGTATTACTGTTGGACTTGAGACTATTCATCTGACCTCTAGAAAACCTACATGTTTTCTGTTGGTGAATTGTGCCATCTGGATCCTTAAAAGAAATTGCAGATTTATGACTAACCTAACAATAATCATTGTGCGATTGATGCATTACTTTCCCACTTCTTCCTACCTCCCCCCACCCCCACATCAGTCTGAAGAAGGATCTCGACCCGAAAAGCCACCTATTTCCTTCGCTCCATAGATGCTGCCTCACCCGCTGAGTTTCTCCAGAATTTTTGTCTACCTTCAATTTTCCAGCATCTGCAGTTCCTTCTTAAACAAAGGGAAATGATTGATTATTTAATAATTTATTGTCATGTGTACTTGGCACAGTGAGATACTTGTTTGCATACAGAGTATGCAAGAGTCGCCACGTAAAGGGTGCCGACAAAGTTACAAAAGTATTCAATATAGTCCCTCCACCCCCGATGCTGTGCCCCTCTTTGTTCTCAATGGCCTCCTTGTTCTCGATGGTGTGTCCTCCAGTGACCGCCGCGACTGACACGGGCGACCGCTGGCACTCATACGGGCGACGGTTCCCTGACCTTCCACTCTTGCCGACGTCCCTACTCGCCCGTCGATGTCAATCCTCTCTCTGCCGGCTGCCAGGCCCGATTGGTGCCGTGGCCGAGCCTGGTCCAGCACGGCTGCGCAGCGCTCGCTGGGAGTGCCCTTGCCTAAATCGGACATCTTGATCGCCAAGACAGCAAATACCCATGAAAGGGTGCGGATGTCAAGTGACATAATTCTTTTAAATCTATTTAGTTAATAGATGAATGAAGGCAGCAAATAAAATATTTAACTGCATGTACAAGGATTTCCATTTTGGTGCCTGGGGGTGGGATGGGAGCGTGCAGAGGATTGGTGATTATTGACATGGAGATGAGTGGTGTTGGGAGAGGGAAAGGATGAATTTTGTACCTGTCAAAATTAATGACCAAGTGCTAAGAGAGGGAGCACTGTTCTATATTTTGCACCCAGTGTCAGTATCAATTATTCCCAGTTTGGCTATGAAGTCGACGGGCTGTTTATATTCTGCCCGTAATGATATGCTATATACCACTGAACTCAGAATTGCTTAGTCCCTGGAGTGTTATGATACAACATAAACAATGTATATTTGTTTTGACAGTATGAAACTCAATGCACAATGATTATATGACTCCCTACTGTGGTAAATATTAGCTGTAGCTTGAGAACACAGTCTGGCTAGCACCAAAACTAATGTATCCTGATCACGAAGCAAAGAAGACATTAGCAGTAGCATTTTTTATTTTATTGTAAATTTATAAATTGCAATGTGTTTCTGCGTTGATGAATAATCTTTTTTTTTATGTACAAGATGCCATAACGGTTGGGAAAAATAATGCAGAAATGTATTTATTGCAAGTGAATACCTCATTGAAGATGTCCTCTAAATTTAAAATAAGCCATGCGATTTGACCTGCTAATAGTTGACCAAGAATCTGACACTGTTTTGTAGAAGGAATTGCATGACCTATACAAATTTTGGAACTCATTATATTCAAAAATAGAATTCTGACACTAATAAAAAAACAAGTTTCAGTCATGAGTGTTTCTTGCCGTAAGGAATCCAAAATTGTGTCTCACTTGTGCAGTGAAGCATGCTGTGATGCCATCTTGATAATGACATGAGAATGTTTGGCGATGATCCTGAATGATATAGATGGATGGGAGACAATGGAAATGTGGTGACATAATTTGAGCATTGGGATCAGAAGTGCACCCATCAAATGTGACATTTGTCATGTGTATCAAAACGGAACAATGAAATTCTGATTTGCAGCAGCTTAACAGCCTATGAATAGAGTACTCAATAACATGATAATAAAACAAGCAAAAAGTTGTTCAATAAATTTAAAAACAATATTAGTGCAAAACAAAAGCCCAAAGACCCTAGTGTAACCAAGGCAGTTTGAGGTTTAGTCGGTATTTGTAGTGTTCTTTTAAAGAATTCCAAAGCAGCAGACGGTAATCATTCATCAGGAACGTCTTTGTTACTGAGGATGCAATTAGCTCTTTGTTCATGACTCATTTCGTTAGTCCTTTCTAAAGTTACATTTAGAAGTCTGTACTGATCCCATGAAGTTGGTGAATTTTGCAGAAAAGATTTAGACAGAGGAAAGGTTGTGAAAGGACAAACCAGTATGAAAATTGCTGGAGGAAAATAATTTCTGCATTGCCAGCAGGACATTAACCATCAGGATTTATTCTTGTGCTTGTGGTCAAATACTTAACACATGGCCGCAGGTGGAGTTGGATAATAAACTTTTCTGCCATTGAGTTCGATTGTAGTTCAATCTGTACATCAGTTCACTTTATTGTCATTGCTCCATATCACTTATCCTTAATTAATCATTACCATTTCAATTAATTCAATATCCACAGATTTATGGTGGAAACATTTTGCATTCTATTGACTGAAGAATTGTTTTCTGAATTTACTTGCTCCTCCTGCAGGATGTGGGAGTCGATGGAAACTTCCAGTGTCCCTGAGGACTGTATCTGTGAGGTGTGTCCATTGCAACTTCTGACTGACCCCGTGTGTGAACCTAAGCTTCAGCTCGGCCACCTCTGGATTGTCCCAAAGAATGGGAGTGTCTTAGTTTGGAATTAGGGTAAGGTGGTCACTAATGGGTCTGTCCCACTTGGGCAACTTTTTAGGCGACTGCAGGAAACTATGCAGTCACCACATGTTCTCGGGGAGTTCCCTTATTCTGGGAACTACTCCCGGTCTCATTATGGTCGCCGCAAATTTTTCAACATGTTGGAAAGTTAGCGGCGACCAGAATGAAGCCGCCATGGAGAGTATCAAGAATTCTCGTGTCATACGTGCCGTGCTATTGGGTTGCCAAGAGGTCGAAGGTTATCGTAGGTTGTAGCCGGTGCTGACCGGTGAATTTCATTGGCTCATTAGAGAAAAAAACGTAAGCAGTTTTCAGAACCAAGGATAACTGACCGGTAATGTTAATGTCCGCTGAGCTTCACAGCCGTGTATCTCTGGCTTCTTAATAGTTGTCTCCACTCCTTCTCCCCCTTATCCTCCCTCTCCACCCCTCTTTTAAAGGACTGACATGACCCTTCCCATACACTGTGCTTTCAATGTCTTAATTACGGCGCCAACCTTTCTGCTCATCTCAGTGTGTGTCTGTATCGCATTGGCTTTGCACCATGTGAATTTCACTCGGACAGCGCTCCCCCTGCTTGCCCTGTCCCCCGCCTGCATAACGGGCTGGTGAAGGAAGGAAGGAGTGTGTGTGTGTGTGTTCGTTCCACTCTGACAGTCGTTGGTTTTTCAGGCGACTGCCGGCGAATTAACAGTCACCTGAAAATTCACCTAAGTGGGACTGTTTGGATGAGATGAACATTCAGAGGAGAGCAGCAGCAGTCATGCTTGGCTCTGAGGCACAACAGGGTAGAGTGGTCAGACAGGGCTCGCGTGAAAGGATATTCGTTAGTAAAGGGAACAGGCAAGATATTCTGTGGCAGCAAATGGTACTCCAAGATAGGGTGTTGCCTCCTTGTTGGCTTCTTGACAGCTTCAGAATATTCTCAAAGGGGAGAATGAGCAGCCAGAAGCCATTGTGCACATCGCCACAAATGGCATAGATAGTAAAATTGATGAAGTCTTGCGGAGTGAAGACTGAGAGTTTGGCAAAAGGTCACAAAGTCAGTGACGGTACTTTCAAGATTATTCTTGGTGCTGTGTGCTATTGAGGGTGGGAATAAGAAGATGGTTTCAGATTTTTGGACCTTTTAGGTTCTCTTCTGGGGCAGAGATGACCTGTGCAAGAAGGATGGTTTGCACCTGAACTGGAGGCTGATCAATATTTTGGCTGGGGGAATGGAATCCAATGTAGGAGTGAGGCAGATGGAAGGCTGGAAGTCTGTACAGGCCAATTACAGCAAGCCTGGTAGATAGGATAGGCAGAGTATGACTGGATGTGAGGAGAGACTGCTAGATTAATTTGCATTTACTTCAATACTAAAGGTCTGACAGATGTGGCAGATGAATTCAGGGCGTGGATAGGTAGGTGCGATTGGGATGTTATTCCCGTTATGGAGACCTTGCTAAGGCAGGGACAGGACTGGCAGCTTAATGTTCCATAGTACACTGGCTGCAGGTGAGAAAGCAGTGGGGATAAAAGAGGAGATGGTGTTGCTTGACAGATTAAGGAAAATATTACGACAGTTGTCAGAGATTAAATTACCAAAGAATTATCCAGTAAAGCTATATGGGTGGAACTTGGGAATAGAATGGGAGTGATCACCTTGTTGGGATTGTACTTCAGAAATAGTAAATGGGAATTTAGTGGACAAAATATTCCAGGAGATTGCAGACAGCTGCAAGATTAATAGAG
Organism: Amblyraja radiata; assembly: GCF_010909765.2. Lineage (NCBI taxonomy): Eukaryota > Metazoa > Chordata > Chondrichthyes > Rajiformes > Rajidae > Amblyraja > Amblyraja radiata. Next base: position 22,110,300 of record NC_045957.1, on the reverse strand, counting down.
TTGCCATGATAGGCAAGTTTGTAAAAGTTGATTGGAGTAGGTTGGTTACGGGCAGAAGAACATCCGGAAAGTGGGATGCTCTTGTGATAGTGAGAGTTCAAAGAATGCGTGTTCCTGCTTGACAGATTAAGGAAAATATTACGACAGTTGTCTAAGAGATTAAATTACAATCTAGTAATTGTGTTTAGATTAATTTAATTGATTTGATGACACTGATGAATATGATTTTTTTGTTGGGGATTTACTATTTGTTTTAACGTAACAATACTATTAAAGTTCTGATCTTGAGAATATCACATTTTTGAATTTTCAAGGCAGTCTGGGTGTTTGTTACTATTTCTGTCACAATGGTCAATTTTGGAATTATCTACAATTAGGTAACTAACTAATTATCTGCTTTAATTTCAGGTCATCCAAGTAAGATGTATCATTTGTTTCAGAATGCTTCAATCTATAATAACTAAAAATTTCATTCAGTTCTCTTATTATTTTTAAAGGAAGTTATGGGCTTTTATGTCAATTGACTGTCCTTGATCGCAGCTTTTGTGTTAAGTCAATGGAAAAGCAATAGGGAACAAGATGCTAATTTCTGAGTGTGAAAATGACCATAACTTTTTTAATACTGAAGATATGAAAGTGAATTGGGTGTCAAATTAAAGTTATTTTTATGCTTTATCGGATGAGATAAATTACAGGCTTGATTTTTAAAATCTCAAAATTTTGTAACAATCCTACTGAAGGGCCTGACCCACGGGCGATTTTTCAGCGGACTGTAGGTGACTGTCAAGTTCGCAGCACTCGTTGAAAGACAGGGAACTGGAACAGCGAGTGTCAGAGTGGAATACACACACACACACACACACAGCAAAGGCGGGGGGGGGGCAGGGAAAGCGGGGGAGCGCTGTCTGAAATTCACACGGTGCAAAGCAAAGGCGATACAGACACATACCGCGATGAACAGGAAGGTTAAGATGGCTAGCACAGTGTATGGTAAGTCCTTTAAAAGTGGGGGTAGGGGAGAAGAGGGGGGAGAAGGAGTGGAGACACTTTTAAGAAGCCAGACAACGTTTAATAAGACAGAGATACACAGCTGTGAAGTTTGGTGGGCATTTAACATTACTGGTCAGTTCTCCTTGGTTCTGAAAACTCGTGCTTACATTTTTTCCCCCCAATGAGCCAATGAAAATGCCCGGTCAACAAAGGCGATTAACTAAAACTACCTACGACTTGCTCAACCACCTATGGCGACCCCACTACAACTGCACCTACGACACCAAAAGTATCGATTTTCTCCATAGTGACCAATTGTTGGTCACAGAAAATTTTTCAACATGTTGAAAAATTTGTGGCGACCATACTGAGGCCGCGACTAGTTCCCAGAATGCGGGAACTCCTCGCGACAATGATGGAGACTCACCTGAGACCACCAACGAACATGTGGCGATCATGTGGTGAGCTCAGAGTCCTCTCACTCGCCTAAAAAGTCGCCTAATTGGGACAGGCCCTTTAGTAAATCACAGTGGAGTTCTCTAAATTCCCTGACACCACAGTCCTATTAATAAAGATTGTGAGAGTCAACTTCTGTATATGTATAGGGAAAAAAAAGCAAAGACCAATATGCTTAAGGGAGTAAATGGCCTTGGCGATTTTCTTCGGCAACTGTCCGCATCATTTGCTGACGTATCGGGTCACGAAAAAGTCACGGCATGATGCGGCGTGATGACGTATTGATGCGCGGTGTTTCCTCAAGTGTCGCAACTTTTTTTTTTTGTCGCTGCTGGATTTAGAAATGTACAAAATCTTTCAGCGACCCTGATACGTCAGTTAATGATGCCGGCAGTCGCAGAAAAAATCGCCAAGTGGGACAGGCCCGACACCTAATTGACTAACTCCCAAAACCAACAGTGTGCTTGAAGATTGGATTGTGTGACTCCCGTCTGACCCGACGTGTCTCTGGCTGCCCCTGGATGGTGGGGGGCACTCAGGAGGGGACGGGGATGTTCCAGTGGCGGTTCGGCAGCAATTGCGGCACCAGAGACCCGGGATCTATCCTGGCTGTGGATGAGGCGCAGGTCTATGTCTGTGCTGCGGCATGGCTGCTGAGAGTGTTTTTTGCTTGTGACCTATGACCTGGGCATGCGCAGTCGGAATACCGAACTCGCCTATTTACAAAAGCCAATTAACCTACAAACCTGCACGTTTTTGGAATGTGAGAGGAATCTGGAGCACCCAGAAAAAACACATGCGGGCACAGGGAGTACGTACAAATAATGTACAGGCAGCACCTGTAATCCGGATCGAACCCGGGTCTCTGGCGCTGTAAGGCAGCAACCCTGGCGCTAAAGCCAGCAACTCTACTGCTGCACCACTGCTCTGCCCATTTTGGAGGTAGGTATTCTATTATTTTACTTTGCTGTACTGAAAAGGTGGCTGCAAACGGATTCATGATCTACAGTGAAATTAATTGATTGTTGTTTTGAGCCTATTTCTTGACTTTAATCTGGGAGTGGTCTGAGTTGTTAATGGCATGTTGTGGTGAGAAGGACCCAGGTGTACCATTTTATTACGTTTGTGGATGGGTTCAAGAGTCAAGAGTGTTTTATTGTCTTATCCCTTATGAAATTCTTACTCGCAACAGCACAACATGGTAAACTTGGTAGATAATATAATAAACAACAAAAAGAAGTTAAATACAGTGCAGTCAAGACAGTTCGGAGTTTAGATTGAATTTATTGAATGCCAGAGTTGGGTGCTGCTTGTTTCTCAAAATAGTGCATTTAGATGGAACTTTTCCCATTGCTTACAGACAGACGGAGATTATAGAACTTGCATGTGCCATTCAAAATGTCTTGAGGATCCTTCACATCTCCGTGGTAACTACCTGCAAATTGGAAATTACTGGAGGGTTTGGAGCAGCGTTTCTCAACCTTTTTACCCTTGTGGAACCCTTTAAATAATTTTCATGTCTCAGGGAACTCCTACATAAAAATTGTTATATATCTTTATTAATCTCTTTCTTTCTCTTTCATAAACTTAAAGTTCATAAGGCAAACATAATATATTTTTCTGATGTTTAAGAAGGAACTGCATATGATGGAAAATCGAAGGTAGACAAAAATGCTGGAGAAACTCAGCGGGTGAGGCAGCATCTATGGAGCGAAGGAAATAGGAGGTTTTTCTGATAACTGGTTGAAGCAAAAAATAACTTGTGTTTTCTCAAGTTTATTGACAATGCAAAATAATAACTGAAATCAAATTGCTTGTTCAAGAGACCTCATAAGGAGGTTTTCATTCACACAAAAAAAAATCAACCATATCTGTAAACACAAAAAATAAACATCATAAATAACACATATAAACAGACGAAAACTGATAATAACTACCACTATAACTTAATTGTTTATTGACAATGTTGAAAAGACATAAGATAAATCAAGGCAATATGTCATATGAACAAATATATGGGTCAAGGCAATGTTATTTTTGAAGCCAATTTAGATAATGAAATTTGCTTCTCTGATGTGAAACTGCTATTTTTCAGTTTATCACACAAAACCTCTTCAGCATCATGTGACATGTCATCAATACGTCGACTTATTGTTCTGTTTGAAAGTGGAACCTTTTCAATTACTCGTACTGCATCTTGTCCCAGCATTTTACCCAATATAATTTTACATGCAGGCATTATTAGGTTCTCACCAACTGTGTGACTTTTCCTTTTCTGTGCAATAATTTCTGCTACCAAATAACTTCTTGAGCATTTTCACTGCCGCTGACTTTACTCTCAAAAGCTGTACTCTTTTTTTTTGAGATTCCAATAGCCTTTTAAAATAATCAGCACTTTTACTTTTCATAAGACTGTGGTGTCTTTTCAGTTTTGCTGGAGCCAATGCTGCATTCGAAAGTTGTTTGCCACAGACAAGGCACAATGGAATAGGACAAGTTGGATCACTAGTCCATGTAAAGCCGATTGATAGCTTTCATTGTATAAACTGACCTTTTTTTGTGTCCATTTTTGCATTAGTGCAGTGAAATTTATCAGAAGATTGCGATTCTTTATCACTAGCCTCATCAGAATTGTCTGGATGCCTTCTCTTCAAAAATCACCACATTGGACGGTCAGACATTTCTGTAAAACAAAAAAACAAAAAATGTAAAAAAGATAAATAACTTGATAAATAACACTTAAATAAATAAAACGGAAGCAAATAAAAGCAAACAGAAGAACTAACCTTGGAGGAGAGAGACAGAGAAAATAACACAAACTTTTCATAAACTTACAAAAACATACATAAATTAAATAAATATAAACATACTTAAATTTTAAAAGTTCATATAATATCCCTAAATGACGGGTAAAAATTACTAAATAATGTGGGTGAATGAGGGACTGCACCTGCACGCCAGTAAGCACAGACAGGACTGATGGAGACCATGCATGCGTCTGTACTCGAGTGAGTCACTTGATGATACATAAATCCGTCACGTGCAGCTCCTGTCCACTGACCACTAAAGGCCGTTTCACACTGGCGCCGTATAGACGTCGCTAATATATTCCCTATGATTATTATACTTAAATGATATAACAGGTTGAAGACGTTATTATAATACGCAAGAATTTTCCAAGAATATGCCGTACGTGTATAATAAAATTATGAATATGAAGTTAAACACAAAAATGACTCAAATGCATTTACATATGATTAGCCTATTTATCACTATTTCTCTCGGAACCCATAGCGACCTCTCGCGAAAACATAGCGTTCCGGGGATCCCCTGTTGAGAAACGCTGGCTTAGAGAATACAGGGAATTGGGATATGAAGAAGGAAGAGGCCACCCTCTCTTATTGCTGCTACCATCAGAAGACGGTTCAAAGCACAGATTCCCCTAATCTATCAGGCATAACCCTACCTCAGCTCCAAACCACAGCTGAATATATTTGTATTGCATTGCTCTACATGGTTTATGTTGCATTATCTTGGTCTGGTTTATTGAGAATAATAATTTATTATATGTTTGGTATTGTTGTTGCTCCTAATGTGCTTGCAAAGCTGCAGCATCTAAGAATCGCATTGTTCAGGTTCAAATGACAAACACCCTTCAAATGAAATCTATAACATAGAAGTGTGACTGTTTTATCTCATTTTCCATTGGCACAGATTATGCAGGTTTGAAAGCTGCCATGGTAACGCAAGTGGTGTGTAAAATGCTGTTTTTGTCTGCCTGAGCCCATTGTTTCATAAATAATCATGAAGGCAGCCAACTTAACATAAAATGGAAACTTGTAAGTTGTATCTGCTGGAGACGGATTAATTAAAAAAAAAAAGCCTTCCATGGGGAAAGAAGAAAAAAAGACCTCAAACTCATTGGAGTTTAGTGAAATTGGCTTCAGAAAACCATTATCATTTATTTATTAGTTTGGAAAAGTTATAGTAGCTAGTCTAAATAGTAGTGTTGCTCTGAATCTTTCCTACCTATATACCTGTCCAAATATCAGTTAAATGTTATTATTTTGCCTACCTCAAATACTTCCTCTGGCAGCTCGTTCCATACACCCACCACCCTCTGGTTGCTGTTAAATCTTTTCACTCTCAGCTTAAACCTATACATTTTGGTTCTTGATTTCCCAATTCTGGAAAAAAGTGTAAATTCACCTTGTGTATGCACCTCGTGATTTTAATTGGAACACATTTCCCAAGTATTATTTGGAATAGAGTTTCAAAATTTGATGAAGTGGCAAAGAACAATTACATATTTCCAAAATCGGGATGTTGTTTCATTTAAACAAGAATAATGCTGGCACTGTGGTTTTAAGATCCTACTACCTTTGTACTTGTAGGTGGTAAATCCGCCAGACCTGCTGCAGCCAGTGTATTCTACCTGTGGTAATTTACTAGATTAGAGGAGATTTACTAGAATGTTGCCTGGGTTTCAGCAACTAAGTTACAGAGAAAGGTTGAACAAGTTAGGGCTTTATTCTTTGGAGCGCAGAAGGTTAAGGGGGGACTTGATAGAGGTTTTTAAAATGATGAGAGGGATAGACAGAGTTGACGTGGAAAAGCTTTTCCCACTGAGAGTAGGGAAGATTCAAACAAGGGGACATGACTTGAGAATTAAGGGACTGAAGTTTAGGGGTAACATGAGGGGGAACTTCTTTACTCAGAGAGTGGTAGCTGTGTGGAATGAGCTTCCAGTGAAGGTGGTGGAGGCAGGTTCGTTTTTATCATTTAAAAATAAATTGGATAGTTATATGGATGGGAAAGGAATGGAGGGTTATGGTCTGAGCGCAGGTATATGGGACTAGGGGAGATTATGTGTTCGGCACGGACTAGAGGGGTCGAGATGGCCTGTTTCCGTGCTGTAATTGTTATATGGTTATATGGTAAAGAGAATAAATGATCAAGACGGTGAATTGTCCAGTTGAATTTATTGTCATATGCATGTATACTCTGTGCATGGGTTATACATAAATTCCTGAAACGGATAATGTGGGGCTTCATGCCTGAGAGTAGCATCAAGAAGGCGGCATGGCCTGTGGGGATGATGGTGGGAATTCTTGACGATAGAGGCCATTTTCTTGCGGCTGATCTTTTAATGGTGGGGAGGTTAAGCCTGTAATGAATTGTTGGATCCACCAGTCTCTGCAGCCTATGGCAATCCTATGTGCTGGAATTGCCAACTAAACCACAATGCAGTCAGGATACTTTCTATGGTACAATTGAGACGTCATTCAGAGACACGACTAATTACTTTCAACTTCTAAGTAATTAAAGGCACGATAAATTTGATTCGGGACGGGTTGTCTGAATTTTAATACCCAGAAACTTGAAGATGCTAACTCTCTCCACTGCTGACCCACCAATGGAAACCGTCACATGGTTTTCTGGCTTCCTCTTTCTGAAGTCAACGATAGTGGTAGACGAATAGTGGAAACGCTCCCTGGACCAAAGATCATAGAGCGGAACTTTGCCCCGGACGTCGCCAAGTCTCTGAATTTCCGCTCACTCCGGGTTATTGTCACCGCTTCATTGGCACACACCCTCACACACACTGATACACATGCACTGACGCACACGCTTATACACACACATATTGGCACACATAAGGTTTAAAGGGATATGGGCCAAATGCGGATAAATGGGACTAGTTTAGATGGGGCATCTTGATCTGCATGACAAGTTGGGATGAAGGGCCTATTTCCATGCAGTAAGACTATGACATTGTAGAAAGGGTGCAATTGCTCTGGAGAGGATCCAGGGGCGATTTATGAAGATGTTGGCAGGGCTGGAATTATTTTTTTCACTTTGAAGAAAGATTTGATAACTGGGATTGTATTCTCTGCAGCAACGGAGGTGAAGAAAAGACTTGGTTGAGGTGAATAATATTATGAGAATAGGACCTATTTTGCTTAACAAAGAGTGTAGGAAGGAACTGCAGGTGCTGGTTTAAACTGAAGATAGACACAAAAAGCTGGAGTAACTCAGCGGGACAGGCAGCATCTCTGGAGAGAAGGAATGGGTGATGTTTCGGGTCGAGACCTTCAGACTGAAGAGGTTGAAAACCAGCCATATAGATGTAAAACGCAATGACTGGAGTTGTGTGTTATCCAACTAAGGGCAGAAATCAGAATCATGTGTTCATCTTTATTGACGTGACACCATAATAAATATATTACAGAAAAAAAATGTAATGGAGTGGCACGGTGGCGCAGCGGTAGAGTTGCTGTCTTACAGCACCACAGACCCAGATTTGATCCTGACTACGGTTGCTGTCTGTACAGAATTTGTACATGCTCCCTACGACCTCATGGGTTGTCTCTGGATATTCCAGTTTCTCCCACATCCAAAAGAAGTGCAGGTTTGTAGGTTAATTGGCTTCTGTAAATTGTCCTTGGCGTGTAGGATAGAGCTGATGTATGGTAGATTGCTGATCGGTGTGGACTTGGTGGGCCGAATGGCCTGTTTCCATGTATATGTTTTACAAATACATCTTTATTTCATTGAACCATATACTTGATTGAATATGTGGCATTGTTTTCATCTTGTTTCTGCAGTCAAAGGGTAAGATTGATTAATTTATTTGTACAGAATAGTGATGGAAGTCCGACTCCTCTTGCCTTGTTTCTATGTTTTATTTTCTCAATATAAATGCATGACAGCATGAATTATAATCTGATTTCTATGCATGACTATACTAAGGTCACTCATGTGCTGCACCTGTTGATTAGAGCCTGGCTCTACTGCAGAATATAATTAGGAATGCAATTTAGCCTAACCTTATTCATACCTAATCCAATTTAAAGCATAAATGTTGCATTGACATGTAAATCGATAATGTTTTATTGTTAATGTCATTCCTAATTGTCATTGTATGTCATGTTGTCACTTGCGGGCAGAGCACCAAGGCAAATTCCTTGTATGTGAATACTTGGCCAATAAACGTATTAGTTGATTCATTCAAAAGACTCGCTACAGTATGCACCAGATTGCACAATTTCAAGCTTAAAAAATGCAAAAGCTCCCAACCGTAGGAGGGGGGACACCTCCCTCCCACACCTTCCCTCCCTCGGTTACTACGCTCCCTCACAATTTCTCACTCTCAACTCTCACCAAATGTTGGCAGCCCTGATACACTTGATGGGCCGAATGGCCTAATTCTGCTCCTATGACATATGAACTAACAAAGCAGATTGGCCCTACTCTAAGGCTACAACATGACTCTATATCAGTGAGGAACTTCTTAATCTGTCCGATTTGCCTGCACATTGCTATTCACTAAGAACTATAACCATAAGATCCCTGGTAGATAAATATTGATCCTCCTCACTCTTCCAGCAGTTTAATCAGTTCTAAGTGTTCTCCCCGTAACTTGCCCTAACACATTGATCTTTGACAGAAATGGAACTGAAGCACAAATACTTGAGCAGCTGAATACTATTAAAGCTTTCGGGAGGAGGGGAAGACAAAATCCCAGTTTCACCCACACCATCTCTTGAATGCTTCACAGTCTATAGTGACATTGTTGTAGTGAACAACAACAGACGAAAATAAAACCCTCCATTGAACACAATCTACAAGTACACCTCCCTTTAAATAGCACAGGAGATGAGGGCTGCCAAAAGTTGGATCAGGCCAGTAAATTGAACACATGGTGTTAGCTGTTTTTACTGGTTCACTTTGACAGTGATATTTTCATATCAGCCGAACAACAACTTTTGCCATGATCTGCCTATTCCATTGTCCTGGTATTAAACACTAGTATCTTTCTGAGTATCACAACTGCTGCAAGCTGTATGACAAAGTGAACTTAAATCAACCACAAATGGTATAGCATGTCTGAAATTATTAGCAGCTTTAAAGTAAGGTAGAGCATTTAATTAAAAAATCATGTCATAAACTATTTAACATACCGGCTACTGAAAATGAATTATCCCAGAGACTTCTCAGTACAAGGCTCAATAGAAATCATCTGGCTCAGCCAGAGACTCTGCCTGAAGGCCTATTACCACCGATAAAGCCGAGGACTTAATAATGCATGACTTTTTGACCCAAGAGGTTTGTGTGCTGAATGATCCAGTGCTGACCTTTGGCTGCAGTGCTGAATAAGCTTCCAGCCCCTGCACACTTCTGTATTTAAATGGCAATTAAGGCAAAATCAAATTTAGACTTTGTGTGAAGTAAGTGTCATTATTGGAACACAAACGGTGTTCTTTCACTTCAAGCATAAATTACCAAAAGCAAAAACCATCAAAAGTGAAATGATGATTCCGATGATATTAAACACAGGCATAAATATTTATAAAGCTCAAAATCTGTGCTATTAGATTGAGAGATATGGGTCAAAAGCAGGCAAATGGGGCTGTTTTTGTACTGTAAGAGTCAATGACCACAGAACTATAGCAGTTCAAGAAGACCGATTATTTTCTCGAGCATTTTGAGGATATTGCCTGTGAACCCAGATTACAAACTTGAATGAAGCCATAAAAACAAATATCATGCAGATGATATTTTATAGTTTCTTCAGTGAGAAGGTTGTAGAAACACTAATCAAATGGTTCTGGTGCACATGTATGATGCCTTATCATGCTGCTGAGCAGTGACTATTATAGCTTAAATTAATAGATTTAAAGGTGTGCTTGTAGATTAATATGGCAACCAATTTATGCAAAGAACAGTCCAAAAATTGCTCTGGTTGTTTGTTTTTTGGAGGACAAAATGTTGCTTTTGTCACAAGGAGGGTGGCTTATTCTCCTTGGGAATGAGACCCTGATGACATTCACCTGATAATTAAACTATTGCACAATTGTAAAGGGACCATAAATCTTACTTCAGCCTCTGCCCGGTGTGTTTCAGCAGACCAATGTTCCTGTAAATTCTTGAGTGTTCTAACTTGAAGGAGTTGTGTGCCTGTTTATATTGGAGCACAGAGGAAATAAAACATAAAGATGTTATGTTAAGAAACAAATACCAACCAGAAATGTTCAAAGCCATTTATAAAATCTTCTGTTATTTTAAGAGTGAGACCTTTTGACTTGAAAGGGGACTAAAATGATCACACTCAAGAGTAAATAGCTTAGCTTGGGCCCTTTAGGATCCTTCATTAGTTTCCTGTTCTTTGTTTAACTCCCACCTAATTTTGCAGTTTGCAAAATAATTTTCAGGAGAATTTTACATGAGATGCTAAAGAAATCATTGACTTCTGATCTTGTTCCCAAAAATATACAAGCATCACTATTTTTAGGAAGCAGGTGTATTAAATTACAGCTGTCACACTGAACAGCTTGTGTCACTTTGTTGTGGAAACTTTCATCGAACAGCTGCACCTTTTAATTTTGCTTCAAAGTAAATTGAAATGGGAGAAACGGCTTGAATGAAAGGCAAGTTGTAGCCCCCAGAGATCTCCCTGTGTGTAAAAACGTTCAAGTTTGGGAGCACGGGTAGAATTGTCCAAACATGCAGTGACTTGGGCAGTTCCAACTGAGCATGGGAGCTAAATGGGATCTGCTCCAGCGGGAAGTACTTGAAACGTATATTTCAAAACTCTTTAGATTCTGGAGTAGTTCCTGAGGATTGGAGGGTTGCTAATGTAACCCCACTTTTTAAAAAGGGAGGGAGAGAGAAAACGGGGAATTACAGACCAGTTAGTCTAACATCGGTAGTGGTGAAAATGCTAGAGTCAGTTATTAAAGATGGGATAGCAGCACATTTGGAAAGTGGTGAAATCATTGGACAAAGTCAGCATGGATTTATGAAAGGTAAATCATGTCTGATGAATCTTATAGAATTTTTCGAGGATGTAACTAGTAGAGTGGATAAGGGAGAACCAGTGGATGTGTTATATCTGGACTTTCAGAAGGCTTTTGACAAGGTCCCACATAAGAGATTAGTTTGCAAACTTAAAGCACATGGTATTGGGGGTTCAGTATTGATGTGGATAGAGAACTGGCTGGCAGACAGGAAGCAAGGAGTAGGAGTAAAAGGGTCCTTTTCAGAATGGCAGGCAGTGACTAGTGGGGTTCCGCAGGGCTCAGTGCTGGGACCCCAGCTATTTACAATAGATATTAATGATTTGGACGAGGGAATTGAATGCAACATCTCCAAGTTTGCGGATTACATGAAGCTGGGGGGCAGTGTTAGCTGTGAGGAGGATGCTAGGAGTCTGCAAGGTGACTTGGATAGGTTGGGTGAGTGGGCAAATGCATGGCAGATGCAGAATAATGTGGATAAATGTGAGGTTATCCACTTTGGTGGCAAGAACAGGAAAGTAGACTATTATCTGAATGGCGGCCGATTAGGAAAAGGGGAGATGCAACGAAACCTGGGTATCATGGTACACCAGTCATTGAAAGTAGGCATGCAGGTGCAGCAGGCAGTGAAGAAGGCGAATGGTATGTTAGCATTCATAGCAAAAGGATTTGAGTATAGGAGACGGGGAGGTTCTACTGCAGTTGTACAGGGCCTTGGTGAGACCACACCTGGAGTATTGCATACAGTTTTGGTCTCCTAATCTGAGGAAAGACATTCTTGCCATCGAGGGAGTACAGAGAAGGTTCACCAGACTGATTCCTGGGATGGCAAGACTTTCATATGAAGAAAGTCTGGATAGACTCGGCTTGTACTCGCTGGAATTTAGAAGATTGAGGGGGGATCTTATAGAAACTTACAAAATTCTTAAGGGGTTGGACAGGCTAGATGCAAGAAGATTGTTCCCGATGTTGGGGATGTCCAGAACAAGGGATCACAGTTTAAGGATAAGGGGGAAGTCTTTTAGGACTGAGGTGCGAAAAAATCTTTTCACACAGAGAGTGGTGAATCTGTGGAATTCTCTGCCACAGAAAGTAGTTGAGGCCAGTTAATTGGCTATATTTAAGAGGGAGTTAGATGTGGCCCTTATGGCTAAAGGGATCAGGGGGTATGGAGAGAAGACAGGTACAGGATACTGAGTTGGATGATCAGCCATGATCATATTGAATGGCGGTGTAGGTTCGAAGGGCCGAATGGCCTACTCCTGCACCTATTTTCTATGTTTCTATGTAACATTCGCAGTTTTTGGTAGTTATCAAAAATATTAAGTATATTTCCTAACAAAATACAAAGTGCTGGAGTAACCAGCAGGTCAGGCAGCATCTCTGGGTAGAAGGAATGGGTGACGTTTGAAGTCGAGACCCTTCTTCAGACGAACCTTTTGGATCGATGCCCTTCTTCAGTCTGAAGAAGGGTCTCGACCTGAAAAGACACCCATTCCTTCTATCCAGAGATGTTGCCTATCCCGCTGAGTTACTCCAGCATTTTGTGTCTATCTCTGGGGACAAGGATAGGCGAGATCAGAATCTGAACTCTGAAGAAGGGTCCTGACCTAAAACATTGCCCATTCTTATCCTCCAGAGATGCTGCCTGACCTTCTGATTACTCCAGCACTTTGTATTTTGTTAGGAAATATACTTAAAGTGCTGGAGTAACCAGCAGGTCAGGCAGCATCTCTGGAGGATAAGGATGGGAGAAATGGCTTGAATGAAAGTCAAGTTGTGGCCCCCAGAGATCTCCCTGTGTGTAAAAACGTTAAAGTTTCTGCCTGTCCCGCTGAGGTACTCCAGCATTTTGTGTCTATCTTCAATGTAAAGCAGCATCTGCAGTACCTTCCTACACATCTTGGCCCCCGAGATGCTGCCTGACCTGCTGAGTTTCTTCAGCTCTTTTTGTTTTCTGCACAAGATTTCGGCATCTGCAACTTCTTGTGTCTTCTCTTTGTTAAGAAAGTATTGCCTTTAATGTGTTCATGGGTTTACAGCTCTTTGCTAAATTACTGAATGAAAAAAGTGGATCCCTTGGTCCATTGTTCAGTGATGCCAAAATATAGTTGTTGAAAGTAATGTTAGGCAAACAGATGCCTTGAATCCTCAGGCAGTTTATTAGCTTTCTTTTCATTCTTTTGGTAAAGTAGGTCAAAAGAAATTCAACATTGCGTGAATATAAACACTGTGAGCCAAATTGAAGCAGATTGGAGAAGTAGTTTCCACAGAATATTTACATTTTTTTGTTAATCAGTCATAGTTTTATTCACAGGACATATAGCAGTGTTACAGACAAATAATAGCATTGAATGCAGTTCAGTTAATCTAATCAATGTTTTTGACTCTGCATCAAACATTAACTGCATTAACTATATTATAAAGTTGTGGAATGGCAATTAACATCAATCTGATGTCTTTTAAAACTTAACAGTGTATAACATCCTTTTTCCCCCAGAAGGAAAGATCATCAACATTTCCCTTGTACTGTAAATCATGTGGGAACAAGAGGGTTGAGTGTTTGTGTGGTCGCAGAGAAATGGTAGGAGGATTCCTTAACATTTTACAGTACAGAAACCAACCAAAACATCCTCAGTGAAATTAAGGTAAATATAGTGCACTGTCCAATTAAAAATAAATGTGTATTAAAAATCAAACAGTTAGTTATTTCTAAACAAAAAATTACATTTATTACTGTGTGTCAGTTTAAAATGTTTAGTCCAACATAAATAGTGGTAATAACCTGAGATTGGCAGTAGATCATTGGATGGAACGGTACAGAAATAGGGCCTTCGACCTACAATGTCTGTGCTGAACATGATGACAAATTAAATTAATCTCCTCTGCTTGCATGTGATCCATATCCCTACATACTTTGTGTATGCATGTGCCTATCTGATAGCCTCCAATATGCCACAATTGTATCTTCTTCCACTACTCCACCGGCAGTGTGTTTCAGGCACCCAACACCAAAGATCATAGAGCGGAGCAAGATATTTCATTCGGCGAAAAAGCCGTAGTACGTCATGGGTAGATTTTTGCGCCATCTCAATGTGCTCGCGATTACCGTCATGGCGTCCACATCTACATCTACAGCTCACTGACTGAATGATACAGATGTCCTGACTGAAAATCACACCCTTCCGATCAATTATTTTGGGATAAGCCTTTCGAGAGAACATGCTACTTTTTGCTTTGCCCATTTTCAAAATATAGAATTTTGAATTTGCCGTTTGATTGGTTCAAGGAGACTACAAAGCTCGTAATATCTTTTTTTTACACACTAACTTTCTACATTTCTACTTTTGGGTATGTATGTGGCAATTATGGCTCATGGAATTTTCTCCCACACTACTAGTTATAGTCATAACAACATATTTAAAAACATGACATTTTCCATTTTTCCAAACCCCTTAAAAAACGTCTGAAGAAAGGACCCGACCCGAAACGTCGCCTAGCCATTTCCTCCTTTGACAGACACAGAGTGCTGGAGTAACTCAGCGCGTCAGGCAACATCTCTGGAGAGAAGGAATAGGTGATGTTTTAGGTCGAGACCCTTCTTCGGACCCTCCATAGATCCTGCCTAACCTGCTGGCGCCGACCTGTAGGGGGTATGGCTGCCTAGCCTGCAGCTGTCTGTTTTTCATTTCTTTTTTCTTATTTTTAGTTAGTTTAGTGTTTTGTTTTTAAGGAGTTCTAGCTTTTTTATGTGTGGGGAGGGGGGGGGGGGGAGGGGGAAACTAATTTTCAGGGTCCCTACCTGGTCGGAGATGCAGCTTTTTTCCGGACTGCACTTTCGACCCGTCCTCGCGGCCTACCAGCGGGCCTGGAGCGGCATTTCCTGAGGGGACCGCCCGGAGCCTCGGCATCGGCATCGGCGGCGGCTGTGGAGCTGCGGGTCCGAGGAGCGACGGGGCCGTCCGGAGCCTCGGCATCGGCGGCGGCGGCGGAGCTGCGGGTCTGAGGACGGCGGTGCAGCGCTGGAGCGCCATTGCGGGGCGGGCGGTGCCTTGCCTGGGTCGCCGCGCTGGAACTCCGGTGAGCTGGGACCGGCGTTAAAAACATCGCGGAGCTGCGGGCGGCGGCGCTGAAACTTTACACCGGGAGCCTGGGATCTCGCGACGAGATCGCCAGTTAAGCTCCATTCGCCGCGGCCTTGTCGGCTCCGGAAGCCACCGTCTCGAGTAGGGAGGCGGCCGTTCCAGGGTTCCCAGGCCGCTGGGAGGACTCTCCCGACGCCGGAACATCATCACCCGGCGAGGACGGCCTGGAACATCGGGCCTCCGTAGAGGCAACTGTGGAGGCCTCAATAGGCCCGACTATGGGTGGACATTGGGGATGGGACTGGACTTTGTGCCTTCCCCCATAATGGGAACCATTGTGGGGGGATGTTTTTTATGTTAAAGCTATTTATTATTGTTATGTTTGTATTCCTTTTTTAATGTGCTGCATTGGCAAAAAGAATTTCACTACATCTAGGTGTATGTGACAATAAATCAACCTTTGAACCTTTGAGTTCTCCAGCACCTTATGTTTTGTTCTTAAAACAAATCTGTGGTCCGCTGAAGAAACTACGCGTTAGACTACTCTGGAAGTGCAAGTTTTGCTGTACACTTCATACAGTAGAGCACATCATAATACACCCTGAGTGAATTAATGAGGTTAGATTTTTTTTAAAAATCTGTATTTAATCGATACCCACCCCTATAGACCTTATATCAGCTTTATTGTATGAAACTTTGGTAAATGCGGCAGTGCAGATGTCGTTTAAACAATTATCCATAGTGTTTATGGGTGTGTGTTTTCAGTAGCTACTGTTTCCAACTCTGACCAGATGTCACATCAGTGATTGAAAACCAGGACTTAAATATGTGCATCATACATATTGTAAAAGAGCAACAATGCTTTGCCAGCATTGTTCTCAGCAAAGATCATAGAGCGAGCGGAGTTCTCTGAGCGCAGTGCCACACCGAAGGAGAACAAAATAATTTTGTTCAAATGTTGCCGTTTTACATCAATATATGTACATATCCAGAGAAGACGACACGGGTACAATATTTCTTAGTTTAATGGGAAAATATGAGGCTAATTTCTCCTTACGATTCAGGAAGAAATATGTGCAGTCTACAACAGCTACTACAACAATAGGTTGGTAATATTAATTAGAAGCTAGTGGCAAATGTAAATGGTAATATATATGTAGTATATAGGAATGGAAATAGAATTGATAAGCTCTGTTCACAGTCCTATTTATTTTTAATCCAACCCAAGAACTAATAAATGTGGAAAAACAACTATCATGTTGTTCTTGTAAGATATGTCTCAAAATAATCAATAATTATATTTTTATTCATCTAGTCACAATAGCTTATTGGATTTCACAGTTTACAGCTGAATTGGTTTAGGCATTTTTAGTCATTGTATGGATAGGGTTATTATTTCTGATATGGTAATTAGGGGGAGGGAGACTTTTTGATGTCTCTTAAGATGCTTTTTCTAATCTCCTGGTGACTAATTTCATGCTTTATTGCAAGTTTGCATGACCATTTTAAATTCCACAGGGTTATTAAGTTATATATTTTTATTTAGAGATACAGCATAGACACAGGCCCACTGAGTCCATGTCAACCATCAATCAACCGTTCACACTAGTTCCAAGTTTTCCCACTTTCTCAATCACTCCCTGCACATCAGGTGCATTTTTTTTTAAACAGGCTGTACAAAGCCATGCATCTTTGGAATATTTTGGATCAGAACATTACAAGCATTAATAGAGTATAAATGATTATCGAGCAGTTGTATCCCTTTGAAAAAATTGGTTCCGAAGATTTACATATAAATAAAAGTATTCTCCAATACCCTGCTAAAACTGAAGGAAACTAAATAGATTCATCGCAAAGATAGACACAAAAAGCTGGAGTAACTCAGCAAATCAGACAGCGTCTCTGGAGAAAAGGATGTGGTGACGTTTCAGGTCGAGACCTTCTCTCCAGAGATGCAATCTGTCCTGCTGAGTTACTCCAGCTTTTTGCGTCTATCTTCAATTTCAGAGTTAAATAAAAAACACAGAGTGCTGGAGGAACTCCATGGGGTTGGTGGCATCTATGGAGGGAATGGAATAGCAGTTGTTTCGGGCCAGGGTTCTATTTCAATAGGAAGGAACTGCAGATCCAGTTGTCTTTGCAAAATGCCAAATGATTCTGGGAATGCCGAGGAGAGAGGGGGAGAGAGAGAAACTGATTGTGGACTTTGGAAGGGGATGGATGAGGACCCACAATTCTGTTTATATCAATGGGATGATGGTGGAGAGGGTCAAAATCTTCAAATTCTTGGGCATGCATATTTCCGAAGATATTTCCTGGGCCAGCACACTGATGCAATTACAAAGAAGGCACATCAGCGCCTCTACTTCCTGAGAAGATTACGGAGATTCGGTATGTCAAAGAGGATACTCTTGAACTTCTGCAGGCGCACAGTGGAGAGCATATTGACCGGTTGCATCGTCCAGGAGTGGAAAAGACTGCAAAGGTTGTGACCACTGCCCAGTCCATCACCGGCTCTGACCTCCCCACCATCGAAGGGTTCTATCGAAGTCGCTGCCTCAAAATGGCAGCCAACGTCATCAAAGACCCACACCATCCTGGCCACACACTCATTTCACACCTGCCATCGGGAAGAAGGCACAGGAGCCTGAAAACTGTAACGTCCAGGTTCAGGAACAACTTCTTCTCTACAGCCATCAGGCTATTAAACACGACAACAAATAAGCTCAGAACTACAACAGACTATTATTATTATTGCACTATATTTGATTATTTATTGAGTATGTGTGCATGTGAACTTTTTTTCTCCCGTTATGTACTATGTTTACATATTCTATTGTGCTGCAGCCAGTAAGAATTTCATTGTCCTATCTGGGACACATGACAATAAAACACTCTTGACTCTTGATATCCTTTTAAATCTTGCCCCTTTCACCTAAAAGCTATGTCCATTACTCTTTGTCATTTCCACCCTGAAAAAATGTTGTGACTGTCAACATATCTTTCTTGTAATTTTATATACTTCTGTCAGACCTTCCCTCTGCTCCAGAGAAATCCAACTTTGTTCAATCTGTCATTTTAGTTAATGCTTTGAATTCTGGCAGCATTCTGGAAATCCTCCACAGCCAACATGTTATGATGCTGTAAATTACTGGAATCAACTTGGGCAATAGAATCGGAGGGGGTGAAGGGGGGGGGGGGGGGGGGGGGGGGGAGGGGGAGGGGGTGGAAGAGGAGGGAATTGTAGGCAATATGTCTTTGTGCATTTGATCATGCACACTTTTTCTTATATTATGTAGCCTTCCCATTAATAATCAGTTTCATTCCAACAGATTAACATGGGGGTTCTTTCAGATAGTACATTGACCAAGTTTGCTCACAGATTTCAGGCTCCTGTACCTTCTGCCTGAAGGCAGCGGGGTGATGAGTGAGTGGCCAGGATGGTTGATGATGCTGCCAGCCTTTTTGAGGCAATGACTGCGATAGATCCCCTCGATGATGGGGAGGTCAGAGCCGATGATGGACTGGGCAGTGTTTACAACCTTTTGCAGTCTTTTACGCTCCTGGGCGCACAAGTTGCCGAACCAAGCCACGATGTAACTGGTCAGCATGCTCTCTACTGTGCACCTGTAGAGGTTCGATAGAGTCCTCCTTGACATACCGACTCTCCGTAATCTTCTCAGGAAGTAGAGGCGCTGATGTGCTTTCTTTATAATTGCATCTATGTTCTTGGACCAGGAGAGATCTTCAGAGATATGCACGGCCAGAAATTTGAAGCTCTTGACCCTCTCCACCATCGACCCATTGACATAAACGGGACTATGGGTCCCCATACTACCCCTTCCAAAGTCCACAATCAGTTCCTTGGTTTTGCTGGTGTTGAGAGCCAGGTTATTGCGCTGGCACCATTTGGTCAAACAGTCGATCTCCCTTCTATACTGTGACTCATCTCCATCAGTGATATGTCCCACAACAGTGGTTTCGTCAGCGAACTTGATGATGGAGTTCGCACGATGACCGGCTACGCTGTCATGAGTATAGAGTGGGTACAGCAGGGGGCTGAGCATGCAGCCTTGAGGTGCTCCCGTGCTGATTGTTATCGACGTTGACACATTTCCACCAATACGGACAGACTGTGGTCTGTGAATGAGGAAGTCGAGGATCCAGTTGCAGAGGGATGCGCAGAGACCCAGTTTTGAGAGTTTGGTAACCAGCTTGGAGGGGATGATTGTGTTAAATGCCGAGCTGTAATCGATGAATAACAGCCTGACATATGAGTTTTTGTTGTCCAAGTGGTCCAGAGCGGAGTGGAGAGCCAACGAGATCGCATCCACCGTTGATCTGTTGTGGCGGTAAGCGAACTGCAGTGGGTCCAGGTTTTTCTCGAGGTATGAGTTGATTTGCGCCATGACCAACCTCTCAAAGCAGTTCATCACCATGTACGTTAGTGCCACAGGTCGATAGTCATTGAGGAACGTCACCTTGCTCTTCTTGGGCACCGGTATAATTGATGCCCTTTTAACGCAGGTAGGAACCTCAGACCTCAGAAGTGAGAGGTTGAAAGTGTCCTTAAAAACTCCAGCCAGTTGGTCCGCACAGGTTTTTAGAACACGGCCGGGTATACCATCAGGTCCAGGCGCTTTCTGGGGGTTCACTCCTCTGAAGAATTTTCTGACGTCAACCTCTGTGACCATGACTGAAATACCATCACAGCGAATGGGGGCTCAAGAAGGCACATCATTGTTCTCCCTATCAAAGCGTGCGTAAAACGCATTGAGCTCATCAGGGAGTGAAGTTTCACTGACAATTGAGCTGCCTCCTGATCTCGCCTTGTAGGAGGTGATTGCATTTAGGCCCCGCCACAGCTGTTGAACATCTGTCTTATCCTCCGCTTGGAGCAGAAGTCCCTTTTGGCCTTTTTAATGGCCTTACTAAGGTCGTATCTGGACTTCTTGTAGACCACTATCATCAGACATGAATGCCCGGTGTCTGGACTTCAGAAGAGTTCGTATCTCATAGTTCATCCTAGGCTTTGATTGGGAAACCCTTGGAAGGTTTTTGTTAGGATGCAGTCCTCCACACAATTCTTTATGAAGTCTGCAACGACTGTGGCGTATTTGTTCAGGTCCGTTGCCGAGTCCCTGAACATTGCCCAGTCTACAGACTCCAAACAGTCCTGGAGTTGTGCCTCTGCACCCCCCCTCCCCCCTTTCTCATTTCACAAAATTTGATCATTTTCTTATTGGAAGTAACTAGAATTTGCTTTGTAACACAATCCAGGAAGATAACGCTAGAGCCTCTGCAATTTCCTTTCTCAACATTGTTAAATGTTTCGTTTTCTTATTTCTTTCATTACTTTGATATTCATCTTTGTTATCTGCCTGACGTTTTCCCTTGCTCAGTTTTTCTATATTAATCTCTCTGTATTCTGTACACATATTGAACATGTCAATTGCATGATAAAGTACTGTATGTGTTTAAGCAATGTCAGAATTGGTTTAATCGGTGTTTATGGAAGTATTAAAGTGTTTATAGTCTGGAAGTTAACAATGTAGGAAGACTGGCAATTGTAGGGGAGACCGACTGATGATGAAGTCTTTGAGGTAAATCTTTTGTTAGGGATTTAAAATCAGATTTGGTTTAATTTATTGTCAAGTGTACCGAGGTGTAGTGAAAAGCTTTTGTTCTGTGCTAACCAGTCAGCGGAAAGACAATATATTATTACAACCGCGCCATTCACAGTGTACAGATACATAATAAGGGGTATCACGTGAATAACGTTTAGTTATTAACGTTTAGATAAAGCCGGTAAAGTCTGATCAAAGATAGTCCAAGGGTCTCTAATGAAGTAGTTCGTAGTTCAGGACGGCTCTCTAGTTGTAAATGGTTCCATTCCCTGATAACAGCTAGGAAGAAACTGTCCCTGAATCTGGAGGTGTGCATCTTCTACAACCCGGAGGTGTGCATTTTCTAATGTCTCCTTGTGAAAGAATGACTAAAACTGGGATTGCCCTCGGAGGAATATCACATACTTGAACTTGTTATCTGAATTTGTAAATAGTATACATCAACTTTCCAAATTTATTTTCATATGTACATACTCCAAATAAAGGAATGGGAACAATTTACTTTAGACTTTAGCAATATTGCGCAGAAACAGGCCCTTCGGCCCACCTAGTCTGCGCCGACCAGTGATCGCCCCGTACACTAGCACTATCCTATACACTAGGGAGAATGTACAGACAGCACCCGTATTCAGGATTGAACCCGGGTCAACCCGATGCTGTAATGCAGAAACTCTACCGCTGTACCATTGTGCTATCCCCAAAATTATGTGGACTAATTAAAAGTTAAACAGTCTGGATAGTGGCTTTGTAATTAGATGCTATAAATCTGTACACTGATTAGATCAGATCAATTTGATGGATTTATTTTCTCTTTGAGATACTTCATTAATTTTAGTTTCATTGCTATGTCTTAAATGCAGAATTAGTCAATGAGGATACTGCCTTTTTCTGTATTCTGAATTGGTTACTGCCTTGTCTCAGATTATCTGGACTGGTTGCTAAATATATCACTTTGTATCAGATATTGAATTAGTTTGTGAGGTGATTGATTTAAAACACAAAACCTGCCTGTTATATTAGAGGATCTTCTAAAAATGACCATATTTCTTGGCAATGAAGACTTTTTTACTCCAAAATAAGGCACAACATTTTACCTGCATCTTGGAGGCCGAAGGTTAGGTTGTTAGCCAAGAAAGATAGACTTGGCTATCTCTCAGTACAGCAACATCAATAACGATGTTGCTGTACTGAGGGATAGCTAAGTCTATCCCTCTTTGCTGGCAGCTGATGGGAAGTGGCGGTAAAGTGGGAAGCGGCTGTAAAAGGACAGCGCCGTTGGGGGGGGGAGTTCCTTTCACAGCGTGTGGGGAGTCTGGCCGGGGTCAGCACGGGCAGAAGCGTTGAGAAGGAGGAGGTTGGGGATCATGCCAGTAACTCACTCACTCACCGCTGCCACGGCGCTCCGGGCGCGAAGTCACCGCATTGTAGCTGGGGAGGGAAGTAGCTTGGGTGGCTGCGAGCGGCCGCTGGGACCGGACAGCGGAACCGGCCGCCACCTCAGCGCCTTCCTTCCGACCCGGGGATGCTGTCCGGTCCCAGCGGCCGCTCCCGTTTTGGCACTACTGTTCCTTATGTTTGAATTTCCTAGTTCCTTAGCGATCCTGTTTTTCCCACCATCCCTCCACCTGCCATCACCCTCGACCCCCACCCATTCAGTCATTCAGAATGGAGGAGATCTGGAAGCCTTGGGCAAATTGAATTGTCACTTTCTTCATTTTTATTTTTTATTTTTATGAGCGTGAGAAATTCTATGTCCCGCCAACTTTTTTCAAAATTTAGCAACTCAAAATGGGGGTGCGTCTTTGACGTAGGTGCATCTTCATTGCTGGGAAATACGGGTATTAACCGAAAACGTTGTACTAGAAGAGTTAGTGAGATTGAAAGCTGATAAATTCCACAGAATAACTTAAATCCAAGCATTTTGAAAGAGTCTGTACCTGCTGTGTGACCAACTCACTTTGTGCTATCTGCATTTTCCACATTCTGAACGCTCCATGTGGGGTCCAACTCACTAAATATACTACCGGATATTTTCCATGTCAGGAATGCTCCACAGAGAGTCTAACTGCATCTCCATGCGGTCTGGCAGGAGCTATAGCTGAACACACTTCCTGCAGTTATAGTTCCAGGGAACACTAAAAATGTCTCTGATCTCCAATTAGGGGAACTTGCCTCTGGCCTGTCTTTTATCTCTATGTCCTGCTAAGAAAGAGGAAAACAAGTCATACCTGTTCATTACTCGTCTTTCTCATCAGAGCCTTGTGTTCATCAAGATGACCCCGTGATTTCTTGCCACATAATAAGTTACCAAAGAGGCATCTTTAGATTTAGTGGATGCTCTGGTTATCATCTTTCAGTTCTGGATTTGTCCCTGTGGGTTGGATCGAAGCAGCTATGACCTTGCTATTTAAAAGAAGAGAATACGTAACTGCTGCAACCTTTAATAAACAATTTTTTAAAGGAATGTTGTGAAAGCAACAGAAGAATTGAGTAGAGCCAACATGTATTTATTGAAAAGAAAATCATGTACACTAATGTGTTGGAGTTTCATGAGGATATGAGTACAGGTAGTAGCGTTGGTAAGAGCAACCAGTGAATGCGATGCATTTGGATTTAGCTAAATTTCCATTTAAGGGATATTAGGCTTGTCTTGGCAGAAAAACCAGATCAATTTCTCAAGACATGGACACCCTTCACCGAATTCTTACAAGAATAGCATGGCGCAACACAAATCTAAATTTAAATCCTATCCTGGGCTGGGTGAGGTGGGTGGCGGGGGGGGAGGGGGGGGCAGGTATATCTCCACTTTTTCTTTTTTTTCTTCTTTTATCTTTATTTTTGTCTGGCCACTATGGTAGTTTAGGGGTCTTTTCTTTGTGCTTTTTAGAAACCATCTTTTCACTTCTCATTTTTTCCCTCTCTTGTTCTCTTTTTCTTTTCTTCTTTCATTTTCAGGTTATAAGGTTAAAAATGAATGTACAATAATTCTATAATCTTAGATGCCGAATGTTTTATCTTGGTACAATTGCTTCTAATAAAAATAATAAAAAAATAAAAAAAAAGGTCCAGCATGGGATGTTGGTTATCAGGTTTAGAACACACAAAATCGTCTTAATATACTGACATTGAATGAGAATTGGTTATCAGGCAGTAACAGTGGCGACAAACAGATCTCCCTTGTGGTGGAAGGCCATGACTTGTGTGATATTGCAGGAATCGGTGCTTGGCCCTCAGGCTTCCGTGTGGAGGCTCAGTCATGCTCATTCAAAACACACATGGAAAGATTTCTGGATCAGTTTAGTCTAGTTTATTGTCACGTGTACCGAGGCGCAGTGAACAGCTTTTGTTGCGTGCTATCCAATCAACTGAAAGACAGTACATGATTACAATGAGGCACTTGCAGTGTATAGAGACATGATATGATAATAACATTTAGTTATTGATATTAACTGAATCTAGCGATGTAGGGATAGTACATGAGACTGAGGTTGAAGTTTGGCATGATCTTCCTGAATGGCAGAGTTGGCTGAGAGAATTGGATGGCTTACACTGGTACTTTATTTATAGTCCTGTTTAATTTAAACTAAGGAACAGAACTTTTAATAAACGCCAGTGTCATCAGACATGCATCCTCTCTCACCTGAATAATTGATAAACACCAAACAAATGATATTATGGTTGGATTGCAATAAGTGGTTATGGTTGGAGTCATAAGTGGTTGATGGAGATATATTAAGAAGATTTGCTCTTAGTTTGCAGCTGCCTGCCTATTGGTTCCAGTATATCAGGGACAGTATTTAAAGCAACTGCATCATACCTAGCACAACCCAGATATGGGCAATTATGGTACTTCTGACGGCAACCAGACATAATTTTAGCTACTTATACTGAGCAAACAGCCCAATCTAAAGATGATGGACCCTGTGATTGCTTGCCATATAAACTGAAGAATGACCAATGCCAGCAGGAAGTATAAAATTGTGGTTTCACCACATGAAGCGGGGAAGAATGAGAATGCTACTTTAGAACTCTCCAAAGTTGTTTAGCCTTCCAGTGGATAGAACAAAGTGGACAGAGCATGCCCTGGCATATGCTTTGTTTACTTGCAGACTGTTGGCTTAGGATCATTCAATTCATCCTTAACACCAGTTTCAGGCAGCTGCTCCTACATAACACCAGCTATTACTCTGATTCCAGTTGAGTTTGGAGGTATACCCTTGAAAATTGATGTTTTTGCTGTTTGCACATGGGCATAACGGGATTCAGTTCTGCTATTAATATCTATATATTTAGGCTGCATTTATTAAGATTTTATTTGTTCTTAAAGATTTTTTTTTCACCCCACTACATTTCAGTAATCTAAATGAATAATTAAATCTTGAAGAAGGTTATGTTTTGACTGTAGTTATCTTGTCAGCACTGCACCAAGAATGACATCTTCATGCCATTTTGTACAGACTAAAGAATAGTTGGATAATAACATGTCAAAGCTGTGCTTTGCTTACAACAGTCACACCCTGTGAATTGTACTTAATGCAGAGAGAAAGCAGTTGTTTTTAATTAAAGAAGGAGGCTAGAAAATGTATTTTAATTCTAGCATTAAAATAACGCAGCACCGAGGGTCTATTGTTAAGGTTTTTCAAGCAATAATTTGCTTGACGAATGTTACAACAAGCCAAAATATGTTGGCACAAGGCCAAACAAATAAAATCATGTCATACTCAAAGTAGTCCATTTCTTGAGCACCACTCCGATTGTGCTTGGTAACGTGTGGAATTCAAAAAAGGCTGGGGAAAATGTTGCTGTTATCTTGGAAGCTGATGAGTTGAAGTTCTGTCTGCACCAAGCAAGCAAAGCCCGAAAATAAGAAAATGACTTTAGAATATTGATCATGTTTAATGAACTGTCCATCTGTCATTTAGAGCAGTACAGCACCAAGTCTGTCTCCTCGAAGAAACGGGGATGACATTGTTGGGAGCTGGATAATTCTCTGAAATAAGTATTCACAATGTTTGCAAATTTACCATGGTTTTCATCAGGCTGTTTTATAAGTTGACTGGAGAATTGGGGAAATGACCAAAAAGTAATGCTCATTGGAAATGGCACAATGTTAATGTTAGTGAGAATAAGGCAAGAGGGAGGAACCATGAAGCATGATGGCCCACTCACATGGTGTCACTGAGACCCAAATCAAACATCTGCAATGTATAGTAAGCTCTTGTAATATTATGTTGTCAAGTTTTTTTTTTTGTCTTTGATTGTAGCAGTTATGTTACATGAACTAAATCTTAAATAAAAATAGCAAGTTTTAGTATGATATCCCAATATATTACAACCTTATTCTGACCTGTCAGGGCAAGGTTTTCTACATTTGGGTTGACTTTGCTCTGAGCAATTTCACCATTGATTTGTGTTTCTCTGCCCTTGCACTTATAAATGAGCATTGTTTATTTAATTTCTTTGTTGATTTTCTTAAGAGGATGAAAAATGTGATTCTGCATATTGAGCACGAAATGAAACAATTATCTGAGTAGGCTTCCAATTTTTTTTTCCCTTTAATTTAATTTCAACCTGTCAGATTGGGCGCGCCTCGAGTCTTCTGACATGCTGGAACCACGATGCTTAAGTGTCTAAATAAATTTGCTTTTGATAGAAGCAATGAGGGAGATTGAAGGTAGGGTGGTGGATGTTGTTTGCATGGATTTTTGTAAGTCTTTTGATAAGGCCCTCGTGGTGGGCTGATCTAGAAGATTAAGATGCACGGGATTCATGGTGACTTGGCCGTATGGATTCAGAACTGGTTTATTCATAGAGGACAGAGTGTATTGGTGGAAGGAAGATATTCTGGCTGGAGGTCTGTGACCAGTGGAGTTCCGCAGTGATCTGTGCTGGGACCTCTGCTGTTCGCGATATATATAAATGCCTTGGACCTTAACGTAGATGGGAGTAAGTTTGCTGACAACACCAAAATTGGAGGTGTTGCAAACAGTAAGGAAGGCTGTCAGAAGATACAGCAGGATATAGATCAGCTGCAGAAATGGACAGAGAAATGGCAGAACGAGTTTAATCCAAGCAAAGGTGATGTGTTGTAATTTGGGAGGTTGAATATAAGGGAAGAGTATATAGTTAATGGTAAGATCCTTAACAGCATTGATGTGTGGAGAACTCTTGGAATCTTATGTTTATAGCTCACTAAAGGTGGCATCACGTAAATGGGGTGGTGAAGAAAGCATTGGTATGCTTGCCTTTATTCCGAGGGGCATTGAGTATAAGAGTCAGAATATCATGATGAACCTCTATTAGACTGGTTAGGCTGCATTTGCAGAATTGCGTGCAGTTCTGGCCATCCCAATAAATGGAGGATGTGGAGGCTTTGTGGAAATTGCAGAAGAACTTTACCAGATGCTGCCTGGATTAGAGGGTTCTGGCTACAACCAGGCGTTTTATAAACTTGGATTATTTTCTAGAAAGTTGGAGGTTGAGGAGGGACTTGATAGAAGTGTATAAAATTATGAAAGGCTTGGATTTGGTAGATGGTGAAATCTCTTTCCCCAGATTGGAAATGTCCAACACTAATGGATATAACTAGAAGGTGGGAGGGGGGATTTTAACGGGGTTGTGTTAGACAAGTGTTTTTTACACAGGGAGTGGTGGGGGCCTGGAATGCATTGCTTGGGGGTGATGGTGGAGGATATGATTGTGGCGTTTAAGAGGATTTTAGATATCACATGGAAGTGCAAGGAATAGAGGCATATGGATCATGTACAGGTAGATGAGGTTAGTTTAACTTAGCATCATGTTTACCATTGTGGGCCGAAGGGACTGTTCCTGTCCTGTGTGGTACTGCTCTGTTTGATTTTCTTTAGTTTCATTATGAAACTTGTAAGAAATTCAGTCCCCAATGAAGCCCCGTTGTGCCAAAGTTATGGGAAGGAGATGTAGGCAGGGGCAGTGATGATCTGTGGCTGTATTATTATTCAAGAGAAGTGAACTTGTTTCACTGAAATCAGAAAATAAAAATATTTTCTAAACCTTTTTTAGTCAATCCCAGTAGTTCACACAAGGCTATTCGAAACCTAGAATTATCAATTGGCTCTTGCCAGCATTCTGTTTTTAAGTAAGTGAGGTTTGGAGATCCTGATCTGAATTGAATTTTCATGTTGATATTGTACTTCTTTTATACACTAACAAACCACCTTTTGTTAAAGCAAGAAAGTCCTAGCTAATGTTATAGCTCCAACTAAAAAGGGCAGCAGTGCTGCAGTAACTCAGCGGGTCAGACAGCATCATCTGGACAACATGGATAGGTGATGTTTTGGGTCCGGATCCTTCATCAGTTTGAAGAATGATACCGACCCGAAACGTCACCAACCCATGTTGTACAGGGATACTGTCAGACCCGCTGAGTTACTCCCCTGCACATTGTGTCTTTTTTTAATAAACTAGTATCTGCAGTTCCATGTTTCTACATAGTAGCTCCAATTCCATATTTTTGATTAAGTGTTTAAGAAGGAACTGTAGATGCTGGAAAATCGAAGGTACACAAAAATGTTGGAGAAACTCAGCGGGTGCAGCAGCATCTATGAAGCAAAGGAAATGGGCAACGTTTCGGGCCAAAACCCTTCTTCTGAGGAAGAGTTTCGGCCCGAAACGTTGCCCATTTCCTTATCTCCATAGATGCTGCTGCACCCGCTGAGTTTCTCCAGCATTTTTGTGTACCTTCCATGTTTTTGATCTAGTGCGCAGACTGGGTTGGTTAATGTTGCAATAAATTGTTCACTGTCACATTTGATTAATGGCCATATTTACTTCAAGGCTGCTAAATTTAGGCCCCATTAGTTTCTCATTGGCTAGTTATTGTCACATTCTGGAGCTTCAGTCCATACCCCAGGCCTCTGGTTATTAGTGCAGAATGCTTACTATCCCTTGGCGATGTTGTAAAATGTGCTCAGATTTCAAAGGCTAGGTTGTTGGATCCCCGTGATAATCATTTCCACATTAGTGCAACTCGTCCATGTTGACAAGTTGTCCAACTGAGCTAGTCCCACTTGCACATATTTCTCTTAACCTTTCCTATCCATGTACCTGTCCTCTGGCAGCTCATTAAATTATTATGCCTTAAATAAGTACGTTTATTGGCCAACTATTCACATACAAGGAATTTGCCTTGGTGCTCCGCCCACAAGTAACAACATGACATACAGTGACAGTTACGAATGGCTCAGAAAACACTAAACATTAATAATAATAAAACATTAATGATAAAACACCATTGATCAAGCATGTGAACCAACAAAATACCAGATAAAGGGAGGCTACAGATTTTTGGCTGTTGAGTAGAGCAACTACTCGTGGATAAAAACTTTTTATGTCTGGCTGTGGCAGCTTTGACAATCCGGAGTCGCCTTCCAGAATGAAGTGATTTAAAGAGTTTGTGGCCAGGGTGAGAGGGGTCAGAGATGATCTTGCCTGCTCGCTTCCTGGCCCTTGCAGTGTACAGTTCATCAATGGAGGGAAGATTGCAGCCAATAACCTTCTCTGCTGATCGGACGATTCGCTGCAGCCTCCGGGTGTCGTGCTTGGTGGCTGAACCAAACCAGACCAAGATGGAAAAGGTGAGATCAGACTCTATGATGGCCGTGTAGAATTGGACCATCATTGCCTGTGGCAGATTGTGCTTCCTCAGCTGCCGTAGGAAGTACATCCTATGTTGTGCCTTTTGATGGTAGCCCCCCACTTAAGGTCCTTGGAGATGATGGTTCCCATGAATTTAAAGGACCACAGATGTGACTGTGGTGTTGTTGATGGTGAGTGGGGTGAGGGGAGGGGGAGCACTCCTAAAGTCTACAATCAATTCCACTGTCTTAAGAGCATTGAGCTCTAGTTTGTTGCGACGATACCAGGACGCCAGCTGTGACACTTCCTGTCTGTAGGCAGATTCCTCCCCATCCTGGATCAGTCCAATCAGGGTTGTGTTGTCCGCAAACTTGAGAAGTTTGACAGAGGTGTCTGTGGAGGTGCAGTCGATGGTGTAGAGGAGAGGAGAGAGTACGCAGCCTTGCGGTGCTCCTATGCTGAGTGTTTGGGTGTCCGAGATGTGCTTTCCCAGCCTCACATGCTGCTTCCTGTCTGTCAGGAAGTTGGTGATCCACCGACAGAGGGGTTCAGGCACAGTCAACTCGGAAAGTTTGGAGTATAGTAGCTCTGGCACAATGGTGTTGAATGCAGAGCTAAAATCAACAAACAGGATCCTCGCATAGGTCCCCTGGCGGTCTAGGTGCTGGAGGATGAAGTGCAGGCCCAGGTTGACTGCATCATCCACAGATCTATTGGCCCGATATGCAAACTGCAGAGGGCCCAGCAGGGAGTTTGTGATATTTTTGAGCTTGGCCGGCACAAGCCTTTCGAGTGTCTTCATGACTACAGAGGTCAGTGCGACAAGCCTGTAGTCATTAGTCATACTGACCTATTCTGTCTCTGGTGGTAGATTGTGCCATTTCAGCAAGACAATCTTAGTGAAGTTGGGCTACCAGGCGGTGCCCAATGGAAAGAAAAGCAATTGCATTGGCTTTTGGCAGTGATGAGAAGCCGCCAGGGCACCATTCAGTCCTCTTGTCTGCCAACATTCGACAGAGCCCAAAAGATTAGAAGGTGCACATCTGCCTCCATGCCATCAAGATGGATTTTTACAGCTTCTTCAAAGTTGTACCACCTGTGAATGCTTTTGAGTGGAGTGCATCTTCTGAGTTTTACTGGCCACTTCGTACAAGATAACAAATGGATGAATTGAAAGCTGGACTTGCCTACCATGGGGAACTGAGGAACTGCGGTGCGCTCTGTTTTTTGCAGAGACATGACTCACCCCTGCCTCATGTCTGTGACTGTGTCAGTCAACCGGAGGGCTTCTCGCTACACCAGGTGGACTGCATGGCATCCTTGAGCAATGTTTTGGAGGATGGGCTGCTTTCTAATAACTCCTTGGTGCTTGGACATGCAAGTACTGGCAAGCTCGTGTGTCCCAGAACTGAAATGTCATACAATGAAGTGTCTGCCTGCCACAGGAATTCATTTTGGCTATCCTGAGAATGGGCTACATCTTAACCCAGGCCGATGCTAGGCTTGCACCTGAGGAGCTACACACCGTCACCAGTAGCCATGAAACAAAGTACTCCGAGTCTTTGTTCATAATAGCCGGGAACTTCAATCAAGCCAACCTCAAGCGTGCTGCCAAAATACTATTGGCATATCTGCTGCCGAACTAGAGGCTGCACAACTGTCAAAAATGCATACAATTCCATTCCTAGACTGCACTTTGTTAAATCTAATTGCCTGGCCATGCTTCTAGTCCCTGCTTACAAGTAGAACTGTAGTGGGAAGATTCAGTACAGGAAATTTTGCAGTGCTGGTCCAAGAAACAGATGATATCCTTTGCGACTGCTTTGAGTCAGTGGACTGGTCCCTATTCGGCAAACCAAGATGAATATACCGGTACAGACTTTATCAGCAAAAGTGTGTAGAAGCCTGTATATCAATGAAGTTGAATCATGTATTCTCCAACCGGAAACCATGGATGAACTGGAAGGCCCACTCCCAGGTGAAATCCAAGTAAGCAGCATTCAAACTAAACGATTCAAGAAGGTAGATAAGGTGGTCACAATGCTCTTGGCACGTTGGCCTTCATCAGTCACAGTATTGAGTATAGAAGTTGGGAGGTCATGTTACAGAAGACATGAATGTGTTGGAAATGTAACAAATCTATAACTTGCGTGGCATATTCAGTTATAGTACAATTATAACAACACTGAGGAGCATCATGAAAAGATGGCTTCACATTTGTATCTCAGCTGGAACAGCTGCTCTGAGGGGATGCTACAGTCAGCTCACAAGCGACAAGAGTATTTTGACATGTGCATCTCATGATATTATTCTCTGTTAAAAGTATTCATGTTCACTCATTGGCTTCAGAGTAGATACATTTACAACCCGTGTCCATTTTTGGAATCTTTTAATGCTAGGGACCAAAGATCATTTAAACAAAATGTGCTGAATCTCCAACTTTTTCTTAGTTGAAATTGAAGTTTATCATACTAAAATCTTAACTTCCTTCTCCCCAGATGCTCCCAAACCTCTTTTGCATTTCTTGCACTTCCAGTTTTTAATTTGGATTCCCAGCATCTGCACATCTGCAGTATTTTGTTTTTTGTCCTTCCTTTGTATTCGGTAGAAGAGATGTAACAGCCAGAGGACACATGGACAAGCTTAATATTTTTTTAAAGACTACTTGACTTAATTTTGGATAGTTAGGCGGTTGTTAGAGTAGTATGTGGCTTTCTGGTATTGTTGGATATTTAATCCATAATCAACTGGGTCTCTTTTTGTTGGAGGCCAGTGAGAATATATGCCTATGACCATTTAAAAAAAAAAAACCATCAGTTAAATTAGTTTAGGCCGATGTCATCTTATACACGGGATTGGGAAGATTTTGAACGGCTACATGAAAGATTTTGTTCCTGCATAT
This sequence comes from Amblyraja radiata, assembly GCF_010909765.2. Classification (NCBI taxonomy): domain Eukaryota; kingdom Metazoa; phylum Chordata; class Chondrichthyes; order Rajiformes; family Rajidae; genus Amblyraja; species Amblyraja radiata. The sequence goes on along the minus strand of NC_045957.1, from coordinate 22,077,824 downwards.
ATGGTTTGTACAGGAATTAGGATGTGTAATGTTTCACACTGCTGTTACATCTGTAAATCACTAATGTGTTGAGGGAGCTTTAGGGGCAAGTATAAATATGTTTGCCCTTTGAGGACTCATTCCACTTGTTGTGTGATTTATTGAATTCTAAACTAATTTCACAGGCACCTGGATATGAGCTTCGTCAGTCTCTATTTAAAAAATCTGTTCAGTCTTGTCTCTGTCATCTGAGCAAATACTAGTTCTCTGTGCTACTTCATCCATCTATCTGTCATGCTGCACAAAATGTTTTGCCAGTGTACATTCAGAAAATTCCCTTAAGAAATGTATTCACAACCATTGCCCCAAATTTCTTGGTTAACATTTTTTATTTTCTTGAGCAGAGCTGTATTCCATTGAATCACATCTTTCTAATGGGTTATAAACTTTAAAACCAATATATTGAATGTCTACTAGATATTGATCGATGATAATCACAGTTTTAAGTATTTCTGCTATCATCTTATTTGTAGGATGCAGATTGCACCAAATCTGAAGCAGCTGAATATAGCTGCTGACAATCTGATCAAATATTGATGAATATGAATTAATTGTAAATTGAGGCAGCAAGCAACTAATGTCATTTAATATGCGCAAATGTAGTATTATGAGATTAGGTAAGTTTGAAGATGCACTTATCCTTTGAGACATAACCAAAGAGAGATTTGTGGGTGAGTAACAGATTGCAAATGCCAATAAGATAGTGTACATAAACAGTAGCAAGAAGAAATGAGACAGTGTGCTGTTTAACCAAAGGAATATATCACAGATCTCAGAAGGTGATTATACATTTTGGCATTTTGGGTAACAGAAATTTGCCATTGTGGAATTCACAAATCGTGACCACAAAAATTGTGATACGGAATAAATATTTGCTCTTGCAGAAGTTTTGTGAAGATAAATAACTAATTAAACACCAAATGCAAAAGAAACAAACTTTTTGTCAATGGTTCACATGATGGAAAAGCACAATGTGGACTGTTTTCTACCCCGCTATAATATGGGGGTGTATTATATTTATTTCAATGCTAATTCTGCAGCAATGGGTATAAAATTAAACATGGAGAAAGAATAGTTAAAACACTATTTATATTTTATTGCTTTATATAGAAAGTGGAATGGCTGTGAACCAGATTGTCTTTGGGGCGTGAATTGAACCACCAAGTTAAAAAGGGTTGGATATATAGTTGTAGTGAATATAAGGGCTGTGTGCTGAACCCCCTCCTCTACGCCCTCTTCACCTACGACTGCACACCTGTACATGGTACTAACACCATCATCAAGTATGCAACAACGGTGATTGGCCTCAACAGCAACAACGATGAGTCGGCCTATAGGGAGGAGGTCCAGCTCCTAGCAGCATGGTGCGCTGACAACAACCTGGCCCTTAACTCCAAGAAGACTAAGGAGCTTATTGTAGACTTCAGGAAGTCTAGGGGCGGCACGCACACCCCCATCCACATCAACGGGACGGAGGTGGAACGTGTTTCCAGCTTCAGGTTCCTGGGGGTCAACATCTCCGATGACCTCTCTTGGACCCACAATACCTCAACTCTGGTCAAGAAGGCTCACCAGCGTCTCTTCTTCCTGAGGAGACTGAAGAAGGTCCATCTGTCTCCTCAGATCCTGGTGAACTTCTACCGCTGCACCATCGAGAGCATCCTTACCAACTGTATCACAGTATGGTATGGCAGCTGCTCTGTCTCCGACCGGAAAGCACTGCAGAGGGTGGTGAAAATTGCCCAACGCATCACCGGTTCCTTGCTCCCCTCCATTGAGTCTGTCCAAAGCAAGCGTTGTCTGCGAAGGGCGCTCAGCATCGCCAAGGACTGCTCTCACCCCAACCATGGACTGTTTACCCTCCTACCATCCGGGAGGCGCTACAGGTCTCTCCGTTGCCGGACCAGCAGGTCCAGGAACAGCTTCTTCCCTGCCACACTATGGCTGTATGCATGTAAATAGATTTATTTATTGAAATCATATTCTATGTCGCTCTTCCAGGGAGATGCTAACTGCATTTCGTTGTCTCTGTATTGTACACTGACAATGACAATTAAAGTTGAATCTGAACTGAAGAAAAGTAATCTCGTTTTTCGCAATTGTTTAAAGTCATCCCATTGATCCCACAAAAAAATGAACATGTCTGTGTATCATGGGATTATTAAATAGTTTTATGGGCCTGTCCCACTTAGACTATTTTTAGGTGACTGCTGGCGACTGTCATAGTTATATCAGGTCGCCGAAAAACCAGCGACTGGACCTCCCTTCGACAAAAATTTGAAATAGAATCATTACTTTAACAACAAAAAAACTGAAGTCAGCACCGGCAACAACATACATCACCTGACGACAACCTACGTTAACCTGGCGACAACTACGACAGCACCTAAGTCAGGAGAAGTCAATCTACGCTCATTGGCGTTAAACCCACTGTCGCCGACTGTCTCCAAAAATGTTTCAACATGTTGAAAATCCAGCGGCGACCAGAAAGACGCTACGACTCTTTGGGCGACTGAGGAGACTACTCACGACCATACAGACGACACCCCAGCGACCATGTGGCAACAGCCTAGTCGACAGCAGTCGCCAAAAAATCACCTATGTGGGACAGGCCCATTAGGGAGCTTTTTGTGTACGAATTCGGTGTGAATCCTCTGTGTGCAGTGATGTTACTTGTCTGTATATGTACTATGGGTACAAAGCCTGTAAATGCTTAGGCAGTTAAACCAAAGAGTTCAAGTCTTTCTGTATGAATGATCTGCCTACAGCCAAGGAGTCAACAGCATGAATTTTATCCCAGTTGATACCTTTAAGTTTCATATTTTACTGATATTCACCAACCAACTCGCAATTAATCTCCAGATTTTGGGAACTTCCCCACAGAAATGCAATCCTAGTTACCCCCCCTCCACTTCCAAACGTACTCCACGTACTCCATTCTTTGCAGTGAGATACGTCTGATGAAAAGCCATCGCATGAATTTAGTAATGCAAGGTCTGTTGCACTGTCCATGTTACCTAAAGGTGTCATAGAATATGCAAGTCCGGAGGCTTTGGTGCAAGACTCTCTGACATAACTCTGTATCATTCTTACAAATATGAATTCAAATCTCTTGGCTAAAGAATTCAAATAATCAAATTTATACAAATCCTGCAATTTGACAAAATTAAGTTTCAGAGAGTGCTTAGAATGACCATGGGCCATTAATGAATCTGTACACGTTTGACATTGGATGCACAAGTATAAATTGCACTGCTGTATTTTTTGAGAAAGTCACATCCAGCCAGGTACTGAAATTGTCCAAATTAAACTAATTCATTGATTTAACCAATTTTCCAAATAATATTAAAGTGGCCTAATTCGGGTCGTGCACGCAGCAAAGAAAGGGTCTCATCAACCCACCATTTCTAGACCTTAGACTATTTCTATTATATTGAGCATGAGCACCCATCTAAACTAAACCCATTTGTAGCACTTGGACTGCAGTCTTTTAAGTGTTGGCAATTCAAGTACTTGTCTAGATACTACTAAAATATGGTAAGAGTATCTGCCTTCTTGACCACCTTGAGTAGGGGAATTCCAGAATCCAACCATCTTCTGAAAGAATTATCCCTTGGATCCCACCAAACCTCCCATCCCCTTTTTATACCTATCCCCTTTTCTTTTGTATATCCACCATTGCCTCTCATTGTATAATTTACTTCAATTGGGTCACTCTCGGCCTCCTGCTTCTAGGAAAACACATTCAGCCTATCTTTCTTAGTTTGTTCATCCCAGGCCATATCGGTTGCTAACCATTTTAATACTCCTTCCTATATCCTTAATGACATTTCTGTCCTCCATTGCTAGTGAGGCCACATGCAAACTGGAGGAAATGCATGTCATGTTACGCTTGATTAGCTTGCAACCTAATGATATAAACATTGAATTCTCCAACTTCAAGTAATACCTCCCCTCCCAACCCCATGCCCTCAATCCCACCCCAGTGTGTTCCTATTTCTCCTACATCTACCACCGCATCCAGTCATCCTGCTTTCTTCCCCTCATCTTCCATCTCCAAATCCTCCATTTCCATTTTATCCACCTTTTTCCCCTCTCCGTCTCCTTCCATCCACATAATTTCTCCACCGTTACAGTTCACTCCTCCTTTTCTGTCACCCTTTTTGTCTACTTTTCACCTCAGGCCTTTATCCCTTACTGCACCCATCTGCCAATCAAACACCTTTCGTCTGTATTCACCTGTCACTTTATCATGTCCCCACCTCTGTTCCAGCTTTCTCCCTCCTATTCCATTCAGCCTGAAGAAGGGTCCTGTATCCTTTATAGTTTAATGACAATCTTCCTATGGAGTATCAATCTGTACTGCATACTGTACTGCATTTGCGGCTTAACCAATATTTTTAATTTATACCACTCTTGTATTCTTATGCCTGCCGCCATAAGCATGATATCTACTGATGGTGTTGCTTCTTTGAGCCTGGTACGCCAAGATCCCGCTGTTCCTCAATACCTCCAAGGTCCCACTATTCCTTTGCATATCCTAGATTTATTAACTCAGTAATAGCTCGCAGTTACCACTATTAAATTTCATCTAACATTGCATTTCCCTTCTTGCCATCTCATCAATATTGTCTCAGTTGATAATATACAGTATACTATCACAAGCAGTTAAGAACATTTGATGTATATACTTTAGAGTTGAGAAGAATGTGGAGTGATTTCATTGCAACAGATTTAGGGGAATTTGACAGACCAGGTGTTTCCACGGGTGGGAGACTCTGAAATGAGTTCATGTTCATAAGTCGTAGGAGCAGAAAAAGACCATTCGGCCCATCGAGTCTACGCAATAGGGAAATGAGGGGACCTGGATTCAAGATAAGGAGTCAATCATTTAAAACTGAACTGGGAAATAGGTGTAACAAAGGGTGAATCTAGAATTCTCAATCTTGGAGGGTTCTGGAGGCTAGATCATTGAGGGTATTTAAAGAAGTATCAGATTAGCTTTTGAAAAATTGAGGGCTCGGGGGAACTGGATTAGAAGAAGAAATGAGGTGTGGGGCCGATCGTCCAAAATCACATTGAAATGTGGAGCAGGCTCGATGGACCAAGTGACCCATTCTGTTCCACTCGATATTCTTTTGGTAGTCTTCAAGCTCACCAAATGCAGTTAAATTTTGAAACGAAATATCTCCCAGGAGGCTTGGGAGTGAATTCCCCAGTCAACAAGTTGCAAACCAACCCCATGTAACCTTTGCAGTTGCTCCTCGTGCAACTTACTGGCAGAATGCTACTGGCAAGGCATGCCACTTAACATTGGCTTGGGCAAACTGCTAAGTTATGCCAAGAATGTTAATGAAGTGTGAGGATCAACTTTCATTGAACCTTGGGGCTCTCTGATCAACTAGCTGCTAGTTGTGCAGCACTTCAATACTGAGCCTACAATTTTATTAGGCTAATCTTGAAGCCAAAACCTTTGAAATTTAAAAAAACAGAATCTTAAAATAATAAAACCTAAAACATTCAGATTGCAAAAGGTTTGTCAAAGGCATCATGTGTGCTGGCTGAAGAGAGACACAAAGCGTTAGAATAACTCAGCGGATCAGGCAGCGTTACTGGGGAAGGAAAGGATGAGAGGCATTTCAGGTCGGGACCCTTCTTCAGACCCAGTCTGAAGAAGGGTCATGACCTGAAACATTGCCCATCCTTGTTTTGCAGTTCGTTTATTCTCGTATGTGCTGGCAGTTTTGAAAATGCTCAATAATTTACATATACCTGCTGCACTTAGAACTACAATAAAATGTTTTTCCTGGCCAAACTGCTCCGGTTTGATATGGTTAGTTTTGTTACTATAGGGAGGTTTCACGGCAGTCGGGTCACGACCCATGACCCGTACTGTTGCTACGCTACTCCAACTGGAGTACACGCGATGAACTGCAGGTAAGCACTTACCATTGTTTCCAGTGTAGCGGGCCCGTTAAAACCCGCCAAAATTGTCAATTTTTGCGCTGTAAATAATTATGGAAATCGGATAAGCGTGAGAGACATTTAGCCTACTTCAGAATTTCAAAAGTGAGGAGAAATGACGGTAGATAGAAGCGAGAGATGAAGGCACAACAACAGCCAAAGTGCTTGACGAACATTGGCCATTTGCTCACTGCATTTCATCAAGTAAGGCATTATTGTGTTTTTTCTTGATTCCTTTGGCATCTAAAAAGTCTCAGAAGTGATAAATCTGGCTGTAAATTTTTTTAATTGCCCGTGTTTCTCGTGGGTTTTTACATACAAAAAGAAAGCGCCTCTGAAGCAAAATTTACAGCCAGATTTATCACTTCTGAGACTTTTTAGATACCAAAGGAATCAAGAAAATACACAAATAATGCTTTACTGTTGATGAAATGCAGTGAGCAAACGCGATAATTGCCAATATTTTCAATTCCGATATCTGCACGGCCAATGTTCGCCAAGCACTTTAGCTGCTGTTGTCCCTTCAGCTCTCGCTTCTCTCTACCTTCATTTTGCTTCACTTTTGGAATTCTGAAGTTGGGTACAGGTCTCTCACACTTACCACGATTTCCACAATTTTTTACAGCGTAAAAAATCAACATTTTGGTGGTTTTTAACAGGTAGGAAAGTACGCATTTCTTGCATTAATAACATATACTGGAAGTTACGGATGTCCTCCAGATGGATTGAGCGGCTCCGTGCGTCAAGCCGTATGACCTAGTGACCTTACGTGCACACCCCCTATAGGTTAGTTTTACAACAGGATACATGTCATTTTCAGGGTTACTATACTAAGGGGGACCCGTTGGGTCCCATCCCCTCAAACCCCCCCCCCCCCCCCCCCCCCCACCACACACACACACACACACACACACACACACACACACACACACACACACACACACACACACACACACACACACACACACACACACACACACTAACCACCCCCATTGATATATTAATATTATTCATTTACTCCTTTAACCCAATCCCCGCCCTATCCACTCATGCATAGCCCCTAACTCACAGAGGGACGCAGAGGCACAGGCAGGGACACAGAGGCACAGACAGAGGCATAGAGAGGGACACAGAGTGGGACAGAGATGGGCACAGAGGCACAGAGAGTGGCACAGAGTAGCAATGTTACAACATTTTGAGATTTTAAAAATCAAGTCTGCAATTTATCCAATCAGATAAAGCGTAACAAGAAGTTTAATTTGACACCTAATTCACTTTCATATCTTCAGTATTAAAAATGTTATGGCCATTTTCATACTCTGAAATTAGCATCTTGTTCCCTACTGCTTTTCCATTGACTTAACTCAAAAGCTGCGATCGAGGACAGTCAAAAGCCGATAAATTTCTTAAAAATTAAGAGAACTGAAAGAAATTTTCAGTTATTATGGATTGAAGCATTCTGAAACAAATATGAAACATCTTACTTGGATGACCTGAAATTAAAGCATAATTACTTAATTACCTAATTGTAGCTAATTACAAAATTCAATTACTAGATCTAATCTATCAATTTCTTGATATAATATTCACAATATAACATGATTTTTAAATCTCATTGTCATGAATTTATAGGCCAAATGGAAGGAATTTAGTGTTTAATTCCCGTAAATTAATGGCCATTTTAATCATCTTGCGAGTGGGTTTTTGTGGAACGCGATCGATTGGAACATTGCGGTTTGCGGTGAATTTAAACCCCATATCGGCAGGGTTCGTATGGGGCCCAAACCACATTTTCGCAACGTGAAATTTTGATTACATTCATCCTAAGAAGCAAGTTTATATGTAAAATAAACGACTTACCTTGCCTTGTCCCGTACGTGAAATCCGTCCCGTTGACGGCATTAGAAGTCGCTTTTTATTTTACTCCAGCTCTGATGTCTGACTCCAGCTCTTATTTTTAAAAATAAATTCAGAGAATGGCAGTCGGAATGAATTTTCAGCATTAGGTAGCAGCCGGAGAAAATATATCTCGGACAGGCAGGAGAAAACGGCATTTTAATCCCGCCCCCTCCTCAAAGGCGCCAAAGCCGCGCACACGGCCAGTGGCAGAACTGCAGCGCCGCTGAAGGTAAGTTTTGTAACATACCTACACAGAGGGGACGCAGAGGCGCATAGAGGGGGACACAGATGCACAGAGAGAGGCACAGAGAGGGACACAGACGCACAGAGAAGAGGAAGGGAGTGGGGAGTGGGGCGGGCGTCATCCAAAGGATTACATGTTCAGCGGCTTCAATCCAGAGCCTGGGGGGGGGAGGGGTCGTCACAGGGGAGGGCTGGCTCGCTCGAGGGCAGAGACAGAGGGAGGGCTGCGGGCAGACGTGGACTCGAGGGAGGCCGCGGGCGGTCGTGGACCCGATGACCCCGAGCGCGGACGGCCGGCCGATCGGGCCCACGTTGGGCCCACAGTGTGGGGGGGGGAGAGGGGGGAGGAAGGGTGACGTAACTCGCAGCGCGTGCAAAACAGTGCGCATCGGGCTGGGCGAGCAGACTCATTGTGACGTCATCAGCTCGTTTATTTTCAAAGATATTTCAGATTTGTGGACAATTTCATAAATAACAGGAAATGGAGCTCAAAATGTTCAGGTAAGCCGATTTCTGAATCCATGGGATAAAACTCTACAGGAATATGTTAAAATGTTACCGTTAGAGCGTCTGGAGGAGTGGGGAAGGTAGGGGGAGGGGGAAGGGAGGGGGTTGGGGGGGGATGGGAGTGGTTGGGGGGAATGGGAGGGAGGGAATGGGAGGGGGTGGGGGGGGGGGTGGGAGTGGTTGGGGGGGGTGGGAGTGGTTGGGGGGAATGGAAGGCGGTGGGAGGGAGGGGAGGAGGGGGAGAGGAGGGGGAGGAGAGGGGGAGAGGGAGAGGAGGAGGGGGAGAGGAGAGGAGGAGGAGGGGGGTGGGGGAAAGAGAGGGGGAGAAGAGTGGGGGGGAGGAGGAGCGGAGCGGGTCTGCAGCTCGCGGGGGGGCGGGGGGGGGGGGGGGGGGGGCAGCTTGCGGCCAGGAGGGGGCAACAACTCGCGGCCCAGGGCCACTCGCGGGGGGGCGTCGACAGTTCCTGCAGTGTAAGCTTGCATTCTTGTATATGTAGTCAGATAAACCAAAAAGTGAATTTAAAAACCAAACACCACAACAAAAACTTACATTGTTAAATGTCTATTCTCTCATGTAATATATAAAAGCAACAATTGGAAGGAGCTGTAGCTGAGAATAACATCCCCTAATTAATTATGCTGTATATTGTACAGATTTAAAACAAAATTCAGAACGTAACAGATGGGACAAAGAAGTAGAAATAAATAATTAAGATGAGAAGAAAGACAATACCATGTGTGTGAAGAATTAGGAAATCATTTATTTGATGAGTGCTCCTGACACAAAGAACTGAAGATTTTCTATATTCAAGATAAATCAAAAACTTTAAAGATCTTGCTGCTGCTTCTATGATTTAGTATTCCCTATTTTTACTTTTATTTATGGTCAATTCATCTTTGAATTTGTTCTTGATATCATCTCATTTTCTGATGTGCAAAGATTGGGGAGGGGGAGGTGGAGGTGGAAGTGTAGTTGGTCTACCCCACAAAAGAAGAGGGAGAAATTGTACACGGGGAAAAAGGATCTTCTGTGGCGTTCTTTGCATCATCTTGGTGGAACCAGTCTGTTGCTGAAGGTGCTCCTCAGGTTAAACAGTGTGTCATGGAGCGGGTGAGCTGTATTGTACAAGATACTCCGCCTCCTCCCCTCCAAGACCACCTCCAGTGAATCCAATTCCACCCCAGGACGGAACAAATCTTCCTGATGAACTAGTTAATTCTGTTGGCATCCGCGCCCTGCGACCCCAGCACACAATAGCAAAGAAGATGGCACTGGCCACCACCAATTGATAGAAGATGACATAAAATGCTGGAGTAACTCAGTGGGATAAGAGGCATCTCTGGACAGAAGGAATGGGTGACGTTTCGGGTTGAGACCCTTCTTCAGCCCAACATCCGCAATTCCTTCCTACCGGTTGATAGAACATCAGCATCGTACCGTAATCATTGTAAGAGCGGAGCCTTCTCAGAAAGTGTAGGTGGTTCTGTCCCTTCTTATACAGTGCCTCAGCGTTCCTGGACCAGTCCAGTTTACTGTCCAGGTAAACTCCTGTCCAGGTAAACTCCTGTCCAGGTAAACTCCTGTCCAGGTAAACTCCTGTCCAGGTAAACTCCTGTCCAGGTAAACTCCTGTCCAGGTAAACTCCTGTCCAGGTAAACTGCACATCCACACCCTGGATGGAGACAGGGATGTTCCTCTCCTCCTAAAGTCCACCACTAAAGGGCCTGTCCCACGAGCATGCGACCTGCATGCGGCAAGCGGGACCAAACCAGAAGCGGGGGCCGCGCGGAGATCGAGTGATCCCCGTACAGGGCCGGTCCCACCAGCATGCGACCTGCATGCGGCAAGCGGGACCAAACCGGAAGCGGGGGCCGCGCGGAGATCGAGTGATCCCCGTACAGGGCCGGTCCCACCAGCATGCGCCTGCATGCGGCGAGTGCGACCAAACCGGAAGCGGGGGCCGAGAGGAGGTCGAGTGAGTGATGTGAAGTTTGTGGGAAGTTCGCGCATGACGTACGGCGTTGAGACGCTGCACGCGCCCGTCAAGGCGGTGCGTACACGTCGAGGTGGCTGCGGGCCAGCAGGCCGTTGCCGCGCGGAATTTTTGAACACGGTCAGTTTTTCAGAGTCCTGCACGATGTCGGGACCAGCTCTGCACAACTCCATATGGCTCCGGCGATCGAAGTGGGACCGGCCCCGCGAGGCTGTATGGCTCAAGCGACCACGTTATGTCGCGCTTGCCACATGGAGTCGCATGCTCATGGGACAGGCCCTTAACTTGTTCATCTTGTCAGTGTTGAGGTGCAGGTGTTTCAGCACACACCACTCAACAAAGTTGTTGACTGCACCTGTGTATTCAGCTTCCCTCCCTTCAGTGATACAGCCCACAATTGCAGTGATCTGGAAACCTGTTGTTGGGGAAACAGTGTACAGTCTCCTCTGGTCTCCGGCCATACTATATGTTATCCACACAAAAATTTATGTAACAGTCTGCGAGTCCATCAATGTCCTCTCCATGGTGACTACAAAGTGTGTCGCAGTCTAACCTCAAACAGCCCTGTAGAGCATCACAGGCCTCCTGTGACCACCTCCTCATTGACCTTGTGGTCACAGACAGCCTCTCGACCATTGGCTTATACCTGAGTATAAGATGAACCAGATTGTGTTCAGATCATCCCAGTGGTGGAAGGGCTATGGAGCATACAGCAGGTCCAATGTTTTCATGTCCCTGGCGGGACAGTCAACAAACTGAGTAAAAGTGAGTAGGGTAGCGTCCAAAGTCACGTGGTTGAAATCCCCCAAGATTGTGAGGAAAGCACTTGAGTGTTGTGTCTGGAGTCTAGTGGTGACTGTGTGGATGACGTCATTTGTGTGCAATGGGTTGGGGAACAGAGGAATGTAGACAGCCACCACACCGGGATGTGAGAATTCCCGAGGGGTTAATTGTCAGTGTTGAGGTGCAGGTGTTTCAGCACACACCACAATCAAGTGGGGATGCCAGGACACTAAAATTGAGTAAAGGTCAATTTAAATGTGCCTTCTGCAGAACTGGGACAAGCTGCAGGATGGTGCCAGCTTGTGTGGAGCCTAGATAAGAGTTGCAGGGAAAGAATGGAACATCTGCAGATTCTTACAATTAGGTGTAAATTGCATGAAACGGATTGGGTGAATGCAAACCAGACATACACATTGTAAATATTGTTGCAAATCAGAGCATTGCGTATAGAAGTTGGGATGTAATGTTAAAATTGTACAAGGCATTGGTGAGACCAATTCTGGAGTATGGTGTACAATTTTGGTCGCCTAATTATAGGAAGGATGTCAACAAAATAGAGAGAGTACAGAGGAGATTTACTAGAATGTTGTCTGGGTTTCAGCAACTAAGTTACTGAGAAAGGTTGAACAAGTTAGGGCTTTATTCTTTGGAGCGCAGAAGGTTAAGGGGGGACTTGATAGAGGTCTTTAAAATGATGAGAGGGATAGACAGAGTTGACGTGGATAAGCTTTTCCCACTGAGAGTAGGGAAGATTCAAACAAGGGGACATGACTTGAGAATTAAGGGACTGAAGTTTAGGGGTAACATGAGGGGGAACTTCTTTACTCAGAGAGTGGTGGCTGTGTGGAATGAGCTTCCAGTGAAGGTGGTGGAGGCAGGTTCATTTTTATCATTTAAAAATAAATGGGATAGTTATATGGACGGGAAAGGAATGGAGGGTTATGGTCTGAGCGCAGGTATATGGGACTAGGGGAGAATACGTGTTCGGCACGGACTAGAAGGGTCGAGATGGCCTGTTTCCGTGCTGTAATTGTTATATGGTTATATAGATGTTGATTGGGTTAAGTGTTGAGCCTTGTCTGGGTTTCTTGAATATCTGGGCAAATGTTGCTTTGTTTGCTTCCTTCCAGAAGCTCCGTTTGAATATAATGTATTGGTTACTGTATTATTGGGTAAGGGAAATGTCTATCATGTACTGTGTTAATCGATATCTGTTATTGGACTGTAAAGAGACCACCCCCATGTGGTTCGGCCCCTCGGGTTTCGGGGACCTATAAAAGGCCGCTCCCACGAGGTCCTGTGTCGATCTTCTGGGAGAACGCTTGGGACTGCGTGACCTTTTGGAGTGTCTCTGCTTGCACAAGACTAGAAAGGCCTGGCCAGGCAGATACAATGATCGAACCCGTGGTGGTTAAGTATAGTAGTGAGGAACTGTTATTGTGTTTTTCCAAAATAAAGTTTAGATGCGCAGGTGCTTGACTCAGTATCTTATTGACTGAAATTAGACTGGGGGGAAGCTTAGAATGAGCTATTTACAATAGTATGGACGGAGACCCACAGCCATCAGTTCAATGTCCAGGTGACACACACGCTCCTTAACTGTTGATGTGACCAGGATTGCACAACTTGTTCACGAGAATAGCAAGTCCCCCACATTTACACTTGCCACTCTCTGCAATCCCTGTCCGCCCGAACGGTCGACAAGACGTCCACACTCTGGTTAGACTCGGGAATGTCCTTATGGAGCCATGTCTCCGTGAAACACATCACACTGCTCTCACGGTACTACCTCTGAGTCCTCACCAGTGCAGCTAGATCGTTCATGTTGTTAGCCATCGATCTCACATTCCCCATTGTGATGGAAGGCAAGTATGGCTTGTACCTCCTTTTCTCCCCCAACCGGCATCCCCTGTATTTCCTTCTCAGTTCCTTGGGGATTTCTGATGTAGCCCTGGTGAAGCAAGCCAGTCACGGCATTCGGAGCTCCAGCAGTCGATCCCTGGTGTAGACAACACAGAGACCGCCAGCTCCTTGTTGTTGCAGCTGCAGTGCATAGACAGAGATATGGTGAAAAAGTATCTCCCCGATGAGGAAAGAGATAAAACGTTTTCGCCACCACAACATGGTGCGAAAAACTAACTAACCAAAAAAATACAAAATAAATAGGAATTACATGTTTTTAAAAAAAGGGAAAAGATAAGCGACTGTTGGCTGGCTGCCATGGGCACAGCGCCAGAATCCAATTCATGCAACTTTGTATCATAAATATGTGAAGGACTAATGATGCACATCAAATGCTGAAACGGGTCTTGTCTGAAAGACCGGGGCATTATTATCTGCCTCTGCTTGCTGTGCTGCCAGAGATCCGGCAGGTAAAGATTCTTCAAGTTTGCATTGATATTCCTTGAGATAATTTTCTTCTCATTAGTCTTGACCATACCCAGTCCTCCCGTCTCTTTTGTGATTAACTTGCCATCATTCTAATGACTCCTTTGGCCATGTACTTCAACCTCTCCTTTTTCACTTCCTCGAACATCACCACAGTCCTGTCATGTCACGAGCCAAACTCCAGCCTTCTAATTCATTTCTTATATCCTGATTTGCCATCTTTGCCATAATATTTACCTCTCCTACCCCCATAATCTTTCTACCAATGCTTCCCTTCCCTTCACTGTCCCCCACCATGTTTGGAGATCAAAAAGGAATGGTCTTGTGCATGATTATATATGGATTAAAATCAGTGGAACCAATGGTTGATTACAGACTATGGTTATTACATTCCTTTGTTTCAAGTTAAAGATAATACTTCCCCCCCCCCCCCCCGAATTCTAAGAGTAGTCTGACTGGGTGCACAATCTGGCTGGGATTGTTGCGTGTCACAAACAAATAACAGATGTAGGTTAACTAGTTTCAACTCGGAGAGTTTAGAAAGTGTGGAGCTCTCCACTGATTAAATAGCAAGTCTAGATCTGGTGATGAAATCATTGTTATTTAGCAGCAACTATATACATGTCAAAGGGACAGTAATCACTGCTGGTGTTGTCCATCCAACGATTCTCAATGCGCAGGCCTTGTACAGAAGGCATTAGTCTATTGTGCATATTTGTAAACGAGCATTCTTTAAAAGCATGATTACCATCATTAACTGGAAGCAGCAGATGTTTAATGGCCATCAATCTGGACAATACATTTTATACTCCACTGCTTTGCATTGAGTGACCTTTGATAAGTCTATGCAATGTATTGCCTGAGGGAAAAGAAATGTTATTCTTGCACGTCACATTTATAATTGATTTGCCAAAATATCTTGCACATCTTGTAGGCTATGTGTGGAAGAGAAGAGGTTTTAGATTTCTTGTGATTTGAAGCAGTACGCAGGTGGCCTGGAGTATTAATACAAATCTGTAGCAATTATCTCTTATCTGTGGGTCAGAGAGAGAGCAGAAATGTTTCTGAGCAATTGTTTGCATTGCTTCATATTCCATCATGTGAGTAGCATTGGAATGGGCCATTTGACTGAAGCAGGTTGCAATGCCCCATGAGGATCTCTTTTTTCTCCTCTTCATCTTACAGTTTAGTATACCGTTTCATTCAGTTCTCTTTCATGGACTGATCCAATTTACCTTCTAATACATGTTTACAGTTTGTTTATAAATCTGCATCCCTACTTTGAGTCATAAAACACAGGCAGAATGGGGGAAGCGGAGTTAATGTCTCGGCTCTGGCCTTTTATGAGGACTAGCTATGATTGGTAATTTCATATTCCCGATCCCTTATCATCCTCATTTTACGTTATTATTGTCAAAGCTATACCTGATCTGATTGTTCTTCCTGCCAAATTGTTATGATATTGAAAAATCATCCTACAGGTTTAATAACATGTTGTATTTTGTTACATTCATCATGTGTGTTAGCTGCACCTCCCAATTTTTTTTATTGACCAAAATATAGTTATTTTTCCTGTTCACATTATTAATGAAAATTGTAACCAGGCATGGTTCCTGGAGAGCAACAATAGTAACCAGGTAAATGGCTGGAGAGCAACATTCAATACCGCTTGCCAGTGTGTACGTTTATTTCTGCTTTGCAGCCAGCTTGCTGTTGGTTCAACTAATTGGAACCTTCCCTCCGTGTTGCAACCCTAGTCATTATTTTCAGTGTCATTGCTTATCAAAAGCCTTGAAGGTATTAGTGTATTATTATCAAGATATGGTAGAGCCAGTGTTATGCAGTGGTTTGGAGAAGTGTAGCGACACGGCAAGAAGAAAAAGATCAAGATAAGGTGATTTTTTTCTTTGCATGCCATTCAGGCTAATCATGTCAAACATCTGTATAATAGGTAGTGCAAATGAGAAAAGAGGCAAAGTACAAAATATAGTATTCCAGTTACTGAGGGGTGCAGGTAAAGAAGTGGATGGGTTACAACACAGTAGTTTGGGAGATCGTGACTATATCCTTGTCATATGAGAGATCCATTCAAGTCTAATAACAGCAGGGAACATGCAGTTCTTGACTCTGGTGGCACATGCATTCTAGCTTGTGTATCTTCTGCCTTATTGGAAAGGGGAGAAATACCAGGATAATGCCTTGATTACGTATGCTACTTGCCCAGGGCAGCTTGAAGTCAATGGGGTGGTGGTGGGGGGGGGGGGGGGGGATGGGGGTGGGTTGGCTGGTTTGTGCGATGGACTGGGCTGCCTTCATAACTCTGCAATTTCTTGTGGTCTTGGACAGAGCAGTAGTAATACCAAACCCGATAAGATGCATCCCAAATATGTACATCCCAAATGTGTACGGTAGAGAGCACATTTTTTGATTGCATCGCAGCCTGGTTTAGCAACTCGAACGCCCAGGAACTAAGGAAATTATGGAGGGTGGTAGCCCGCTCCATCCTAGGATAATTTTTTTAATGAGAACCAGAACAATGGAAAGTGGAAGGGACCAATTTAATATAAATATATGGATATATGTGAAGAAGCAAAAGGACGTCTGAAGCTGTTGGGGGTGACAATTAAAGTAACTAAATGGCTGAAGTGGTATTGACATTAAATAATGGGATAGGCCCTTTATATGATAATGTTAAACAATTTTAGCAAATGTGCAGCTATTGTTTCTTTTCCAGCTTTATGGAAGCAGAAATTACTACTTTTTTTCTGGAGTGATGCAGGAAAATTATCATTTGATGTGTCCCGTACAATCTGACTTCACTTTTTCTTATCGGTCACCCTTATGATGAATTCCCTCCCCCCACATGGTTTCTGCAGCAGGGCCCCATGGTATGGGCTTCTTCTTCTTGTGTACAGCGTGCACAGCCTAAAGTTGCAGGTCAACTTGTTCTATTTGATCCTGTTTGTGCACGTCGGGTTGATTGCATCAGTCGAAATGGGGTGGACCACGTGAAAGGTTGCAATCTCCCACCCCATAGCATGGGCTAATTTTATTGGATAATATTATCCTTAAACCAGCAGGACTGAATTGAGAAATGTGCGAGTAAATCACTTGTTTATCTACTTGGCCTTTCACCTGCACTAAAATGACTTGCACCAACTCTCCACAACCTCTGGATAGCTCCCAGGACTTCTGTTCTTGGGTGAAGGACTTGACTGACTTGAGCCTCTCATTTCTCCCTTCTGTTCCATAACAATTCCCCTGCCTCCCATTTCTATCCATATCCCTACTCTCCCCGGCAAACAATCCCTTCTCCCTATCCCGCGCTTTAGCCCCCATGACAATAAGCTGATCTCTGTTCTTCCCTACCTGCACCCTCTCCCAACTCACAGGCTTCAGGGTTGATTGGTGAGAGAATAACAACCTTGGTGTCAAGGTCAGTAAAACCAAGGAGCCAATTGTGAACTTCAGAAGAAGAAGGCCAAGGATCGACAAATCTGTCTTCATCGATGGGTCAGTGGTGCCAAGAGTCAACAGCTTCAAGTCCCTGGGTGTGCATATCTCCGAAGATCTGAGCTGCACCCAGCTGCACACATTGATATAATCAAAGAAAGCACATCAACACCTCTAATTCCTTTGAAGATTGAGAAGATTCAGTATGTCGACAAATATCCTCTTGAATTTCTACATGTGTACAGTGGAGAGCATATTGACTGTGTACTGCAACTTGTGTAGAACAAAGGAGATGTCAAAAAAAGTGTTGGACATTGCCCAGTCCATTAGGGGTACTAACCCCTCCATCATCAAAAGGGTCTAAAGGAGACGCTGCCTCAAAGGGCACCAGCATCATCAAGAACCCATACCACCCTGGCCACGCTCTCATTTCACTCCTGCCATCAGGAAGAAGGTATACGAGTCTGAAAACCATGACTTCCAGGTTCAGGAACAGCATCTTCCCATCAGGCTATTGAAAAATACGAACACCAACTAAACTCCCAACTGTCTTTGTGGCACCATAGACTTCAGGCTTTGCTTTGTTTTGCACTATATTTAATTTTATCAATTGATTTTTTAAATTTGTTTATTATGTTATCTATTGGATACAATGTGTACAAACCTGTTGTGCTGCTGAAAGTGGGAACTTCATTGTTCCATTTCAGTTTTTATGACAATTAAACACTCGTAACATTCCCAGCCATGTGCTCTTTGGATGTTTTATGAGCTTATAGAGAGGATTGGAGAACGTATACTGCCCAGTGGCATGTATGGCTGCTGAAGGTCTGGCTCGCTTATCTTCATTGATGATACAACTGCTGATGGTAGGAGCATAATGAATTCTGAAGTGTATAGACACATCCTATCTGCTCAAGTTCATGAAATTTCGGTCCTGCAGTCATAAAAGCAAAAAGAAAAAAACATACAATTAACACAATTCCACACAAACATCCATCACAGTAAACCTCCAAACACCTCCTCACTGTGATGGAAGGCAAAAGTCTTATCTCTTCCCTGTTCTCTGTTCTTTATTCTTCTCCCGCAGTCAAGCAGTCAAACTGCTGCATCGAGCTGATCGAGGCTCTTGATGTTGGAGCCCCCGGCGGGCGATGGTATGTCCCGCGGCCGTTTAAGCCGCGCCGGGCGATGTAAGGCCCCGCTCCGGGCCGATTTAAACCCCTCGATTCGGGCGGGTGAGGTTGCCGTTACGGGTGCTCCGAAAAGCGGTCTCCCACCAGGGACCCGCGAGCTCCCGATGTTACCGTCCACAGGGCCTGCAGCTGAAACCTCCGAAGCTCCGAAGTCGGGTCGCAGCCGTGCGCCACCACTGCGCTCCGTTCTCCAAAGTAGGCCAGCTCCGCGATGGTGAGTCTGCAGGCTCTGCGACTGGAGCCCCAGGTCGATTCTGGTTGGAGACCGCCGGCTCCACGATGTTAGGCCCCAACGACAACGGTGACTCGACAGGGAAAAGGTCGCGTCCCCGTTCAGGGAAGAGATTTAAAAGTTTCCCCCACCCCTACCCCCCTGCCCCACCACATATACACAACAAAAAATAAACCAAAGACATAATAATAATAATAATGGATGGGATTTATATAGCGCCTTTCTAATACTCAAGGCGCTTTACATCGCATTATTCATTCACTCCTCAGTCACACTCGGTGGTGGTAAGCTACTTCTGTAGCCACAGCTGCCCTGGGGCAGACTGACGGAAGCGTGGCTGCCAATCTGCGCCTACGGCCCCTCCGACCACCACCAATCACTCACACACATTCACACACATTCACACACAGGCAAAGGTGGGTGAAGTGTCTTGCCCAAGGACACAACGACAGTATGCACTCCTAAACAAGAAGAAAAAAGACAAAAAGAAAAAAGACAGACTGCAGAGAGCCGCAGCTGCTTGGGCCTTATCAATGTCAATGACGGAAACTGATAAAAGTGTCATACTGTAAAAACTGAGTAGAAATGCTTCCTGTGTTAATTGAAATGTGTGTCAAAATTCAATCAGATCCAGGTTGACGGGGACTTGTAGCTGCAGCTGTTGTATCATAAAGGGCAATTATATGCGAACAGGAGCATGAGCTGGATTAATTTTGTCCCAAATATTTGCATTTGTAAGTTTTCCAAGCAGTAATGAAAAAGTGAAAAGTGGCCACAACATTACATTACAGCAAACAAGCGTATCTACAGATGGACTTATATCTGAGGAAAAAAGAATGTTGGTTTCCATATTATTGAGAGGATGGGTGCAATTGTTATTTTTGGAGACAATTTGTTTAAAAAGTATTTTAAATTAGACGGTAGTTTCAAAACTATTGGAGCCATGAAGTCCCAAAGCTCAAAAACGGGTCTTCAGCTGAACTCATCTCTGCTGACCCAGATGCCCCATCCAAGCTAATTCCATTTGCCTGCACCTAGAACATCTTCATCTAAACCTTTTCTATCCATATACCTGACAAGTGTATTTTAAATATTGTTACTGTATGTGCCTCAACTATAGTAGCTTGTTTCATATTTCTAACTGTGTGGAAAAAGATTTAGGAATAATAAAGGCATAGACTATTTTCTAAATGGGGAGAGAATTTGGAAATCAAAGGTGCAAAGGGACTTGGGAGTCCTGGTGCAAGATTCCTAAAAGGTTAATTTGCAGATAGACACAAAAAGCTGGAGTAACTCAGCGGGACAGGCAGCATTTCTGGAGAGAAGGAATGGGTGGCGTTTCAGGTCGAGACCCTTCTTCAGTCTGAAGCATGCCCGCTGTGTTACTCCAGCTTTTTGTGTCTATCTTCGGTTTAAACCAGCATCTGCAGTTCCTTCTTACACAGGTTAATTTGCAGGTTGAATTGGCAGTAAGGAAGGCAAATGCAATGTTAGCAGTCATTTCAAAAGAACTAGAATATAAAAACAGGGATGTGGTTATATAAAGTGCTGGTCAGACTGCATTTGCAGTATTGTGAGCAGTTTTGAGCTGCATATCTGAGGAGCGACGTGCTGGCATTGGAGACTGTTCAGAGGAGGTTTACGAGAATGATCCCAGATGATTGGGTTCATGCATGATGACCATTTGAGGGCTCTGGGCCTGTATTCAATGGAGTTTAGAAGGGATCTCATTGAAACTTACTGAATAGTGAATAGCCTGGATATTTCCACTATTGGGAAAGTCTAGGACCAGAGAGCACAGCCTCAGAATAAAAGGACGTACCTTCAGAAAGGAGATAAGGATGAATTACTTTAGCCAGAGTGTGGTGAATCTTTAGAATTCATTGCCACAGATGGCTGTGGAGGCCAAGCCATTTGGGTATTTTTAAAGCGGAGATTGACAGGATCTTGATTAGAAAGGATGTCAAAGATTATGGGGAGAGGGCAGGAGAATGGGATTGAGAGGAAAAGATAGATCAGTCATGATTGAATTACAGAGCAGACTCAATGGACCAAATGGCTGAATTCTGATCCTGTGACGTATGACCTTTTCCCTCTCATCTGAAACCTGTGCCTTCAGGTTCTTGTTTCCCTATCCTGGAAAAAAAACTCTGTCTATAAGATATCGATCATATATACTCTATAAGATCGCTCCTCAGTTTCTGCACTGAGGAATAAAGTCCTAGCCTGCCCAATTTCTCCATGTCGCTCAGGCCCTTGAGACTTGGCAATATCCTCATAAATCTTTTCTGCACTCCAGCTTAATCAATCTTTCCTATAGCAGGCTAACCAAAACTGAACACAGTATTCCAAGTGCTGCTTTATTAACGTCTTATACAACTGTGATATAATGTCCCAACTTCTGTATTCAATTCCAGACTGAAGATTGGAGGTCATACTGTACTAATGATGCCAAATATAGTTTAATTGTTCCGAATTTGACATTAAACTTTATACATATAAAACTGTTTGTATGCAAAATGATTTGAGTCCGACTATTGTTTACATTTTGTTACAGGGCTATCCAATGCACCCAGGAAAGGAGTAAAGTGAGTTGGGAAAGACCATTGCCAGGCATGCCATGGCTCCAGTCAAGAGCAATTGGTTCTGGACACTTCTGGTTGGCTTTCAGGCTCTCTTTGAGGTGATTGGAGGAGTTTGGAGTGGTGGGCCATCTGCTTCAGTGGATCATCTGGACTGTCAGCGAGCAGAGCACCCTCTTGTAACTCACAGAGGTGAGTGCACAATGCAATGAAAGGGAGATGAATGATAAATACTGTTTTACTGAAGTGGTTCTTTTCATGTCTGCCGTCTACCCTTTGCTCGTTGTCGACCTTAAAGAATTGTAGGGAAAGAGACTATCATTTAAGACGTCCGAGCAGTAGCTCTCTGAATATGAGCTCCAAACAGGAATTGTCACAGAAAAATGGCCGGGGTTGAATTTCTGGGCCATCTTCTCTCTATTCATTTGACAATTCTACTTCACCCTGATGGCTCCAGTAGATGGTGTTACACAGGATGCCTTTGTTGTAAAGTTCTCTTGTAAAGCCCAGGCTTCAGAACCAAGGCAGAGTTAGGGGATTTGGATGGTTTGTGACCTAAGGCCAATAGGGATCCTTGTTGTTTGAATGTGAGCTGTGGAAAGGTAAAGATCAAGTTTGGTACATTTGTGTTTTGGGTAAATAGAATGATTAACGTCTGTGGCTTTGGTTGGGTATTGGCGAGATGAGGAATGGAAAAGTATTGGTACACATGCTAGGTTTGTGTGGAGATAGGAAAATGGATTGGGGCCAATGATGTGGTTGGGTGGAGATAGGGAGGAGGATCAAGGCCTGTGATGAGGCTGGGAAAGCCCTGAGTATGCCGTTGACTTTTCTGAGTGGTTAGAAAACCTGGGAACAGTAGTTTAGTTTAGTTTAGAAATACAGCATGGAAACAGGCCCTTCGGCCCACTGAATCTGCACTGACCAGTAATCCCCGCACATTAACACTACCCTACATACACTAGGGACAATTTTGCATTTACACCAAACCAATTATCCTACAAACTTGTACGTCATTGGAGTGTGGGAGGAAACCGAAGATCTCTGAGAAAACCCATGCAGGTCACGGGGAGAACGTACGAACTCCATACAGACAAGCACCCGTAGTCAGGATCGAACTCGGGCCTCTGGTGCTGTAAGGCAGTAGCTCTACCGCTAAGCCTGTTTGTAAAAGAAAATGTTCTTTCACATACCATGCAATTGAACTTCTCCACAATGCACTAAAGTTCCCATATCACATGAACATCTCTGAAACAAGAAATACTTCTCCTTTTCCATTTATTTTTTGCAGTAAGATTGCCAATCTGTGTCATAGAAACATAGAAAATAGGTGCAGGAGTAGGCCATTTGGCCCTTCGAGCCAGCACTGCCATTCAAATGATCATGGCTGATCATCCAAAATCAGTACCCCGTTCCGGCTTTTCCCCCCATATCCCTTGATGCCCTTAGCCCTAAGAGCTAAATCTAAATTAATGTTTTGAACTGTGGGCCTACAGCCACTCCAAAGCTCTCCAAATATTTAATTTACTCTGAAATGAATGAAAAGGCACATGGTAGCAGTTCATTATGTAGGAGACAGATGGAGAGAATTGTCCCATAATTAAAATGTTCTTGTACGGTTCACTTTTAGCTAAATTCTATATTTAATGTGCTTCCTTGGAAATGCCACATGTGAAATTCTGAGAGAATGGATGAAATGTTCAAGGACACTTGTCCCAGTTCCAGTTGTGTGAACAAAATTTAATTTACAGATTTTATTTCTATTCTTTGTCTTTTTCACTCCCCTTTTCGTTCTCTTCCTTTGCTAAGCTATGTTGATGATTAACCCTCCAATTCTGAAATTAAAAATTCCTTCCTGGGAAGTAAAACCCGTCTTGTTTTGAGTATTGGATTGATCAGGTTTGTATTCTCCTTACTATTGAAGAATATAATGGGTGATCCAATTGAAGTGTTCAATTAAGCGATTTAGTAGGTGATAGACGACGCCCGCTTCATCTGAGGAAGATACCGAAAGCAACAAGGTACAATCCTAAAAGAGAGGCATTCTCTCATGAATTCAACCTGGTGGCTATTCTTGAAGTCAGTTGAGAGTCAAATCTGAGGCCGAGAGATTTTAGTTAAGCAAGAGTAGATTTCAGTTAAGTCATTGATCTGATTGGTGCTATGACTGAATAATGGAGAAGACTGCTCCTGTACCTACCTGCCATTTGTGACTCCTTGCTCAACACTTCAGCATTGGTCAACCTCTGATGACTCCTCCTTCACCAACCCAGGACACTCTCCTCTTACTCATCCAACCCTTGGTGGCTGTGCCTTATTAACTATTGCTCTGTTGTTCTGTTACTACAGTGTGCCATTGCTTTGAGAAATATCTTTCTCTTTACATTTCTGTGAAGCCCCTTGGGTCATTTTCTTCTGTTAGGAAAGGACCTCAGATTTAAAAAAAAAAAAATTTTTAATATCCAATTCCATTATTTCATTTTATTGTTTTTCTCTCTTTGATTATAAAGTTTGGATAAAGAACAAAAAGTTCAATTGTGGTATTGTTAAGAGACCATTATTGAATTTCCATGTGTGACCCTGTGCTCTGAAGAAGGGTTTCGGCCCAAAACGTTGCCTATTTCCTTCGCTCCATAGATGCTGCTGCACCCGCTGAGTTTCTCCAGCATTTTGTGTACCTTCGATTTTCCAGCATCTGCAGTTCCTTCTTGAACACTGTTCCTGATATTGTCTGGTTCAGCATGGTTTTCTCAAGATTCCCATTGCTGTTGGCATTTAGCCCTACACCTGTGGTTGGGCAGCCAAATCTTAAAGGAATATACCACAACAGATAAAGCACTCTGACAGTTGGCATAGGGCAGTACTACTAAATTAATGGATGTTCATAAGTAATCGGAGCAGAATTAGGCAACACAGCCCATCGGGTCTACTCCGCCATTCAATCCTGGCTGATCTATCTTTCCCTCTCAATCCCATTCTCCTGCCTTCTCCCCATAACGTATGCTAATCAAGAATGTGCCAATCTCCGTTTTACAATATTTTAACCGAAGCCAATTAACCTACAAGAATGTGTCCATTGACTTGGTCTCCGCAGCCGTCTTTGGCAATGAATTCCACAGATTCACCACGTTCTGACTAAAGAAATTCCTCCTATCTTTCTAAAGATACATCCTTTTATTTTGAGGCTGTACCCTCTGTCCTGGACTCTCCCGCTAATGGGAACATCCTCTCCACATATCCTCTATACAGGCCTTTCAATTTTGGTAACTTTCATTGAGGACCCCCCTCATCCTTCTAAACACCAGTGAGTACCGGCCCAAAGTCCTCAAACGCTTATCATGCATTAAGCCAATCATCCTCTGGATTGTAATTGCTTATGGACCCTTTCCAACGCCAGCACTTCCCTCTTCTGAAATAGGGCCCAAAACTGCTCACAATACTCCAAATGTCCTCTGACCAGTGCCCTTTTAAGCCTCAGCATTACATTCCTGTTTTTATATTCTAAGGCTCTCAAAATAAATGCTAACATTGTATTTGCTGCCTTTACTATTGATTCAACTTGCAAATTAACCTTTTGGGAATCATGCATCTGCACTCCCACGTCCCTTTGCGCCTCCGATTTCTGAATCTTCTCCCGATTTAGAAAATAGTCTACACCTCTATTCCTGCAACCAAACTGCATGACTGTATACTTTATTGTGCTGTGTTTCATCTGCCACTTCTTTTCCCATTCTCCCAACCTGTCCAAGTCCTTCCACAAACTCCCTGCTTCCAACAGATGTGTCAGGCAAA
The DNA here is from genome assembly GCF_010909765.2 of Amblyraja radiata. NCBI lineage: Eukaryota > Metazoa > Chordata > Chondrichthyes > Rajiformes > Rajidae > Amblyraja > Amblyraja radiata. Next base: position 22,052,755 of record NC_045957.1, on the reverse strand, counting down.
ATCTTCCCTTCACAACAACATGCTGACTGGCCTATTTTATCACATTGCAATGGCGGTAGGTGGCTGATGCAATGCTTCCAGAGTCAAAAGGGATCTGGACAGGTTGTGAAGAACGGTGCTCTCGGGCTCTCCTAGTGTACAGCCAAGTGTATTCCAGATGTTTACCCGAGGGCTCTTTTTTTTTCTTCTTTTTTTCTTTTCTTTTTTTTTTAATATAAATTTAATCAATTATTAAAAAATAATATTACACTACAATAAAACAAGCCAGAACCCACCACCATAATACAATACAAACATGTAATAAACTACTATACAACTATGATACAATCCTTATTGAGGATACATTCAACACCCTGCGGAGCCCAGCGGTCCCGGACCCAAGGGCTCTTTGTAAGGCTCTGAGTGCAATTTCTGAATGTTTGCATTTTTGGGAAGCCTGCAGTTCAGTAAAGTGGTTGAAGTTTTCTTTCCTTATATAAGGAGCTTGAGTGGCCTCTATAACACAGCAGCAAACAGCAAACTGAGGTTTGAGATCAGCAGCAGCCAGGAGGAATGCAGACGTTTGGATGCTAAGAAAGACCAAGGGATTTTCCATATTAAGCCAGTTTTGAAGTCGCAGATGGCCATTGATGTAATTGATCAACACTCAGATAGTTTGAGAGTTATCCCTATAAATAGAATGGTTTTGAGGGAATGGAGTCATAAAACCTGAAATATAATGGAAAATGCAGGAAATGTTCAGCAGGTCAAGCTATATTTGTGGAGTGAGAAATAGTTAATATTTCAAGTCATGACGAGCAATATTGCAAGGTAAACATTTTACAGACAATCCATCAATGCAACAGAGGCTTGATAGTGCCAAATTATTCACTACAATCCAGTCCAGTCCAGTCTGATCTGACCAAAAATGACTTTCAGCAGAGGTCACAGAACAGATCAGGAAAGAAAATGCTGAATTTCATTCCCCTTTCACCCCACACGTCCCTTCAAGCCAGAGTTGGCAAGAGAAGTTTATTTCTTCAGCAGGATCAATAATCCGAGTGAATATAATTGATTTGAACCTCAGACCCTTGAGCGTTGTTTCAGGACTTCACTACCCAGCTAATTTACCTATGACACAAGCAGAGCATTTGGGCTGAGTACTTCTCAAAAAACGAAGCAATTTACTTGCATCTTATAAAATAGGGTTAACATCTTTCATTTGAACATTCTTTTATAACAAATATACTGTGAATTCCTCATTTGTCATATTTTGTGTCAAATAATTATGGGTCACTTCAATACCTTAAACAATTAGTTTTATTCTCCTGGGTAGACAAAAGTGCTGGAGAAACTCAGCAGATGAGGCAGCATCTATGGAGCGAAGGAAATAGGCAACGTTTCGGCCCTTCTTCAGACCCGACCCGAAACGTTGCCTATTTCCTTCGCTCCATAGATGCTGCCTCAACTGCTGAGTTTCTCCAGCATTTTTGTCTACCTTCGATTTTCCAGCATCTGCAGTTCCTTCTTAAACAAAAAAAGTTTTATTTTGGTAAGTTGTAGAGTAGGTTAAGGAAGCAACTGAGTCCTTGATTTCTGCCCATTTATCTGATCACAACTGGGGCAACATTAGTGACATTAAGGTGTAGACACAAGGAACTGCAGAGGCTAGATAACAAAAAAAGTCACAAAGTGCTGGATTAACTCGGCGGGTCAGGCAGCACCTGTGGACAACATGGAAAGGTGACGTTTTGGATCAGGGTTGTTATTAAGACATTAATTCAATTTTAGTGTTACTGTGAATAAAAATAATATAGCAAATCAGATATTGTTGCTTTTAATTTTCATTGTTGAATGCACCTGAAGTGTGGGTGGACAGTCGCTGAAAAGGCGCGTTAGTTGGACAAGCCCTTTTAGATCCTGCAAAAGTAGCCCTTTTAATGTTATGTTCATGTCAACTGAATGAAGTATCTAGGGTTAGTGTGCTCTCTGAATGACTGGTTTCTGCTGTGAAGATCATGCACTAAAGTTTTAGAGTAGCTTTGCCTTTTGTTTTATTAACTTGATCCTGTCAGCCAGATCCCCATGGTTGAAAGATTGATGGAAGCTTGATCAAGTTCCCTTTTTTCCTCTTTCTTTGAACAGCAAACACTTAAAGTTCTTCCAATATCTCACTTTTTAAAAACTACTCTTCTGATATATCCTGTATTCAATTATGATACTACTTTTCCAGTTTTTGAGAAAATATATGAACATTTTTACTCTTTCCAGTGTTAGACCTGCCCAGGAAATGTGTAATTGGATAGTTTTTTTTATTGCATTTGAAGTAAGTTTAATTTGCGCAAAAGCAGTACAATCTCAAAATAAGATTATTTTGGCTGTGAAGCATGTCGGGGCAACTGGTCCCCAAAGCCTTTGAGGCACCAGCAGATGCTGAATCCTCTCCCTGTCCTACAACTAGGCAGGTGGGATAGATAGTCGTCATACTGCTGGGACATGTAAGTAGCTATTTCATAAGTCATAGGAGCAGAATTAGGCTATTCAGCCCATCGAATCTAATCTGCCATGGCTGATAAATCTTTTCCTCTCAATCACATTCTCTTGTCTTCTCCCCATAACCATTGACACCCTTACTAATCAAGAATCTGTCCACCTCTGCTTTAAAAACACCCCATGACTTGGCCTCCATAGCCATCTGTGGTAATGAATTCCTCAGATTTACCACCCTTCTACTTTCGCCAGGCCCAAGAGAAACCTAAGAGGTTCCACTCCTTTACGCACTGGACACTCAGGAACCCAGGCCTGGGCCTGAAGTGCAACTAATAACATCAAAAAGATAGTGAAAATATGAAAAAGCTGCCAAAAAGAGGGGGGAAGAAAATAAGATTTTGAGAGTGATTACAAACTGATGAGACTCAGGAAAAAAAAACACCTAACTGTGTCAGTTTTTTGGAAAGCTGATGCTGCCTGACCTGCTAAGTTATTCCAGCACTTTGTGTAGTTTTGTGTATTAACCAGCATCTGCAGTTCATTGTTTCTTAATCTGGAAGTTTTCTTTTATCTATTCCACTGTGCTTTAATTTAGTCCCGAGGGGCTTCTTGGAGGTGGCACTTGGGTGATAATGTTGCTGTCATTCTGTCAAGACAAATGCCTCCGTGACAGATTGAAGTAAACTGACGGCATAATTCTGACACATTTAATGATGAGGTGTGTTTTGCAAGGGCCTATATGTCAGATTTAGTTAATCCAGCTCACTGCATTCCAATTACAGATATTGACACAAGTCTATTGATCACTACCTATGAAATTTGTTACTAGCCAGGTTACAGGTTTTTCTACTCTTTTTTCTTAGACATTGCGCCTTGGCTACACACATTTAAAGCTGCAAATGTAATAGACTACTCTCAGATTACCTTTGACCCCACTCAAAAAGAGCTAATCGTCGGTGCAAAGTAAGGAACATTTCTCTTTCCTATTTATATGTGGCCCTTGATGTTTTTTGGAAGTTGTGATTTTTATATGCATTGCAATGTTCCAACTTGAATGACTACTTCTTTCAATCACCAGTATAATCAGTTTTGCCTTATTTACTTGACTGCTCTCGTCTACTCTGTTCAGTCTTGATTACCTTTTAAGATGTTGTAAAAAAGGATGATCTGCGCTGTAAAAGGTTTGGAATTGATTTTTCTTCTTTGGAGAATCCATTGCTGTTTAAAAGTAATTTTCCACTAATGGCATCAAGTCTCTTAAATGGAAGATATAATATAACAACCTGACGGGCCTTGCTGTGCATTAATTTGCCTGCAGACATGTGCTCACGCACATTCTTGATATATAGTTTATTATGCAAACAACTTGGAGGATTTGTACAACTTTGGGAGCAGCCTTAAGACATGTTCCAAATTGCCCAAAGCTGCTAATGTCAATTCATGCCTGTTTGTTCTCTGACTAATTGCCTCACAAAATGACGAAGGGTTCGCACCCAAAACATTACCTCTCCAGCCTGAAGAACAATTTCAATCCCAAACACCATCCATCCATTCCCTCCACAGATGCTGCCTGACCCACTGAGTTGCTCCAGCGTTTTGTGTTTTACTTCACAATATGTCATGCTGCAAACGCCCATTTTAGCAGCAGTATTGGTCAAAACTTTAAAGGACACAATGTCTTTCCAAAATTATTTGTAAAAATTGTGTAACCATAAAATGTTTTATTAGATTTTCTGCAACATTATTAACATTGTAATGCAGGATCCATAATTACATTACACAAAAAACATTATGAAGAATATATTAATTAAAGTTACATAAAGGCAGAGTTCCGTGACATATAATTTATATATTTCAGTTTTGTGCAGCTGCTTCAATCCAATGTCAAATAATTAAGAGATGATGTGAATGAGGCTTAAAACAATCAAACATCCAATGAAGCTGGCACCATAGAGGCCTGAGGATTGTAACATCAAAGCCTCTGTAAAATAATGTTGGTCCTTCTCTCATTGTGCAACTGGCAAAGGACTGCCCATCTGATGCCTTGAGGGAAAATTAGGAGCAGGGGCATAGGTAGGTCATTGGGGATGGTCCCCAAGTGTCAGGAACATTAGAAAAATGGCCTTTTGTGACTGGGATGCTCTGGATCACAGGTGAGTAGGTGGGAGAGGGCATGAATTGGGGCTGGATGAAAGTTTTTGTGGCTGGAGAAAGATCCTTGCTTTCCCCCAAATGCACAAGGAGAGCACAATTTTAAATATATTATTAAATTATTTGCTTGTTTATGATGGACCAATTGGATTTCTATTATGGACTGTTTTTAAAACAAAATAAATTGTGTATGTGAAGGATTCAGACTGTCTTCTACAATGGTTCCTTGGTACCGTCCTCCTGCCTATTGTGATGTTTTTGACATTGAGCAATAGAAATTGTATTGTGGAGTGGGACACAAAACATAGAACAGTGCAGCACAGGAACTGGCCCTTCGGCCCATGCTGAATATGATGCATACTTAAATTAATCCATTGCATATGATCCATATCCCTCCATTTCCTGCATATGCCTATCTAAAATCTCTTGAATCTCACTATTATATCACCACCACCCCATGCCGAGCATTCCAGGCACCTACCACCCTTTTCTCCCTCTAAAGCCAAGCCCCCTAATTTTTGACATTTCCATCCTAGTGAAAATTTTCTTACGGTCTATCCGAGCTTCACTGATCCATTAGCTTCCGAGGCACCAGAGAAAACTGTCCAATTTGTCCAACATTGCTTTACAACTTTTATCTTCTGCCCAACAGGCAGCATTCTGGTAAACCTCTTCTGCACCCTCACCAAAGCCTCCACATCCTTGCTGTAATGGTGCTAGATCTGCACACAGTCCTCCAAATGCGGCTTAATCAAAATATTATAAAGAATGGATAGTAACATAATGAAATGTGTAAACACGGACTCCAAAACTGAAAGTTTATAATTGCGATAAGAAGCTCGAAAAATTAGATTCATTTAATTTACAGGCTTTCCCCAGAGGCTACGACAGGATTCTGCACCTGAGAACAGTTTGTAATGAGAACAGTTCATAACTTGAACAGTGTGCAAGTCAGAAAGGCAACATATTTCAATTACATTATAGTTTAACCATGTCATTTAACTCACCCTTTCAGATTTCTATGCAAGCTATAATGATATTGTACATGTAGATTTTCCACCCGGAAGGAGATGCCTACAGTTTCCCAGTAGCAGGCAAACCCATCCTGCCAGTCTCCCAAATGGATGTTCATATGGACATAAGCCGGACAAGGGTGTAATTGTACACAATGTGCTAATGATAGAAGCAACTTGGTGTAAAATTATGATTGTGCTTTAATGTTCAACTATTGGGGACTTCTTTGTAACCCTTGCTTATGGTGCCTGCAACATATTTCTTTGGAGCTGGTATAAATTGGCATCTGTGTTGTAGAAAATGTTTTAATCACATTGGACTTCATAAGGGGTTAGAGTCACATAAATTATTTTTCTTTCAGGAATGACCTCTTCAGACTAAAACAGGAGGATCTGACTTTAATCCAGGTGAGTGAAGTCATTTTCTACTTGTTCCAACAAAAATGACTTTTTTTGCTGTGAAAGTAAATCGATATCCGGCATTATAAACCAATTTTCAAGAGTTTCAAAGATTAGCATCTGCTTCCTGATTCTGATTTCCAAAAGTATTGCTTACATTGCCATATTACTTCAAATAGGTTAGGATCGCAATGTTTGTTTAACATGGATTTTGTATCTTAAGTACGGCTTTTCTAACTTAAGTACGGCTTTTCTGTCTTGTTGCTGTGAGACAAATTTGCCATAAAGAGATTGTGCTATCTTTATGTTTGGTAGAAACTGTGTGAATGATCTCAATTGCATTTAATTGTGTCAGAACAAAGGGGAGGTAGTAGCCTATACAGACCCATGAGCCTACTCCATGATTCAATAAGATTTGTAGTCATACAGAGATACAGCAGAGAAGCAAGCCATTTGGCCCATCCGTTGCAGGCTATCAACCACCAATTTTGTCCGATTTGACATTGGCTCCAATTTTTCTGTCAGTTTGTCCATTCATTCTTGATTCCACTTTGGACCAAAAAATCTGTCTTGGCCTTGAATGCATTTAATGGTTTGGTCTCTACACCTCTCAGGGGTAGAGGATTTCAAGATTATTGGTCTTCTTTTTAAAAAAAAATAATTCCTCATCACTGCCATGGAATAAATTAGCATGGCTTTAGTATTTTCAATTGCAATAGCAATGCTATTTTTCTATCCATGTTTTCATGATTTTAAGTATTTGTGACTTAAGCAGTTGTGCTGCATCAGCAACAATGTTTATCGTGGTTAATGGGAAGGAAGCACCTATCCAATAGGCTGCAGGGTTTATTCCCCATTCATTCCTTTACTAAGGTCAGCCAGTACAGACAGAATTGCAGAAAGTAATCATTCCAATCCAATGGTTGCATTATATACACCATTATTATGTAGTAATATATCATTATTATATCAATTGCCACCTTGATGAAAGCATTTATTTAAAAAATGAAGGAAAATACACTAAATTTCTTTTTTTCCCCCCCTCATGACCACAAACCAGAATGATGTACATGAAGAAAATATGTTTTTGGGATGAGTGAACACAAACCAAATTAAACTTGGGACCATTCTTGTATGTATGACTGAATACAACAAAATATAAAACACTCGTAGGCAAAAAAAGTAGACAAATGCTCATTTCCTACAAACAAAGCCAGCAAGGAATTCAATTTGTAACATGTGGTGTTGTTTAATAGAGCTTGTTTTATTTCACGATATCTATTTCTTTTTTTTAGCTCACATAAATCAATATTTGACACTGGAATAATTTTCCATGGGTGACTTATTGCACAAAAGCTCAGTTATTTTATTTCAACTTAACAACTATGGAATTCTTAAAAGTCCCGAGATGAATAGTTAAAGGAGCAGGAGAATGGAACTTTGGTGATTCTGAGGAAGTCACTGAAAGGAAAGCACCGCCAGGTATTCTGTTTACTTCTGCACCCACCACTGCTTCTGACACAAGACCAGTTGATTGCTGATATCCAAACTCGCCATCAAATGTATGAATGAATCAGAACCAGACTGATAGTAAGAGTTTTGTATCAGCTGTATACTCATTTACTTTCGGGGATTCGATGGGATGTGAAGAGAAACACAAAAAGGTGGAGGTGCTCAGCGGGTCAGGCAGCATCAATGGAGAAAAGGAATAGATGACATTTTACTGTCTAAATCATTCTTCAGTCTGAGGTTCAGGGGAAGGGGAAACGAGAGATATAGAAGGTAAATAGAACAAATGAATGAAAGATATGCAAAAAGCAATGATGATCAAGGAAAGGGGAGCCCATTGGTCCATTGTTGGCTGTGGGTTGGGTGATAACATATTATACAGACAGTGAAACTCACCAGGACGAGAGTGAAACTAGTATGACAACTAGGGTGGGGGAGGGATGGAGAGAGAGGGGATGCAAGGGTTACTTGAAGTTAGAGAAATCAATATTCATACCACTCTTCTTCTTGTTGCGTATGGCGTGCACAGCATAAAGTTGTCAGACAACTTGTTCTGTTTGATCTTCTGTTTGTGCACGCCAGGTTGATAGCATTCGTCGAAACAGGGTGGACCACGTGAATGTTGCAATCTCCCACCTTCATAACACTGCCGTAAGCTGCCCAAGCAAAATATAAGGCGCTGTTTCTCCAATTTGCATTTGGTCTTACTCTTACAATGGAGGAGGCCCGGGACATAAAGGTCAGTATAGGAATGGGAAGGGGAATTAAAGTGTTTGGCAACTGGGAAATTGTGTAGGCCACGGCGGACTGAACAAAGGTGTTCAGTGAAATGATCGCCCAGCCTGCACTTGCTCTTGCTGATATATAGGAGTCCACACCTGGAACAGTGAACACTATAGATGATGTTGGAGGTGTAAGTGAACCTCTGCCTCACCTGAACGGGCTGTTGGGGTCCCTGGACAGAAAAATAGTATGTGAGGTCACTGCATTCAAGCAAACCTTCAAAACAATCTGGATCTTGAAAGGTGAGTTTAACTTTGTCATGCCAGCAAGAACAGAGCAGTTAAAATCATTATATTGCCATTTTAGTTGTTTTATTGTCCTCACTGGCTGAGGTAAGAGATTCCCGAGTTGGGAAAAGTGGTGTCCAGAAATAAATTAGGGCCTCAAGATCATTTAAATACAGAAGCAGCAAAATCCTACAGTGCTGAACTTTACAGCAGAGCTGAGCCACATTGTTCTCCAAGAATCAGGAAAGTAATAATTAAAAGAATAGATAATTAGATTCCAGAATGTGTGCCAAAGCACCCTTGGAATTGCCAGGAATGTTAGCTTCATTCTTATTAAGGCAATAATATTAAAGCTTCATTCTTATTAAGGCAATTTTGAGATCCCTCTTGCTCTGCCTCTCCAAAGAAGGGTCGCTTATCACTGATGTTTTATTCTCATGTGCACCTTCAGTTTCAGTTTTAGTTTATTGTCACGTGTACCAAGGTACAGTGAAAAGCTTTTGTTGTGGAAATACAATATATGATTACAATCGAGCCATTCACAGTCTGATCAAAGATAGTCTGAGGATCACTAATGAGGTAGACAGTTGTTCAGGAATGCTCTCCAGTTGTGGTAGGATGGTTCAGATGCCTGATGCCTGTGAAGCAACTATCCCTAAATTTGGAGGTGTTCGTTTTCACACTTCTATACCTTTTTCCCAATGGGAGAGGGGAGAAGAGGGATTGGCCAAGGTGCGACGTCTTGATTCTGCTGTTGGCCTTGCTGAGGGAGGAGGAAGAGGAGTAAGAAGAAATGTGTAAGAAAAAGCTGCAGATGCTGGTTTAAACCGAAAATAGACAAACAACTGTGGTCTCAACAAGCAGCAGATGAGCTTGGTAGAGAATAGTAGGTGAAGGTAGTGTGATTGGGTGAAGCTATTGATGATACACCATTACCCAACTTGGCATGTGTTTCTGGGAATGAGAGTGCTGAATGAATCTGCTCATTGGTCATTTTGTACTCTCTTGGCATTGGCCCAGTGTCAATGAGGTAATGTCCTGTCATTTGTTGGGCAAAGTTGTATGACAAGGCTGCATTTGCAAATTGGTAAGTCTTTGTTGTTCTTCACTAATTTTCACTTGAATTGAATGGCTTGCTGGAGTTTAACTATGTTGTGGGCCTGGCATCACACATGGGCCAGAACCCGATGGGGACTGAAAATGGGGATTGAGGGGAGGGGAGGGGAGGAGGAGGGGTGGGGGGGGGGGGGGGGGGAAGAGGAGAGGAGGAGTGGGGAGAGGAGGAGTGGGGAGAGGAGGAGTGGGGAGAGGAGGAGTGGGGAGAGGAGGAGTGGGGAGAGGAGGAATGGGGAGAGGAGTGGGGAGGAGTGGGGTCAGTCTCAGATGAGTGCCCACTGCTGGGTGTGGATGTAGTGGGATGAATGACTCTGACTGTAACTCCATGATCCTGTCATCTGGATTGTAAAGCCCCTGTCCCACTTACGTGTCCTAGGCACGCTAATTACGCGACCTCGTGGTCGCGTTGAGGCGTGACGGTCCCGCGAGAGTCACGCGTGTCATCATGCGCCCGCACAGCTGTCTGGAGTGCGTGATGTCATTTGAAGACGGACACAAAATGCTGGAGTAACTCAGCGAGACCGGCTGTATCTCTGGCGAGAAGGAATGGGTGATGTTTCGGATCGAGACCCTTCTTCAGTCTGAAAGAAGGGTCTTGACCCAAAACGTCATCCATTCCTTCTCTCCAGTGATGCTGCCGGTCCAGCTGAGTTACTCCAGCATTTTGTGTCTATCTTCAATTTTCTTGGCCCCACTCTGGGAGTAGGAGTGGGGGCCGATACGGACCGCAACGGCCGTGAGCCCCAGGCTGAGTTCAACGATCGTTTGCCTGCTTCTGCTGCTGTTGGAGGTGAAACGTTGTGTCGCGCCAGGGTCTTGGGCCTGTCCCACTTTGGCCGTCAGTTACGCGACAGGCCGGTGGTGCGCGAAGATTTTGTTCGCTACAAAATTTCGGAGCGCCGCACGATACTGCGCACAACTCCATACCCCTCCGCGCTTCTCAGTGGGACTGGCCCCGCGCGGCCACACGTTGCCCGTGCTCCTCAACGCGATGACGAGGTCGCGTAATTTCTGTACCAAGGACACGTAAGTGGGACAGGGCCTTAAGCATAAGCTTCCATTTAAAAATCAGGTAACTATAATGTAGTTTAAAAGCAAAATCAAATATTACCATAATTAATTTACATTATTCCTTAAATAATAAATGCAACTCCCTCTGTTTCCATTGTTATGTTTTCTCATTTTAAACAAGTGGTGGAGAGGAAAAATCTAGGGAAAATACTTCTGATTTAAAGCAATATGTTTTTACAAATAATGCATAATTATTCCTTAAATATTGATCTAGTTATCCAAACTGCTTCAGCTTTAGTGCTGATAACGGGCCAATCATCAGTTGTCAATATTTGGTGAGCAAAATATGTCCAGTATATTGATTATTCTTAAATGCCCTCTGAAAGGGCATAGCTAGTTGCTCAGTTCAAAGGTAGTTAGGAATGGGCAAAAAATGCGGCCTTGCCAACGATATGCAATTTCCACAAATTAATTAAATCTGATAGGCAGTTGGTGTACTATTTTCAGAGGGTTTTGGAAGGTTTAATATTTGCTCGAATCAAAGTTGTGACCCAAGAACTGTTTACTCACTTGAGTTGTTGGTAGAGAGATTTACATGAAAAATTAAGTTAAATTCTATTCTTGGAGTGGGATTATCATTGTGCTGTGTGATATTAATAGTGTAAACAAATGTTTATAGAGTGAGCCTATAACATGCTGAGAAGATTGAAATTGAAATGAATTACTATTTCTATTTAGCAATTATTTATGTTGCATTTTGGATGCTGCTACAACAAAACTAACAAGTCTTTCCTATAGGGACAACTTGTTACTTTCAATGCAGGACTACTGCAGTTCCAATGGCAAAATTAATTACACCCTACATTAGATGGACCTAGAAGTTAGAAATCGTCCATGCAAGTGCACTGATCTTTGTTATTAATTAATACAGTTGTTGTCTGAATTAATTCAGATGTGATCATCTGGACTGATGGGTGGAGGAATGAATGAAGGAAATTTGATTACCATCTTAACCAAAGTTTTACTCCCTTGCTTATTTATATCAAAATGACATTTCAAATGTAGTAAAATAAGAAATGCACCAATTTCTGATGGTTCCAAATAACAGTCATTATATGTAAGGAATATTATTAAGTAGTGTATTTGACAATAAGTGACATATAATTGTGCAGTTGTATCTATTCAGATGTACTTTTGGTTGTAATTAGTTTGATCTGTTTTTTGTAATTGTCCAACAAAGAGATTGACTTGAAACCCAAACTACACAAACGTCATCAAGGGAGTAGGTTTGGAAAGGGGACAATAAAAAAACTGATGTAAGATGGAATATGTTGGCTCTATTGTGACTCTATCCTGTCAGTAATCTTTGACACTGTAGTTGTTGGTCTGTGATGCTTTGTCAAGGTCATACCTTCACTTCTAATTTATAATATCTTGAGAAAGAAATACAGTATGATTTGAAGAGAAAGAGGTTGTTCACCAGAAGCTTTACATTGCCAGACAAATACTGAAACCTGAAATGATTGGTTTCAACTTGAGAAATATTGCTGTATATCTGTGGTATTGTATAGCTGCAAGTGAACTGTCAGCATGTTATGGAAAGGCACTTTCTGCTGCCAATTACTTTATTCATATTCAGTAATTCAAACAGCTGCTGAGTCCACAGGTTAGCCACTTCTCGCAGTCACTGGAGTCCTGCCATTTCAATTTGTTCAGAATACATTATACGACAAGCCATATACAATCCAGCAATGTTTTCATAAGACCCCGTGCACAGTTGCTGCAGTAAATCTGCTTTGTCCGATTTAGACTAAACTCCAGTGCAGAAATGATTCAGCAAAAAGACTTGCAGTTGATGTATTCTTAATTATTTCAATAAAATTATTCACAAAAAATGTATGTTGACTTTTATTTTGTAAGCCTTGCAGTCATTTTCAATGTATTCTTAGCATTTCTGTTCCTCCTCTGCAAAGTGTGAATAATCTGTGCTTTCAATGTAAATGATTGTTTAAAGATAGTGCTAATCTTCAGTAGTGAATTGCCTTCCCCTGTAATCATTATTCCTACTAGGAATGATAACCTCAAATGAAGAAAAAAAAGTTCCATCTTGGAACTGCAAGTTAACTTCTCCCCTCCTTTTAAGTACAGGTGCACAACCTTTTATCCGAAGATCCAAATAACGAAAACCTCCGAATAGCGGACATTTTTTCGGTCCTTGAAGAAAGGTCCTTGAAAACGTTCACCGAGGGCGGCCCGCAGAGGTGACAGCGGAACCTCCGGACGGTCCTCGAAGAAAGGGGAACAAAATCCCCATTCATAAAAGAGAAGGTGAGGGTATATTGCGCGGGAGGGTTAATAATTGACAATATGCTGCTGCCTGCCCGCTGAGTTAAAAAGTTCCCACGGTAGACTCACGATACAAAGTGTATCGTGAGTCTTGCGTGGGAACTTTTTAACTCAGCGGGCAGGCAGCAGCAGATTGTCGCTCCCTTCAGTTTCACCCCACCTACACCCCTCTGCTTCCCGGCCATGTGTGTGACCCCTTCCCTCCCCTCTCCAGCTCCCCGCCCATTGCACCGGCGCGGGGGCTTTGCACTGTCTTCATGTCGGCGATGCCAGCAGGTCAGTGTCAGTCACCGGAGACGTCAGGACCAACGGGACACCGACCCCCAGGCCCACTGCAAGCACGGAGATCCCAGAGACCCACAGCCAGCAGCAGCCCAGCCCCGTTCCAACTCCAGAGGAAAACTGCAAACTGGCCGGAGACGTCAGGACCACCAGAAGCCGTTCCCCGAGCTGCGCCCCCTCATCGGGACACCGACCCCCAGGCCCACTGCAATCACGGAGATCCCAGAGACCCACAGCCAACAGCAGCCCAGCCCAGCCCCGCTACAACTACAGAGGAACCTGGGTTGCGGATGACGGGGCGCAGCTCGGGGCGTCGTAGGGGCCCATCGGGGAGCGGGTTCCTGTTGGTCCTGACGTCTCCGGCCACCTGCCATCCTCCGGGAACTGTACCGCCCTTGCAGGAGAGTGGGGTTGTTTGCAGTTGCAGAGGGAGGGGGCAAGGGCGGTACAGTTCCCAGCCTCAGCTCCAGTCCAGGGGGGTGGCCGGAGACGTCAGGACCAACGGGACACTGACCCCCAGGCCCACTGCAAGCACGGAGATCCCAGAGACCCACAGCCAGCAGCAACTCCAGCCCCGCTCCAACTCCAGAGGAACACGTAGGGGCAGAAGCTGATGGTGTGCAAGGTACGTCTTGTTCTTGGGGTGGCGGATGAGGGGGCGCAGCTCGGCTGTGGGCAAACTGCCACTTGTCGCCGTAGCGGCCCATCGGGGAGCGGATTCCTCTGGAGTTGGAGGGGGAGTGGGGTATTGTGCTGTTTGATCGCCCCCTGCTATCCCATGGACAGGGAGACACAACGGCTTTTTAGACTGGTGGGCAATCACTTCCAAAGTTCTGCCCACACAGTCAGTACACCTCTCCTACACTGCATTTCATACAAACATTTATTCTGCAAGAAAAAACTACATTGAAGACTCAAACTCGCGACCGAGTAACTGCCAGGATTGAGGCGCAAACTCGCGACCTAGCTCGGGGATTCAAGAATCCCCGAGCTAGGCCGCCTAAGGGCATGTAGCCCCGCTAGGGTGACATGAGTGCGAGAGGTGATTCAATGCTGCGGGCACATTTACAAATTCAGGAATTCATTCAACACACTGCATTTCATACAGACATTTATTCTGCAAGAAAAAACGACATTGAAGACTCAAACTCACGACCGAATAACTGCCGGGATCAAGGCGCAAACTCGCGACCTTGCGGATATGAGCCGAGCACTCTACCACTGAGCCAGCCGTTAAAATCTACGCTAAAAAATGTCCATTCCGAAGGCCGACAAATTCTGAATTACGAAAAGTGTCTGGTCCCAAGGCTTTTGGATAAAAGGTTGTGCACCTGTAGTAGTTGTCTGGGACAACTACAATTCTCCCACACTGTATGTAAATCAGTAAATGAGTGCAATGTTACGCCCATTTAAAGATCCTTTCAGAGATGTTGCCAGGGTTCGAGGGCCTGAGGGGAGAGGTTGAGCAAGCTAGGATTTCCTTCCTTAGAATGCAGGAGGATGAGTGGTGATCTTATAAAGGTGTATAAGATCATGAGGCGATTAGATAGGGTAAATGCACCAAGTCTTTTATCAAAGTGGCGGAATCAAGATCAAGAAATCAAGACATATTCTTAAGGTGCCGGGGAAAAGACAATAGGAACCTGAGAGGCAATTTTTTTACACAATTTGGCGATAGGTAGATGGAGCAAGCTGCCAGAGGAGATAGTTGAGGCAGGTACTGTCACAACATTTAAAATGCATTTGGACAGCTTCTTGGATTTGGACAGGTTTAGAAAAGTATGGGGCATACACAGGCAGATGGGGCTAGTGCAGATGGGGCATGTTGTTGGGCGTGGGCAAGTTGGGTTGAAGGGTCTGTTTCCATGCTGTGTGTATGATTCAATTTCTTCTAGCAGGGAATATCACTGAATGGTGGTGGTTTTCAAAGTTTTTTTCACCCTGCACCTTCCAATTTGCTCTTCAAATGAAGAAATTAACACAATGCATGAAGAATAACATCTATAACCATCTCAGGACTTTTAATGCTATTTTTGTGCGTTAACAGTCAAATGGGCACTGGGCCATTTGGTGCTAGCCACAGAAATTTAGCATACCTTGTATGGTTGGGTGTATTACTTAATCACTGAGCTTGACATTGTTTTATTTTAGTATAGTAATCACTACATTTAACCTTACTTAAGATGCTTCACGACTGCTTTGAGTTGGTGGACTTCAAGCATACTGCGGCTAACGTAGATGAATATTGTGACAGAGTAACTTCTTAACTGTAACTGTTATATACTTCATCAGCAAGTATATAGAAGACTGTGTACCAAAGGAAGATGATACATGTGTTCCCCAACTAGAAACCAACAGGGTGATTCACTCCCAGGTGAAGTCCAAGTCTGTAGCGTTCAATGTCGAACAATACAAGAAATCTATCTACGACCTGCACAGAGCCATGAAGGATGTCAAGAGAAAATTCTGGAACCAGCTGGAGTCCTAAGGCAATGACATGGATACCCCTAGATTGTAGCAAGATTTGCACGCTATTTAACAGGCTACAAAGCGGAGGAGGGCAGCATTGCTGGCAACAATTTGCTGATAAACTCGATGCATTCTATGCCCACTTTGAACAGGAGGTTGGTGGTGGAATACCTCCCGCCCTGCCAGTCTTGGGTGTGACTGTACGAATGGTTGCTGTGACAGACGTAAGATCAGCCTTTCTGAGAGTAAATCTGTAACTGGCCTGAATGGAATCCCTGGCCGCATCCTCAGGACTTGTACGGATCTGCTGACAGAGCTGTTCACAGACATCTTTATCTACTTACCATTCCATTCTGATGTTCCCACCTGATTCAAGAAGATCACTATCATTCCAGTGTCTTAGAAATGTAAGGTTGGGTCCCTTAATGACTACTGTCCAGTAGCTTAGTCATCCACAATCATGAATCAGGGAGTTCCAGAGATTAACCAGAGAGTGGTGAATCTCTGGAACTCCCTGCCACAGAGGGTAGTCGAGGCCAGTTCATTGGCTATATTTAAGAGGGAGTTAGATGTGGCCCTTGTGGCTAAGGGGATCAGAGGGTATGGAGAGAAGGCAGGTACGGGATACTGAGTTGGATGATCAGCCATGAACTCCAGGCACCCACAATCTACTGCAGTTTGCTTTCTTTCACTGCATGTCCATATCGGATGCCACCTCCCTGGCCCTGAACCCATCTCTAGAATACCTAGACAACAAGGACTTTTGGACTCCTATTTACCGATAATAACTCTGCCTACAACACCATAATCCCATCCAAGCTCATCTCCAAACTCCTGGACCATGGAATGATCCTCCTCTCCCCCCTCTACCACTGTTCACTCGACATTCTGGCCCACAGACCACAATCAGTGAGGATAGATGACAACACCCCTGCCACAATAATTCTCAACACCAGTGCCCCACAAGGATGCGTTCTCAGTCCTTTACTATACTCCCTTGTCGATGGAGATGAATTTCAGCAGGCTGCCAAGTTTGAGGAACGCATTCCATTTTTGGATGTGCTCTTAACTGCAACTTCTTTCCCTTATTCAGAAGGTGGAATGGACCTCGGATGAGATGACAAAACAAATCTGCTTCAGTAAAGGAAAAACTGAGGTAGGTGGCAATTGTTCTCCTGGAAATTGGGCAATGTTCTGCCTCGCAGGGTAAACAAGAACTTGGACTGCACCCATGTTTATGCTTTTTCTAGCAAAAAGTTTCAGTATATAAGTTCAATACATTGTAATTGTATAAGCTATATTTGGAAGGAACCAATTAATTTAAACCAATTAATACTACCAATTTAGTGGTTAAAAAAATTTGGATTTCATCAACATTAAAATGTCGATCACTGCTGGTTTCTAAATATACATTCTGCATGGCTTTTTAATATATACCTGGGCAGAATGATAAGGTGATGAATTTATATTTCAAATAAAATCATTGTTACCATATAATCATTTGTTGGCTAAATACCTTAGCCTTGTAATTAGTTGCAACTAATTTGTGTTCCGTATTATGGATAGTGGTATTATTGTATTGCATATCCTCCCAAGTTTACTTTCTTAATAATTTTGGTTGTTGGAACTTGATTGATTTTGTTTTTGTAATGGAATGTTTCTGGTATAAAATGAGATAATACTAAATGACTGGGACATTCACAAAGCTAATGTAGGTAGTCCTGCATATATTTAATTAACTTCATATTAATAGTTATTTATTTAAATTAAGTGCTTCCTAGATCTACATTGTTTATGACTGCAGAGGAATAACCCTGCCATGGGTGAAGATGAGCTTTTACCATCTGACCCAGGGAGGAAAATTTGCTGTTTATTTCAGGAAAGGTGCATAATTGAATACCTGACCTTTTGAGTCCTTTCTTATCTCTCGAGTCAGTCTTATTATGGAACTAAATTACTTTTGGGAATCAAGAATAAGCACTGATTACTGTCCAACCATTTTCTTTGCATTAAGCACGGTAGAAAACTCAATGCAACCAAATGCCATAAAAATTGCAGTAAATATGCCAGCTATTTCAAGATTGGCTTGTTAAGAATCAATCGGTACCAATAACTGTGGTATAATTCATTCAGTTGATTAAATTGCTTTGTGATGATAGCTTATGTTTGGCTAAATCTGTTATTAGAGACATTTGGAAAAAATTGCATTGAAAAGTTTTCCATTTGTGATTTTACTGAAACTGAATTGTCATTGCAGGAAGAATGTCAAAATTACATTCGGGTCCTCCTTGTCAACAAGAACACCATCTTTACCTGTGGAACAAATGCATTTACTCCTGTATGCACCAATAGAACGGTAATTACAATCAATTCAGTATTTACAATGTGGTATTACAATGTATATTTAATTAAATATAATATCAATTAAACCAGGCTTATAAGGACTCTTGGATCCGAGGTTAGGGCTGGTGCTGTTTTGTGTTTGAGAGCAGGTTGGGGCGGCATGGTGGTGCAGCGGTAGAGTTGCTGCCTTCCAGCGCCAGAGATCCGGGTTTGATCCTGACTGCGGGTGCTTCTCTGTACAGAGTTTGTACATTCTCCCCGTGACCTGCGTGAGTTTTTCTGGGATCTCTGGTTTCCTCCCACAATCCAAAGACATACAGGTTTGTAGGTTCATTGTCTTTGTATCATTGTAAACTGTGTGTAGGATAGTGTAAGTGTGCGGGGACTTGGTGGGTCGAAGGGCCTGTTTCAGCGCTATATCTCTAATCTAAACTCTAAACTAAAACTAAGATGCAGCTGTTGGTTCAGTTCTAAAATGGAATCCAATATACATCTTTGACCCGAGTTAAGCCCGACACCAGCATTTCAGTGAATACATTAAGTGTGCATATCACATTAGTGTCCAGGCAAGATTGCACAACCAGCCATTCCTGTTGGAATACAAAATGGCTGGGAGAATAAGCAGTGATGGCATATGGCACAGAAAGCTACTGAATGAGGGAAGAGGTCAAGGAGAATGATGACTGCTACTAGGAGCTTAAATATATTTGGAGTCCTTGGGGATTAATTCCTCTCTCAGGAATGTTGGCGTAGTATTTCCTTAGCAGTTAATATTGTGCATTAAACTGTCCTTTCAGCAGGCCAGACTATTTTAAGCATGGGGCTGCCATGTGGAAATTGATGAAAGCCATGGCTTTGGGCAGTACCAGGCCTTTCCTTTGTGCATAGAACCAGTAAAGATTGTATAGAAAATTCAGCTGGGTTTGTGTGGCAAGAGGAAAACTTGCGTCCATTGGCTGACAGTACGAGTTGGTGAATCGGGGTGGCTCTGATTGGAGAGGTGATGGATCATTTGAGGGTTCTAAGAGTGTCTTCAGGTGAAGATCTCAAAACACAGCTGGTAAATAACTTCAGTTATCTAAAACATGTTCCCAGTGGGAGCCTAGGATTTGCTCAGGAGTGTCGAAGCAGACATTTGAAGAATGAGTAAATGGTGGGCATGGCCACTTCAACAACAATTAAACTGCTGGAAATGGAAGGGAATGCATGTTATTAGATACTACTGGACATGTGCAGGTCCTTAATGAACACATGTTAGGTAAATAGATGCAGAGAGGAAGCTGAAGCAAACATCGCGATCAATGAGAACCATTAATTTCTCATTTTAATTTACCCAGAAAATAAAATATTGGGGGTAGAGCACACAGAATGCAAATGTATTTGTTAGGAGGTTTGTGAGAGAGATATCAACACTGCTACCTCAGACTAACTTGCAGTTTGCAGGTCACAATTGTCAACTCATCTCAAAACATACAACTGCTGAATAGTGTATTAGTTGTTACCTCTATGTGACCAAGTTAAATAACATAAATTGGTCACAGAAACTGGTAACACAAGTCTGCAGATGCTGGAATCTGGAGCAACAAATAATCTGCTACAAGAACATAGTGGGTTGGACAGCATCTGTGGTTTGTTGCCCACTAATTTCTCTCGTGTCTCATATTTACTCCTCCACTACATGCACCTTTGCTTATTCTTGAAGGGATGCAAATCTACAGTCCTTTAAATCTACAGAAGCCATGCAGTTAAAACAATGAGTTAAAATAATCAATACTATTTAAATTGTATATGAATTTTGAACAGGTTTCAAGGATAGAGATGGTTGTTATTTAGTTAACAACATTTGTTCACGTAACAATCTAAGAGGGATGCTGAAGTGATTTATGGATTCTTGGAACTTCTGAGATTCAATTCTTGTGTGTGTATTCTGAAAAAACTCAAAGTGAAAACAGAATAGCTCTTATATCTGGGCTTCGAGGTTGGAAAACAAGATTGTCCATGCATTGACTAGGAATATGAGGTAGAAGTCAGTTAGCTTGGAAATCTGCCCCGTTTATAATGTCCCAATATATTATGCTACCACGATCCCAGGAGAATCATCTTCTACTACCATTACATCAGTATGATAAATTGGTTTTGTTGGCTTGTGTTAAATGCTCTTATTTAGCAGGAGTTGCATATTGTACCTGTTTTCTGAAATTCAGTTTCTTTATTTTGATGAAGCCAAATTTCAGAAATGGAGCACAACGTGTAGCTAATATTGTTTCTGGTTGTTTCCTGCATGTGCAACAGTGGAGGAAATTCTGTAGAGTCTGAGTTACTCCACAGCCTCTCCAGTGCAGATGTTTTAGAACATGGATATTGGTTTGTGAAGAGAAAGGGGATAGTGATGGATTTATCATGCAAAACTTTAGATTGTGTTCCAGCCTAATGTGTGCTTACTGAACCTGCTCCTCTTGAATCACAGAAGATAGACACATCATGCTGGAGTAACTCAGCGGGATAGGCAGCATCTCTGGAGAGAAGGAATCAGTGATGTTTTGGGTTGAGACATCTTCACTATGTTTTCCATGCCCCCACTTCCTCCTCTATCGATGTTCAGTCTAAATTAAATTGTTCCACCCTTCTTGGATCCCATTTGCTTTCGACAGTAAAGTAATCGTAACTTCTGGGGGAGCTTCAAATTTAGAAAATATAACCTTTATTTGGAGGATATAAGAGTTTCTTTCAGATTAGCCAATAATCTGTACTGCATCATATTTTCTGAGAACTGTTAATTTAGGGGATTACACTTTTACAAATTCCTGTACCTAAGATTCCCTCTATTCCATAAAATTAAACTAAGGGATTGGTTAAGAAACCTCCCTTCTGCACCTTTGTCCATATTCATGTTGAAAGCAGTGATGATCTGTTTTCCCCATCAAGTGTAAAGACTAACATAAAATTAATATGTGTTGGAAGGAACTGCAGATGCTAGTTTACACTGAAGATAGACACACAATGCTGGAGTGACTCAGCAGGTCAAGCTACATCTCTGGAGAAAAGGAATAGGTGATGTTTTGGGTCGAGACCCTTCTTCAGATTGAGAATCAGGGGAGAGTAATGAAAAGGTGCGGAACAAATCAGAGCGGGCACCGATGACCCAGGAAAGGTGAATTCCACAATAGCCCACTGTTGACTGTGGACAAGGTGAATGATATCGATTGTTTCATGACAAAAACATTTTAGATTATAATTAAATTGACACGTTAACTCACAGCACCCATTAGGACGGATCACCTGGAAGATGAGGGGCTAAATGTTCTCTGCCTGCTTTCAGCGCCTCTGACAATAATGACACTTTCCTCACCAGAAGCAGTTACAAGAGACTGCAGTTTCACATTTACTGTATCTGTGTTTGAAATATGAGTGTTTTCCCAGAATGGAAAAATCAAACACTGGAGAGCATAGCTTTAAGGTGAGGGGCAAATTTTAAAGATGTGTGGGGCAACTTGATTACAGAGGTGTTTGTGAGTGCCTGGAACTTGCTGCTTGGGTTGGTGGTTGAGGCAGATATGAGAGTGGCATTTTGGTTAGGCATTTTGGATATGCAGGGAATGGAGAGTTATGGATTATGCGCAGGAAGATAAGAGATGGTCTTGGCATCATGTTCGACACAGACACTGGTCTCTGAGAATTGTCACTGATGATTGCAGTTTTCACATAGTTAATATGTGATATTTTAATGCACCCTGCATGCACGCATGCATTCACACGCTACAGCGTCATGCCAAATGAACATGTAGTATCAGACTTAGCTCAGGATTAAGAATGTGAAATGGTGTTCAATTTTTATATTAATATTGGTAATTCTGAAAGGTTTATTGGGATATTTTTTCTGTTTGCAGCTGTATAATCTAACAGTAGTCCATGATCGCATCAGTGGTATGGCCCGGTGTCCATACAATCCACAACACAATTCCACTGCGTTGATTACATCTACAGGAGAACTCTATGCTGCCACGGCAATGGACTTCCCAGGGAGAGATCATGCCATTTACCGCAGTCTGGGAGGCCTTCCTCCACTACGCACTGCTCAGTACAACTCAAAGTGGCTAAATGGTAAGTGCTAGCTTGGTCTGGGATGGGAATAATTTATGATGGTATATTGGTCCTTATCAGTTTACCGAATAGGAGCAAATGGTTTATTCTGAAAACTCGGGCGCAAAATTTGTCATCTGAGCATAATACCTACTGTGTGACGAGAGTAATAAAGAATATGCAATATCCAAAAGGCACCAGAACTTATTTTAATCATATATTTTTAACATTTTGTTTTGTAGAGCCAAATTTTGTGTCATCCTATGATATTGGAAACTTCACCTATTTCTTTTTTCGGGAAAATGCAGTGGAGCATGACTGTGGTGAAGCTATTTTCTCCAGAGTAGCCAGAGTATGTAAAAATGACATTGGAGGGAGATTTCTCTTAGAAGGCACCTGGACAACGTTCATGAAAGCTCGACTGAACTGTTCTCGACCTGGTGAAATTCCATTTTATTACAACGAGCTCCTAGGAACATTCTTCTTGCCTGAGCAAGACATTCTTTATGGAATCTTCACTACAAATGTGTAGGTATCCACCTTTTCCATAATGGAAGGCTCAATTATGTTTAAAAAAATAAATAAAAAATGCTGGAACTACTCCTTGGTCAAGTATCAATTTCGAAAGAGAAGGTGCAACCTAAAATTAATGTTTTCTCTTGCCTCTAGTGCTGAGGAATGGTCTTCAACCTAAAACATTCATTCCAATTATCTTTCCATGCATGTAGCCTAACCTGAGTGTTTCCAGCATTTTTGTTTTTATTTCAGAATTGGAAAACCTTTTTTTAAGTTTCATCGACTCTTAGTACTCTCCTTAATGGTATATGGTGTCAGCTGCTTTACATCGGTGAGACCAAACATAGGCTTCGCGATCGCTTCGCCCAACACCTTCGCTCGGTTCGTAATAACCAACCTGATCTCCTGGTGGCTCAGCACTTCAACGCCCCCTCCCATTCCGAATCCGACCTTACTGTCCTGGACCTCCTCCATGACCAGAGTGAGTCCCACTGTAAATTGGAGGAGCAGCGCCTCATATTCCGCTAGGGTAGTTTACACCCCAGCAGTATGAACATTGACTTCTCCAATTTCAGGTAGTCCTTGCTTTCTCTCTCTTTCCCCTCCCCTTCCCAGCTCTCCCTCAGCCCACTGTCTCCGCCTCTTCCTTTCTTCTTCCCCACCACCCCCACATCAGTCTGAAGAAAGGTCTCGACCCGAAACGTTACGTTTTCCTTCGCTCCATAGATGCTGCCTCACCCGCTGAGTTTCTCCAGCATTTTTATATACCTCCTCAATGCAGTTCTTTGTTCTTCAGATGTATTTATTCAGAGATCAAGATGAAATCATAAAACAAAATGAAATTATTAAGAAAGATCAAGATGAAATCTTATTTATCATTACTATTTATTATATATGGATATGTTTCTACAGGAACAGTATCGCGGCTTCAGCTGTCTGCATGTTTAATCTGAGTGCTATTACTCAAGTTTTTACGGGGCCATTCAAATACCAGGAGAATTCCCGTTCAGCCTGGCTACCTTTCACAAATCCTAATCCAGATTTTCAGGTATTTATAACTGTGATTTTCAGGTGTTAGTGACTAAACTATGAAACTTCTCACAACATTGCTTTGTACTAAAGAACATGTTCATCTTAATTGTTAGATTTTGCTGTAATATCCCATGGTAATTATTTCAACGTGTGCTCATTACTTTTAAGTTTTCTTTGCTTTATAAATACTGAAACTTGCCTTTGTGTGTGTTTTTTGTAACTTTATTAGTGTGGCACTATCGATTATGGTCCTTACATGAATCTCACTGAGAGGAACCTCCAGGATGCTCAAAGATTTATACTAATGAACGAAGTGGTGCAGCCAATTTTTCCAGTCCCTTTCTTCATGGAAGACAATAGTCGATTTTCCCACATAGTGGTGGATGTTGTGCAGGGAAAGGATATGCTCTTCCATGTTATGTACTTGGCTACAGGTACCTCAAATTAATTCCTGGTGTAAGATTAAAATGCTTTGACTTGAATACACATTCTTAAGGCAAAGAACTGCTCACTGAAGTTTGGTAAACATTTATACATAATAGGCTCACATTTACTAGATATAAATGATTGTAAAATTATGTAATTGTGTCCTACCTTGATAAATATTTATTGATATCTAAAAACTGTGATAGTAAGGTTCACTGCTATTGAATGAGTAGGCTGTCTTTCATATTTTAATATTTAAAATCTTTAAACTATTTGTAGTTGGCAGATTTTAAAAGTTATTCAATCGCATTGTCAAAGACTGTTTGTTGTCTCAATTATTTGATCCCACTGTTACCTGCTCAAACTCTTTCATGCCTAGTCATTAGCTCCAGGTTATCTTAAAGTAAGTTGTACATTAGTAATACAGTACAATACACTGCATATTTTCAACTCAGTTCCTTGTTACACTCAATTTATGACTACTTTTATTACATTTAAATGTCCTATTAATTCTCCATTGATTGACTCCAAGTTTTGTTGAGGTGAATTATATAATACATTCTGTTAGCCTCCTTAAATGGAAGAACTTGTCGCTTTACAATATGGAAAAAAAGGGTTTTGCGAAACAGTAGCTTACATCAGCGATAATTTTTATTCTGACATTTGCGTAGGAGGAGATATTGATTCAGTTGTCTATTATATATCTCCCCCAATCATAATGGTTGACTGATGCTTGTTATCTTACGTTATTGTCAAAAGTCAACATTATAGGATAATTCAAGATTTTACCTCCAGTCTTTTTGGTTTAATCAAAACAATTGGCTATATTTTCCCCTTTTTTAACTACTTAGAAATTTGATTTATGACAGCACCCTCAGTATAAATCTGTTGAATACTATACACAGGATAAACAAAATCTTAAATTATCCTATATTTCTGCTAGATATAGAATAAAACCATTAATAAGATATTATTTTTGAGTAGGTTTTCCAATTTCATTAAAAAAAATGAAGGATGGTTATTATATTTAAAGCCGATAGTGAAACATTGTCATGTGTTGTCCAAATGATTTTGAAACTGTTTAATTTAGTTGAATGAAAAAAAAATGGAATTAAATCCACATTCTGTGTAGAAAATAGAATTTGGCAATGCGCCTGGTGCCATGCGGCCAAAATAGTGAAAGGCTCAGGAATTGCTCAAGCAATTTATAGCCAATGGAGTACTTTTGATGAATCATCAGTACTGTAATTTGGGAAATATGCCAGCCGGTTGCTACAAAGCATGTTCAACAGATAACATTATGAGAGAGACTAGTAATCTTTTTAATAACAGTACAGAATAAATGTTAGTTTAGAGATACAGCATGGAAACAGGCCCTTAGGCCTACCGCGTCAGTGCCCACCAATAATCCCTGCACACTAACACTATCCTACACACACTCGGGACAATTTATAATTTTACGGAAGTCAATTAACTTAAAAAGCTTTACGCCTTTGGAGTGTGGGAGGAAACTGGAGCACCCGG
The DNA here is from genome assembly GCF_010909765.2 of Amblyraja radiata. NCBI lineage: Eukaryota > Metazoa > Chordata > Chondrichthyes > Rajiformes > Rajidae > Amblyraja > Amblyraja radiata. Next base: position 22,027,059 of record NC_045957.1, on the reverse strand, counting down.
AGAAAACCCATGCATGTCACAGGGAGAATGTACAAACTCCGTTCAGACAGCACCCATGGTCAGGATCGATCCTTGGTCTCTTGCGCTGTATGGCAGCAACTCTATCACTGTGCTACCGTGCCGTCCCATTGATCAGTCAAAAGGGGGAAACTCCTGTTGTTTGGCAAAATGTTGCGTTGGGAACATTTATGTCTCGTGAAAGGGCAAAAAGAGTCTGAGTTCACCCTTGCCTCTGAAAAACTACACTTCTCTCTGTTTTGCGTTGGAGGTTCAACTGAGATTTCCGAGATTGCAATTGCAATCAACCAATGCCCATCCAGATGGACTGCTTATGAACTTGCAGCTGCGTGTCATTATCAAAATATCAGAGACATACATATGTGTCTGCTAGTTTGATACTGACACACAGCTGCAAGTTCATAAGCAGTCCATCTGAATGAGCATTGGTTGATTGCAATTGCAATCTCAGAAATCTCAGTTGATTCACACATCACAATTTTATGAATGGCTAACACAAATACCAGCTAGATCAGTCTGCACAAGATAGCATACCTCGTTTAAAGGGGAGAAACATTGTGACTACAGCAGTTGCTGCATCGTTCCAAAGGTTATTTCAGTATAATTGGAAGCATTGGCCAATGGGATATAGAATTGCAGCAGGAGGCTGAGCATGCACAAAATGAAATAGCTTTGGGAGAGGTTAGTTGTGGAGACAGAACATAGAACTGTACAGCACAGGAACATGCCCTTCGACCTACAATGTCTGTATTGAATATCCTGGCAAGTTATCGAAACAAGGAACTGTAGGTGCTGGTTTACAAAAAAAGACAGAGTGCTGGAGTAACTCAGCAAGTCGGGCAGTATCACAGGAGAACGTGGATTGGTGATGTTTCTGGCCTGACACCTCTTCAGACTGGCAAGTTAAACTAATTTCCTCTGCCTACATGTGATCCATATCACTCTATTCCCTGCACCCTAGTGTGCACACCTAATAGCTCCCTAAACGCCACCATTATATCTGCCTCCACCACCACCACCCCTGGCAGCTTGTTGCAGGCATCCACCACTCTCTTGTATGCAAAACAAATATTTCCCTTTCTCCTTTAAACCTTTCCCTTCTGGTACCTTATACCCTCTAGTGTTTTACACTTCCACCCTGGGGTGAAAGGTTCTGACTGTCTACCCTATCTATCTATGCCTAGCATCGTTTTATATACTTCTATCAGTTCTCTCCTTAGCCTCCAATGTTCAGAGAATACAATCAAAGTCTGTCATAACTGTTTATAGCTAAGTAGTGAGAGAGTTGCTAGGCACAACCAGCATGTATGATGGACTGCTTCATCTGCCTACTCTACTCATTTCCAGCCTACTCGAATATTGCCTTAGTGCACAAAGTGCACAAATAACAGTGGGAATCAGTGGCTTTATAATAAACATCTATCGACTGTCTGGTCCGTGTGATGGAGACAGAGAGTTTGAGAAAGGGGAGGGAGGTGTCAGAGATCGTTCAGGTGAAATTGAGGGGAAATGGAAGTTCTGCATGGGTGCAGGGGGCAATACCGATTCAATTGTTGATGTAGTGGAGAAAGAGTTGGGGGATGATGTAGGAATACATTAGTTGGCCACTCAAGCTTTAACCACCAAGTTCAATCCTCACTTCCGCTGTTGTTTGTATGGAATTATCATAGAGCCATAGAGCGTGGAAACAGGCCCTTCGCCCCTACTTGCCCCTACTTGCCCATGCCAACGAACATGCTCCATCTACACTAGTTCCACCTGCCCGCACTTGGCCCATAACTCTCTCAAACTATCCGATTCGTGCGTCATGTTCTCCCCGCATGGATTTCCCTCAAGTGCTTTGGTTTGCTGAACGTCACAAAGATCTGCTGTCCTGTAAAATGTCCCAGTATATAGGTGAATGTGGGTGAAATTGATGGGAATGTGGAGAGAACATGTATGACATGATGAGGACATATAGCCACTTGTAATATCATGAGGAAACATGGACTTGGCCTCAACAGCACTTTCCTGCATATTTCCCGAAGCTTGACACCCTTGTGTTCAAATGTCTGTCAATTTCTCTGTTCAATAGTTTCATAGGCTCTGCCCTCCACATTTCTTCAGGCTAGAGAATGTCAGCGATTCACAACAATCTGGGAGAAGAGATGTGTCTTCATCCCTCTCTGAAATGGCCAACCCATTGTTCTGAAACAATGCCTGTTAACTACCCCCACTAGGGGAAGTATCCAGTCAGCATTCACCCTGGTAATCACCGTCAGAACATTGTACATTTCCATAAGATCACCACTCGTACTTTTAATCATCTATGAATATAGGGCCATGTGCTCAACCTCTCCATATGAGAACACCTTGCTTCATCTCAGGAATCCATTCAATGAACTTTATCTGCACAACTTCCAATGGAAGTGGAGGCAGTACCCCAGGAGTGGTCTCATGAAACCTTCCCTATTTCCATATTCCATAATGCTTGAAATAAATGCCAAGTTGTATTAGATTCATATTTGCTTGCTGGATGTGCATGCTCGTCTTTTGTTTTGTTATTAGGATTTCCAGATCTCTTTGTACTGCAATATTTTATAATCTTGATCCATTTTACTGGTAATTTGCTTTATCATTCGTGTAAAATGGATAACTTCACACTTTAGTGACCTGTAGTGAAATGGGTAACCTCACCATCCCACAGACTTGTGTGGCACTCCAGACTTGCTGATTGCCGATCCAAAATCAACCTATTCATCACAATTCGGTTTTCTGTTAGTTACTTATGATAATATGTTATATCAACTACATGTGCCCTTATCTCAGGTGATATTCTTTTATATGGCATCCTATTGAATCTTTTCTGCATATACAGATACACTCCCACTGGCTCCTGTTCCATTCACTCCCTACTCCCACATGCAACATCCTCAAAATTTGTTAAAGGCTATTTTCCTTTCATAAAAGCAGATTAACTCTGATTATTGAATTGTGATTTTCTAAATGCAGCTTCCTGCGGGACCAATTTTCCATTAACTCTTTAATAATGGATTCTGGCATTTCCCCCAGTGAAAGAGATTATGGTGCTTATAGCTTGCTTGTTTTTGTCTCCTTCTTGTGTTGTTGCTTTTGCAGTTTTCCAATCCTCACAGACCTCTAGAATCTGGGGAATTTGGAAAATTGCAGCCAATGCATTGTCTGTCTCTGCTATGACTTCTTTAAAGACCCAAGAGTGCAGGCCATCACATTCAAATGACTTTTCGGCCTCATTAATTGCCTAGTACCTTTTCACTAGTGATAGTTGTTTTCAGTTCCCTCTAGTTCCTTGATTATCCACAGTGCAACATTCATCATGCTGGTGTTGATGGACAACTATAAATCAAGCTAACAACTAAGTGCGCACCCATATGGACAATTTGAACAGATTTACTCAACGTGCACCCTCATTCCTGCCATTCATTCACTGTATCCCCATTGCTACAATTTGAAGAACTAGCCCACAATGTTTATTTTTCCGATCCTCTTCCAGAATCTATCTCCAGCTCTGTACTGCTGTTGTCAGGGGGACATTGACAAACAAAGATCTATTTCAATTTACTGGAAATACTTTGCCTCTGAAAACCTAGAATAGAACCACAGACAGCCTTGGGGAAGACATTCTCTCTCTGGGAGAGGAAATGTAATCTCTTTCTTAAATGGTTTACACCTAACCCTATGACCCTGGTCTTGGATTCCCTACTCTGGGGAATATCATGTATCCAGTCTGTCTAATTCTGTTAGAAGTTTATACGTTTCACGTTGAGTCTTCTTGTGCAGTGCTTTTGGTGATCAATTGTAAACAAACCCTGACAGCTAACAAAACGCTGTATGATGCTTTCATTTCTGAAGCTCGGTTGTGCCTACTTGTGACTGATGTCAACTAAATTATCTGATCCATTTATGCCATTGAGGTAAATGGTCACCATTTCACTCTGCCAACCGTGACATACATATCAACCAATCTCACTTCTATTGTTTGCTTGTCAAGGTAAAGAATGGTTCTGCAGGCAGTAAATTTTTTGTTTTATTCTAGTAAATTAGTTTGAAGATTATTACATCCCTTGCTTGCTCACGAATGTGGAAAGAAAATTATGCATCGTAATTGGGGATGCTCAGATAAGCATCAGTCATCAGAAAATGCTCTTTGTGTCAGCCTAAATATCCAGTGTAATGATGTTATCCAATGCCCGTGGCAGCAAAATTATTCTGAGAAATTTCATTAGCTTAGTTTAGAGATAAAGGGTGGAAAGAGGCTATTCGGCCAACCGGGTCTGCGCTGATCAGCAATCCCCGTGCACTAACACTATCCTACACACTTGGAACAATTTACAATATTTACCAAAGTCAATTAACCTACAAACCTGTACGTCTTTAGAATGTGGGATGAAATCCCAGCACACGGGGATCACCCACGTGGTCACAGGGAGAACGTACAAATGTACAGACAGCACCCGTAGTCGGGATCGGACCTGGGTCTGGCGCTGCAAGGCAGCAACTCTACCATTGTGCCATGCCATAAAGACAGTCAAATCTTTAAGGGCCTGTCCCACTTAGGCGATTTTTTTCAGCGACTGCCAGCGACAGTCACAGTCGCAGCAGGTCGTCGAAAAACCGGCGACTGGACTCCCCCGACGACAATGTCTACAGCAACCTACCACCTAGTCGACATCAAGCTACGGCAAGCTACCGACAACCGACAACCCGTTAAGACGTCCACCTACGACCACATCTATGACACCTACGACCACACAGGCGACAACCTACGACAACCAGTCAACCAGCGTCCACCCGCGACAAGCTATGACCTTGTTGGCAACAACTGAAGACAACAGAAGACAATTTAGTCGCCGGTACCTGTCGCCGGTTGACGTAGGTTGACGTAGGTAGTCGCCAATGGAATTCACCAACATCATCACCTGGTGACAACCTACGTCACCTGGCGACAACCTGCGTCATCCTGGCGACAACCTCCGACAGCATCTACGACAGGAGAAGACGAGCTACGTCAATCCGACAGTCGCTGAAATGTTTTGAACATTTTGAAATCCACCGGCGACAACCAAAATGTTATGACTCTTTAGGAGACTTGAGGAGACAACTCACGACCATACAGGCGTCACCCTGCGACCATTTGGCAACAGCCTAGTCGCTGAAAAAAATCGCATAAGTGGGACAGGCCCTTTACTTTCAGCATTTAATCTTATAGCGTGATAAATCTTATACAGAAAATGCTCAAATCCATTCTTAACAATGTAGGGTGTAGGGGAGGCAGATTAATTAATTTGTTTTGTCGTAATTGCCGATCCCCCCCCCCCCCCCCACCCCTCTCCCTTGTTGCCAATGCAAGTTGGACATCTATACTGCTGAGGACTTGATTATATTGTTTTATCATTTTTTTATCTCCACGAGTGAAACTGACATGACTGATCATTAAAAATAAGCATGTGATATGGTTAGTTTCTTGACAAGAGATGTTTAATGTGGCTCACTGCTGCGGAGAATCTACTTACACCCCACGAAACAAGTTACAAAATGTTGAATAGCTTTTGATAAGGTCCCTCACAGTAGGCTGATGCAGAAAATTAAGATGTGCCGGATTCACTACGACTTGGTTGTATGGATTCAGAACTGGCTTATTCATAGAAGACAAATAGTTATGGTAGAAGGTAGATATTTTGGCTGGTGGTCTGTGACCAGTGGAGTTCTGCGGGGATCTCTGCTGGGACCTCGACTGTTTGTGATATATATAAATGACTTAGACGTAAATGTCCGCTCGGTTCGCAGTAACCAACCTGATCTCCCGGTGGCTGAGCACTTCAACTCCCCCTCCCATTCCGACTTTTCTGTCCTGGGCCTCTCCCATTACCTCCACCAATGTAAAGCACTTTGGTCAACGAGAGTTGTTTTTTTAATGTGCTATAGAAATAAAAGTGACATGCCTTGACTTAACTTGACAGAGTGAGGCTCACCATAAAATGGAGGAGCAGCACTTCATATTTCGCATGGGCAGTTTACACCCCAGCGGTATGAACATTGACTTCTCTAATTTCAGGTAGTCCTTCCTATCTCCTCCCTTTCTCAGCTCTCCCTCAGCCCTCTGGCTCCACCTCTTCCTTTCTTCTTTCCCCCCCCCCCCCCACTCTCACATCAGTCTGAAGAAGGCTTTAGGCCCGAAACGTTGCCTATTTCCTTCGCTCCATAGATGCTGCCTCCACGCTGAGTTTCTCCAGCATTTTTATCTACATTAGACGTAAATGTCGATGAGTTGGTGAGTAAGTTTACTGATGACACCAAAATTGGAGGAGATGCAGACAGTGAGAAATGCTGTCAGATGATACAGCATGATATAGATCAGCTGCCGAAATTACTGGACAAATGGCAGATGGAGTTTAACCTGAGCAAGTTTTATGTGTTGCACTTTAGGAGGTTGAATATAAGGAGAGAATACAGTTAATGGCAAGACCCTTAACAACATTGATGTGCAGAGGGATCTTGAAGCTTAAGTTCATAGCTCACTAAAGGTGGAAACACAAGTGGATAATGTAGAAAAGAAGGTGTATGGTATGCTTACCTTCATTGCTTGGGGCATTGACTAAAAGTCAAGAGGTCATGATGCAGCTCGATGGGACTTTGGTTAGGCTGCATTTGGAGTGTTGCTTGCATTTCTAGTTGCCCCATTACAGGAAAAATGTGGTAGTTTTGGAGAGGGTGCGGAGGAGGTTTATCAGAATGCTGATTAGTGGGTTTTGGCTGCAGGGAGATGGACGATAGACTTTGTTTGTTTACTCTGGAACGTCACAGATTGAGGGGAGACTTGATGGAAGTATACAAATTTATGATAGGCATAATTAAGGAAAATATTCAGAATCTTTTTCCGAGGATGGAAATGTCCAGCAATAGAGGGTAGAACTATAAGAGGCTTTTAGATAGGCCCCAAAAAACTCCACAGAGACCGCTCCCTCCACAACTTCTTGGTGCATTTATCCTTCTCACCAAAACCACTGCCTCCCCAGGTACAACCGCAGGAGATGCAACACCTGTCCTTATTCCTCCTCTCTTGATCCGATCCAGGGACCCTGACAGTCCTTTCACGTGAGACAGAGGTTCACATGTACCTCCTCTAATCTCATCTACTGCATCCTCTGTTCACAATGTGGACCCCTGTACATCGGTGAGACCAAATGTAGATTTGGCCACCATTTCGCTGAACACTTCATTCGATCCATTTGATCTCCCGGTTGGCAACCATTTCTACTCCCCTTCCCATTCTCATACTGACCTTTCTGCCCTGGGCCTCCTCCATTGCCAGAGTGAGGCCACATGCAAGATGGAGGAACAGCACCTCATATTTTGTTAAGGTAGCTTAAAACCCAATGGTATGAATGTTGAATTCTCTAATTTTAAGTAACTTCTACCTACACTCCACTCTCCTCCCCACCCCTCCATTCCCCCCTCCATACAGCCCCCCCCCAAACGCCTCCACCCCCCCCCCAAACCCCTCCATCCCCCTACCCCATACCCACTCCCCCCCACCCTGTCATGTAACCAGTTCCTCAGCTCTCCACATTGCATCCCTCTTGAGGTCACACCTTCCCTAACCACCAATGGCCCACCAGGGCACCACCTGGCCTTAGGTCATATGTGTCTGGGCTTGATTAGTCCTGGTCTTTTAGCACCTCCAACTCTTCACCTGTTTCCATTCCCCCCCTCCCCCCCCCCCCCCCCCCCCCCGTCTTCAACTATACTCGTATCCTTCTGTCATTTTTTTAAAATTTTCTCGGCAGAACACTCAATCTCCTTCTCTTTTATTTGAATGAATGAATGAATAAATAAGTTTATTTGCCAAGTATTCAGATACAAGGAATTTGCCTTGGTGTTCCGCCCACAAGTGACAACATGACATACAGTTACGAATGATACATAAAACATTAAACATTAATAATAAAACATTATTGATTAATGTTGGTTATCTGGAATCCCCATTGAAGCAACTATACTATTTTCCTCAACTGCTACCTATGACAGTTTCACTCGTCTCTTTCTAAGGAAGTTATTTTTTTGTTCATTGATGAAACATGGTTTGGCCTAAGGTTTCGGCTTTAACTCTGACTCCAGAGAATTGACCAAAATGTGAGCTAACCATTGCTGTAAGACAAGGTTTGTTACATGGTTGGATGTGCCGCGTATGAGTCGCTAAACTGAGATTTCATCTTTAAGGCACATATAAAAAAATCCCACAGCACTCGTTTGTGGGACAGGTGTTATCTCTGCTCTCAATATTCATCCTTCAGTCATCAATATGTGTGTGCAAATAACATTACGACAGTGACAACACACAGTCCACAGCTCTCCAACACCCTAAAGAACTTGGCAGGTGATATATAAATGCAAGCCTTTTGGGCCTGTCCCACTTAGGCGACTTTTTAGGCGACTGTAGATGACTATGCAGTCGCCACATGTTCGTGGGTGGTTGCCGGGGTGTTGCCTTCATGGTCATGAGGAATTCCCGCATTCTGGGAACTAGTCGCGGCCTCATTCTGGTCGCCGTGTATTTTTCAACGTTGACAAATTAACGGTGACTAGAATTAAGCCGCCATGGACTGTGGCGAGAATTCTCAGGCCGTAGGTGGGTCGCCTGGAGGTCTGAATTGGGGAAAAAAAGGTCAGCAGTAGAACCAAGGATAACGGACCAGTAATGTTAAATGTCCACCGAGCTTCACAGTCGTGCATCTCTGTCTTCTTAAAAGTTGTCTCCGCTCCTTCCCCCCCCTCCCCCCCCTTTTAAAGGACTACCACACACTGTGCTTTAGCCGTCTTTTTGCACCGTGTGAATTTTTTTATGCAGCGCTCCCCCCCACTTGCCCTGTCCACCACCTGCATAATGGGCTGGTGAAGGAAGCGATGTGTTTGTGTGTGTGTTCCACTCTGACAGTCGCCGGCAGTCCGCTGAAAAATCGCCTAAGTGGGACAGGCCCATATCTGTGGTTGTTCTTTTAACGACCATTTATAATGTGACTACTCTTTAGATTCCTGGCCATGTTTTATCTTCCTACTTAAATAAAGCTGTAATACTATCTATGTGGCTGACTATACTTTATGGTAATTAATTATTAAATATGTATTGCAGAATTTTGGTTACCGGCATCTTAAAACGCATTGAACATGCAATTGCAATTGATCTAGACCAGTGAATTTATTGCACTTAATTAGTTATTGACTGGGTCAAAGCAAAATGCAGAACATTTATCTCATGCACTCTTAGCAATGAGCATGTAATATAAATACGTGGATAATGCATGAACGCAGCCCATTTGTTTTTTGTCTATATTGTTGTCTACCCAGCACATGAGCAAAATGTTCTATATTATATTTACAGAACCCATTATCCTCCTGTTATCCACTTACCTGACGTAGTCCTAAATGTTGATGATGTTTCTGTCTTCTGATGTTAATGCCATAAAATACCATCCTATCAATTTGATATCAAGACATTTACTAACTTTGATACATGGATCTTGATCTTTTAACTACTGTAATATGACTTTATCTATTGGCACAATTGTATGTGGCTCTGTCTTGCTGTTCATTAGTCTGGATTTTTTTAATAAACAGAACCTCAATTTTTCAGATATCTTTCATTTAATATCCTATTGCATTTACACTAACTTCACTCATCTTGTGTCTTTCCTGTAGTTTGGAACTGAAAACGTCTTGACCTTAATGAAACAGCAGAGAAAAGATTATTGCATTGAATTTAGTGTACTTTTTTAATATACTCAGATGTAAATTTCATGGAGTTTTCTTCGGAGCGGTAATTAATATTATTAATTATTAATGGAACATTACAATTTTGAGAGCACAGATGTGGACAAATTTGAGTATTGACAATCTACACACCACACAAAAGGAGCTCGGTAATCGTGAAGAGTCTCCTGGCAAGGACAAATGTTCCATATTCAAATCCTGACTTTTGTGGCATTCAGGATAGCATACAAACTGTGTAGTTATGGGAACAAAAATTGGATATTTTACATGATGTGTATTAGCTCACCAATGGAAACTATACAACTAGAATGTATCACTTCATCTACTGTACTCATGCTGTATTTTTTTGTTCTTGTTAGAGTTTAGTTTTAGATATCTCATGTGAGTGCTGCATTGTTGATTAATTGTTGACAGGTTTTTACTTATGCCGATAAATTATCTGTCATGTATTCCAGTCTATTGAGAAAAAGTTAAGACTAGCAAGCTCAGTACTTGGCCATTATCTCAGTACTTGGCCATTATTTCATCAATTCCTTTGATCAGATTATTTCTTGTATATCCCTTGCAGACTATGGAACCATCAAGAAAGTTCTCATCCCTGTGAATGAAAGCGAGAGTGGCTGTTTGTTGGAAGAAATAGAACTTTTCCCAGCTGATCAGCGTGAGCCCATAAGGAACCTCCAAATCTTACACAGTCAAAGCGTTCTGTTTGTTGGCCTGCGGGAACATGTGATAAGAATCCCCCTCAAACGCTGTACCTTCTACAGAAGTCAGAGGTAACATCTTTGAACAGCTGTAACATTTTGCAACTTGTGAACAACGGCAATGTCAAGAGGTCCCATTCTGCTTTTGGTTTTGAAAAACCTCAAATGGCATTTGAGAAGACAGGAGAATCACTATTAGTGTAACTTTTCAGCTACACTTGCATTGAAATATCAGCATTACATTTACATAGTTTTTAATTGCTTAGGCTGAACAGATTCCATGATTCCTTAATGGTTATGTTTGGAGATGAATTATATAGTTTAATTTTATTGAGAAACTGAGTTAAAAAACCTTAAGGGCCTGTCCCACTCTCACGACCTAATTCACGACCTCTGCCGAGTTTGCCCTTGACTCATACTCGCAGCATGGTCGTAGGAGGTCGTAGGTAGGTCGTAGTAGGTCGTAGTAGGTCGTGATGCTAGTCGTAGGTACTTGTGGCATCAAGTAGGTCTGGGCGTTTTTCTAGCCTGATGAAAAATGTCCACGAGTAAAAAAGGCTGTGAATTAGGTCATGAAAGTGGGACAGGCCGTTTAGTCTCTAGTGTAAGAAATTATTAAGTAAGTGGGGTGGGGGGGGGGGGAGGGGGAGTGGGGGGAAATCAATAGAGCATGTGATCAGTCAGAAAATCAGGACATGTAGTGACACACAAAACTGCAGATGATAGATTCCAGAGCAAAACCAAAAGAACTGCTGGAGGAACTCGGTAGGTTGAGCAATATCTGTGGAGGCAAAGTGATGGTTCACATTTTGAATTGAGAGCCTGCATCAGCACTGAGTGTGTAGGGAAGAGAGCCAATATAATGAGGTGAGAGCGAGGAGCGAGGCAGGGGCTGGCAGGTGATAGGTGGAATCGGGTGAAATGGGGGAGGATGGATAGGTGAGGGAGTGTATGGGGCATTTAGAGACTGGTACGTAACGAGTGGAAACAAATGGGGATAAAAGTGACCTTGGACTTTTAAAGTAAGCAGGTTATAGAATGAGACAAAGGTAGGTAATGCATTCTGAAACTTTGTCCTGGGAAGGACTGAGGAAAAGGAGATTGGGCATTAAAGTATTGATTTTTAGCACTGAATCTGAATCTCTCCAATCGATATCCTAAATCCTGCTTCCATACTCCCAATTTCTTGCTCCAGTGTTACAATTTGTCCAATCCATGCCTACTTAATTTCATGTCGAGCCATCTGCCAATACTGGTCGTTGATGTGTGGGAGCGCTCGATCAGTGTAGTAGGAGGAGGAGGGAGGTTCAATACTGCGGATCAAAGGACAACAATCTCCAGCAGACAAATTGATACTTTTGGTCTCCAGCCTAGTCCACCAGACATTATGGATGACTTAGGATAGCACTTAGCCTGGATGGAACCGATCTGACCCACAGGTTCCCCTGGTTTCCCTGTTAGTTTTCATCTTAGCTGCTGCAATTTATTTGAATAATTCCAAGAGGCAAAACTCATCCAGCAAATTTGGTATGCATTGAATCAATAACGGAAAGACAGGTCGCTTGCAAGAAAGCTACACCCGCCCAGCAAACTGTACCAGGAGAATGTCGGTTTTTGTAGATATTCCATTAATCATGGTCAGTGCTGGCAGCTCACAATTTGTTGTGTAGTGTTAGGAGAGGGATTGTGGTTGGTTCACAATGGCATATTGAAGAGACCAGGGTTCAGATAATATGGTGAGTTTATCTTATTTGTTTTGCTTGTCTGGAGTGGAAAGTGCTGACAGCCACTGTTCACTTCAGTGTACTCAGGGGATTGTGGGCATTGAGTGGTGAGCACTAAAACCATAGGTTGATGATTCCAGTTTCTCCCTTTTCAATTTTCTCAGCTATTTGGAAGCTGACGGCAGAAACCACTCAACAGCACATTCCGGCTGAGCCAGCACACAGAGGTACTTAATGATGTATTGACAGTCATAGGCTTTTCATCTGCTATCGTCCATCAAACTAGCTTCTCATCAAAGGAGCTTTGTGGGCTTTTTATTGCAGTTCGCATTTTGTCTCTCCTATGTCAGACAGTCAGCGGGCATTAAACCTCGTTTGGATTAGAGTTTTCAAAGCGGAGATCACAATAGTTATGTCTGGCCTGCTCTGGCACTGTTAATCAGCAGAAACATTAGGCCATGGATTAATGAGAAGAATTATGAAAGATAAACTTTACATGGTTGAAATAATAATGGAAGTGTTTGACATGTTGATGAATGCAATAACAATAAGCACTGTATTACTTCATGCAGAATTATTTGCTGAATTTTTAAATTATTTTTCATTGTACAAAATAATTGCATTACGAAACTTAGGTATATTGTATTTGACGAGATTACTTATTCAGTTTCTTTTATTATCATTTCAATGGGCATTAGTCTCGACATTTAGGTGCAGATTTTTATTAAAACATAAGATGTTCTGGTTTGAGATGCTGGTTGGTGTCTATCATGTTTACTAAACTGATAATGATAGCTGATTATACATGCTTAAACATATGTTGCTGTGATAATGCTACAATAATTATTTATCTGTTAATTATTTCTGCTATGCAGGTTTCTGTGTAGAGTTTAAATTGAAGGAAGGAAGGGCCTGACATGATTAGACTGGACTTTTTTTTTTTAAACCTCTGCTGTTGTGCATTTGAAAATTAACCTATGGTCACCTCGGTGGCAGGCTACTACTCCAGTTTTCCATTTATAGCATTTGATGGATTCTCCTATTTTGTCCTTAAAGTTATGGTGTCCAGTTATTATTTGTAAAATGCTGACTCTCAGATTTAGACAATGTCTAAAGTATTGCATTCTCACTGATGCAGAGAGTTTAAAGAACTTCTGCTGGCAAAATTCCAGATGTAATTGCTGAGGGTTTGCAGCATCAAGGGCCTGTCCCACCAGCATGCGATTGCATGCTTCTAGCGCGACCAAACGTGGTGGCTTGAGGCATACGGCCCGCGGGTCCAGTCCCACTTCCATCTGCGGTGCCGTCTGGAGTTGTGCGGGGCTGGTCCCGACATCATACTCACCAATCAGCTGGGCAGGAGGCGGGCCGACTGAATTTGGACATCGCACGGCGTCGAGCGGTTACGTCATCACGCAATGGCACGCCGGCCGGTGACGTCATCACACAACGCCACGCGCTAGGTGTACGCCGTCAAGACGCTGCATACGGTGTCAAGACGCTGCGTACACCGTCGAGACGCTGCGTACGGCATCGATACGCTGCGTACGCCCGTCGAGGCGCTGCGTACGGCCTCAATGCAGCTGCGGAACGACAGGCCGTTGTCGCGTGGAATTTTTGGACAGTGTCAGTTTTTCGGAGCCCCGCACGATGTCGGGACCAGCTCTGCACAACTCCATACGGCTCCGGCGATTGAAGTGGGACCGGCCCCGCGAGGACGTACTGCTCAAGCGACCACGTTAGGTCATGCTAGCCGCATGCAGTCGCATGCTGGTGGGACAGGCCCATTACTCTTGTTCGAGTCCTGACTTAGTGAGGAACTTGATGTTGAAATGCAGGTTAGGAATGACAGGCTGGGCTCAAGATTTCTGCATTTGGTTCAAGAGTGACGAATGGTGGAACATATGCTGAGAAATACCAACAATACAGAACTGAACTGGCATTCTTACGTTTGTTGTGGCTCTCTGATCTGATTTTTAAAATATATTCGACTAAGTGGGACCCGTTGGGTCCCGTTCCCCCAACACAATATTCCACCACTTACCCATAGCCTCCAACTGCGCGGGCGCGGCTGATTGATTCCCGTTGTGATGCCACTGACTTCCCCTCACCCCCTCTTTGCCCTTCCCCTCCCCACTGCCCTTCCCCCTCCTTCCCTACCCCCATTCCCCCCTTTCCCCTTTTCCCCTCCCCCCCTCCCCAGGATCTTTCCCCTCTCCTCCCCTCCTCCAATCCCTCCCTCACCTCTTCTCTCCCTCTCCTGTCCCCTACCCTCAGTCACCCCCTCCCTCCATCCATAAAAAAGCAGCATCTGCAGTTCCTTCCTCCACAGGTCATTCATTGTTAGCTGTGGTTTAGATCCTGTTGACTTGACGATTGGATCAGTTTGCATCGTGAGCGTGTGTTACTCAAACTCCGCGCAAACTGCCCGGCCACCCTGAAACCCGACTCCCCCTCTGTCCCTCTGCCTACTCCAGCTCAGCCGCCACTCGGCCCGTCCCCGCCCTACCCGACCGCCCGCTGCTGCCGCTCGGCCCGTCCCTATCCTGCCTTCCTGCCCGCTGCTGCCAACGGGCCGGGCCGCGGGGGGGGGGTGGGGGTGGAGTCGGTGTTTGTCGTGTTGGGCACGAGCTGGTGGAGAAGATCTCCGAGAGGGCCGAGAGGGTGAGTCAACGCAGCGGTGGTGGTGGAAAAGATGGACGGTCGCAGCCATTCACCCGGGGGGACGGGTAGACAGGATCGCCATTGCCGCAGAGGGCGGGCAGGGGAGAGGGGTGAGTGAGGGAGAGAGAGACGGGACCAGGGCCTCTACTGACCCCCCTCCCCCTACCTCGGGGAGACGGTCGACAAGTTACTGTGAGGAGGGGAGAGAGGAGTTTGTGCGTGAAATGCGAGAGGGCACAGTGCAGGAAGGGGCGTCGCCGCCCCGGTTGAGTGACAGGAACGGAGACCAATTTGCATGGCGCTGACTGACCAATCAGCGCATGCGCGGTTTTTACGATTTATAAACCTTAATAACTTTTTTATTATACCACCGATCAGAACAAAACGTATTGCACTTGAAGCACAGGAGAATGGCAAGTTAGGTGGCGTAAAAACGTAGCGCTATCGGGTACCGTTTTTGCGCAGATTGTAAAATCAACGCAAAACAGAAGAGCACAAGATCAGAGTTTTAGTTATGTATAGATCGATAGATAGAAGATAGATAGATTTTAGAAACGGTGAGATTGGATAATCTGGGCTTGTTTTCACTGCAGCGAAGGGTAACCTGCACGGATCTCAAATTCTAAGGGACATTGATAAGAGCAGGTAGAATCTTTATCCCATTGTACAGATGTCAAAATCAAGAGGCCAAATGTTTAAGGTGAGAGGAAGGAGTCTTAAAGGGGATCTGGGGAGTAAATTTTGTACACATAAAATGGTTGACATATGGAATAGGCTGCCAGAAGAGGTAGTGAAATTTGATACAATCACGCCATTTAAGAGACATTTACCTAGGCATGTGAATAGGCTGGGCATAGAAGGGTACAGACCTAATATGGGCAAATAGGATTAATGTGGATGGGCAAGCAGATTGGCATGAATATGATGAGCCAAGGGGCAGTTTAGTTCTGTGCTCTACAACTCTCTGATTCTACAATGTCTTAAGTTTCCAACCGGTACTTCCATTGATTGTGCTTTGAGGGTTGAATTTTGTCCTTCCAGCTTGACCTACCAACCTGACCTTCCAGCATTTCCCTTTGAACCTTTTGCTTTATAGAGCATACATGTAACTGAATGGGATTCAGATTCAGAGGTTCACGGTATCCAGTTGTTTTATTACATACCCTGCTACCAATAGTAAGCAAGTAAAATAAATAGTTGTGGTGGGCTGTGATCCTCTTGCTGATCATAAATCACACTGATAAGCTTTTCAACTGTGTTGATAGCTGTAAAAACAGTTGAGCTCCGCTACAAATTTATAAGGACTTCTTTTGTCTCAAATTGCTGACCTTATGACTTTGGGACACAGAACAAAAGGCACATCTAACTAGCCCAAATATGTGCACATGCATACATTTTGAAGTTCCACATTGTACTGATGTGTTTCATGATGTGTTCTGCATGTTTATGAGTAGATTAAAACTACACAATTAAAAGATGATCTCTTTATCCTGCAGTTCATGTGTGGGAGCTCAAGACCCCTACTGCGGCTGGGACTTAGTTCTGAAGAAATGTACAACATTAGAAGAGAGTATGAGTATGAGCCAGTGGGAACAAAACATCAGCTCATGTCCAGTGAGTATAAATAGAATAACCTCGTCCATTGACAAAATTCCCTTATTCTTGCAAAGTTCAGAATTTGTGTAATAGAATGAAAAGTTGAAATGGTCAAAGCAAAAAATTATTTGTTGCCTGTTCTCTATTAATGTTTAAATCATTACTGAAAATTTATGACTAAAGTTAATGCAGGGAAAGGTTTAATTTTATAAAGTGCTATATCGGCTCATCTCATTTTTACATTTTCCCCTCCCTTGAGCATTGTGTTTTTTTGTTGGGATTTGATCAAGTGCATATTCTGTTATGTATAAAACCAAATAGTTTGCATTCACAGGCTCTCTTAATTGTAAAAAAAGTTTATAGATGAGTGTATTCTGGGGCAATATCGCCTTCTGCATTGACGAGTTCAGGTTCTGTTGGGTGAAATCCCCTTGTTAAAGGGCTGGGGTGTTTTTTCTGTCCACTGCTCAGCCTCACTGAGAGATTGATCGGAAGGCAGTCCCCGGTGCATTTCTGCCAGATAAAAGAAGTTTCCAATTGACGGGGAAGAATGAAGTGTGCTGTTGCAGTGTCGGACAGTCAGGCTGGCACATTCCAACGGCCCCAACATTCCTTTTGTACTTTTACCAGAGGCCTAAATATGGTGATTGATTAAAACAGATGAGAATGGCAGGTGGCCCACACCCTTCAAAACAAGCTTAAGTCATCTTACTAATACTTTTCCAGGATGCATTGCCATTAGTTACCTTCCAGTAACTTGGGTGGTGTTGGTACCTTCAAATAGGAAAACTTATGACTTATAACTGTTCTTGACCTTTGCATGCCTACTTTGATTTAAATGCAGCAGGGTGAGGTCAGCATTTTAGGTACCTATAGAGAAGAGAAAAAGAAGAAAATTGTTCAGTATTATTTTCATGGTATTTATTGCAAATATCACAATGTGTGATGTGTTCATTCAATGGGTATTTGGATACCACTTGCTGTGCCTTTCATCTGAACAAAATAAATCTGTAGTTCTTTCAGCAACATTCTTGAATGGCAATCAATATTTGGAACAGGAGATATCTGGCATTGTTTATTTAAAGATTGGTGCATTGGTTCTTTTTCAATATTTCATGGTATTGATCAGCTCCAGCAAATGATTGTCATCTATTCTTTCTCAATGCAATTCCTGCTACAGGGTTTTGTTCAGGTGATAAAATTGTTAAAGAGGATTAGATATTTTACAATTACCTTTACTGAATCTCAAAATAAGGATATACGGTTAATATTGTGGTTCCAAGAAGCATGTAGATTACTCACTGCTCAAACATTATATGAGACCTGCTCCAGAGTACATAGATCAATCCTCCACTGGGAAGCAGATGTATTGAATAGGGAGGAAATATACATTCAGGCTTTCATGTGGGTAGGAAGGCTGATATTTTATTAAATGATTAAACCAAGCTATTTCAAGTGGAATGGAATAAAAAGTAGGATTATGGTATAAAAAATACTTCTCCACGTGTGATTCTCTCCAATTATGTAAAAGAAATGCAATGCTTTTAAGAGTTTAAATAGCAATCAGGAAATATACAATAGCAGAAATGTTGACGGCATTGCCTTATGTAATACTTTGTAAGTCCAGCACCGTGCAGAGTAAACGCAAAATAATTTTAAAAGAAAGAAGCAAATTTTCCTATTTTCTGAATTAATTTTTAATATAATTTTGTGGTCACTTCTGATGTGTCATTTTACTAGATTGTGTAGCATTGTGTAGCATTTCTGTCCCCCACCTCCATTCCCTGATGGAGCTTGGCTATAGGCAAATTGTGAGTGGATCTATGTTTTAGAGTCAAAGAATTGGATCAAAACAGAAAATAATCAGGCTGCATCTCTGGAGATTTGTTAAAAATGTGCCCCTGTAAAATTGCTGAGTTTATGATAAGCATATAAAGGTTTATGATGTACTCAAAGTAATCGTATGAAGTTCTTCTAGTATGAAACTTCCCAAGGAAGCTTTAAAAGGGAGGTGTGGCGTTTATGCATCCAGTTAGAGACAATATGTGGTTTCTGACTTTACCTTGAGAGCCCACCATTGCCTTGTCGTGGTACAGACTACTTGAGGGAAAGTACAGTCATTTTTTAACAGTGACCATTAAATATTTGGATAATGAAGAAAAAGAGGAGAAGCCAATGTACCAGGTGACTCTCTGTAAGGAATGACCCCACAACCAGTGTAGCACTAACTGCGATCCTCGGTTATTGGGCAATGAGTGAGGGGCACTAACTCTGGTTATTCCGGAAATAGATAGAGAGCTGCACAATCGCCTTTGCTGAAGTGGAACTATTATTGACAATTGACCATAGCCCTTAACTTTAGTGGTTTTGGCTCTCCAGTTTAGCCTTTAAGCACTCAGGGACTTTACTAATTTTGCTGATCTGCAGCTTTGTCAACGAGGTGAAAGTTGCATATTTCAGCAGGTTCTACTCCTTCAATTTGTAACTGCACTGTATTAAAGAAACCCAGAGGCCAGGCAGCATTGAATTTAACTTAAGTTTATTATCCTTGCCAGAGATACTCTAAGGCATTCTCAAGCGTGAGGGGTGATCATGTGGAGACTGCCTGATATCTTCAACGATGTCCTTGCAGCAGCCAGTAGTGGTTTGTTGCTGTCATGTATTCCAAGATACAGTGGAAAAACTTTGTTTTGCATACCATCCAGGCAAATCATACCTGGTTGGCCTGGTTGAAGTAACCAGTTAAGATTAGTAAGGCCTTGGGCTACTTGGAATTAAGTAGCGGTGTGTATTCATCCAGTGCAAACCATGTCCACGAGGGGTGGGATGTTACTACAGTCAGGTTAGCCAATGTGAATTCTTAAAGCTAGTAGAAAGGACGGCACTTCACATTTAAAATATTCCAGGTTCGGGGAGTAGGGGCTTATCAGGGCCTCCACATCTGAGCATCGGGTGGTGTTGCAGACCCTTCTGCCTCTTATCGTACCTGAGAAAGCTGGTGAATTGTGAAGCCCTCGGATTGTTTGGCACGGTTAGGTGAAACAGCTGTGAGCCATGTCTCTGTACAACAGCACATGGCTGTAAGTAGAGGTGTATCATGTATAACTAACAATTATCAATTTCATTTTTGAAGCAGTGCTTCAGATATTTAAATAGATCAGAATCTCCTTATTATACCAATATGCAAGTTCTCTGATATACTGTTTGGCATATGGTGATGCATACTTTGTATAAAACTTTAACTGAGGAAATGGAAGGTAAGAAGATTTCATTGCAGTAGCCTGGAAAATGTCAGGAAGCACGAAGTTGTAGATGATATAAATTGGAAATAAAATTAGAAAATACTAGGTTACACATTGTACAGCAAGATCTAAGGTTAACCTTTCAGATCTACACTGCAATGAAAGACCTCATAAGTTGGCCATAATCCTCTGCCAAATACACAAGCAAGATGAATTTGACAAAGCGACTCTCTGATGCACATGAGATTACAAATGTGCTTCCAGTAAAAGTTTTCAATTTCTCTGTACTTCCCATAGGCAAATGGTTAGTGATCAATTGGCACAATTTACTGTGCTCCGATTATGTTGTCTACAAAGAGTAATCAATCCACTAAGCAACATTCACATATATAACACAAAGTAAATTAATAAAATGTAAGGTAGACACAAAATGCTGGAGTAACTCAGCAGGACAGGCTGAGTAATGTAATTTACATTAATAAAATGTAAGCTGTATATGAGTGATGCTTACATATGTTCCCTGTTATGTGATTGCAATATACTCCTTGGGATCCAAGAACAGTTCAGAGGGGAAATTCAGGGTAAAACTGACAATTGGTGAGGAGCAAAATAATTTAATTGGGCAATATTTTCTAGCTTGGAATAGAAGATCAGAAGGCTAGACTGACTAAACTAGACTGCGGAGGAGGGGATAGCATGATTTACAGTCAAAGTTACAGAGATGTCTAATGACAACCACCACCATAATTGCATGACTTTTGTTAATATGGTTGTAAATGTGTACTGAGCTTCCACAAATGGCTTTTATTTTGAGATAACATGATTAACTTGAGAATATTTATCATTTTAAAATGTAAAAAATAAACATGCAGACTTCACTAATGCATCAATTAATTTCAACATTATACATCCTTCCTTTGCTGACTTTAAAAAAATGTCCTGCTGATTACTTTTTCAGATTTATGTTGCATTCAAAGAAAAAAACAATATGAAGTTCACTAAATAAATACTAATCACATTGGTAGTGCAAGAGATTGAAGGGGCATGATAAGAGGTTACAGGGAATATTGAAGGTTTTGAGCTGCCCAGGAAAGAGGCATGTGGAAATGTCTCTTAACGTAGTTTATGCCAAGGGAAGAATAGTGCTAATAGAATGTGTAGGAAAGAACTGCGGATGCTGGTTTAAATTGAAGATAGACACAAAATGCTGGAGTAACTCAGCGGGGCAGGCAGCATTTCTGGAGAGAAGGAAAGGAGGACTTCACCCATTTCCTTCTCTCCAGAGATGCTGCCTGTCCCTCTGAGTTAAGGGCCTGTCCCACCAGCATGCGATAGCATGCGTCTAGCACGACCAAACGTGGTCGCTTGAGGCGTACAGCCTCGCGGGGCCGGTCCCACTTCGATCGGCGGAGGCGTATGGAGTTGTGCGGGGCTGGTCCCGACATCGCGCGGGGCTCCAAAAATCTTGCACTGTCCGAATATCCCGTGCGACAACGGCTTGTCGGCCCGCACCGCATTGAGGCCGTATGCAGCGCCTCGTCGGGCGTACGCAGCGTCTCGACGGGCGTACGCAGCGTCATGACGTCGTATGCAGCGTCTTGACGGCGTAAGCCTAGCGCAAGGAGACAGCAGCATGCGTGATGACGCCACCGCCCGGCGTGCCGTTGCGTGATGACGTCACCGCCCGATGCCGTGCGACGTCCAAATTCAGTCGGCCCAGCCTCCTGCCCAGCTGATTGGTGAGTATGATGTCGGGACCAGCCCCGCACAACTCCATACGCCTCCGCAGTTCAAATTGGGACTGGCCCCGCGAGGCCATACGCCTCAAGCGACCACGTTTGATTGCGCTAGATGCATGCAATCGCATGTTGGTGGGACAGGCCCTTTTCTCCAGCATTTGGTGTCTATCTTAGTGCTAATAGAATGCTGAATTTATAGCCATATCAACAGTGTATAGCTCTGAGATATTCTGATGTTGACAACATTTCTGTTCACTCTCCAAATAAACAGATTCATCTGCTGTTCGCTCAAGATCTGGTAGCATTGCAGAAAAGATCACCAGGTTGAGCCCGAGCAGCATAAAATGTTGAGAATTGGAGAGAAATATACAGACTTTGAATATTGAAAGGTGAATGAGGCCTTATGGCTAAGTGATCATGATAAATGAAGCAGAATGGAAAGATAATTCAGTGCTGAAATAAAGGGATGGTAATATTTAGGTAATTCTCCAATTTTGAATGGGGAGCCATTGGAAAGGAAGTGAAGTTGATGAAAGGGCTTTAATATATTAGCACTGCTACTGTTGCAGACAGTTCTAATGTAGAGGGATGCCACAAAAATGGTGTTGCTTGTTCTCCAAACAGGAACAGAAGTAGGCCATTTTGGTTCAGCCATTGACTGATGTCACGGTGAATCAGTCTGATGAAGGGGCAAAATCTGAATGGTCATCACTCCATTTACCTCTACAGATGCAACCTGCTCTGTTGAGTTTTTTGCTGTTTATTTATTTGGAAGACTTTTGAAAAGTAATTGTAAAAAAGTTATATCATGAATGAGTATGTAACCCATTAAATAACTCCAGAAGCTGCTTGTCATTTGGTTTCGGTAGCTCCTGGGAAAACATGTAGTGCTTGATGGCCATTTATGTCATGAACAGATTATTCTTTGCACATTTGCAGGGAATGTATCCAATTATCTTTTGCAAAGGAGACAGCAGCACTCAGTTTAACTCAATCCATAACTTTCTGCACAGATTGATCTGTGACCTAATTCCATCATTCCCCTTTCCCTTCATGTTTTTGGTTCACAACAGCCGACCAGTCTCAGAGGTATTGTGAATGCAGCTGTCTAAACACAAACTCTGGATTTGGTGGCTGTCTGGACATTTGAGGGGAAGGGCCTCCTTTTGCATTACTGGAAATCCTGTTGTCACTGAGAGCACAGTGTTGGACTCTCGAAATGCAAGTGTCCCATGTCGGGACATGGTATGTGGGTAGGAAGAGTGATGTGGGTGGCAAATCTGGGTGCAAGGAACCAGGCCAGAAAATGTTGCCCCATTCATTTAAAAATAAGTGCATTCAGTAATAAATGTTGCTTGTACTGTGTCTTTCTTCCTTGTTTGCTTTCTGTGAGAAGGATGGTTATCAAGGATTTGCAGCAAGAAATGCAAGCAGATGCAGAGGGCAGCTGATTTCCAATTACCTGCAAATAGTTTAATGGATAACTCCAAATTTGGACCCCAAGAGAAGTAATAATTGAGGTGTACTGCAGTGGGACCTGCATTCTATCTGAGCCTGACAAACCAAGCAGAAAAGTGTGCTTTAGGAATGGCACCAAGGCAATGTGTATGCTGATCCCCCCCACTCCGCCCCCACAACCCTCCCCCTGCCCATACCCCCACCCCCCCCTCCCACACCCCTCCCCTCCCCCCCCACCCACACACCCCCTTCCTCCACAACTACCCCCCACCCCCCCGCCCACACACCCCCCCTCCCCCCCCGCCCACACCCCCTTCCTCCACAACTACCCCCCACCCCCCCCGCCCACACCCCCCACCCACACACCCCCCTCCCACACCCCTCCCCTCTCCCCCCACCACACACCCCCTTCCTCCACAACTCCCCCACCCCCCCGCCCACACACACCCCCCTCCCCCCGCCCACACACACCCCCCGCCCACACCCCCCCTCCCCCCGCCCACACACCCCCTTCCTCCACAACTCCTCCCCAGCCCACACCTCCCATCCCCCCCGCCCACACATCCACCTCTCCCCACACCTCCCCCCCCCCCCCCCGCCCACACACCCCCCTGCCCCCGCCCACACATGCCCCTTACCCCAGCCCACACATCCACCTCTCCCCACACCTCCGCATTCCTCCACAACTCCCCCCCATCCCAGTAGTTTAGTAGGTTATAAAACTCAACTGAAATTACTGGAATCAAACTAACACACCAGTACTATCCAGTTACTGGTATCTATTTTTTGCCATAGTCACAAAGTAGAATGCCTTTTATAGAATAGAAATAGAATAGAATAGAAGTGCTGAGAAGATAAAGCATTTGACCTAATTAACTCCTTTTTACCATTAACAATTCCCCTTATTCTAACAAGAATACAACCCCAAACATTAAAAACTCTGTGTGAATAAATGCTTCAGGGCATTGGCTACATTTTGAGCTCCGTAACAGTTGAAGAAAGCAGATTAACAAATATCTATTGCTCCCCTGTTTCAAGGGAGCCAGGAGTCAGTTCAAGGCATATGCAGGCATCCTGTGAGTATGACACTATTAAGCTTGCTGAACAGCCATTTATATTGAAGAATTAGAGTCATAGTGGCATACAGCATCGGAATAGACCCTTCAGCCCAGTTTGTCCATGCCCACCGATGCCCCATCTAAACTTGTCCCATTTGATGCATTTGGCCTATATCCCTCTAAACATTTCCTATCCATATACTTGTCCAAATGACTTTTAAATGTTGTTATAATACGTACCTCAACTATTTCCTCTCAACTACTTCCTCTGGCATCTACATCCATATACCCATCCACCCTGCGTGTGAAAATGTTGCTGCTCTTATTTCTAGTAAAGCTTTCCCCTCTCAACTTAAACCTCTCGTTGCCCTTTAGTTCTTGATTTTCCTACCCTTGGAAAAAAGATCCCTATCAATACAACCTCATGATTTCATACATTTTTTTCAGATCATCCCTCAGTGTGTCCTGCACTCCAAGAAATAATGCCCTAACCTGCCCAACCTCTCCCATTAGCCCAGGCCCTCGATTCCTAGCAACATAGTCATAAATCTTCTTTGCACACTCTCCGTCTTAATGGCATCTTTCCAATCTCAAGGTAACCAATATTGAACATAATACTCCAAGTATGGCTTCACCAACATCTTGTCAACTGTAACATCTCAACTTCTATGGTAGACAAAAATGCTAGAGAAACTCAGCGGCTAAGGCAGCATCTATGGAGCGAAGGAATAACCATATAACCATATAACAATTACAGCACAGAAACAGGCCATCTCGACCCTTCTAGTCTGTGCCGAACACGTATTCTCCCCTAGTCCCATACACCTGCGTTCAGACCATAACCCTCCATTCCTTTCCCGTCCATATAACTATCCAATTTATTTTTAAATGATAAAAACGAACCTGCCTCCATCACCTTCACTGGAAGCTCATTCCACACAGCCACCACTCTCTGAGTAAAGAAGTTCCCCCTCATGTTACCCCTAAACTTCTGTCCCTTAATTCTCAAGTCATGTCCCCTTGTTTGAAACTTCCCTACTGTCAGTGGGAAAAGCTTATCCACGTCAACTCTGTCTAACCCTCTCATCATTTTAAAGACCTCTATCGTCCCCCCTTAACCTTCTGCGCTCCAAAGAATAAAGCCCTAACTTGTTCAACCTTTCTCTGTAACTCAGTTGCTGAAACCCAGGCAACATTCTAGTAAATCTCCTCTGTACTCTCTCTATTTTGTTGACATCCTTCCTATAATTAGGCGACCAAAATTGTACACCATACTCCAAAATTGGCCTCACCAATGCCTTGTACAATTTTAACATTACATCCCAACTTCTATACTCAATGCTCTGATTTATAAAGGCCAGCACACCAAAAGCTTTCTTTACCACCCTATCTACATGAGATTCCACTTTCAGGGAACTGTGCACAGTTATTCCCAGATCCCTCTGTTCACCTGCATTCTTCAATTCCCTACCATTTACCATGTACGTCCTATTTTGATTTGTCCTGCCAAGATGTAGCACCTCACACTTATCAGCATTAAACTCCATCTGCCATCTTTCAGTCCACTCTTCCAACTGGCATAAATCTCTCTGTAGACTTTGAAAACCTACTTCATTATCCACAACCCCACCTATCTTAGTATCATCTGCATACTTACTAATCCAATTTACCACACCATCATCCAGATCATTGATGTACATGGCAAACAACAGTGGACCCAACACAGATCCCTGTGGCACCCCACTAGTCACTGGCCTCCAACCTGACAAACAACCATCCATCATTACTCTCTGGCATCTCCCATTCAGCCACTGTTGAATCCATCTTGCTACTCCACCATTAATACCCAACCATTGAACCTTCTTAACCAACCTTCCATGAGGAACCTTGTCAAAGGCCTTACTGAAGTCCATATATACAACATCCACTGCTTTACCCTCATCAATTTCCCGAGTAACCTCTTCAAAAAATTCAAGAAGATTAGTCAAACATGACCTTCCAGGCACAAATCCATGTTGACTGTTCCTAATCAGACCCTGTTTATCCAGATGCTTATATATATTATCTCTAAGTATCCTTTCCATTAATTTGCCCACCACTGACGTCAAACTAACAGGTCTATAATTGCTAGGTTTACTCTTAGACCACTTTTTAAACAATGGAACAACATGCGCAGTACGCCAATCCTCCGGCACTATTCCCGTTTCTAATGACATTTGAAATATTTCTGTCATAGCCCCTGCTATTTCTACACTAACTTCCCTCAATGTCCTAGGGAATATCCGGTCCGGACCTGGAGACTTATCCACTTTTATATTTCTCAAAAGTGTCAGTACTTCCTCTTCTTTGATCCTCATAGTTTCCATAGCTACTCTACTTGTTTCCCTTACCTCACATACTTCAATATCCTTCTCCTTGGTGAATACCGAAGAAAATAAATTGTTCAATATCTCCCCCATCTCTTTTGGCTCTGCAGATAGCTGTCCACTCGGACTCTCTAATGGACCAACTTTATCCCTCGTTATCCTTTTGCTATTAATATAGCTGTAGAAACCCTTTGGGTTTACTTTCACCTTACTTGCCAAAGCAACCTCATATCTTCTTTTAGCTTTTCTAATTTCTTTCTTAAGATTCTTTTTACATTCTTTATACTCCTCAAGCACCTCATTTACTCCATGCTGCCTATAATTATTGTAGATCTCTCTCTTTTTCCGAACCGTGTCTAATTTCCCTTGAAAACCATGGCTCTTTCCAATTTTTACTATTTCCTTTCAACCGAACAGGGACATAAAGATTCTGTGCTCTTAAAATTTCACCTTTAAATGTCCTCCATTTCTCTTTCACATCTTTCCCATAAAACAAACTGTCCCAATTTACTCCTTTTAAATCCTTTCGCATCTCCTCAAAGTTAGCCTTTCTCCAATCAAAAATCTCAACCCTAGGTCCAGTTCTGACCCTCTCCATAATTATATTGAAACTAATGGTATTGTGATCACTGGTCCCGAACTGTTCCCCAACGCATACCTCTGCCACCTGACCCGTCTCATTTCCTAACAGGAGGTCCAGCACCGCCCCTTCTCTAGTAGGTACTTCTATGTATTGCTGCAAAAAACTATCCTGCACACATTTTACAAACTCCAACCCATCCAGCCCATTTACAGGTGACGTTTCGGGCTCTTCAGTCTGAAGAAGGGTCTCGACCCGAAACGTCACCCATTCCTTCACTCCATAGATGCTGCCTCACCTGCTGAGTTTCTCCAGCATTTTTGTCTACCTTCGATTGTTCCAGCATCTGCAGTTCCTTCTTAAACATCTCACCTTCTATACTCAATTTCCTGTCTGATGAAGGCCAGCTTGCCTAAAGCCTTCTTTACCACCCTGTCTGCGATACTACTTTCAAGGAACTATGTACTTGTATTACTAATTACCTTTGCTCTACAATACCATTCATTCTGCTCCTGTCCTGGTTTGACTTCCTAAACTACAACACTTCACGCTGTTCTGTATTAAACTCCATTTGCCATTCCTCAGCCCACTCTAGCTGCATTCGCAAATGAGACCAAAACACACTCCTCTTCATCCACCATGGATCCCTAACCGCAGAGGTATTAAAGGCACTGCACACGTTTCCAGTACTCTCGTATACAGCTCAGTGAGCTGAACAGAACTGCTGACATTAAAATTATTGCTAATTGTGCTGGTATAAACGTAAATCTCTGGAGGTCGATGGCTGGTCTGAGACCTGAGCTCATGAAGGAATGAGTTACGGAGCTGTGAGCCGAGAGTTCTGCTAATCCTGTTACACTTCTGGTAGCAGATCATTAAATGATGACACTAATGGAAGAGCAATCTGCAAGAAAGGATGGAGATAGGTAGTTGGGGAACTGTGGAGTAAACAGCATTGAGCTTGAATTTGCAAGGAACCATTTGATCTGTTTTCACACATTACTGCACGAGAAGCCAATGAAGCAGACACGGGCCTGGCTATTTCTTGGACTCAAGGCCACCTGAGAACAGCAGGTGCAGGTAGTTGATTTATTACACAAGGAAAATGGTGAACCAACCAGCAGGCCAAATTCATGAAACTCAATCCCATTTCTTATGCCAAGAAAAATTGTGAAATCTTGATATTCTGCCAGTTCCTAGTATTTGACAACAATTCAAGAAATTGCATTTTGTATATATCCAGGAAGAATTCTTCCTCCAGGAACGTCCATAATTTCACTGCAAGGACTTCTATTCCACAGATTCACCAACAGATGTTTGGTAATTTGCCTGTCCAATCTAGTCCACATATATCTCCTTGGTATTTACTATATGCTTTTAGACTTTAGAGATGTAGTGTGGAAACAAGCCCTTTGGCACACGAAGTCCATGCTGACCAGCGATCACCCCATACCCTAACAGGGCCGATTTTTTAAACAATTTTACTGAAACCAATTAACCTAAAATCTTGTTGGAGAGTCTGAAGAAGAGTCTCGACCCAAAACGTCACCCACTCCTTCTCTCCATAGATGCTGCCTCACCCGCTGAGTTACTCCAACATTTTGTGTCAACCTTTACGTCTCTGGGGTGTGTTAGGAAACCAGAGCACCCGCAGAAAACCCATGTGGTCAATGGGAAAACGTACAAACTCCATACAGACAGCACCTGTAGTCAGGATCAAACCTGGGTCTCTGGCACTGTAAGGCAGCAACTCTACCACTGCGCCACTATGCTACCCCTGGTTTGCCCCAGGACTTCCCGCCTTTATGTTGAGCAATTTAATTAGGAGGATGTGCTGGAAGGAACTGCAGATGCTGGTTTAAACCGAAGAGAGACACAAAAAGCTGGAGTAACTCAGGGGTCAGACAGCATCTCTGGAGGAAATGAATAGGTGACATTTCGGGTCGAGACCCTGTTTCAGACTGTGAATCAGGGGAAAGGGAAATTAGAGATATAGACGATGATATAAAGAGATATCGAACAAATGAATGAAAGATATTCAAAAAAGTAACAATGATAAAGGAAACAGGCCATTGTTAGTTGTGGTCTGGGTGAAAACGAGTTACAATGAAACTCAACAAGATGACTTTGAACCAAATACAACGCAGAGAGACTCTGCAGAGAGTCATCAACACAGCCCAGAAGATCACCAACACAGACCTGCCTGCCCTGGAAGAGATCTAGAGCTCTCGTTGCCTGCAGAAGGCATTACGCATCCTAAAGGACTCATCTCATCCCGCACATCACTTGTTTTCCCTTCTGCCCTCAGGAAAGCGTTACATGTCCATCAAATCACACACCACAAGATTAACAAACAGTTTCTACCCCAAGGCCATCACCACTCTGAACTCTGCACTGATCACACAGCTCCCATAGCCAATACTTTGTACTGCCACATCATTAATACTGTGAAATATTGCACATTCGGATGATGTTTTTTTGCCATTTTTGTTGTTTCCATTGTCGTTATTATTTATCTGTTACGTTGGAGCTCTGCTCGGGCAGTGTGCCTGAAATTTTGTTGTATGTATTTATAATGACAATAAAGTGTAATAGTATTATTGACTTGGGTGGCGGAGGGACGGAGAGAGAGAGAGGGGATGCAAGGGTTACTTGAAGTTCAACCCAACGTCAAACGTCACCTATTCCTTTTCTCCAGAGATGCTGTCTGACCACTGAGTTATTCCAGCTTTTTGTGTCTATCTGTAATTAGGAGGATGTCCTTTTGCCTTTCTCCTAATTAAACAAGCATTTATTTTAAAACTGAAACATTGTCAAACCAAGTACACATCATAATGTTACAGAGCTCGAGTATCAAGTTATCACGCAGATAAGAGTTAAGTGATTATTTTTCAAAAGCTTAACTCGTATCTCAAGGAATTTCTAACCTGTTGTTTTTTAAAAGTTACACAAATTACAGGTTAGATATTCTTTGAGTATGTTTACAAAGGTTGAAATTCATGCTGAGGAGAGAATAGGGCAGTCTGCTAATTTTTGTGTGAGGCCAATCAAGATTGTCTCAAAATAAGTGGTAAAACCAGGCAAATCATCTCCTTATGCACTGGGCTCTTCTCAATCATGAACAATGAAGAGGGGACTGGGAGAAGATTGCGGGTGGTGATGTGCAGAGGCATGATGATCAGTTGGAGTGAGGATCATGATGGAGGGGAGAAAAAGAATCAGCTAGTCAGGTAGCATTTGTGGAGGGAAATGCACAGAAAATATTTTAGGTTGGGATTCTTCAAGATCATCTTGGAGATGGGTTTGAATCCAAAATGTCATCTGTCCATCTCCCACCAGATGCTGCCTGACCTGCTGAATTCCTCTGGGCAGTTTTAATTCTTCAGGTGCTGGAGTCTGCAGTGCAGATTAGGAAAGATCCTCAGGATCAGATGGGAAAGTGATCGACAAGGTGGAGTTGAATGGGAAATCATCGAAGGTATGGCGATTTGCTCAAATTGTCAAGGAGAAAATACAGAGGGAAATTATTTCCGAGATTCTTGACTGCCGGGCTCTCAAGGTGGAAGCCTGGTAAGGCCAGACGAGACTTGTGGCTTGTGTCCAGACTTGCATAGTTTGCTAGCCCCACAGCAACAGAGAATTGCACTGCAATTTGCAAGAATGTTCCAGACATGCATAAAGTACTTTGTTGTGATTAATGATAGATTTTAGATAAAGGTGTTTTGTGCAATCTGTAAAAATGTTACCCCAACTATGAAGGTATGTTGTCCAGCATTTTTGCTGGTTAATTGTCTTTTGATTGGACTGGTATTCTGTTTCATTGACATTTATTTGTTTCATTGATATTTTGCAAATGTATCGTTTCAACACAGTTGATCAGCAGATAGTGTTGAGTGGAATGATACATTCCAATGATAACACAAAATGGATTGTTACTGTAAGAGCCATCATAGATTGGAATACAATTATGATACAAATCAAAGCACATTAAATTAGTTCAAAAATATGAAACGACTTCTGTTTAATTTTTATTATATCAGCAATCAAACGTAAACTATTTCAATTTTATATCCTGATATTTTATTGGTTTGCCTTTTAGATAAGAAACGTGACAATGAATGGTGCTTTTGGATCCTGGTCACCATGGAGACGCTGCAAACAAACGGATGGCAATGTAAATGGCGTGTGCATCTGTAGATCTCGTTCATGTGATAGTCCAGCTCCACAGTGCGGAGGGCAACAGTGTGATGGTCCCAGTATGGAGGTTGCAAACTGTTCCAGGTAAGAAGAGTGGAATTAATACCAAGTATTTAAAATGAATAATATGCTAGTCACTTTTCCTGATTTACACATCTTAATTTTTTACACTTTAGACTTTACCTTCGAGATACAGAATGGAAACAGGCCCTTCAGCCCACTGATTTTGCACCAACCAGCAGTCACCCCATACACTAGTACTATCCTACACACTAGGGACAATTTACAGAAACCAATTAACCAACAAACCTGTACATCTTTGGAGGGTGGAAGGAAACCGGAGCACCCAGAGAAATTCCATGCTGTCATAGGGAGAACATACAAACTCCATACCGACAGCACCCGTAGTTGGGATTGTACCCAGATCTCTGCCGCTGTGCCACTGTGCTGCCCCCATTAATGACCATGTACAGATGTTGACATTGAATATTACTAAATATTGGTCAGTTGAAAGTAGAAGTGCTCTTCAGTTTATGTAGGATGTTTGCCAAGATTCACGAGCGCTATGAATCTTCATCTGCACTCATTTCTTTCTATTGGCCAAATGCAATTGATCAACAGGAATGGTGGTTGGATTCCTTGGACTTTGTGGTCTCCTTGCAGTACAAGTTGTGGGATTGGATTCCAGGTCCGACAGCGGTTTTGCAGCAACCCGACTCCTCGACATGGAGGGCGCGTCTGTGTGGGACAAAACCGTGAAGAGCGGTAAGTCCAAGGTTGCATTTCTCTTGTGGCTATAATAATGTCACTCGATATATATATTATGTCCCAATTCCTGTCAACTCACCCCCAAATGTTACCACTCACCTATACATGAACGGCATTTACCAATTAACCTACCAAAATTCATGTCTAGATGTGGAAGAAAACCTATGCAGTCACAGGAAAGGTTTGCAAAATCCACACGGCGTCACTGGTCGTCAGGGTCGAACTCGGGTCATGAGAGGTCTACGAGCAGCACCACTGTGCTGATGCATTTGTACCTTATCAATTCCCTTTCTGAATCTTGTATGTTTCAATAAACTCACCTCATTGTTATAGGAGCAGGGAGGTTCTACTGCAGTTGTACAGGGTCTTGGTGAGACCACACCTGGAGTATTGCGTACAGTTTTGGTCTCCAAATCTGAGGAAGGACATTATTGCCATAGAGGGAGTGCAGAGAAGGTTCACCAGACTGATTCCTGGGATGTCAGGACTGTCTTATGAAGAAAGACTGGATAGAATTGGTTTATACTCTCTAGAATTTAGGAGATTGAGAGGGGATCTTATAGAAACTTATAAAATTCTTAAGGGTTTGGACAGGCTAGATGCAGGAAGATTGCTCCCGATGTTGGGGAAGTCCAGGACAAGGGGTCACAGCTTAAGGATAAGGGGGAAATCCTTTAAAACCGAGATGAGAAGAACTTTTTTCACACAGAGAGTGGTGAATCTCTGGAACTCTCTGCCACAGAGGGTAGTCGAGGCCAGTTCATTGGCTATATTTAAGAGGGAGTTAGATGTGGCCCTTGTGACTAAGGGGATCAGAGGGTATGGAGAGAAGGCAGGTACGGGATACTGAGTTGGATGATCAGCTATGATCATATTGAATGGCGGTGCAGGCTCGAAGGGCCGAATGGCCTACT
This sequence comes from Amblyraja radiata, assembly GCF_010909765.2. Lineage (NCBI taxonomy): Eukaryota > Metazoa > Chordata > Chondrichthyes > Rajiformes > Rajidae > Amblyraja > Amblyraja radiata. Next base: position 21,994,245 of record NC_045957.1, on the reverse strand, counting down.
CCTGCACCTAATTTCTATGTTTCTATCCCAATTAATTGTATTTAAGAATTATTCTGTCTTTCCTCTGAGGGTAAATCTCTTGTCCCTTGAATTGCCTTCGTGAATCTGTTACAGTCTTTGACAACCAAAGCAATAGGACCTTCCTTGGGTATGTAATTAAACTGCATGGTACATCAAACCCTGTAGAGTTACAAAAATACCTTACTCTTGTAACATTACTCTTTTGTAATGAAGGCCACCATGCTGCCATTTGCCTACAGTATTCTATATTATTACTGTTTTATGTGTCATTCTTAATTGTTACTGTATGTCATGTTGTTACTTGTGACTGGAGCACCAAGGCAAATTCCTTGTATGTGTACATACTTGGCCAATAAACCTATTCATTCATTCATTAATTTCTTGCATTTTGAGGATCACCAAGATGGGTCAAAAAGTGGCAATGTGACCAAAGATCTGATCTGATCTTTTTGAATGGCTGAGAAGGTTCAATGGATCAACAGGCAACTTCTACTTATTATGTTTCTCTGGATAACCGTATTCTAAGATTCTGCTAATTTCCTGTCATCTAAAATATTTATCCGATTTTCGTACAAAGAGAATAACCTCCCAACTTCCTTGCAGCTTGACTTCTTATTGGGTTTTGAATCATCTTCAAATGGGGATATATTATGTTCTTCTTTTCATCTAAATCATTAATCTTGCTGACAGAACTGTGGGGCTAGTACAGATTTGTTTGGAGCTCCGCCAGGATGTTGTCCAGTATGAAGAAGAACTGTTTATTTCTATTTTCTGTTCCTTAACCAAACTTTTCTGCTAATATATTGCCTCAATCCTGGGAGCTTTTATTTTTGTGGGGTTCTTGAAAAATGCATAAATCTTTTAAATCTATTAATGAAAACTGTCAAAAATATATTAAGCTACAGATCCTTTTCAAACCAATACATAATAAATATTTCAGTTTCTTTTGAAACTGTACATTTAACCTGTACTCCAGATTCAACAATTTTGTATTGTCAATATCACGTTTCACTAAAGGCATATATCACAGCAGTCAACCTGACCTGAATTGGGTTCATGCATTATAATATGTTATTTTTTTTAACGTTGTACATACAATCATGTTGATTTTAAGCAGGCTCAATTGTGTGTAATGTGCATGGAAAGGCCACATTAAAGAGATTTTTTTAACCTTTTCAGCATATAATTTAGTTTGATCCTTTATTTTTAAATCAGAAAATGTTGAGGGTTTGACAAATCGGTAGAAGATGTTAGCTGAGCTATGATTAATGAACTATTCTATTTGGGGGTCCTAAAAATTGCAAATTTATTCCAGCCATGGAAAAGGCACAAAACAACTTCACAAGAACGATACTAAGGTTGAGTGCTTCTGCATTTCTGCTCTACTAGAGGGGTCACTTTAATTGCAAACATGTCAGAAATAGGTCTACAACATTGATTCTCTTGGCTGTGACCCTTGTACGATTAGGCCCCCATTGGTAGTTTAGAAACATCCACAGAGATCTGATGGAAGAATAGAATGCTGTAATTGGTAAGGTGGAGCACGTGGGTGTGCGGTGTTTTGGCTGTGGTGTGGTTGATGCCAGGGAAAAGAAGTGGAGAAGTTAATTGGAGGTGTGTTTTTTCCAAAGGATTTGTGGAATTCGTAGTCAAAACTTATTTCCATAAATCAGTGAAATGAGGATATAAAATATAGGATAGGGTTAGTTTAAAAAGAACACTGAGAATGTTGGTCAGAAGATTTTTCCCATAAGATTTCCAGAAATAACTGTAAATGAATGCTGAAACAAGCCAATAATAAATCAGAGAAAATCTTAACTACATAGTTCAATATGAGCAGGATTGACCTTGGGTGGACTATTTTATGACATCCACGGAGCTGTGATATGTTGTTTCTTCCTGTTTAGGGATTGCACCTATCTACATCAAATTTCACATGGAACAATTTCATCACCTTGCACATTTTAGCCGATTCATTCTGCAATTCATTACAATAAATGTCACCCCCTTGTATTTAATGCTGTGTACCAATTTCAGAATTTGTTTGAGTTTCATAATTAGAAAAAGATAGTACAACACAAGAATGGGTCCTTCGGCCCACAATGTCTGTGCCAAACATGATGCCAAGAACAACTCTTATCTGCCTGCACATAATCCATATCCCACCATTCAATGCATATCCATATGCCTATGCAAAAGTCTCTTAAATGCCATTATCATACCCGCCTCAACCACCACCCCCAGCAGCATCTTCCAAGCACTCAACACATCAATGGTTTAATGAAAAGTCTTGTCCTACACATTTCCTTTAAGCTTTTCCCTCTTAATGCTGTGCACTCTCGTATGTGATTTTTCCATTTTGGGAAAAAGGTTCTGACTATACCCTATCTATGCCTCATAATTTTATATACTTCTACGAGGAATCTCTGCAACCTCTGGAATTCTAGAAAAAACATTCCAAGTCTGTTCAACCGCTCCCCATGGCTAATACCCCCTAATTCAGGCATAATCCGGTAAACCTCCTCGGCACCTTTCCAAAGCAGCCTACATTTCCTGTAACGGGGCGACCAGAACTGCACACGATACTGCAAATGCGACCTAAACAAAGTCCTATAAAGCTGGATCATAACTCCCTGGCTCTTGTACTCAGTGCCTCGGCCTGTAAAAGGTAAGCATACCATATGCCTTTATTACCACTCCACCCACCTGGGTTGCCACTTTCAGCGAGTTATGGACTTGGACCCTAAGACCCCATTGTACATCAATGTTGTTAAGGGTTATGCCATTAATTACATTTTTTTCTCTTGCATTTGACTTCCCAGAGTACAACACTTAAGTCTCCCTTTCCACCTTCCTCTCCATTATTGCCCTGCTAACATAAGCCAAAATACTAACCCAGGCTTGGTTCTGTTGCTTTCACAATAATACATCTTGCATTGAAATAAACACACTTTATTGTCTGTCAAGAATGCTGGAGAAACTCAGCGGGTGAGGCAGCATCTATGGAGCGAAGGAAATAGGCAACGTTTTTCGATCCGAAACGTTACCTATTTCCTTCGCTCCTTAGATGCTGCCTCACCCGCTGAGTTTCTCCAGCATTTTTGTCTACCTTCCATTTTCCAGCATCTGCAGTTCCTTCTTAAACTTATTGCCTGTCAACATCACCATATTCCTTTGCCTCTTCCTCTGCCCTTCCTTTGAGACTTACTGATCATAACCTCTGCCTTCGCATTACTCCTTCCATTTTCTGATCTAGTACACTTCTGCCTCTAAATTAAACCCTCCTGAGTAGCACTAGCACATCTCTCTGCAAAGAAAATCAGCAGGTCAGGCAGCATCTCTGGAGAGCATGGAGTCTGAAGATTCCCACCTATCCATCTTCTTCAGTAATGCTGCCTGACCTGCTGAGTTACCCCGGGACTTTGTGTCCTTTTGTGTATTAACCAGCATTTGCAATTCCTTCTTTCTACTGCTGGTTTACAAAAAAAACCCTCAAACTGTTGGAGTAACTCAGCAGGTCAGGTATCATCCCAGGATAGGTGAAGACAGTCCTGAACCGAAATGTCACCTTTCTATGTTCAAAAGGGAACTGCAGATGCTGGAATATCGAGGGTACACAAAATTGCTGGGGAAACTCAGCGGGTGCAGCAGCATCTATGGAGCGAAGGAAATAGGCGACGTTTCGGGCCGAAACCCTTCTTCAGACTTTCTATGTTCTGCCTGACTTGCTGATATACTCAAGCACTTTTTAGCTGTTGAGTAAAGATGCTCGTCATTAGACATGATGACTTCTTTTAAATAACTTGCTGACACTTATCACACCTAGATTCACATATGAACAATAAGCATTCATTAAAGTATCATAGGCCTGCCAAAATCCATCAATATTTCTGCAACATTCAATGACTATGGATGGCATGGGCAAAAGATAATTTGCACAGAGAATGTGATAAGATATGCAGGGTAAAGAATTGTACTCCAACAAGGAAGATGTTTGTAAATGCCAGGGTTTAGAATTTGCTGATTAGACAATGGCCACTTCTACGCACACTTAATTGGAGACAGATTGGCAATTAAAAATGGTCCCAGGTGGGAGACATTATTTAAATTATGTAACTCCTATGTTTTAGATATTTTCAGTTTGGAGATTTGTTTTAACCAGGAGATGTGTTATTAATGACTGCATCGGCAAGGAACCACACAAAATAGGTGATGAAAAATGATGGTCCAGGTGTTTTGCTTCATAACACAGTGATCTGCCAGCAGACGGAAAGGAGTAGAAATCCTGCCTGACAAATTACTTATGAGACTTAAACCTGCCTTTTTACTAAAAAAGGAACACAGCAAGATTTTCCTGATATTTTATTTAAGACAAAAATGACTTTTAGTTTAAAAAATGTTAGATGGCATTTTGTAATTCCTTGTTTTTTCCTCATTAGGTGCAGTTTAGTGCAGTTAACTAGTGCAGTTTGTACATTGTTTGCAATATAGAATCTTTTTAATTGTGTTCACGGCCACTTTGTTTGTAAATCTTTCCTATTGGAATGAAAGGAAACTCTCACTTTATATCAAAAATGCATTAATTTAATTCCATGTTTAAATTTCAAGGATGCTATTCACTAAATGCAACTCAGCCTTCAACACCGTACCAACTAACCTCATCCCTAAACTGTTAGACCTTGGCTTGGGGCCTCCAACTGCAAGTGGCTTCTGGCCTTTTTGACCAGTAGACGTCCATTGGTTGGAATTTATCATGGCCTTTCCTCACCATGATCCTTAACACTGGTGCTCATCAGAGATTTATGCTCTGTTCCTTGTTCTACTCCCTGTACTCCCATGACTGCGTGGTCATGTACAATGCTAATTCGATTTTTAAGTTCATCGAAGTTGTCGGCTGGATCTACAACAAATGTGAGATATGCAGGAAAGAGATTGAGATTCTTGTGTCATGGGGTCAAAACAGTAAATTAGTCCTTAACATCAGCAAGACAAGAGATCTGCTTGTTGACCTAAGAAAGTGAGGAGGTGAGCACAAATCTGGCCACATCAATGGACCAGTTGTAGAGATGGTTAAAAGCTTCATGTTCTGAGGCATCCATATCACAAACAATCTAACCTAGTCCCTTAACGCTGATGTCATGATCAAGAAAGCACATTAGTTTATTTTCTTTAGTTGGCTGAGAAGATTTGTCCATGAGGATTGTCTCAAACTTCTATGCATGCACTATGGGAATTATTCTAACGGGACACATCTGAGCTGGTATGGCAACTGCTTTGCTCTTGGCTGCCTGAACCTGCAGAGAGTGATGAACACAGCTCAGTCCATCACAGGTTCATCACTTCTATCTGGTGGTCCATCTTCACAGGTCATTGCAACAGGAGGCTGGAAATATCACCAAGGGCGCCTGCCACCCCCGCCGTTCTCTTTTCACATTATTACAGTTGCAGTGGGATGGACAGAGACCCAGTTCTGTGAGCATGGTAACCAGTTTGGAGGGGATGGTTGTGTTGAATGACGAGCTGTAGTCTGTGAACAACATCCTGACACACACGTCTTTTTGTTATTGTCCACGTGGTCCAGTGCAGAGTGGAGAGCCACTGAGCCTCATGCCCTACATTGTGGCGGTAGGCAAATGGTAGTGGGTCTGGGTCCACTGCAATCTGGCATCATTCTACTGCTTTGCAGGCATTGTTCTACCTAGTATTTGTCATTACTGTATGTATACTGTGTACTCTGGGGTGGGAGATTGCAACCTTCACGCGGTCCACCCTGTTTCGACGAATGCAATCAACCTGGCGTGCACAAACAGAAGATCAAACAGAACAAGTTGTCTTACAACTTTAGGCTGCGCACGCCATACGCAAGAAGAAGAAGTCTGTGTACACTGAGCTTCATGTGAAAAGGAATTTCATAGCACCCTGGTGTATATGACAATATTAATCTATAATTATGAGGCAGTAGGTGTAGAGATTTGGTCTTTAACGCAATAGACTGCAGTCTATCTTGAAGTGCTGCCAACAGAACTTGGAAACTTGGCCATTATTTTTAATTTGGAGCTGTGTTGTGGGATTTTTTCAGTAATAGATCTTAGGTGAAGAAAAAAAACGTAATGATTTCTGAACCTGCATCGATATTTTAGAAATAAATGTGAACTTGTTAAATGGGTAACTCAGTACCTTGGGAAGAAGGAGGTCTTTTAAGACAAAACATTTATTATTTTTCATACATATTATTTTAATTCAACCAGAATCCTTGATGATTTCATTTTGTACAGATTGAACAATGTTTGCAAGGAATTGTGTTTTATCTGTAAAAGGCTCTGTACATACAGTGTGATTATATTGTATTAAAATCCCTTTGCTGTTTCCATATGTCAGATGGCTGTGATTAGCAGAATCCTTTGCGTGCAGCTGCTTGGCAAGTTCACAAAACCTGAGCAGACAGCAGCGTTTGTAGAGCACTGAGGCCCCATGGATTGTTTTGAGCCATTGGGTTTGCCAAGGTCTGGATGTATTAGTCCTTGTTCCATGTCACTTATGCCCTATGGCTGCTAGAAATCAGCTCTTTACTTTATGTTCTGTCATGAGCCTGCTTACTATTTTATTTTCCATACATGGATATTATTATAGCCTTCAGAGATGCTGTGCAATTTTCATTGGTTGCATGCAAGCTTCTGAGCACAGAAAATGTAATTGGTGCAAATAAGATGTTATCAGATTTTACGGGGTCCGGAAGGTTTGAATTATAAGGAGGCCAGGTCTAGATTCCCTGGAGCGTGGGAGGCTGAGTGGTAACTTTCTAAGGTTTTTAAAACCACGAGGGCAGAGAAAAGGTGAATAGTCAGAGCCTTTTCCTCCGGAAAGGGCAGTCTTAAACTAGAAGGCATAGGTTTAAAAGTGAGTGGGGAAAGATTTAAAAGGATCCGAAGGGCAGTTTTTTTACACAGCAGGAGAGTATGTGTATGGAATGAGCTGCCAGAGAATATGGTAGAGGCAAGTAGAAATATGACATCTAAAAACACCTCGACAGGTGCATGGGCAGGAAAGAATTGGCGGAATATTAGGCAATGGGGATGGCATGGATGAGTTGGGCCAAAGTTCCTGTTTCCATGCTGTATAGCTCTATGACTTCTTGACTTAAATGAGGAACAGCCTATAAATATATTAGTCTTGATGCTAAAGATATCAGATGTGTGGTGTTCATTGCAACAGAGCTGATTCCCTGAAGCAAATGGAACTGTAATGGAACGAGATTCTTTGTATTCGCGGCCGTGGCGAATCAAGCTGGATTGAGCCTGCCACGTGTTCACACTTGCTTAGGCTGGATGGGATGGGTGGATCTAGCTGCTTGCATCCAAGAGGCATCTGGCAAGGTGTGGCAAGTCTTTAGGTGGCAAATGGCTGAGGCTCTGCGTCCAGATGTCCCAACAGCCTTTCTCCAAAACGTGATGCAGTGTGAAATTTGTTTTGTTAACGGTGGGAAGCTTTTTGAATAAAGATTCTAAATGCACTCGGATGTTTGCAAAAAACATTTTTTTAATTAAAATTTAAAATGATAAAAACAACAAATTAAAATGCCCCTGGTTGAAAACTAGTTTTTAAAAAAACCTGACACTTTTCCACCTCCACTTCAGGTCCCAAATTCCTATTCATATGAATGGGGATTTTGATCCTATTTAGGGCCTACCTGCATTATCCATGTTGATGCATATCATTAATCCTTAATTATAACTGATGGACGCTTCCACTTCTAATCCAAACTTGTTATTTAAATACAGGATTATATGTTTAGGAATTGGAGGTGAATTTGGTAGCATCAGGTTTGATAAGGTTCCACAAGGTAAATTGCTCTGGAAGGTTAGATTGCGTGGGATCCAGGCAGAGCTAGCTGATTGGATAGAGAATTGGCTTAATGGAAGGAAGCAGATGGTGATGATGGAAGATTATATTTCAGACTGGAGGCCTGTGACTAGTGGGATGCCTCTGGGATTGGTGCTGGACTCTTTGCTGTTCGCAGTTTATATCAATGATTTGGATGAGATTATACATGGCATGTTTAGTAAGTTTGCAGAAGACACTAAAGTCGGTGTTATCATAGATAGTGAAGATGGTTATCAAAAATTATTGCAGGATCTTCATTGATTGTGTAAATGGGATGAGGAATGGCAGGTAAGAGTGAGGTGTTGCATTTGGGGAAGTTAAACCAGGGCAGGACCTTCACAGTGACTGGCAGGGCCCTAGGGAGTGATTTTGAACAGAGGGATCTTGGAGTGAAAATACATAGTTCCATGAAAGCTGCATCACATGTAGATAGTGTGGTCAAGAATGCTTTTTGTACATTGGCCTTCATTAGTATTGAGTGTAGCATTTTTTGATGATATGTTACAACTGTGCAAGACATTGGTGAGGCCGCATTAAGAGTATGGTTTTCAGTTTTGGTCACTGTGCTATAGGAAGGATGTCAGTCAGCTAGAAAGTGTGCAGAGAAGATTGACGAGGATGTTGCCAGGACTTGAGGCCCTGAGCTAAAAGGAGAGGTTGGGCAGGCTAGGACTTTATTCCTTGGAACTCAGGAGGATGAGATCTTATGGAGATGTACAAGATCATGAGGGCAATAGATAGGATGAATGCACAGAGTCTTTTACCCAGAGTAGGGGAATTGCGAACCAGAGGACATATGTTTAAGGTGAGAGTGGAAGGGTTTAATAGGAACCTGACGATGCAGCTTTTTCACACAGAGGGTGGTTACATGGAACAAGATGCCGGAGGAGGTAGTGGAGACAGGTGCTGTAACAACATTTAAAAGACATTTGGACAGGTACATGGATTGGAAAGGTTTGGTGGGATATGGGCCAAACTTGGGCATGTGGGACTAGTGTTGATGGGGCATCTTGGTTGACTTGGGCAAATCCGTCTGAAGGGCATCCTTCCATGCTGTATGACTCTAAGGAATATTAATTTGATAAAATAGAGACTAGCGCCCGCCGGGGGCTTTGACCTCGACTTCGGGAGAGGAATGGAAAGCAGGGGAGAGACAAGACTTTGCCTTCCATCACAGTAAGGAGGAGACTCACTGTGATGGATGTTTGTGTAAATTGTGTTGGTGTGTGTCTTGGTTCTTTTCTTGTATGGCTGCAGAAACCAAATTTCGTTTGAACCTCATGTGAGGTTCAAATGACAAATAAAAGGTATTGTATTGTATTGTATTGTACTATTTCCTCCGTAAAGACGAGACGTTCTGTTTACAGAAAAAGACCTGGGTTTTGATTATTTTCTTGGATTGAGTTCATGAAACAGAATTGTTTCAAGGAGACCATTCAATCCATTGTGTTGCTGGTAATTTATGAAAGCTATTTAGTAAATTCCATGTTTCACATTTTTCCCCCTTGCACCTCTATTTATTTGCATTTAGCCTTCAGCAGCAAATTCGATCTGTGTTCATCAGCTTGTTTATCGTACTTTCCAAATCAAACTGGCTTATTGGAGCAGATCATAAACTGGCAAGTTGCATGTCCTTTGAAGCATGACTTTTCATCTAGTTCTTGGGCACACTTTTCCAAATTGAGGCTGAAATGCTCTGACAGAGGCTTTTCTCAGTGCAGACCCTTTTAAACTGCATGTACCCAGCACCACCTCAAATGTCCTTAACATTTGAGGCCGGCTGTGCAGTACACTAGTTGAGATTAAGTCCTTTCATGCAGCTTGCAGAGGTGTGAACTCTTCACAGCAGCTTCAGTGGTTCTTGATTTTCACGATTCCCTTTATCTTTTTAGTTCCTCCATTCTCGCTTCTTCATTTGAGTAAGCATAAGTTTTTATGCGGGTATGTTAAACAGGATGATCCAAAGCTTGTTCTTTCTGTCCACCAGCCCAATGGACCACAATCAGTGAGGATATTTGACATATCATCCACAATAATCCTCAACACTGGTGGCTCGCACAGATGCATTTTCAACACCCTTGTTTACTCCTCCTATACCCAAAATTGTGCAGCCAAATACAAATCTAACTCAATTTACAAGAGTCAGGAGTGTTTTATTGACATGTGCCCCAGATAGAACAATGAAATTCTTACTTGCTGCAGCACAACAGGCTATGTAAACATAGTACTCTAAACAATATGATAAACGAGAAAAAAAAGTTCAGTTGTATATATGTGCGCGCGCGCGCACACACTCACACACACACACACACATGCACACACATGCACACACAACTAAAACACTCATTTTGTTATCTTCCATCTTGTGTTGTTTTTACATTTGCGCAAAAACAGTACATGATAACGCTATGATTTTTCACCACCTTGCTCACAATTCTCCTGTGCTGCAAGTTCAACAAGTTTTGTTCCGATCAGTGGTATATTTTAAAAGTTATTAAGGTTTAAAAATCTTAAAAACCACTAATGCGCAGATGGTCTCCACTCCTGTCAACCACCGCTCGGATGGCGACACCCTTTCCTGCACCATCGCCGCACTGATTGGCCATGTCCGCTGTCAGTCACCGGCACCACCCACCTCTGCCTGCGTTGCCCGGAGCTTCTTCCGGTCGGCGCGGCCTCCGGTCAAGGCAGCCCCCAGTCAGAGGAGCAGCAGCCTTGAGATCTTGGGGAGGTGAGGAGGGAGAATGGGGGAATTGAGCGAGAGGAGGTGGTAGGGTGTGAGAGGGGGGAAAAGTTGGGGAAGTGATGAGGAAGACTGGGGAGATTGAGGGAGAGGAGGGAGTACGGAGGGAGAGAGGGGGAAGTGGGGGAGGTGAGGAGGGAGTCTGGAGGATTTAGGGAGAGGAGGGAGTAGGGAGGGAGAGGGAGGTGAAAGTGGGGGAGGTGGGGAGGGAGAGTGGGGGAGGAGGGGGGATAGAGGGAGAGGAGGGGGATAGGGAGGGGAGAGGAGTTATGGAAGAAGTGACTGAGGGTAGGGGAAAGAAGAAGTGAGGGAGCGATTGGGAGAAGGTAGGAGGAGAGGGGAAAGTAGCGGGAGTAGGTGAGGAGAGGGAATAGAGGGGGAGGAGGGCAGTGGGTGGGATAGGGGAGGTGAAGAGATGGGGGATAGAGGGATAGGAGGGGGGTAGGGAGGGGAGAGAGGTTATGGAGGGAGTGACTGAGGGTAAGGGGAGGGAGAGGTGAGGGATGGATTGGGGAGGGGAGGGGGAAAGAAGAGGGAGGGTGAAGAGGAAGGGGAGAGAGTGCTGGGGACGAAGGGAAATGAGCCACGTCTGTGCAGTTGGGGGCTATGGATGGGTGGTGGAATATTGTGTTGGGGGAACGGGTTGCGTTGGGGGACCAGGCCTCCCGTGTGACAGGACCCAATGGGTCCCACTTAGTCTAGTATACATATATTTACACATACTCAAAAAGCAAACAATAGTAGTGCAATAATAATAATAATAGTCTATTGAAGTTCAGACCTTATTTGAGGTTGTAGTGTTTAATAGGCTGATGGCTGTAGGGAAGAAGCTGTTCCTGAACCTGGACGTTAGAGTTTTCAGGCTCCTGTAACTATTTCCCGATGGCAGTGGTGAAATGAGTGTGTGGCCAGGATGGTGTGGGTCCCTGATGATGTTGGCTGCCTTTTTGAGGCACCGACTCCGATAAATCCCTTCGATGGTGGGGAGGTCAGAGCCGCCGATTAACTGGGCAGTGTTCACAACATTTTGCAGTCTTTTCCGCTCTTGGGCGTTCAAGTTGCTGAACCAGGCCATGATGCAACCAGTCAATATGTCTACTGTACACCTGTAGAAGTTCAAGAGAGTCCTCTCTGATATACTGAATCTCCGTAATCTTCTCTAGAAGGAGAGGCGTTGATGTGCTTTATTTATAATTGCATCAGTGTGCTGGGTCCAGGAAAGATCTTCGGAAATATGCACGCCCAGGAATTTGAAGTTTTTGACTCTCTCCACCATTGTCCCATTGAAATAAACAGGATTGTGGGTCCTCATCTTCCAAAGTCCACAATTAGTTCATTGGTTTTACTGATATTGAGAGTCAGGTTGTTGTGCCGGCACCATTTGGTCAATCGGTCGATGTTGCTTCTATCATTTGTGGACACACTAGCGGCAGTAAACATTTTCCCGATGTTGGGGGAGTCCAGAACCAGGGGCCACAGTTTAAGAATAAGGGGTAAGCCAGTTAGAACGGAGATAAGGAAACACTTTTTCACACAGGGAGTTGTGAGTCTGTGAAATTCTCTGCATCAGAGGGGGGTGGAGGCCGATTCTCTGGATACTTTCAAGAGAGAGCTAGTTTGGGCTCTTAAAGATAGCGGAGTCAGGGGAAATGGGGAGAAGGCAGGAACGGGGTACTGATTGTTGATGATCAGCCATGATCAAATTGAATGGCGGTGCTGGCTCGAAGGGCGAAATGGGCGAAATGGCCTACTCCTGCTCCTATTGTCCATTGTCTATACTCTGACTCATCACCATCTGTAATTTGTCCAACAACGGTGGTGTTGTCGGCTATCCTGAAGATGGAGTTCGCACCGTGTCCGACTACACAATCATGAGTATAGAGTGAATAGAGCAGGGGGCTGAGAACGCAGCCTTGAGGTGCTCCCGTATTGAGGAAGATGTATTTCTGCCAATTCGAACAGATTAATCTGTGGATGAGGAAGTCGAGGATCCTATTGCAGAGGGATGCACAGAGACTCGGTTCCATGAGCTTGATAACCAGCTTGGAGAGGATGATGTATTGAACGCTGAGCTGTAGTCTATAAACATCAGCCTGACGTAAGTGTTTTTATGGAACAAGTGGTCCATTGCGGAGTGGAGAGCCAGTGAGATCGCATCCTCCATTGATCTGTTGTGACAGTACGTGAACTGTAATGGTTCGAGTTTCTTGTTGAGGTAGGAGTTGATATGCATCATATTCAACCTCTCAAAGCACTTCATCACCACAGATGTTAGTGGCCTGGTCGATAGTCGTTGAGGCACGTTGCTCTGCATAGGTTTTGAGAACTCGACCGGGTATACCATCAGGTCCAGGCATTTCCCAAGGGTTCACCCCCCTGAAGGATCTTCTGAAGTCGGCCTCTGTGACTCTGACTGTAATACTATCAGGGCGTATGCGGGCTCGGGAAGGCACATTAGTGTTCTCCTTATCAAAGTGTGTGTAGAACGCATTGAGCTCGTCAGGGAGTGATGTTTTGCTGTTGCTTGAGCTGCCTCCTGATTTTGCCTTGTATGAGGTGATGGCATTCAAGCCTGCCACAGTTGCCGAACATCTGCCTCATCCTCCAGCTTTGAGCGGAAGTCCCTTTTGGTCTTCTTATAGATCTCTGCGTCACCAGACCTAAATGCCTGGGATCTGATCTTCAGAAGAATGCGGATCTTCTGGTTCACCCAAGGCTTCTGGTTAGGAAATACTCGGAAGGTTTTTGTTGGGATGTAGTCCTCCACACATTTCCTTATGAAGTCTGTAAAGACTATGGCAAATTCATTCAGTTCTGTTGCAGAGTCCTTGAACATTGCCCAGTCTACTGACTCCTAGCAGTCCCGTAGTTGTTCCTCTGCCTCCCCAGACCAGTTCTGTGCTGTCCTCACCTCTGGGGGTGCACTCTTCAGTTGCTGGCTACATGCAGAAAGAAGCAGCACCGCTGAATGGTTGGATTTCAAGAAGTGAGGCCGATGGATAGAGCGATAGGCATCCTTAATGATCGTATAGCAGTGGTCAAGGGTGTTTAATCATCTGGTGTTGCAGGCGACATGTTGGTGGTAGTTTGGGAGTGATTTTTTCAGGTTGGCTTTGTTGAGGTCCTCGGCTATGGTGGTAAAGGCTTCGGGGTACGCTGACTGGTGCTTGTTGACCACGGCGTGCAGCTCCTCTAATGCTAGACGGACATCTGCCTGGGGTGGGATGTAGCCTGCGGTCAGGATGATGGAGGTGAATTCCTTCGGTAGGTGGAAGGGGCGGCACTTCACCGCCAGATGCTCCAGGTGCGGAGAGCAAGAGTTAGACAGAACTGCCACGTCTGAGCACTACGAAGAGTTGACCTCTCCCTTCCCAAATGCCGGCATTCGGTCCCTACGATGGATGGACAAACCTTCAGGCTGGACGGCTGAGTCTGGAGAGCTGGGGGTGAGCCATGTCTCTGTGAAACAGAACACGCAGCATTGCCTCAGCCACCTTTGATATAGCAGCCTTGACCTTAAGTCCTACACTTTATATTCCAGTGACAGTACATTGGCTAGTAGGATGGTAGGGAGAGTGGGGGTGTAGTCTCCTGCGCTTCAGTCTGACTTGTTGTCCTGCCCGCCGGCCACGTTTCCGGACATCATGGAGGCCTCCTTGATGTTTCCTGGTACAGTACTTACTGTTCCTGCGAACCTCCACCAGGTCGAGGATTCCCCTGCAATCAGGAATTCCCTTACAGTCGACAGCTCCGTTGCTGCCAGTAGATAGCAATAACACTAATGCATTTAAATGCATTAGCAGCTTGTCAGTTACAGCACTGGTTTCTGCTGTTCCTTTTATACAGGTAAGCTGAGAACTATTATATTTGATGATTTTCTGCTGTGCTGCTGGCAACATGTCGCCAAAGACAGGCACCATATTGAAAAAAAAGTTTGCAGGCGACATCACTGTAGTGGGGCAGATATCAAATAATGATGAGGTGGAGTACAGGAAGGAGATTGAGAACCCCACAACCTGATGACAAGACAAGGTTTTCCTCATTGTCAGCAAGACATGGGGATTGTGATCGACTTCAGGAAACAAAGCAGTACACATACATTGATGGCACAGAAGTAAAAATGGTTGAAAGCTTCAAGTTCTTAGGAGTATATTTAACAAGCAACTAGGAAGTTTGGCATCTCCCCAACGTCTCTCACCAACTTCTACAGATGTGGATGGCTTGATTGTGATCCTTGTATCATTTCCACTGACTGGTTAGCACGCAACAACAAAAAACTTTTCACAGTACCTTCTTCTTCTTCTTTCGTGTGGCATGCACAGCCTAAAGTTGTTGGACAACTTGTTCTATTTGATCTTCCGTTTGTGCACGTCGAGTTGATTGCATTAGTTGAAACAGGGCGGATCATGTTAAGGTTGCAATCTTCCACCCCTCACTGTACCTTGGTACATGTGACAATAAACTAACCGAAATAAACTTGACTAAATGTGACCTTTGTCCCTCAGTCAGCTCTCCATAAATTGTTCCTTTGGCGTTCTATCAGCAGACATTCTTCCTACATAACCTGACCTGTGATTATTTCTGCAATGCATAGATGCTGGGGAGGATTGTCTGTGACAGAATCTGTCTGATTAGACACAATAGAACCTTTTGTTGCCAAGTGAAGGCAGGCAGGCAGGTCATGTAGAAGTGGTTAAGCTGTAACTTTAAGATGATATTCCTTATTTTGTGTTTGACTCCTTTGCCAACCATAGTGCAGATCGCATCTTCCTACTTAATATATCCAAACTCTTCATGATTTGAAATATCTGTCTCTTATTAGACTTCGTTGCTCAGAGGTATGATTCATCATGGTAGCTTGGCCTGGAAGGATAGACAAAATAAAAGCAAAGAAAAACATTACCAATAATTCAGAATACCTAAGTTTTACCCGCACTAAAATGTTGGCAGAGGTATGGTCACGTGCTCATTGTATACCAGTGATTTGCCAATCAATCTAGCATCTCATCATTCAATAGCATTCACAATTAGGTATGATAAATAAATGTCTCTGAGAAAGCTTTTCATAAGAATGTTGCCAGAGCAAAACTTCCTTTCATTGAATCATTTGATTATCATGCTACCATTGTATTTAATCGGCTATTGTGAACCAAAGCTGCATCATGCTCAGCAAAAGCCTGAATCCAATGAGCTGTTCATTACATTCCAAGTCCTGAGGGAGAGAATGAAGGCAGCCTCTTTTACTGACGTTGGAAACATTAATCATCCGTGGTTAGACAGTTTTATTGTTGTGTTTAATTCCCATGTAATATAATTTTAAAGTTACTTTATTTTCATTATAGGGTCACATTTACGCCTGCATTGCAAAGTTTTCTTCCAATTTGTACAATACTTTGTGTTTGAGTCCCTTGAGTTCCTTACATTATCTTATTTTAAGAAGTTACTGCCTTAGTTTTAGTGTTTAGTTTAGAGACAGCGCGAAACGGGCCCTTCGGCCCACCGGGCCCACACTGACTAGTGACCCCCGCACATGAACACAATCCTACACGCACACACTAGAGACATTAGCCTACAAACCTGTACATCTTTGAAGAGTGGGAGGAAACCATAAATCTCGGAGAGCACCCACGCGGGTCACGGGGAGAATGTACAAACTCCGTACAGGCAAGTATCCGTAGTCAGGATCAAACCCGCGTCTCTGACGCTGTAAGGCAGTAGCTCTACCGCTACACCACCTTGCTGCATTACTTTTACCAAATCAACAGAGAGTGCGAGTTATATCAAAAAGGAAGTGAGGCTGTAATGATTCACTCTTTATTTTCTATGATGATCATTCTACTCTATGAGCGTGTAATTTTGCGTGTTTCCTTTCCAGGTATTGCAATGAGCATCTGCAGTGTCCTCCATACACATTCTGGACACCTTGGGGTCCATGGGAACGTTGCACTGCACAATGTGGAGGAGGGGTTCAGGCTCGGAGAAGAACGTGTCAGAATGGTGACGACTGTCCGGGTTGCAACATGGTAAGCTTATCATTAGAACATCAAAGGAGATTTGCATCCTCTTCAATAGCATTCAATGACAGACTTAATTGACCATTTTCCAGGTTACAATTATTCTTTCAAATGCCAACACTCTCTGATTTGGATGGAATATGATCTTAATTTAAACAAATAGCGTGCAGCTAATTTAATTTACTCGGTGAAAATCGGCAATAGAGCAAAATGTTTTCAGTATCACCTAGTGTACAGAATATGCCACAGTGTGAAAAATCGAGATGTCAGCGGAACTAATTTCAACCAAATAAAAATTACATAGCGATTAGAAGAATTTCCATTTTGTTTAACAGTTAAAACCAGTGACATTTTTAGGACCCCTATTCTTTTGAAGGAGCAACACGCATTGAAATTCATAAATTCAGTTTCATTTATTTTCTTGCCTGATCTCGCAGTCAGTGACAGTGATTGGATGCCTGAATAAACTTTGAACAACTCAGCCCTGTTTTCGGATGGTGATTCATCTTGTGAGTTTTAGTGCAGGAAGGAACTGCAGATTCTGGTTTAAACCGAAGATAGACACGAAAAGCTGGAGTGACTCAGCGGGATAGGCAGCATCTCTGGAGAGAAGGAATGGGTGATGTTTCGAATCGAGACTCTCACCTCAGAAGAAGAGTCTCGACCCGAAACATCACCCATTCCTTCTCTCCAGAGATGCTGCCTATCCCGCTGAGTTACTCCAGCTTTTCGTGTCTATCTTGTGAGTTGTAGTGATGCACTGCAGGTTGTTGGTCAGGCACATCATGAAGGCCATCGGCTCTTCAAGGTGGCAATGGTTTGGGTGTGCAGGGTGGGGGCTATGTTTACTGATCTTACAATAAGCATGTATAATAAGCATGGTTTCACAGAGAGTCACAGGCACACACAGTGTTAGACTAAAATGATTCGAGTGGATTAAAATATGTTGAATTTTGCATTGATATCTATGGTCATTTATTAAATAGTAAGGTGGCAATCTTCATCTCAACTGCAGTGGCTCATAATAATGAAGCAATGCTGCTGTTTCTGCAGATTCAAAGAGCCACCTTGCACTGACTTTTAAATATCAGAGTTGGTAATAGATTCATAAAGCTGTTGAATGGAAACAGGCTCATAGGCTTGTCTTGCCCATGCCATCATTAGCATTCTGTGCTTGCCCCATTTGGCCCATAACCCCTCTAAATCTTTCTATCCATATCTTTTAAAAACTATAATTGTATCCACTTCTATAGCTTTGATTGGCAGCTCATTCCAAATACAGACTACTCTCTGAGTGAAAATATTGCCCCTGAGTTCCCTCTTATATCTTTCCCCTCTCACCTCAAGCCTGTGCCTTCTCGTTTCAGAACAGAATGTATTTCAGGAGGGTGAACGTTCATTTTAGCCCTCGTGATCTTGTACACCTCAAAAGGTCACATCTCTTATGCAGGTTGATAGTTATATGGAACAAGCTGTCTGAGGAGGATGTATGCAGAGATGCTTACAATGTTTAAAAAGGCATTTGGTCGGGTATTTGAATAGGAGAAGAGTAGAGAACCAGGCCAAATGCTGAAATACAGGATTAGAGTAAATAGGTATCATGGTTGGCAAGAATGAGTTGTGCCAAATGGCTTGTTTTTGTGCTACATAGCTCTATCTCCCACATCAGGAGGCTGCTGCCTCAATAATATAATAATTATAACCAGTTTGGTTTTGGGGATAGAGCCCAAGTTATAGGTATGTGAACCACAATAAACTCTGCTTGCACCATCTTACCTACCTCTTACAGTGGCGGCTGCCTGTGTCATCCCAGGCTTGCGCCGTCTCCCTGGCCTCATGCAGCGTCGGCTGGCTCCATGCTGTCCCCGGCTCGTGCCACTTCGTCACCACCACCGCTGATCTTTACCTGCACTATGACCGCCCACGGGCTGCGGCCATTGACTCCGTCAATCCTCGTCTTTCCCCTGGTGGCCAGCTGGCCAGGGCCGTCAACTCACCTGGATTCCAGTCCTAGTTCTGGACCGAGAGTCTGAAGAAAGGTCTTGTCCCAAAGGTCACCTATCCATGTTCTCCAGAGACGCTGCCTGAACTGCTGAGTTACTATAGCACGTTATGTCCTTTTGTGTATTGTATAGCAACTACAGTTGTTTTTTACTACATACAATGATAATTCCTTACTCTGTTATCGTGGCAATTGGTAACACCAAACGCCCTTTGGTCGACTATAATGAGATCTGCATCAGACACAAGGTTCTGTTTACTTCTGTGTTTTCTTTCTTGCCTACAACATCTTCGATCCATTTTACCTTTCTTGCGTTTTTGTATGAATCCCCAAAATACCTTGATTCTTCTTTGTGTTCTTCAGCTCTACAATTCATCCCAAATATTAGATTCATTTGAGTCTAGTCATCTGTTTCCCTCCTTCCCTTCATCCCACAATGTGCTGCCACAAAAAGCAACACAGACCCAATTTTTGGCCAAAACTTCCCACCTCTTCTTTTGTATCAGATTACCTTGCGATTAAAGCACAGTGAACCAAATTTCCAATCTTACCATGGGAGATCACTGCAATCTGTCATTGTTATCAAAATACCATCAGATGATCCCTTGGTAAATGTTACAGTATATATCTTTTATGATTGCAACCTCCACTTCCTCTCTTATTTTCGGGCTGCAAAGGCACCAAGTGCGGGGCTTCAGGCTAAGTTCACCCCATTTCATGGAAAAATGGGAAAATTAGCCACAAGAGAAAAAAAAAATCCTTTCAACCTTAATTTTTTAATTGCTGCAGCTCTGATCTTCTACAATAGCATTCATTCCTCAAGAAGATCCCCAGAAATCCAGGACTGGTGCAGACTCACTTATCCATTGCCATTTCTTTAAGTACTCCTCAGAAGCTTCATTACTGCAAAAATCAGTGCAGAAATTGTGGATGGTTGAACTATGATATAGATACTGAATGCATTAGTAATAAATCCACTTTCTATGTACCTAATGACTTTAAATGCGCTTAAAGAAAATCCTACAATAACATTATCAACAACAGTTTTTATTCTAATTTCACTAAAATGATTAAGGGTTCGATATCAGAGAAGATCTGGCAAGATGTGTAAAGGGCCTGTCCCACTCTCACGACCTCAGCCGAGTTTGCCCTTGACTAATACTCGCGGCATGGTCGTCGCGAGGTCGTAGGTAGGTCGTAGCAGGCCGTGATGCTAGTCCTAGGTACTCGTGGCATCAAGTAGGTCGGGGCGTTTTTTCTAGCCTGATGAAAAATGTCCACGAGTTAAAAAGGTAGTGAATTAGGTCATGAAAGTGGGACAGGCCCATTAGAGCATGTGTTGGCAAGACAGCCATTTTCCTTCTAGCTGAGTGGGCAACTATGAATCTACTGTATCTTTGAGATCAGAATTGGCTGAGGGGGTGGATAAGCCAAAAGGGGAGTTGTTTTGCTCTGAAGTTGACTTTACACACAATCTGGCCCCAGTACTGGAACAGTGAAATCCACCCTTTTATCTTCAAAAACTGGCAGTCATTCAAGACATATTTATAACTGAACATTGGTTCCTAAACTAACATAAGGAAAGTTTTTACAAGACTCCTTTCATCAAATGAAAATATCTTCCTAAACTCCTAGAATAAGAAAAAAAATGAATGCTTCTACACTTGTTCAGCGATTTAAAAGCATCAGCTTAAACGTGCCATTAATAAAAATATATTGATTCAGTTCTTCTTGGAAAGGCTGCTGGGAAACATCTGTTTAAACCTGACCATTGATGGTTCAGGGGTATGGAGATTAACTAAAGGGCAGTTATTTAAGACATCTTGGGGCTAAATTGCTAATGTAGGACAGGGATACAAATCATCCTAATTTGAAGTGGGGGGCACCCTGTATTTGGCCTGTGTAGCTGAAAGACCCTTAGCTAATGTTTTTGGGGGATTTTCTGGTGTTGGATGTTCAATGTATTAACTAACGGACCAATAACTCAAGTTTCACTGTACCTTAACTGGTATATGTGACAATTAACTGACCTTGAAACCTTGAAATATTGACAATATTCTTGACATCTTCTTGACATTGAATGCAGCAGGAGTTGGAGCTTTGGATCGCCTTTATCTAGTCAAAAGGGAAAATACTTGACAATAATGTCACAGGTCCCTGTGGGGGACTTTCAGCAGGATGCGGTGGAGCTATTTTGTTTTCTCCATTTTCCTTCACAACCCCAGCCCCCCCCTCCTCTTTCCACACTCTCTAATAAAGAGAATGAGACAGTCTATTATAGAGTGAGGCTCCAAAATCAATGAGCAGGAACAACTAGGGATGAGAGTGGCAGGATGAATGATGATGAAATAGTCTCTGGTTAAAAAGGACAGTTTTAATCTTGTAGTTAGGGTGATATATAAGAAACTGTGTGGCTCATTAAGCCCACTCTGGCTCCCATTAGTCCAATTCCTATTTCCCTTTACCGCTGTTATTTATTCTCTCTCATCGTTTTCAATAGTCAATTCAACAACTAGAGCATTTTTATGGAGCTGGAATACTTGGGGAATACCCACATCTTAGCAGAGAGAATGTACAGACTGTATAGACTGTCAGAGGTCAGAATCAAACTCAACACATTGATGCTGTGAAGCATCTGAGGATTCTTTATCTCAGGGACCTGGTATTCAAAAAATAATTGAACAGCAGACATAACTTGTATGTTTAAGTAGCGAAGATGGCTTCCCTGTATATTGTGGAGATAGAAACATAGAAACATAGAAAATAGGTGCAGGAGTAGGCCATTCGGCCCTTCGAGCCTGCACCGCCATTCAATATGATCATGGCTG
The DNA here is from genome assembly GCF_010909765.2 of Amblyraja radiata. Classification (NCBI taxonomy): domain Eukaryota; kingdom Metazoa; phylum Chordata; class Chondrichthyes; order Rajiformes; family Rajidae; genus Amblyraja; species Amblyraja radiata. The sequence goes on along the minus strand of NC_045957.1, from coordinate 21,972,756 downwards.
ATCATCCAACTCAGTATCCTGTACCTGCCTTCTCTCCATACCCCTTGATCCCTTTAGCCACAAGGGCCACATCTAACTCCCTCTTAAATATAGCCAATTAATTGGCCTCAACTACCTTCTGTGGCAGAGAATTCCAGAGATTCACCACTCTCTGTGTGAAAAAAGTTTTCCTCATCTCAGTCCTAAAAGATTTCCCCCTTATCCTTAAACTGTGACCCCTTGTTCTGGACTTCCCCAACATCGGGAACAATCTTCCTGCATCTAGCCTGTCCAACCCCTTAAGAATTTTGTAAGTTTCTATAAGATCCCCCCTCAATCTTCTAAATTCTAGCGAGTACAAACCGAGTCTATCCAGTCTTTCTTCATATGAAAGTCCTGACATCCCAGGAATCAGTCTGGTGAACCTTCTCTGTACTCCCTATGTATTGGTAATGTATTGGGGGTATCCCTTGTATCTGTATCACGATACAATATATTTAAATCTTACTATCTCGAGCCTTCAATTAAATTGTCACAGAGCCATTTGCTGCCAGATTTCCAGAAGGACAATTTTGATGGGCTCTTTTTGGTCTCAATGAGATATCTCACCATCCACTCTGACTGTCAAGGGAAATCCAAGTGCACACACAAAAGATTTGTATTCTGTGACCCACGGAACTGTTATTGACTGTATTGAAAATTCAAGCAGTAAGGCTGTTGTATTCCAAGATAAGTGATCTTGTATGCCGATAATGATGGACTTAAATTTCACTGCTTTCTTTTTTGAAGGAATTTACTGCTAACTTTGTAAAAGCTATAAGGTTAGCGGGTGCAGTTTCTATTAGGGATCATGTATATTTCCAAGGACAAAACTTAAACCAATTTTTTAGATAAATGGCAGAGAATAACTAGTGCTCTTCAGTGACAGTTGCATTCGTAGGGGATTTTAACTTTCCCAATATTGATTTGGTATGTCATAGTGTAAAAGGTTTAGATGGGACAGAATTTGTCAAATGTGTTCAGGAAAGAATCCTCAGGCAATATGTAGAGTGCCCAACATGGGATAGGGCAATGCTTGATCAAGTCTTAGGAAATTGGGATGGCCAACAGGATAAGTGTTCATGGATCGGCCTTTAGGGACCAGTGACCACTGTTCTCTTAAGTTCATAAGTGATAGGATCAGAATTAGGCCGTTAGCCCATCAAGTCTACTCTGCCTTTCAATCGTGGCTGATCTATCTTTCCCTCTTAACCCTATTCTCTTGCCTTCTCCCCATAACCACTGACACTTGTACTAATCAAGAATCTATCTTTCTCTGCCTTAAAAATATCAATTGACTTTATATGTTTCAATAACATCACCTTTCATTCTTACAAAATATAGATTTAGCTGCTCATGGTAGAACAATCATCCCAAGTATTAACCTTATCAATGCAGGATCATTGCACGTGGATCCAGTGCAATGCACTTGGAATTTTACATGAAGTAAGTACATCTAGGATAGATAAACGCAGATGGGTAAGATCTCTATCTCCAATCCCCCTTCCTCATTCGCCCAACATTATGTGACCTTCAATCCAATTTGCCATTGAGTTCCTGTCAAGGCTAAGGTGGCATTCTTGAAAGTCTAGCAGTCTCCCAGCCTAGTTCCAAAATATTATTACATTATATGATTGGATTGCACAAGCTGAAATTAGAACAGATGTTACTGTAGATGTGGAGAAGTATAGAACTTGAGAATTTTTAAAATTTAACACCAGCAAAGGTCTAGCCACAAACGATTCAACATAAAGAAAAAACAAAATAGTTGGCAGAAAACATCATCATCTGGATAAAAAGGACTTCTGCTTCTAAAATGAAATGCTATTCGACAGAATATTTCCTATTGTAAAACAAAGAAATCATATAGTACAGAGACTGAAAAAGGGTAATGCCCCTGTCCCACTTAGGCGATTTTTTTTCGGCGACTACAGGCGATTAGGCTGTCGCGGGGTGACGCCTGTTGGCCGTGAGTAGTCTCCTGAAGTCGCCTAAAGAGTCGTAACGTTTTTCGGGTCGCTGCTGGATTTTGAAATTTTCAAAAATGTTCGCCGACTGTGGGCTTGACGTAGCTTGTCTTCTCCGGTTGTAGCCAGGTGACGTTGGTTGACGTCGGGTGCTGACTTCGGTGAATTCCATTGGCGACTACCTACGTCAACCGGCGACAGGTACCGGCGACTGAATTGTCTTCAGTTGTCTCCGACATGATCGTCGCTTGTCGTAGCTTGTCGCGGGTGGACGTAGGTTGACTTCGGTTGTCGTAGGTGTGGTCGTAGGTGGACATCCTAAGTCGCGACGATTGGGTCGTCGGTTGTCGGTAGCTTGCCGTAGCTTGACGTCGACTAGGTGGTATATTGTTGTAGACATTGTCGTAGGGGGGGTCCAGTCGCCTAAGTGGAACAGGCCCCTAAGCATCTTAAAAACTAATCCAAGTGGAATTGACTGGATTGGTTATGCGGATGTTAACAAACTCCACACTTTTTTTGATCATTTTTATTAATACAGTTTATAATGATGTAAGTTCAATTTTGGTGTTAGGACCTAGAATTTTGTGTTTTCTTGAATAAACTTTTTAATTATCTGACACAAAAAATAAAAGTGTTTTATAAAAATACAGATGGGCAAGATTTATTTTTTATAAAAATAAAAAAATATCAGTTTGATATGCTAAATTTTCAAATGAATATTTCTCTAGAAAAACCAAATGTCATATATAAGAATTATGGTTTCAGACCCCACCATCCCCCCAAAAATTGTTCTTGAACTCGTTTTCCAGACTTTAGCTTCTAATTTGTACTTGCTTGAGGTAGGTATAAACAACCTGATGCTGGGATCATGACCACAAAGTGTATGTGAGACAAAACACAGTAATAATATAATACTGTTAGAATCATTGCCTTTTTTAAAAATATTTTCAATTATTTGCTTAAAATATTGTAGTAATATCACTCAAGTATCCATTTCCTTCTGTTTGAGAACTGGAATGAATTCCATTCTCTTGGTGGGATATGTTCAACCAAATGTGTTGCACATTCTTTACATCTTTACATTAAAAGTGATTAACTTTCACTGTGTCAATATTCTCTTTTTGTGCCCTCTGAAAATATAAATGCCAACTTCAACTGTGCAAAACTAGCCCACTGTTGCCTTAATATTTATCATGAAAAAATTGTGATTCTTATTTTGTTTTTATAATCACATAGGAATATCAAGTTTGTAATACTAACCTATGTCCAGAACTGAAGAAGACCACCCCTTGGACCCCCTGGACACCTGTTAACATCTCAGACAATGGAGGTCATTATGAGCAGAGGTTTAGGTACACGTGCAAGGCACGCTTGGCTGACCCAAACTTGTTAGATGTTGGCCGTCAAAGGATAGAGATGCGCTACTGTTCCAGCGATGGATCAACAGGATGCTCTGCAGGGGGTGAGTAGGCTAATGAATTTTCGGTTTTAAAGTTATTTGACTTCCCTAAATCGTGAAATAATTGGGAACATTCATTGATTTAGTGTATCTGAAATGACAGAAAATGATCTTCTAACAAATTATATGAATCTGTGAACAACCCAAGTATATGGTTAGGATAAAGTTGCAGACACCAGAGTTCTTCACGAACAATGGGCATTATCAATACTGTCACTTAATATGCCCATAACGTTTCACTGTTTTTTTATTTAAAACGAGCTTATCTATGAATTAATGCCTCTGTTAAAGTGTGGACAGGTGTATAATGCAAAAACATGACAATAATTTAGTGCTAATACACTCCAATTATTTTAGGGCACTTGTTAACTAAAATCTTGACAGTTACAATAAAATTGATATGAGGGCATTTGCAAAAAAATAAGGAAGTCTTTGTAATTCTGAATCCTTCCAGTTGCAGTCTTCTGTTTCATGATCAACAGAAAGCAGTTTGAGCATTTTAGGCATGAGGGACACGAGAACAAATGCAGTTCATTCCTTTTAGAGAATGATGAATTATTAAATTACTAATTGGGGAACTGAAGTGTTTTTCAGCTCTCCTGTCCTTCAACTAATTGGCTATTTTGTATAAGTGAATGCAGAAACCAAACAACTAAAGTACAACCCAGGGAGAATCACCATCTTCGCCTTCATGGTCTTAGCCTAGTTTATATCCAGCAGGAACAAATTGATAGAAATTAAGAATGGAAATCTCTCTGGCTTTCCTTTTGAACCCATAAAACACGAGCTGATGAGAATTGTAGCAATACACCAACAACCTGGCTGATCTTGGCTAAATCATCACAGGCTTGTGACTGAGCCTGGCATTAGATTGGCACCTACAAGTATGCTCTGCACAAAATCAACTACACAAACTCTTATTGACTTGACTGTATATTTGCATTGGATATTAGAAACCATTGATGTGCTGAATTGGATACGAAATAGAACAGCTAGCAGGAGGAAATATTAAGAGGAGTTTGGTTATCGGATAATTGATTTACACTATGGGTGGTGAAACAAAAAACTTCAGTAGATCCCATCAGCAATAGATTGTAAAACTAATTTTCCAAAAATGACAATTAGATGAGATTAATATCACAATTATTTCATTACAAAACTCATTCCATCTGTCCTTATTTCCAAAATGTAGGTTAGTGCTGCTGACTAGCTAAAAGTTATATGGAGAATAGCTGGCTGTTAGCATGTTCTGAACTTATAGCATAGAGCAGCACAGGAATTGGGAAGCAGCTGGAGATCTGATGCATACATCCACCTTTGCATTCTGCTCTTGGACTCACCATCAATCTAAAAGTGTGGTGTAAATTACTGAGCCGAGCATCAGGCACACTTTATATGTGATCTGTTAGCTTTCCACAGCCACACCTGGCATACTCAGCACAGCCTCATTCATTCAAGCATGGTTGGCAATTTTCATTTAAAAGATATTTTGTATTTTTATTGTATATTTTAATTAAGAGGACAAATTATAACAAAATATTAAGAAGCAGGAGGCTATTTGGCCCATCAAGTTTATGCCAGTTGAGTAAGAGCTATTGGCATAATCTATCATATTGCAGCACTCTTGTCGATTTGCATGCCACAGTTTTTGAAAAGCAGGTTGAAGCTTTTTTTTTTGTGTGATTAGGGTTTCTGCAACCATCACTTTCAGGCACTGCGATTCTGTCACCCTTATCTCCTTTCTCATCCTCCTTTAAATATGTCTGCTGGTTTTTGACTATTCATCAAAGGGAAATAATTTCTTCACATTTGTCGATGACCTTTGTCATTTTACGCACTTATTATTGTCTCGTCTATCAAGGTGCAGTGAAAGGCTTGGTTTTGCATGCTATTCAATTAGATCAGATAATATTATACATAAATAAAATCAAGTTAAATTCAAGTACAACAGATAGAGCAAAGGGGAAGATACAGAGTGCAGAATGTAGTTCTCAGCATTGTAGCATATCAGTCCCATAGGCAGAGTCCAATGTCTGCAATGGAGTAGAGCTAAATCTGACAGTACTCTAGCTTATGGAAAGACCTTGTTCAGAAACCTGATAACAGAGGAAAAGAACTGTTCCTGAGTCTCATAGTAGCTTCTGTATCTTTTGGCCAACGGGAGAAAGGGAAAGGAATGACCGGGATGGGAATGTCTTTGATTATATTGGCTGCTTTTCCGAGGCAGTATGAAGTGTCGATGGAGTCAATGGTGGGGTGTCTGGTCTGTGTGATAGACTAGGGTACATCTGCAACTCTGCAATTTCTTGTGGTTTCGGGCATGAGATCTTCCTAAATTAAGTTGTATTGCAACCCAACAGTATGCTTTCTATGGTGCATCTTTAGAAGTTTGTAAGAGTCATGGGTACATGCTGAATGTCCTCAGTCTCCGCAGGTAGTAGATACATTGCTGTGCCTTCTTGGCTGTTGCATCAATATGGTTGGTCTGCGACAAATCGTTGGCAATATTGATGCCAAAGAACTTGGAGTTGTCAACAATTTCCACTTCTTCGCCTTTGATATTGATTGGGGCATGTACTCCACCACGCTTCCTGAAGTTGATAACTAGCTCCATCATCTTACTGACATTTACATAGAAAATAGGAAAATAGGTGCAGGAGTAGGCCATTCGGCCCTTCGAGCCGAATTTAGCGCGAGGTTGCTGTCCTGACACCATGTTACTAAGCATCCTGTCTACTTCCTATAGTCTATTTCATAATTGTTTATGATTTAGCCTATCCCAGTGGTGTAACCTCAACCACCTCTTTTCTAACCCAGGATTTTTGAATCTCCCCAGATGGCAACCATTTTCCAATCCTGGCAACATAAATTTCTCTGTAATGCAATCGCACCTTTCCTGTGCTTTAGTGACCAGATGTCTACACACAATTCTTGCCTCTGTTTTATCTCGCTCATACTTCTCAATTTTACTTCTGAGTCACGTGAGTGATTACGTGAAGAACCCCGCCAGGACGCATGCGTGCCATATCGCTTTCACGCTTGCGAAACGACAGGCGGGGTGGAGCGTTCCCCCGCAGCGGTAAGTTTGAAACCGCGACCTGCAGGTAAGTGATTTACTCTGCGGTAGTGTTTGTCCCCGCGCTGTTTTTACACGGGGGGGGGAAGCTGGACAAAATAGTGTCCACAAGTGCTGCGAGTGAAGCTGGCTGGGGAGGACCGCAAAGTTGCGGGAGCCAGCAGCAGCTGAAGGCACAAGCCCCGTAAGTGGGATCAGCTGTGCCGACTTTTGGTCCCGCGCCGGCCAGAACACCACGGCCGGGCGGGAGACTATTCAGAATGGGGCCGTCGACTTTGACAAGTCGGAACGGCAGGAGGCGGGGTGGAACGACGTTCCCCCGTAGCGACAGTTTATACCTGGACCTGCAGGTAAGTGAAACTGCGGTCTTTATTCTCCCCATACTGTTTCACAGGTGGGGAAACATGGAGAGCTGTGCAAACAACGGCAAGTTTTAAGCCTGAACCTGCAGGTAAGTGATACTGCAGTCTTTATTGTTCCCATACTGTTCTACAGGTGGGGGAAACATGCACAAGACAAAGAAGTCGACCAGAGCTGCGACAAAGCTGGCGGGGGAAGTTGCGGACACCAGCAGCGGCCGGCGGCACAGGAATCACCCGTAAGGGAACAGCTTTGCCCGACTTCTCCCCCGCACCGGCCAGATTAAACACTGCGTCTGGGCGGGAAGGCAAGAAGAAAACCAAAAGAGTCGTTGACTGATGAGTCCGACTTTGGGCGGCCAGCGACCGTGAGCACTGGAGCCGGTTGGAGCTGCTTATGGAGCCGAGCTCCAACATGGAAAAGAAAGTTGGAGCGGCTTATGGAGCCGAGCTCCAACATGGAAAAGAAAGTTGGAGCGGCTTATGGAGCCGAGCTCCAACATGACAGGCTCCGGGAGATGGAGTCTAGTCACTGTGGGCACTATGTAAAACCCACAGCAGCACCTCTTGTAGGGCTGCACAGTGCATCTCCCTCGTCAGAGGGGCGTACTGGGGGGTCAATTCTGGGCTGACCCTGCAGAGGGGTTTTGACGAACAAAACTACAAGTGTGCAGGAAGGCAAAATCTACTGGTCATGGTGTCCAAATACATACAGCCAGACCACGATGGACACCACTGCAAAAATACTTGGGACCAGGAAACGGCGCATCCCTGAATGTTCCAGTCGTGGAAATAGCATCTGGAAACATGTCGTAGCAGGACTTAGGAAAGCCCTGGGGCTTATAAAGGCGACAACATTAAGGATCTCCTACAGCCAAAGACAGCACCCTTATGCACCCACCAGCAGAACAAGAGAAGCTGGTGAAAGCTCAAAGGCCGGACATACAGGACAGCGGTCTTTTAGACCATAGCCCAGACCGGCCTTTCTGGAAGATGCGCAAACCCCCAACCCAAAAACAAACCCAGACACCGGCGCCTCAACCTCCATGAAGACCACACAGAAGAAGCAAACTTCCACTGGTAACAATGGAGGTAGGTGGTTCTGGTCCCTTACAAATTATAGGAAGAGTGGATAATACACACATTGGTGGGAGATTACACTCTTTTGGATATGGTGTATATTAACTACAGACACTTATATCCTAAGCAGTATCCAGGGATATACCATTGAATTGTGCAAAAAGGGTAATGGGTAAACCCAACACGATTGGCTGGAATACATTGTACTATATATTCAGTACAAAATGGGAACTGGTAACTGCTAAAGGACTGATTTCTAAAGGCTACTCCATGGCCAGCATCGACCTAAAAGATGCTTACTATTCAGTGCCTACACGGACTGATCACAAACGTTATTTAAAAAAATTCAACTGGATGGGGCAGCTCTGGCAGTATAGAGCTCCACCAAATACATAATCATATGATCATACTAATTGTGGGCAGAACTTTGGAGTTGGCCTAACTAGCTGTAACAGCCACCATACAATTGAGTGAAAACTGGGGTTATCATCCATCCAGTTAAATCTAAACTAACGCCTACCAACATAATGGATTATTTGGGGTTCACTATTGACAGCTCACATGTCGGTGACTTTACCAAAGGACAAGGCTACAGTCTTAACTGAGGCCTGCAACAACCCCACTGACATCAGTGAACCGTCTATCAGATTGGTAGCAAGTATAATTGGCATATAGTGTCTGCCTTTCCAGCCACACAATTTGGACCTTTGTATTACCAAAAATCTACAAAGGACAAAATATAAACACTCAAAGTTAATACTGGTCATTTCGACAGACCAATAAGCCACCAATCAAAGCTTATGGAATTAAAATGGTGGAGGGATAACATTCGGCATTGTTCCAACCCTATCGTTATCAGCAAACCCTTAGTGGTGCTACAAACTGATGCCAGTGCGCTTGGTTGGGGTACTACCAATTTCCATCTCCATCTGTGGAGGTAGATGAAAGGCACAGGAGGCATCATTATCACAGACACTGGGCATAAACTACCTGGAAATGTGGGGTGCGTTCTATGGCCTACAGTCATACTGCTCTGGGATAAATCACCAGCGTGTTAGACTACAGAGTGACAATCTGACTAATACAATTTGGTAATGGTGTATCCAGAGAAATATTGGAATATCAGCTACTTACCTACCAGGTAACCCAAAATTCAGTGACAGACATCAGGTCACGCAAATTCAATAAAATAAGACTTAATCACCAGTTACCAAACTGTGTTTCTTGGGAACCAGACCCTGGGACAGCAGGGACAGATGCTTTTCACTGCATTGAGGGGGCAATTGTTTATCTATGCATTCTCTCCTTATCTGCATCATCAGTCGGGTATTACGAAAAATACAACAAGACTCAGCGTCTGTTAATTGGTAGTGCCGATTGGCCTACTTAACCATGGTTCCCTGTGATACTCAACATGGGGTTTAACCATGCATCACCATCCTGAAACAACCAGATTATTGGTTCATCCCGTAACAGGGGAACCCATCCATGTCAAAAACAACAAACCTATCAATTTGTAGAGTCTAAAGAAACCTCTACTGCAACTGGGACTGGCGGACCGAACATTGAACATTATCTCAACGGGCCACAGACAGTCCACCAAAAACTATATCTGGTATACATCAGGAAATGGGAGATATATTGTCACAGAAACAACATCACCTACAGTTTGATGAACATAACGTCTGTTCTCGAATTCCTGGCAGGCCTCCATTATGATGAGGGGCTCAGTTACAGTGCCATTAACTGCGCCAGAAGTGCCCTATCAACATATCTATGGTGAGGATCAGAGCGTCATTCTGTTGGGACTCACCCCTGGTAACCAAACTTATGAGGGGAATTTTTAATATCTATCCCCCAAGAACCAGGTACTCTCTAAATGGGATATGAGTATTGCCCTAACGTTGCTAAGGAATTGGTCTCCAGCAACAGCTCTGTCCCTGCAAAGACTGGCGCACAAAACAGTCATGCTGATGGCTTTGGTCACGGCACTAAGGGTACAGTCGTACAGAGGTTAAGGCTGGACTATATGACTTCTTCAACAGGAATATAACGTTTCATATTACGAATTAGTCAAACAGAACAGACCGGGATCATCAGGCCTCAAAATAGAATTTAGGGATTACCCTACAGATATCGTCTCTGTATAATAAGACAATTATTGTTCTATATGGAGAACACCAAAAACATCTGAGGCTATGAGATGGCACTACTAATCAGTCACAAACAAACCCACAAAAAAGTGTCGGTTCAAACTATTTCCAGATGGCTGAAACAGGTTTTAACAATAGCTGGGGTGGATACTAACATATTCAAATCTTATTCCACCAGAGCTGCAACTACATCGGCAGCTATGGAGTTGGATTTACCAATGAACCAAATCCTTGAGACAGCAGGATGGATCAGGGGAAAATGTTCCAACTATTCTACCACAAACCAGTAGTTAAACTGGAACTTTGCAGAGCCAATTTTAAGTTCTGTAATATAATTTCACCCCATAAATAGGGGCTATAATTTGTTGTTAACAATTTATCATGGATTTCAATGTTGGATTCATGTCTAAACATGTTAACACAATTCCTCCCAGTCAATTAAGGCAGATGTGATGCATGGACTCGTTTCCACGGCATGAAATCACAGAGCTTTGAAATCTTCACGTAGTCACTCACGTGACTCCGAAGTAAAATAGTAAGATTAAACGAGAACTTACCAGTTCGAAGTTTGATCGTTATTTTATGAGGAGTACGTTGAGGGAATACGTGCCCTCCGCTCCCACCCTTGATCATATACTCAACTGGTATTTTCTTCTCTAATCTTACTATGTTCAGTCATTACAGTTATCTGTGATTTCACACCGCTGCTTTGAAGAATGACACGCATGCGTCCTGGCGGGGTTCTTCACGTATTCCCTCAACGTACTCCTCATAAAATAACGATCAAACTTCGAACTGGTAAGTTCTCGTTTAATCTTACTATTCTCGCTCATTCTTTGAGATACAGCCTGGAAACAGGGCCTTCAGCCCACTGGGTCCACGTTGACCAATGATCACCTGTACACTAGCACCAGCCTAGTCACACTAGGGACAATTTAAAATCTACCTACAAACTTGTACAACTTTGGAGTGTGGGAGGTACCCAGAGAAAACCCATGTGGGCATAGGGAGAATGTACAAACTCCGTACAGACAGCAACCATGGTCAAGATCGAACTCGGGCCTCTGGCGCTGTATGGCTGCAATTCTACCGCTGAGCTATTGTGCCTGAGAACCTCAGACCTCAGTGAGAGGTTGAAGATGTCTGCAAAAACTCCAGCCAGTTGGTCTGCACAAGTTTTAAGAGCACAACCAGGTATACCATCAGGTCCAGGCACTTTTCGAGGGTTCACCCTCGTGAAGGGTCTTCTGGTGTTGGCCTCTGTGACTGAGATTGTAATACCATGACACGATTGCAAGTTTAGGGCAGTCATTTAAAGTTAAGATGTATCCCAACCTCTTCCCATAAATGGTGGTGAATCTTTGGTGCAATAATAAATTGAAAAGGAGAGCTGGTTTTGTTTATGATGCCACAGCTGAGGATGGATCTACAGGCCTTGGATTGTTATAGCTGTCCTTAAGATTTACAAATTTCTCCAGACGACCACCCTCAGCGACTTGTAGGAGTTTCTCTGCTTTATACTTTTGATGCTGCTTGTTCCACATATTAAATGAGCCTAGCTATATGTGTTATGGTGATTACCTACAGCATATGACGTGTTCCAAAGCAGAATAATATTTAGGTTACTGTCTTGTTTTCGAAGATTCTTTTTCAGGATATTTTACTTTGACTACCTGATGAAAAGAATAAGTTTTAATTACCATTGATTTAAAATGGTAGATATTACAACAACATCAGTACTTTGGCTGCAACTTATTGTTTTCTCCATAATGTCCTCTTAGTCCAGCACTGAAATAAGCTTAAACCAGCAGTGATATCTACTGCTATGATACCTGTGCTATGTGGTTGACTACCTGTGAAGTCCAACAGGACTGCAAGTTGTCCATATTTTCTAACTCTCAGTAGGCTGACTAATCAGCCTGCTGATTCTGCACCAGGTTAAACCAGACACAAGTGCAACAGTTTTATTTAATCACTGGGAAAAAAACAACCAGGGGAACGGTAAGTAGACCTTTTTGTTTGACTTAATCCAATGAACTCGTATGTACTTGATTGTTACGTGTGTATTTCAGCCAGTTTTAAATTAAAATATTTAAAAAATGTTTAGGAATGTTTGTGAAAACCTGTTCCTGTGAAATATTGGCTCTGCCATAATTTTCTTTTATCAATAGGGAAGCAATTTACTGTATCGGGGCTGCCTGCTGCACCCATGTAGAACTCATTGATTTCATTAACTTCCACACTGCCCTTAAATTGACGTACTGTCTCTGACACTTCTCTCCCCTTTCTTGATCTCTCTATCTCCTTCAGAGGGGACATACTATTGATTAATATCTACTACAAACCCACTGACTCCCAGTTATCTAGACTATACCACCTCCCACTCTGCCTCTTGCAAAGACGCTATCCATTACTTTCAATTTCTCTGTCTCCATTGCATCTTTCCCAAGATGAGGCTTTCCATTCTAGGACATCCAAGATGCCCTCTTTCTTTAGTTTCTCCCCTGTTGCATTGGTGGATGGATCCCTCACCTGTGTCTTATCTGTGTCCTGTAGTTCTGGTCTTGCTTCCCCTTCCCCCAGACGAAACAATGATACAGTTCCTCTGGTCCTCGCCTTTCACCTCACTAGCCTCTTCAACACATCATTGTCTGACATCTCCGCCAACTACAACGTGATCCCGCCAGCACCAGTCACATCTTTCCATTCCCACCCCTCCACTTTCTGCAGAGACCGTTTCCTCTACAATTCCTTGGTTTGCTCGTTCTTTCCCACCCGAACTACCCCCTCCCTGGGTACTTGCCCTGCAACCGCAGGATATGTAACAGCTGTCCCTATACCTCCTCTCCCCCATCCATCCTGGGACCCCAGCAGTCCTTCCAGGTGAGATAGAGATTCACGCTCACCTCCTCTAATCTCATCTGCTGCATCCGGTGTTCCCAATATGGCCTCCTTTAAAATCAGCAAGACTTGGCAATCATTTTGCCGTGCATATGCATTCAGTTTGCCAAGGCGTACTGAATCTCCTGGTTGCTAACCATTTTAACTCCCCTACCCATTCTCATACTGACCTTGCTGTCCTGGGCATCTTCCATTGCCAGAGTGACTTACTTACTTACTTACTGCCTATTATGCCTCCTGGCATGTAGGGCAGCAATGAAGGTCCTCCACTCCTGTCTGTTCTGGACTAGCTTCTGGACACTACCCCGGTCTGGTCCATTGGTTTATTTTCCTATTGCCAGAGTGAGGCCACACGCTAACTGGAGGAACAGCGCCTCGTATTGCGCTTGGATAGTTACAAGGTAATGGTATGAACATTGATATCTCCAATTTTAGATAACTACCTATAATCTCACCTCCATTTCCCCATCCCCCCACCCTGTCCCTGTCCCACCTGGACATGCTCCCATTTATCCCCTTCCCTTCCAACTATATTCCTTCCCCTGATTTCCCAATTCACACTCTTCTATCCATATCTTACACCCATTTTTCTTTTAATCTCTGGCCTTTATCGAACCATCTGCCTATCAAAACCCCCTCCCTCACTTGTATCCACCTATCACTCACCAGGTTTTGTCCTGCCCCTCCTCTCTTCCAGCTTTCTTTTGTTCCCATAACTCCTTCCCCCACCATAATCAGTCTGAAGAAGGGTCCTGACTGGAAATGTCACCTAACCATGTTCTCCAGAGAAGCTTCCTGACCTGCTGAGTTACTCCAGTGATTTGTGTCTTTTTTATGTGAACCGGTCATCTGCAGTTCCTTTTTTTCCTGATTTTTATTTTTGTTGCCTGAATTTAGGACTTTGGTTCTATGACTTTATTCCCTTGTTTCTTAAAGGGTTTTCTGGAAGCATCTTACGGTATGGCAGATTTTCTGCTTACGCAGTTAATGGGGCTTGGTCTGCCTGGCTGCCATGGACACAGTGTAGCAGAGACTGCAGCCGAGGAATTCGAAGCCATAAACGAATGTGCAATAATCCCGAGCCAAGGAATGGAGGACTTCCCTGTCTAGGACAATCGATGGAATACCAGGAGTGTAATATCATGCCCTGTCCAGGTACATTCTGCTCCTCTGGTGCCATAAAAAGATATGAATGCAACAAATTCAAATTACTGTTTATAAATTAATCAAATATTTCTAGTCTGTGATTATATCATTTTGCCTGTATACTCTACTTTAAGAGGGGGTCAGGGGGGTTACATTTCCTGTGGTTGCAGGGTAAGTAAAAATGTGCTCATGTCGACAATGCTAAATATTATTATGATGATATTAATCTTTCTATTGCTTGTGAAATCTAAAATATGTATATAAGATTTGTGCGAAATTCTTCACATTTTACCATTTCCACCTCTACTACCCTGAAAGATCACACTCTTTTGTCTACCTTAGACATGTGAAGGATTAAGTGAACCATGTTGATACTCTAATCCCTGAGCAATCAGATGAGTTGCTTGTGTTCATATGCAAAGGTAGAATAAAAAGATTATTAACTAGCTTCACAGTTTGCAGCTATACATCCCTCTTGAAGATGTCTCCATTGTCTCCCTCCCTCCATGATCTTCAGAGATGCTGTCTGAGCCGCTGAGTTACTCCAGCATTTTATATCTATCAAAGGATTATTTTTACATTGGTATTATTATTTCATTACCTATTATTGGAATAATTAATTATTCCAAGTAACAATCTGCCTGTCAGGGAACCCCTTCAGTTTTGGAACTATTAAAGCATGTAGAATACAGCAAACATCTGTTTATGTTGGTGTATTAGAGGTGATCATTTCTCATAATGAATATTCCATAGATAGTAATATTTATTTAATTATATTTTGACCCATCAAATCTACTTTTATATGACAAAGGTTTTTTTTAATTTGCCTGAAAACAGAAATTGTTTTGCCTATCATTAGTTTAATTTATGAGTATTTCTTCTCTGCTGCTTCTTGCTATTGCTACTGATTGTTGCTTCAGATACTGCTTCTCCCATGCCTTACAATGATCTATAGTTGGCTAGCTATTCCAAGCTGCTTATCTAAAATGCATGAATTGTACCTAGACACTGGTCTATTTATAACAGGCGCTTGCAAGTTCTTGATCTTTTGACAAATTCTGGCATGAAATAAAAGAATATTAACGTTACCAGTTGCAATGATGGAAGATTAAAAAAAATTCGAGGCTTATTTTTGATGAGATGTTGTAATGGAATGGAACACGATTTAATCTAATCCAGGATCAACCTTCTGACCGTATACTGCGGCTGTGCTCTGCCATCAACCTTCAGAGAATCTGGGACCTGTGTTCATCTGAAATGTATTTTTTTCATCAGCCCAAGCTAATATTAAATAAACTGAATCCCAGATGTCACATTCTTAAAATTTTGACATTAACACTTCTGTTCCGTGATTCAAACAATATCCTACATCTGCCACAATATGTGAAGAAAATACACATAGGAATCAGCTTCCAGCTCCACAGGAATAATTGAAAAATTATCAGTGGCTTGAATGAAAAATATCTACAAAGAATTTGGCAGCCCCCAATTGATGCTGCGATGTGAGCTTCACTCTCACTGCAGTTAGTGTCTGATTAAATGCACAATCTGCAGACTGACTTCTATAGTCTACAGCCTGCCATTGCATAAAACATTGCTTGAGAAAAGACAGTGCTTCGGATTTACATATGCACGTTAATATAGTCCCCATTTTCTTTAGACACCAATTTGCAGCATTCTGAATAGAACAAATAACAGCAATTTGTATAACTGAACGATTCCCTCATCATATAAGCAGAATGGGTCCAATTCAGAGACAAAATTCACATCTTCCTGCCACTTGATAGGAGTTATCAATTCCTTTATCCCTTCATTTCCGATCTGTCTTTATAAATCCCTTCTTGTAGTTTAAGAATTGTTATTGCTCTATTGGAGGCATTGTCCACTCTACTGAATGTCTCCTTGTATTTATAAAGGATATATTGGAGTTGTTTGGCAATGTGATAAGGCTGCTGGTGATGTTTTGCAAACATTCATTACAGAATTCTGAGCATGGGTGGCAGACTGTCCCTTGGATGTGGTGATGGCAGAAGTAAAATCATTTTCATGTGAATGTGCAAATGTGTTTTTGTAGTTAAGGTATAAAGTTACGAATGAATGCTTTGAACCTGACCAACAGAAATAACACTACTTGTATGTTTTCGTAATGTGCATTAAACATTTAAGGCATCAGGTCCACTTGTTTGTTAACTGTTATGTTTTCTTCCGGCTGAACTGGTGCAGTGCAAGACCATATCTTAGCTGAATGTCCTTAAGGGGAAGGCTTTAAAATGGTGCATTTGACACAAATATAACATCCCTCCAGGTCATTTGCTTTCTATAGTCATTACATAACCTTTTTTTCTGAATTTTGTTTTCAAAAATGTGTCTGAGTGGAATAAAAGGATGTAATAAATAGGAGCATGAGTTGGCCATCCATTCCTTTGGGCCATTCATCGATCATGGCTGATCTTCTGCTACTATGACAATTTTCCTTGATTTCCTTAACATCAAGCAATGCCCTGAATTAAATCAATTCTCTGGGATAGAGAATTGCAAATGTTCAACATGTTCCTATACCTGCCGCAAATAGCCTCCCCCATGTTCTCAAACAGTGCCTCTGATTAGACTTCTTATTCACGGTAAACATCATCCTGTATGTAGCCTGACAAGCTCTATAAGAATTTTCTACGTTTTGCTTGGCGCTCCTTTCATTCTTTTCAACTTGAGTGACAACATTTGGTTCCCTTGGCTACATTGTTGCATCATTCTGATCACCTACAATTGGGCTTATTGAAGCTGAAGCCAATAAAAGCATAACTCAGTATGATTATTTGCCCACTGAAATATTTCTAAACTACTATGCAAGAAATCCAAAATAATAAAAACTGGAAATACTCTGCCGGTCAGAATGCATGTATGGGAAGAGGGATTATTATGATTTTTCAGGTCGCAGATACCTCATCGGAATAGTTATTGTTTTTTTGTTTTTTTAAGTGGATGGTGGCTGGTCCTGTTGGGCATCTTGGTCCAAGTGCTCAGTTACCTGTGGAGGTGGACATTACATGAGGACTCGGTCCTGCAACAATCCTGCATCTGCCTATGGCGGAGACATCTGTCTGGGTCTGCACACAGAAGAAGCGTTGTGCAACACACATCCTTGTCCAGGTAGGGAATGTAGAATACCTCAGGAGACTCTTAAATACCATTATGGATTCTTTTGGCAATTTGACAAATTATCTCCAAAAATGAATTCTGTGCAAACTTGCGATGATAAGCAAGTAGGTTTAATGGCCAAGTATTCACATACAAGGAATTTTTTTTTTAACATTTTTTAAAAAATAATATTTTTATTAGAAGTAGACATATTATAAAGTATAGTTACATATTATAGTAAAAAAACTTTTCATATACATCAGTCATACATTATTAACATTTTCAATTGTCGATTACTTCTGCTTCTAGTGGAGTTTTTTTATATAGATAGAAAAAGAGAGAAAGAGAAAAGAAAGTTACAAATATCAAAAAAACAGAATAGGTGGAATGGATTACTTATAATACGTCATTGGAGATAGGTTCGTAGATTATAAAGTATAACTTTTCATCTACTCCTGAGTTCAAGTTTCAGTTGGGTTTTCGTGCTGGGCCAGTCTATCCCTTCAGATAATTAATGAATGGAGCCCATATTTTAACAAAAAGTTCTTGTTTGTCCATTAAGACAAGTCTAATTCTTTCTAGATATAGGGTCTCCGACATTTCCATTGTGGGGGTTAAAGGGCCTTTCCAAAATTTTAATATTAATATTTTCCCGGTTATTATACTGTAGTCAAGGAAATTTCTTTGGCTTGTTGTGAGTGTTAAACTTTGTTCTGATATTCCAAGTATTATTCATTTTGAGTCTGGATCCAGTTTAGTATTAATAACTTCTGAAATTATTTCAAAAATATCAGTCCAGAAATGTTTAATTTTTGTACAATTTGCAAACGTGTGTGTTAAATTAGCCTCTGGATGTAGACATTTATCACAAATAGGAGAGATATGTGGGAAGATTCTATTTAATTTTATTTTGGAGTAGTGTAATCTATGTAAGACTTTAAATTGTATTAAAGCATGTCTGGCATTTAACGAACATTGATGTATATGTTGTACACTTTCGTCCCACATATCTTTAGTTATAGGGTGACCTAATTAATTTTCCCATGTGTATCTATATGGTTCCATCGGTGGTACCTCGTTGTTTAGGAGGGTGTTATAAATATAAGCTATTAATTTTTCAGTGTTAGAATGCTTGTTCAAACATTCATCAAGGATTTCTGGTTCCCTAGTCCTGTAGACTTGTGTATTAGATTTAACATAATCTCTAATTTGTAGATATCTGAAGAAATTATTTGAGTGCAGTCCATGATTCTGTTGTAACTCTTGAAATGAAAGAAAAGTGCCTTTCCTATAAAGGTCCAATCTTTTTAATTCCATAATTTTTCCATTGTGTGAAACCCCTATCCAATAAGGATGGCTTGAATAAAGGATTATTTACAATGGGAAGGCATAGTGATATATTATTCAATTTTAAAGCTTTTTTTAATTGTTTCCAAATTCATATTCCACTATGTATTATGGGGTTTTCCTTATATGTTTTTTGTGCAGTTTTGTGGGAGCAAATATAATCAGACCAATTTCAAAAGGTAAACAGTCTTCCTTTTCCATCCTTAACCAATCTGGTTGTTGATCCATTTCTTCCAGCCATAAATTCATGTTTTTAATATGGACTGCCCAGAAATAAAACAAGAAATTTGGCAAAGCCAAACCTCCATTAATTTTTGACTTACATAAATGTTTTTTACTTATTCTATGATTCTTATAATCCCAAATAAAACTTGTAACAATGGAATCGACTTTTTTGAGAAAAGTTTTTGGGATATATATCGGGATTAATTGAAATAGGTACAGTAGTTGCGGTAAGAAGATCATTTTTATAGCATTAATTCTACCAAGCATTGAAATGGGAAGTGTTTTCCAGTATTGAATATTCTTGTGTAGTTTATTCAGTAAGGGTGGAAAATTTAGTTTAAATAAAAGGGTATATGTCTTAGTTACGTAGATTCCTAAGTATTTAAGTTTATCTTTAACTATTTTAAAAGGGGATTGTTGTAATGTATGTAAATTGAGTTTTGTTATTGGCATGATTTCACTTTTATTCCAGTTAATTCTATATCCTGAAAACTGACCAAATTAAATTTAATAGATTTGGAATACTAGTTTCTAACTTTGTAATATATATTAGTACATCATCTGCATATAAAGACATTTTATTCCTTGTGTCTCTAGTGTTGTATCCGTATATTCCTGGATGGGTTCTAACGCTTTCTGCTAATGGTTCAATTACAAGAGCAAATAATAGTGGGGATAGTGAACATCCTTGTCTACAACCTCTAGAGAGATTAAATTTAGTTGATAACATTTGGTTTGTTAATATTCTAGCAGTTGGATTAGAGTATAACAATTTAACCCATGTACAGTACTTCTCTCCCAATTGAATTTGCCTTGGTGCTCTGCCCACAAGTAACAACATGACATACAGTGACAGTTACGATGATGACTATAACTTGGGGAAATGTGCAGAATGTTAAATAGTGTTTGTATTTTTTCCTGCAGGATGGAAGAGTGGTAAATTATAATGTGTAAAGTTCCAGTCTGTATTAAAACATTTACTAATGAAGTGAAACATTTATTACATAATAGATTTTAAAAAATCTATTTGACTGTTGTTATAGTTACTATTAGAGTCCAATCATTGGTGATGAAATGTAATTTCTAATATATATATCACAGGAAAAACTATATTTGAACATAATATAATGAATTATAATATATTGTGAAATATAGGATAGCTGTCTGGTGGAAGTATTTAACTGGTGTCTCTTGTATTCACCAGGATAATCAGGTATTTGCATGAGTCAATCCAATATGATTTACAAGTGCTCAAAGCCAGGAGGGAGATTTTCAGCTGATAGAAACAGCCTAATTTAGGAACATTTGTGAAGATTTTTGATGGGATTAATCATTCCTAATCAAAATGGTTAGATCATATTGTGTCTCCATTACTCCTTATTTTGTTCCATAGTAAATAGAGATGAAGCGCTTAAACTCTCAGTTAAATGTTTCAGAATTTCAGTAGGTAAATTATGGTCCGTTATTTAATGTTTGAAGGTGCCATCGGTAATCTAAGAATGTTTATTTATCATTTTCTCTTCCTTTTGCAGATAACTGGTCAGAGTGGTCAGCATGGTCAGAGTGTGAAGGGCCAGGTTCACAACAACGTATTCGTCACTGTAAAATATTATTTCCAGTGGGTTTCCAGTGTTCGGAGAACAGCAGTGAGAGCCGAGCCTGCGCTTATGATTCCAATCTCATTCCAGGTATGTATGCTGGCTAAATGCAGGCAGGAAGAGGTGACTTTAGAATTACCCAAGCCTTAATGGAAAACCAATCCATATTTTTTGTTTATAAAGTCAAATATTCATTTATCTCACCGCTTTATCATTTCTGGGGGTGATATTTAGATTTGACATGGATGCAATCAAGCCTCTTCGTTGGATGCACACTAAATTTCTCATTTAAGTGCAGTGGTACTATGATAGAAAGAAACAACATTCAAGATGACCAATACTGATCCAGCAAATCTTCTACGTCCAAAAAAAGATTTTCCAACATTGTGCAAATGAATATTGATTTATTTTTGAAGCGGAATGCAATTTCACCATTCTCTTCCTGTTGTGAATCTTGTTTGTACAGGTCAGCAGTTTTTGCCAAAAGCATGCTTAATGAGATTGTTCCCTGTTCAATGCTCATTGAGTACAATGCCAGGGATAATTAGTTACTCTTGTTCTGAAGCACTTTGCACTGGGGACTTGCAGCTTGGTCTTTATTTCATTGGCACAGCTTGAAAAGGCCAGTAGCTTACTTACCATTGCACATCCTTCCTAGCCTGATTCACCACTTGTTCCATGGACTGTTGATCCCTGGTCTCCAAATCAGCATCTCCTTTGCACCCCCACAGTCTGTCCCACCTCACCTCACTACCTCCATTGATTAAACACCAGGCCCACAATTCACCATTTGCCAACTTGCTTGCCCTGACAATCCAGGATCCCAATACATAATTCCCCCCAAACACGCAACCCACACCTCTTAATTTGACCCATTGTAGATGTCAAGGCAGTAATAGGCCAAGTCAACGTCAACCATATTTCAAGGGTTTACCAGACATCTGTCCCCCCTATTGATGACTCCTTTGTTATCCATAAATCCTGGGCCCAAATCTGCATCGGCCCATTTCTCTTTATGCACTTGGCACTGGGTGAAGAAAAGATCTCTGGGCCTCAGTGGTGTGCTATGCCTACGGCCCGAGCTGCTAATGAACCTCAAACGGCAGTCTTATGACCAGAACAGTTACTGGCAGAATGACTTATTAATGTCAACGTCATACAGCACAGAAACAAGCTCTTTGGCCAAACTTGCCCACACCGACCATGATGCCACACCCTACACTGATCCCACCTGCTTGCTTTTGGCCCATAATCCCTATAAATACAAGAGACAAAATGTTGATACAGTGCTGTGAAACTTACATACATAGAACAGTACAGCACAACAACAGGCCCTTCGGCCCACACTGTCTATGCAGAACACAATGTTAAGACCATCACTTGTCTACCTGCACATAATCCATATTCCTCCATTCCTTACATATCCATGTACCTATCCAGAAGTCTTTTAAATGCCGTACTCTGGCAGCCAATGAAGGATACACAATATCTTGGGACGGTACTGTGGCACCGTGACAGATTTGCTACCTTACAGCGCTTGAAACTAAAGTTCATTCCTGGCCTCGGGTGCTCCGCTGGGTCTATCTTACTGTAGTGTGGGGTGGAGCTGGTGTGATAGGATTCCAGAGTGGAGGGGGAAAGAGAAGGTTCCCAAGGTCGGGTTGGGCTTGAGTCTCTTGCGCTGTGGGGCAGCATTTGCGGAGGCCAGTTGGGCTGCAGGGCTGCAAGTCTTTGAGGTGGAGGGGAGAAAACCCACACTGTCACGATGCTCCAAATGCAGCCTAACCAAAGTCCTATAAAGTTTCATCCTAACTTCCTGACTCTGATACTCAATGCCCCGACCTATGAAAGCAAGCATACCATACAACTCCGCTGTATAGTTTGACATTGTATTATTGAAAGTGATATTACGCACAGGGAGTAGAGGTCCAGACTAATTTGTTCACCAGACATTTTAGCAAAAGTCTCACAGCATTGATGAATAAAGGGATTTTTGGCTTTCATGACTCTCTGAAAGTGGCAACACAAGTAGACACTAGAAAAGAAGGCATATGGTAAGCTTGCATTCATTGAATATAAGAGTCAGGAAGTCATGATGCAGTTTTATAAGATTTTAATCAGGCGGAGTATTTCATGCAGTTCTGACCACCCAATTATGGGAAGATTGTGGAGGTTTTGAAAAGGGTGTAAAGGTGGTTTACCAGATGATGTCTGGATTATCTACAGGGATAGGTTGTATACACTTGTATTGTTTTATCTGGAAGGCCAGAGGTTGAGTGGCATATGTAGGATAGAAACATCAAACACTAGAGGGCATAATAATAATAATAATAATAATAAATACTTTATTGATCCCCTCAGGGAAATTCAGATGTCCAGAAGCTCCCAACCAACAAACCCACAGATTCAAAACGAACGCAGACAGAAAATACATAGAATACAATGTGGACACTACCTGAGAGCAATAAATACTTAAAAAGACCAATAATTAACAGTTAAAAATTAATAATTGCAAAATGCATCCCCCTACAGCCTAGCGGTCCGAATTATAAAATCTAATGGCTGCAGGGGTGAAGGATCTCCTGAACCGCTCCGTTCTACAGGGCAGGGAGAGGAGCCGGTTGTTGTTCCGAGTGCTCTTTTGACTCTCCAGAATTATATGGAGGGGATGCCCGGGGTTTTTCAGGATGACCTGCACCTTGTGCCTCATACGCCTCTCAAGCACCTCCATCCCAGAGTCTACTCTCCCCTCCAGCACTGAGCTAGCTCGTTTAACCAGTTTGACCAGCTTCCTATTGTTTTTTGCACTAATGCTGTTGCCCCAGCAGACAACAGCGTAGAAAATAACGCTTGCGACCACTGTGTTGTAAAACATGTGCAGCATATCATTACACACATTGAAGGATTTGAGCCTTCTGAGGAAAAAGAGTCTGCTCTGGCCTTTTTTGTAGAGGGAGTCAGAGTTGACAGACCAGTCCAGTTTGTTGTCAAGGTGTACTCCAATGTATTTATATGTCTGCACCACCTCAATGTCAGCCCCTGCAGCGTTGACCGTCTGAAGGGGGAGCTTGGACCTGCCAAAGTTAACCACCATCTCTTTAGTCTTTGTTGTGTTCAGGGTGAGACAGTTCTCTTCACTCCAGGCACAAAAGGCACTGGTCAAGTTCCTGTATTCCTCCTCCTGCCCGTTCCTTACACATGCCACAATCGCTGTATCATCTGAGTATTTCTGTACGTGGCATGTGTCAGACTTATAGTTAAAGTCTGCTGTGTACAGGGTGAAGAGGAACGGGGCCAGAACCGTTCCCTGTGGGACTCCAACATTGCACACCACTGTGCCAGACACACTGTCCCCCAGCTTGACAAACTGTGGTCGACCCGTCAGGTAGTCGTATATCCAGGAGATAAATGTGGAATCCACCCCCATCTTCTTAAGCTTGTCATTCAGCATAGGTTTAAAGTGAGAGGGGCGGAGTTTAAAAGAGATGTATGGGGGCAAGTATTTTACACAGAAGGTGGTAAGTGCCTGGAACAAGTTGCGGGGGATAGTGGTGACGTCAATTATGATCGTGGCATTTAAGAAACTTCTGGATAGGCATATGGATATTGCAGGGAATGGAGGTATATGGATATTGTACAGACACTGGTCTATTAGCTGGTCTTGGCACTCCATTAATATGCTGCTGAATACCTAATTTAAACCATGCTGCTCTGAAGAGAATTTGAGCAGTATTGAGAAGCATTGCTCCATAGGAGATTGTATGAAAAACAATCACAAGCTATTCCAAGTAGCATTTTACAGCCTTGGGGAGTGAGTTATGAGTTGTCTTTCTTTGAGCCACAAGCAGGACCATGTTGTATGCTTGAAATCAAATTTCTGGTCAACCCATTGTACAGAAACCAAATGGAAAACAAGTAGTTCTGCACTGACCATTTGTATAATACGTCTGTAGGTTCCTCCAATAAAATGCTACATCTGCACAATACTAGCCATTCACTCTCATGCTAATGCAGATGTTGAGTAATTGATATTTAATTTGAAATTTAGACAGCAAAGTTACTTGAAATGGAGTATTAAAAATACATACACAAATCAGTAACACATATTGATGGTTAGATCTTAAAGCAGATACCTAGTTATTCTCCACACTCTATATGTGGGAACATCTCTGGTCATAGAAACATAGAAAATAGGTGCAGGAGGAGGCCATGTGGCCCTTCGAGCCAGCACCGCCATTCATTGTGATCATGGCTGATCATCCACAATCAGTAACCCGAGCCTGCCTTCTCCCCATACCCCTTGATTCCGCTAACCCCTAGAGCTCTATTTAACTTAAATTCATCTAGTGAATTGGCCTCTACTACCTTCTGTGGCAGAGAATTCCACAAATTCACAACTCTGGGTGAAAACGTTTTTCTCATCTCAGTCTTAAATGGCCTCATCTTTATTCTTAGACTGTGGCCCCTGGTTTTGGACTCGCCCAACATTGGGAACATTTTTCCTGCATCTAGCTTGGCCAGTCCTTTTATAAGTTTCTATAAGATACCCTGTCATCCTTCTAAATTCCAGTAAATACAAGCCCAATCTTTCCTCATATGACAATCCCGGGGATTAACCTCGTGAACCTATGCTGCACTGCCTCAATAGCAAGGATGTCCCTCCTCAAATTAGGAGACAAAAACTGGACACAATGCTGCAGAAGGACCTCTTTACTCCTATACTCAAATCCTCTCATTATGAAGGCCACCATGCTATTAGCTTTCTTCACTGCCTGCTGTACCAGCATGTTTACTTTCAGTGACTGATGTACAAGGACACCCAGGACTCGTTGCACTTCCCTTTTTCCTAATCTGACATCGTTGAGATAATAATCTGCCTCCTTGTTTTTGCTGCCAGAGTGGATAACCTCACGTTTATCGACATTATACTGTATCTGCCATGCATCTGCCCACTCACTCAACCTGTCCAAGTCACCCCGCAACCTCCTAGCATCCTCTTCGCAGTTCACACTGCCACCTAGCTTTGTGTCATCTGGAAATTTGCTAGTGTTACTTTTAATCCCATCATCTAAATCATTAATATATATTGTAAATAGTTGCGGCCCCAGCACGGACCCTTGCGGCACTCCACTCGTCACTGCCTGCCATTCTGACAGGGACCTTTTATTCCTAATCTTTGTCTCCTGTCTGCCAACCTATTCTCTATCCATGTCAACACCCTACCCCCAATACCATGTGCTCTAATTTTAGTCACCAGTCTCCCATGTGGGACTTTATCAAAGGCTTTCTGAAAGTCCAGATACACTACATCCACTGGCTCTCCTTCATCCATTTTACTTGTCGCATCCCCAAAATATTCCAGAAGATTAGTCAAGCAGGATTTCCCCTTCATAAATCCATGTTGACTTGGACTAATCCTTTTACTGCTATCAAAATGCGCCATTATTACTTCTTTAATAATTGACTCCAGCATCTTCCCCACCACTGATGTCAGGCTAACTGGTCTATAATTCCCCGTTTTCTCTCTCACTCCTTTCTTGAAAAGTGGGATAACATTAGCTACCCTCCAATCCACAGGAACTGATCCTGAATCTATAGAACATTAGAAAATGATCACCAATGCGTCCACGATTTCTAGAACCACCTCCTTGAGTACCCTGCGATGCAGTCCATCAGGCCGTGGGGATATATCAGCCTTCAGTCCCGTCAGTCTACCCAATACTATTTCTCGACCTAATGCAAATTTCTTTCAGTTCCTCTGTCCTCTAGTACATCTGGGAGATTGTTTCCGTCTTCCTTAGTGAAGATAGAACTAAAGTACCTGTTCAACTCTTCTACCATTTCCTTGTTCCCCATAATATATTCACCTGTTTCTGCCTTCAAGGGACCCACATTTATCTTTACTAATCTTTTTCTCTTAACATACCTAAAGAAGCTTTTACTATCCTTCTTTATATTCTTGGCCAGCTTACCCATGTACTTCATCTTTTCACCCCGTTTTGCACTTTTTGTTACCTTCTGCTGTCTTTTGAAAGTTTCCCAATCCTCTGGCTTCCCGTTACTCTTTGCTATGTTATATACATTTTCTTTTAGTTTTATTCCATCCGTAAGATCCCTTGTCAGCCACGGTTGCCTCTTAGAATCTTTCTTCCTCTTTGAAATGATCCTGCATCTTCTGGATTATGCCTAGAAATGCCTGCCATTGCTGTTCCACCATCATTCCTCCTTGGATCCTTTTCCAGTCGACCTTGGCCAGCTCCTCTCTCATGCCTTCATAGTCCCCTTTCTTCAACTGCATCACTGACACTTCTGATTTAACTTTCTCCCTCTCAAATTGCAGATTAAAACTTATCGTATTATGGTCACTACCTCCTTTACCTTGAGTTTCCTTATTAAATCTGGTTCATTAGGCAACACTAAATCCAGAATTGCCTTCTCTCTGGTAGGCTTCAGTACAAGCTGCTCTAAGAATCCATCTTGGAGGCACTCTACAAACCCTTTCTTGGGGTCCAGAACCAAACTGATTTTCCCAGTTTACCTGCATATTGAAATCCCCCATAACCACAGTGGCATTACATTTGTTACATGCCAATTTAACTCCTGCAACTTGCACCGTATCTCCAGGCTACTGTTTGGGGGACTGTAGATAAATCCCATTAGTGTCTTCTTACCATTACAATTCCTCAATTCTATCCACAGCGGCTTTACATTGTCAGTCCATATGTCACCCCTCGCAAGGGACTGAATTTCATCCCGCACCAACAGAACTACCCCTCCTCCTCTTCCCACCTGCCTGTCCTTTCTATAGGACATATAACCTTGAATATTCAGTTCCCAGTCCCGACCCTCCTGCAGCCATGTCTCCTGTAATCCCCACAATGTCATATCTACCAATCTCTAACTGAACCTCAAGATCATCCACTTTACTTATTATACTTTGTGCATTCATATACAATACTTTTAATCCATTACTCGCCTCACATTTCACATTGATTCTTATTTCACTTGGCCATACTCTCCTATCCCTTCATGAGCTTTCTGTCCCGTTAATTCTGGTGTCTTTCTGAACTTTTCCTATACTCTCTTTCCCTTTAACTCTATCCTTGTATTTCCAATTTGTCTCCTCCCCCCACTATTATCAACTAACAGTATTTTATCTGAATTTCAATCTGGTTTTAGGAAAAAATATAGTACGTCAACAGCTGCTTTAAAAGTAGTAAATGATTTTATTGAATTTTTAGACAATAAGCAACAGTGTGCAGCCCTTTTCGTTGACCTATCAAAGGCTTTCGATACTGTGGATCATGCCTAATTGGTACAAAGACTATGCAGCATCGGTTTGTCTGTCTGTTGGTTTAAAAACTATCTATCAGGCAGATCCCAGTGTGTGCGAGCAGAAGGTATTACTTCTAGCTCTCTTAATGTATCCAAGGGTGTGCCACAGGGATCGGTTCTAGGACCTTTATTATTTACTATTTATATTAATAGTCTAGATCATAAAGCTCCGAACGCAAATTTTCACTTTTATGCTGACGACACAGTGTTATATTGCTCTGCGTCTACCCCAAATCAGGCTCTCTGTCAGCTCCAAACTGCTTTTAACACTGTGCAACGTAACCTGTGTGATTTAAAAATTGTTTTAAATGCTGACAAGACAAAGCTCATGCTGTTCACTAAAGCTAAATCAAAGCCCTCGGACCTCCCTCCTATCACCACTTTGCAGGGCTCTGTGGTTGAATCTGTGTCTCAATATAAATATCTGGGAATTATAATTGACGATTTTCTCTCTTTTAAACCTCATATCCAGCAACGTGAAAAAACTAAAGATAAAATTAGGTTTTTACTTTAGAAACAAATCTTGTTTTTCTTTTGAAGCCAAAAAAAGACTTGTTGCTGCAACGTTTATGTCTGTGTTGGACTATGGTGATGTTTTATATATGAATGCATCTTCAAAATGCCTACAGTCTTTGGACACGGTCTACCACGGAGCACTGAGATTTGTTACTAATTTTAAAACCCTCACGCACCACTGCACTTTGTATGCTCAAGTTGGATGGTTTGCCCTGTCCACCCGCAGACTCCATCATTGGCATATCCTTATTTATAAGACTATCCTCGGTGTTCTTCCTTCATACCTGCAGAAGTATGTAATTCGAAAAAGCACAGGAACTTATCAGCTCCGCTCTGAGGACTTGTTCTTACTAACTGTACCTAAAGTCCGTACTGAACTGGGGAAAAGGGCATTTAGTTATGCTGCTCCCTTCGCATGGAACCAGCTGCAGAATGAACTGAAACTTAAGGAGCTGGTTTCTATAAACAGATTTAAATCCCTTCTTAATGATGTTGAAGCGGGCTCTTCTGTCTGTACATGCTTTGTTTGATGATGTTCTGACTGTGACTCTATTTATATGTTCTCTGTTGTTTTTAAATTATTGTCTGTAACTGTGGAACTGTGCTGCTGCCTGTCTTGGCCAGGACTCTCTTGTAAAAGAGATTTTTAATCTCAATGAGACTTCTCCTGGTTAAATAAAGGTTAAATAAAATTAAAAAATAAAATATTTAGTTTAAACCCACCCGTGTAGCAGTGGCAAACCTGCCTGCCAGAATGCTGGTCCCCCACCTGTTAAGGTGCAACCCGACCCTTTTGTACAATTCACCCTTACCCCGAAACAGATCCCAGTGGTCTAAGAATATAAATCTCCACCCTCTGCACCAGCTCCTCAGGTCAATCTGATAAATTTCCCCTATAGATTCAAATCCAACCATTAGACAACAACCTTTCCCTCAATGGCAGCAAGCCAAAGGAGGTTGTGATAGACTTCAGAAGTGAAGCACATTGACAGTGCCAAAGTAGAGATATTTAAAAGTTTCAAGGTCTTAGGAGTAAATATTACCAGCAACTTGTTCTGGACCATGAATATCGAAGCAAGGGCCTAGAAAGCACACCAACGTCTCTACTTCCGCAAAAGGCCCAAGAAGTTCAGCATGATCCTCAACTACTCTCACCAACTTCTACAGATATGCCGTAGAAAGTACTTTATCGGGATGCATCACAGTATGGTTTGGGAACAGCTCTATCCAAGACCACAAGAAATTGCAGTGTTGTGGATGTAGTCCAGCCCATCACACAAACCAATCTCCCTTCCATTGACTCCATCTACACTTCACTCCATCGCAGCAAGGCTAGCATAATCAAGGTAGACACAAAATGCTGGAGTAACTCAGCGGGTGAGGCAGCATCTATGGAGGGAAGGAATTGAAACACCACCAATTCCTTCTCTCCTTGGATACTGACTCACCCGCTGAGTTACTCCAGCATTTTGTGTCTACCTTTGATTTTACCAGCATCTGCAGTTCTTTCTTACACAGCATAATCAAGGACTAGTCTCGCCCTGGTCACTTCCTCTTCTCCCCTCTTGCATCAGGCAAGAGGTACAGAAGTGTGAAAATCTTTCCGATTCAAGGACGGTTGTTTCCTAGCTGTTACCAAGCAACTGAACCATCCTATCACCAACTACAGAGTGGTTCTGACCTACCATCTACCTCACTTCAGACCCTCAGACTATCTTTTATCAGACTTTACCGGACCTAATCTTGCACTAAATGTTATTCCCTTATCCTGTATCTGCACACTGTGGGTGGCTTGATTGTTATCATGGATAATCTTTTCACTGAGTAGATAGCATGCAGCAATTGATCATAGGTTTCCAAATGCCATTTCAACATGAACATAAACAACAATTTTGAATGTTGTTTTTTCCAATTACATTTCATATTTCTATTGTATGTTGGTAACTGTGATACAAATACAAGTCTCTTCTATCCAGTTGCTTAACAGTAATTTGGCCAACAAATATACCTTATTATATTTAGTAAGAGGATGTAATTTTGCTTTTTTAAATTATTATTAGAAAATCATCAGGAATGGATTTTGCAATGTTTGACCAGCTTTATTTTCTGAGAAACTTTACTCCACCAATTGGAGACATAGGGAACTACAGATTCTGGTTTACATTTTTTTTAAAATGCATCTGCAGGCTGCGGGCACTGACCCGAGTTACTCTAGCTTTTTGTGTCTATCTTCGTTTTAAACCAGCATCTGCCGTTCCCTCCTACATCATTCTTTCCAGAGATGCTGCCTGCCCCGCTGAGTTCCTCCAGCTTTTGGTGTCTATCTTCAAAATGTACCTTAGCGGGTCAGGCAGTATCTCTGGGGGAAAAAAGGATGGCTGACGTTTCGGGTCGGGACCCTTCTTCAAACTGATGAAGGGTCCCGACCCGAAACTTCACCCATCCTTTCTTATCCCCAGGGATATTGCTCAAGCTGCTTTGTGTCTATCTTTACTTAATAGCTCCTTCTGGGCAAAGTTATTGGAAAATAGAAGGAACAGATTCACCATTTCACTCAATGGGGCAACACTGATACTAATCCTCATTGTGACAGATTGGATCAGGTAGCCCAATAGACAAGATAGACAAACGTTTCTTAGGTTCAAATGATAGATTCACTGGTCCATTGAGAGGATTTTTGACAGGACTTAAAAATGTTTCTTTTGAAAATGTAAGTACTTTTTAAATGTAAATGTTTCTAAAACATTTTCTTCAATTATTCCTTTAGAAGTATACATTGCTAAGTCTAGTTCAGCAGAGAGAAGATGTGGTGGTAAGTTCTAACTTCCTAGTCAGCAATTTCATGAAAAATGATAAACAAGTTCAGACCCTGTTTAAGGAGTACTCAACTGAATCTTTTTTTATAATTCTTTGCAGAATTCAACATGTTCCATATGATTGCTGTGGGACTCAGTTGTTCCATCTTAGGCTGTCTCCTAACATTACTCGTATATACTTACTGTCAACGATATCAACGGCAGTCCCATGATGCCACTGTTATCCATCCAATTTCTGCAGTTCTCCTCAACACCAGCATCACAAACCACGTCAATAAACTCGATAAATACGATTCTGTGGAAGCCATTAAGGTGAGATATTCCGGCTTTTAAATTTGTCTTTTTATTACTTGCAATTTGGCATTCAGTCAGCTGATATCAAACTGTGCAACTAATATTCTGGTTTGAAGTTACCAGGCTTATTGTGAAAGTAAGACAACAAAAATAGTTTCCCTGCTGTGTTTATATTTTTATACAGAAACCTTAAAAGTGAAGATAAGTTACTTTTCTCTACCACTAATGATTTGCACGAGAGAAATTTCACCACTAAAGCTATCATGTTAGACTTAAGGGGCATTTTGCTCCAAGTAAATTTCACTTCCTAGTTATGAAAACATCTTGGAATTTTTCTGACTTTTTATAGAATTTGGTGTTTACAGCACCAAAATATTTCCTCTTTGTCCTTTTATAATAGGGAGAGAGCAGTATTAGACATCATTTCATTGCTGGAATGGTAGAACAATATAGCTTGTTGGATTTATATACACATTGATGTGGTAGGATGGAAATAAGACAACAATCCGTTCACTTTACCCTTTTATCTTTGTTGAATAAGGTGAAAATTGCCCATGAGTATATTCGAGGAAAAAGAGTAGTTAATTCCTTTTTTTAAAGAGACACTGGCAGGAATCTTTGATAAATGTTTAAATTTTTGTTGGATTAACGTTCAAATTTTGATTGGTGAATGGTCTAATCGGTTTACGGGATTGATGTATGTAGACTGTGCACATTAAGCTGAATTTTGAGCGCACTGCATTATAAAATGTATAATTAGTTGCAATGTCCTATATTGCCAAAGCTAACCAAACGTAATCACTATTAAATGCAGAAAATGTGTGTGCATTGTGACAAGAGTAAAGGTTGCTGCTGGGTGGGAAGTAAATTTCTGGTTTTAAAAATAGGACTAAAAATTTGAAACCCTTCAAAGTGGTACAGTGAGTATAGTGCAAGATACTGCCTAGACAGTAGTAATAAGCATTATCTTTATTTTCTAGGCCTTCAACAAAAATAACTTGATCCTTGAAGAAAGAAAGAAATACTTCAACCCACAGATACATCCAAAGTCTTTCTCCAACACATATTTCACAGACCTAAATATGTATGATGACTATTAGAGCGAACAAAATCTCATGTTAGACTGGATTACAAATTTAAGATCCACCTTTTTGAATCTGGACTGAAGATGAGATCGATATTTCCATTCTTGCCTTTTGCTCATCTGTAATGTTAGCACCAGAAATGATCCAGAGGATGGAGAATTCTCAGCCAAATTGGAACTAACCCGTTCTGTTCAGCAGTGGTAGAAGTGAAGATGAAAATGACTATTATAAAGTAAGTGAACCAATGCAAACAGTGCCTGTGAACACAACATTGATAGTTGATGAACTATGTGTTTCACCAAGTCCAATGATGTGGCAGCAAGAACCAGAATTAATTCATTGAGTTTTTGGAAGAAAGTTGTAACAAATGGAACAAGTTTCTGTGGTGCTCATATGGGATTGTGGCAGTCTGCTTTATAATACTAGGAATGATTAATTGTGTTCAATGTTGCCCACTTCATGCCATTCCAAAGGCCCAGCCAGCTGCAACTTGTCGATCAAAGTTTATTCTTATTCAATTTTTCCAAATTAGTGAAAAAGCTGATCCTAAATGTGGCTGTGTTGCTCTTTAATTTCTATGGTCTCATTACTGACCAGTTTAATTTGAATGTTTGAGAATGCAGACAATCATGAAAATATTTTCCATGTAAACCTCAAACAATTGTAAATAACTGACCAAACATATGCATAGTGCAAATGGTTAACTGTGCATATAGTTTAACAACATGGTCAGTGGACCCATTGACTGCATTAATTAATAACTGTAATGCTGAATATAAAAGTGACTTTGGTACAGTCCATCTGCTGTAAATACTTGCAGCTTAGCTGCATTTAGGCTAATTATCCTATTTCTGGTTTTGTGTAGAGGGTCCTATAGTTGCCGGTTCAGATTGCTTCCCAGTCAGTATTTTCTGCATGAGATATATTACTGTAGCTGCAGAATAATGTTCTGCCTGATTGTTGTGTTTTATGGGGCTTCTGGCAGCTCTGTATCAGATGTGAGTTTTGTGTTTTACATTATATTCAGTGTTATGCTAAAATTTTAGCAGATGTGCAGCTATTTAATTTAGTCAAATGATCATATAATAAGCTTTTAATAGAGAATCAAGATAGCAGCTTCTCTATTGAACCCTTGACATTTTGAAAATCCAATAATAGCAGAGAAGTGAGATCCATTTCCACTTTTGCAGTTTTAATTGTTCTCATCAGATGCCATTGTGCATTATTTTACTGTAATCTACAATATCAATACAAAGTAGTGTACACCCCAGCGGTATGAAGTAGTATACACCCCAGTGGTATGAACATTGACTTCTCTAATTTTAGATATCCCTTGCTTTCTCCATCCTTCCCCTCCCCTTTCTCAGTTTTCCCACAGTCCTACTGTCTCCTCCTACTTCTTTTCTTTTACCCACCCCCCCACATCAGTCTGAAGAAGGGTCACAACCCGAAACATCGACTATTCCTTCTCTCCATAGATGCTGCCTCACCCGCTGAATTTCTCCAGCATTGTTTGTATCATATCATTACTATATCTGGGTTAACAAATTTGTTAAAATATTTCCCATATAATATGTATATGAAAGCATAAGTAGCATGTTACCAGCTAGCAAACTCAGAAATCTATTGAAAATTGAACTGGTAATTGTCAACTCTATGCTTCCAAATCAGGTCAGCAGCTGAAATAATGAGAGTTAGAAATTGTCTTGTGTTTCAAAATTTGTTAAGCACAGTGCATTTCATGTACAAACAATAGACAATAGGTGCAGGAGTAGGCCATTCGGCCCTTCGAGCCAGCACCGTCATTCAATGTGATCATGGCTGATCATCCACAATCAGTACCCCGTTCCTGCCTTCTCCCCACATCCCCCGACTCCGCTATCTTTAAGGGCCCTATCTAGCTCTCTCTTGAAAGTATCCAGAGAACCGGCCTCCACCGCCCTCTGAGGCAGAGAATTCCACAGACTCACCACTCTCTGGGAGAAAAAGTGTTTCCTCATCTCCGTTCTAAATGACTTGCCCCCAAAGACCCCATAAATGGCACAAGCAATATATACGAAATAGGGCCCTATTTGTAAATTTAAAGGGACCAATTGCATCTTTCCCAATGTGAAGAATTTCTAGCCCTGCAATTTTTTTTTTGCCACTACTACAGAAACCACACGAGAAAAAAGAGTGGAAATCCTTGAAAATAACTTTTTCTCCCTGTAATTGACAATCCACCAAAACAATAAT
The DNA here is from genome assembly GCF_010909765.2 of Amblyraja radiata. Classification (NCBI taxonomy): domain Eukaryota; kingdom Metazoa; phylum Chordata; class Chondrichthyes; order Rajiformes; family Rajidae; genus Amblyraja; species Amblyraja radiata. Next base: position 21,938,011 of record NC_045957.1, on the reverse strand, counting down.
CACACCTTGATCATTTCACATGACAGGCTACAAGTTAAAAAAAGAGAGTAATGGAATAATGAGATAAAAGTGACAAATATTGTAAAATATCAGATCAGGCAGCATCCGTGGGGAATAGGAAGAGTGAGAAACAATGTGTAACATTTCAGATCAAGGAAAGGTCTGCACACACATAAATTCCAGACCCCTGACAAAATATTTGCATGGAAGATCACTGACCTGAACCCTCAATCTTGTTTCTCTTGCCACAGATCCTGTCTCATCTGAATAGACTGGATTAGATCAAATATCTGAATATTTCTAGCAATTTCGATTAACTGACAAATCTCATTTAACATTTTCTCATTTTCCCTTTATGAGAAAAATAATATTTTCAGTAGTCAACATAATCCATTCCTTTGCTTTCACTAGAGAGGAGACAAGAAACTTCAAATACTGGAATCTTGAGCAAAAACCAAAGTGCTGGAAAAATGCAGTAGTTCAGGCAGCATTGGTGGATGAAAATGACACGTGCATTTTGGGTTAAGACCCTTCTTGAGATTGGTGAAGGGGAGAGAGCTAGAAAGGAGAGATGGTGGTGGGACAAAGCCTAGCAAGTGATACGAGTGAGGGGGGGAGGGGGTGATAGTGACAAAGTTTAGAGATGAAAAATGTGTCAGATAAGGAAAGAAGGAGTAAAATATAAATCCAGAGTGAGGGATAGCGATAAAAACGACATTAGGAAGGCATGGTGAAATGGGAGGTGGGAGGGTAGGGTGTGGGGTGCAAGATAAGTTTATGGAGGAGCACAAAGGGGCAGGGTTACCAGGATTAAAGGAGAAATGTGCATGCATTGGGGCCCCTTATTTCGCCCAATCTCTCACCCCGATGCGCACACGCCTACTGCATTCCCAATGTGGCCTTCTTCAGCAGGAACAAGCGTAGAATGGGCAAACATTTTAACCAAATACTTGTATTCTGTCTGCCAGGGTCTATTGGGCACGACCTTTCTGTCCTTGACCCTCCTACATTTGTCAGAGCGAGTCCAAAGGTAAACTGGAAGTACTGGACCTCATATTCTGTTTATCGGACACACATTTGTCTCTTTTTCATCTCTTGTCCACCCACTTTGATAGCATACATCCCAATGTAACTGCATTCTCCAATTTCTAGTAATTCCACCCCGACTCCCCTTCACTTTCCCTGTCCCCACACCACCTCAGTGTACATAAACTTCTCTCACCACCGCCTCAGTCACCCTGCCTTTTTATCCCTCCTCTGAATGCTCCTCTCCCATCCCCGTGTCCCATATTTCCTCTTTCTCCGCCACTCAACCACAGATCCCTCCCTCCGGCTTGACTTTTCACACCTCATTTTCCTATCGGACATGCTTTTGATTCCTCTTCAGCCTTCATCATTTATTCCATCCATCTACGAATCACCCCACATCCACTTATCAATTGTGCAAGAAGGAACTACAGATACTGATTTAAACCGAAGGAATGGGTGACATTTTGTGTCGAAACCCACTGAAGAAGGGTCTTGACCCAAACCATCACCCATTCCTTTTCTCCAGAGATGCTGCTTGTCCCACTGAGTTACTCCGGCTTTTTTTTTTGTCTATCCACCTTTCAATTGCCAGGTTTGGCCCTACCCCCACTTTTTCCCGCTACTCAGTCTGAAGGGTTGCGACCCAAAATGCTGTCTGCCTATTTCCTCTGCAGATGCTGCCTGGCCCATTGAGTTCCTCCTGCACTTTGTATTTTGTTGCCATTTGACTATCATTATTATTTAGGAGGTAAAACAAGGTTTCTCTTCACCAAAATTGGTAAATGTATCAGATAATTTAATGGTGATTGTTAAAAGTGGCTTGACTTTTTGTGAAGAATAATGTTAAGTAAAGCATTATTTTGGATGAGAATCCGTGGGATAACTAACATGAACAAGTGTTATATGCTATTGTCAAATTATTTTATATGTAATTTGATAATTATAGGGACTGATAATCAATCCTCTTGAATCGGCTATAGTAAATATGGGTTTCCAGCTGTACTTATTTTCTATATCCATGTGAAGTTGAACACCCGAGGATGATCCCACACCTTGTACTCTTTGCTGATACATTTGGAAATTCCTCAGCTAACGCAGCTCCTCTAGTGACAAAGCATAGGACAACAGTTAGACATAGATCTCTATCTGTGAATGTTAAACTATGTGTAGAAAACTTCCAACAAATTTCCCCTTGTTTCTAAGAAGCCACTATACTGTAAATACAGCTTTTTAAAAAGTTGCAATTTATAATATCTTTGAATGCCAGACATGCCACAGACCAAATGATCGCACTTTAGTGATACAGTTACGCAGGGTAGCCAAATTAAAACAACAACCACTAGCATGCCTATTAAAAGTGAAGCATGGGAATTCACATACCGACTAATTTTCATGCATCTTTCTAATCTACTTGGCTTTACCTAACACTATGTTTGGAATAAGAGCTGTGTTATTAACTTAATCCATCAAATGTTGTGACTCCAATTGTTTAAATATAGGGCAGTAGTTTCAGACTTTTAGGCTGCGCAAAATTTACACGTCGTTTCCAATGTGTGCGTTTAAAAAAATATTGTTAGGGCACTTTTACACTTGGTAATAATTCGCTAACTGCATTCGATGCTTAGTTTACATCCGTAATATAATTTGATGGAAAGCAGCATGTGACTTACTGAGGTGAATCTTGGCTCTTACCATTGTCTTTAGAACTAGACTGCAGTATCAGGTAAGCAGAGAGAGAATAATTGAGTAACTTTCTTCATGGATCTGCCAGTTCACTACTAGATGACAAACCTCATCCCTTACCACTGTACCTCCATCTTTTTATTAGCGCTTGTGATTTTATCATTCAATTGGAGTAAAATTAAAAATACGTAGCACTTCATATGAACATTCAAATTATTACTTTAGTGGTACATTTGTTCCAATTGGCCCCCCAAAAAAGCCACAGTAATCACTAGTGTGCTCACCCAGAGTTTTAAATAGCTTATACTTCACTGTTGTGTGATGATAATTTTATGTTGAAACCACATTTAAATAAGTGACCAGAACTCAAAGCTGTCAAATCCTTTCGTCAGTAAGTGCCTACTTCAGCTTCAGATAGGCCTGTTCCTCAAATGCAAAATGAACTCTCATCTTCCCAGACAATTAAAGAGGCAGAAAAAAAATCAACAGATGTATGGCAAATTAAAACTGTTCAAAGGAAAAATTAGCAAAGATTATGAAAAATTCATACAAAAGATCACTGCACTTTTTTTTTCAGATGGTATATGGAAATACAAAAACAATTGTGAAAAAGACACGTAATTTGTCATGTACATAGTTTTCTATGGCAGACACTGTTTTGGAGCTCCCTGTAATAGTATTAATTGGGATATGACTACAATAATAGTAGTTTGTTTTTGATATGATTTGCATGGAAAATAAAATTGCTAATTCGGCACAAGGCATTGAGCACCATCTGGCACCTGATCTTTGGAGAAAGAGCTGCATAAAACACACAGTACACCATAGTCCACACCTGATTTAGCAAATCTTACAGGGAGAAATTACTAGGAGAAAAGAAACATTAACTTTACTGTGTACAGATACCTGCTGGAACTTCTAAAGAACTGCTCCTAGGGGTGATGGAACGTTTGCTGGAAAATGTTAAATAGACTGCCCAGTGGAGTGTGATTTGGTCTATTGTTGCTGTGTATGAAGTAATATGTATGCAATGTATTTCAGCACAATCTCAATGTAAAATAATTGTATTATATTTTTGTATTTTAGCTAAATGTAAATAATGTTTCTTGAACCAGAACCGTGTGTGACCATCAAAAATAAAAATGTTTATAAATATGTCTCATGAACAAGAAGCAGAGCAGATAATGTGAAAGACAATTATGTAACGATAAGTAGCAACAGACCTGACAATTGAAGTTTAATTTGCACTGCTAATAACATATTTCCCTTTTGATTAATGTTCTCTGTTTGTTCAAATAAAAGCACACTGCAATTTCTTAAATTGCTGACAGAGACTAAAAATTGAGAGAGACTAAACTAGTGCCAGGGGTCAGCAATTGGTTAGAGGCTATCTTCTCTGATGGGTGACCTTGTAAAGCAATTGAATAGAAAATATCTGCTCCAGCAATCTGAAATAAAATGGAAAATTACTCATCTCTTTTTGATTTTGGATCCTGGGATAATGGATTAGGATTCCACTGACTTGAACCAGTTTTTGTGCCATTTGCGACCTGCAGGTGGATGGGAAAGGAACTGGAAACTAGATTTGAAAAATGGGTTTTTGATTCGTATGCAAATTTAAATTACTCCGCATCTCAAGAACTCATAACTAACAAGTGGTTATTGTATTGCAAGTGGTCTGTATCTATATCACCTCACTTCAGGTGCAGTTCTGGTCATCATACTGCAGGAAGGATGTGAGTAAGCTAGAGAGAGTTTAGAAACGTTCCATAAGCATGTTACCAAATTGGAGGGCTTGATTTAGGAGAAGAACATAGATGGGCTCTGGCTGTTTTACCTGGAACAAAGGCAGCTGAGGGGCAATGGAGTTTTACCAAATAATGAAGGGCACAGATAAGGTAGATAGTCACAGTCCTTTTCTCATCGTAGGGAAGTCAAGAAATAGATTTCAGTTTAAGATGGGAACGATTTAAAGGGGACTAAAGAAGCTTGTTTTTCACATAGAGTATATGGAAGAACTGCTGGATACAGGTGCAAGTGCAATGTTTAAATATAAAATTTGGACAGGTGCATAGATAGGATAGATTTGGAGGAATATGGGCCAAAGGCAGCAAATGCAACTAATGCTGGTAAGTACCTTGGTCAGCATGGACACGTTGGACCACAGGGCCCATGTCCTCACTGAATAACTCTATTACATCACGCCTATCCTCTTCACATTCACTGTGTCAATGCTTCATCATTCAAAATGGTCATGTTGGATTCATCTTGATATATTCTTCCATATCCCTTGCTCCTTCAACATTTAAAAATACATTTAATGACTTAGCCTCCACTCCTTTCTGTCCTAGAGAATTCCACAGGTTCACTGCACCCTGGGTGAATAACTTTCTCCTCATTTTGGTTCTTAATGGGCAATGTTAATGCTCCCTAAACTCAACACCTAACATTTATCTGTATTAAATTACATCAGCCATTCCTCAGCTCACCAAGATCCTGCTGCAAAATTTGACAACCATCTTCACCTATGTACAATCCCACCCTGTTAAGCCACATGTTAAACCATAGATTATATTGATTACTAACAATTACTGCATTGTGAATATTTAGTTGCACAACTAACTGCAAGACTGAACTGGTTCTATCAAACTAAAGAGACAAAAGAATCCTGACACAAATGATAAAATGTTTTGTTTTTTAGAATTGACAATTAAACTCAGCAGATTTACAGTGCATGGTCTAACTCTTCACATGCTGAATTTGCTGGCTGATGACATGTTAAAGACAACATGCGTATTCTGCAAATGATAACACCAGGAAAAGAGCTCTTAGGGCTAAAGAAATCAAGGGATATGGGGAAAACACGGGGAACTGATTTTATATGATCAACCATGATCATATTGAATTGCCATGATCATATTGAACAGGCCCATTTGATCATATCAAATGGGCCTATTTTTTTAACCTTGCCAAAAATAAGGACAGAAATGAAAGAAGGAAATATTAATTGCAGCTGTGTGCAAAGCCCTAATATTTTAACATATCAGTTGATAAAGGATTCAATTCAATCCATAACAAAGATTTCCTAATTTAATACATGTTTTTTTAAATACATTTAAATAATATTTTTCTTCCTGCCCAGAATGATCAATATTATCAAAATGACCACTCTGTTGTAGAAGTAGAGATGAGCAACCAGGTTAAACTTGTAGAACATAAAAGTAATTATGATGGGACCATGGGAATTAGTTGGGATTAATCTGACTAAATCACATTTTATGGTCCTCGAAATTTATGGCCAGAGCTGTTAAATAAACAACAGAACAAAATAGTGCTCAGTTTAGATTCACATCCCCATGCTATGCTGACAGTACAGTATTATTTGCAGATATGCAATTTGCCAGTATCTGTTAGTTTTTTTTATATTGCTGCAAACTTATTGATGGAGGATAAGCTATAAACAGATCATTGGAAGTCATAACTCAACTAATATGCAATATCTGGTATAATAAAGACCATCGCTTCACCCGTAAAAAGCAACTAAACCTTTGCATTCAATTGAGCTTCTTTGCATATGGGAAGTTGCCCTTGTTAACTATTTGCATTCATATACATACAGTACATCCAAATATTAATTTATAATTCTCATGCCTTTTTTCACATAAGAGGCGGCTATTTCACCATTAATTTATGCTGGCTCTCTGCATCATTTTCCTGTTTTATTTTCCCCATATCTGCTCATACCTAACCCCTTGACTTTCCTACCTAAACACTATGGCCAATTTAGAGTAACCCGTTTAACCTAAATGCCCACACTTCTTTGGGATTTGTGAGGAAACCGGAGCATGTGGAGGAAAACCATGTTTTCCCAATAGGGAGAACCTGCAAAGTCTCTACCGACAATATCAGTGATCAGAATCAAATCAAACTTGCTGGAGGTGTAACATATGACTCCCTGCAGCATCGCTATGCTACATGGTTTAAATTCAATCAATTCTAAATGCAAATTATTAAGGAGTTTCGCGTCCACCAATCTCTTGACTGCAACATGCAACTGACATCTCCAAAATATCCATTCAGTACAATGAATCACTTCTTCATGTAGGCTGCATCCCATCTGGCCTCACATCAAGTCTGCAATCTCAACTCAACATATATAAACTGAATAAATTGTATTAAATATTCTTCATTACTTTTTTCAGTCTTATCTCTCCACACATTACATCTACATTACGCTACATAACTAGATACCATGGACCAACTGGCTGGAGTTTTTAACAGACATCTTCAACCTCACATTACTAAGATCGGAGGTTCCCAGGTGCTATAAAAGGGCATCAATAAGACCGATGCCCAAAAAGAGTAAGTTGACATGCTACAACGATTACCGACCATCCGGCACTAACATCCATGGCTTCTAGTATCCGGCACTAACATCCATGGTGATCAAGTGATTGGTTATGATGGATTTCCATTCTTGCCTTCGTAAGGACCTGGACCCATTATAATTCACCTACTGCCACAACAGGTAAACAGGGCATGTGATGTTGCTAGCTCTCCACTGGACCACTTGGACAATATGTCATGCTGCTATTCATCAACTACAGCATGGCTTGCAACACTATTAACCCTCCAAACCTTTTATAAACTCTGGGAACTAGGTCCCTTGCTCAGTTCTATGGAACTGGATCCTCAATTTTCTCATCGGCAGACCATGATCAGTAGGAATGGCAACAGCATTTCCTCCTGGATAACCATCAGCACTTCAAAACTGGGTGCTCAGTCCCCAGTCACAAAGACAGGCAGGTGGTCAGAGGGGGTGGAGTAATTCTTCTGGCAAGGAATGAATTTCAGTCCTTACCAAGGAATGGCAGGATCAGAAGATGTAGAATCCTTATGAGTAGATCTAAGAAAGTGAAAGGGTAAAAAGACCCTGATGGGAATTATATATAGGCTGTCCAACAGTAGCCAGCATGTAGAGTACAAATTACATCAGGAGATACAATTGGTATGTGAGAAAGGCAATGTTACAGTGCTCATGGGAGATTTCAATATAAGCAGGTATACTGGGAAAATCAGTTCGGACTGGATCCCAAGAGAAGGAATTTGTAATGCCTCTGAGATGGTTCCTTAGAGGAGCTTGTAGTCACGCCTAATATTGAAAAAGCAATTCTGGATTTGGTATTGTGTAACAAATTAGATTTGACTCGGAAGCTAACAGTAAAAGAATCACTAGGAGGTAGTGGCCATACTATGATAAAATTCAAACTGCCATTTGAGGGGGAAAAGATAAAATTGGATGTATCAGTATTAATATTGAGTAAAGGTAACTACAGAGACACGAGGGAGAAGCTGGAAAATGTTGATTGGAAATGGACCCTAGCAGGAATGACGGTGGAGCAGTAAAGGCAGGGGTTTCTGGGAATAATTCGGAAGTTGCAGGATCTTTTCATCCCAAAGAAGAAGAAAGATTCTAAGGGAGAATGAGACAACTATGGTTGACAAAGGAAGTCAAAGACAGCATAAAACAGAGAAGGTATACAATGCAAATATTAGTGGGAAGCTAGAGGATTTGGAAGTTTTTAAAAATCAACCGAAGGTAACTAAAAAGGCAATTCAGAGAGAAAAGATGAAATATGAAGAGAAGCTAGCCAATAATATAAAAGAGGATAGCAAATCTTTCTTCATATATATATATAGAGAGAGAGTAAGAGAGAGGCAAGAGTGGACATTGGACTACTGGAAAATTATGTTGTAGAAGTGATAATGGGGAATAAAAAAATGGCAGATGAATTGAGTACGTTTTTTTGCACCAGTGGTTCCAGACGATTGGAAAATTTGCTAATATGACCCTGCTGTTCAAGAAGGGAGCAAAGCAGAATAGTGGAAATTATATTAGCATTTCCCTGAAGAAGCAACCCTGAAGAAGGGTTTCGGCCCGAAACGTCGCCTATTTCCTTCGCTCCATAGATGCTGCTGCACCCGCTGAGTTCCTCCAGCAATTTTGTGTACCTTTAGTGGAAATTATAGCCTGATTAGCCTGAATTCAGTGGTTGGTAAGATGTTAGAGTCCATTATAAAGGATGAGGTTTCCGTGTACTTAGAAGCACATGATAAAATAGGCAGAAGTCAGCATGGATTTGTAAAGGGGAGAATTTGTTGGAATTCTTAGAGGAAGTAAATAGCAGGATAGACAAAGGAAAATGGATGTTGATATCAATGGATGTGTTTTACCTAGATTTTCAGAAGGCCTTTGATAAGATGCCGCATGCAAGGCTGCTAAAGAAGATGAGAGCCTATTGGAATAGAGGGAAGATACTAGCATGCATTGAAGGTTAGCTGAATGGCAGAAAAACAGTGGGAATAAAGCAGGCTTTATCTGGTTGACCATCAGTGGCGAGTGGTGTCTGCAGGGGTTAGTGCTGAAGTCACTATTCATCATCTTGGACAGGTTTTGCGATGATACAAAGATAGGTAGAGTGGCAAGTAATGGTGAGAAAGCATGGACCCAGCAGAAGGGCTTACACAGGTTGGGAGAGTGGGCAAAGATATGGCAGATGGAATACAGTTTACCAGAGTGTGCAGTACTATTTTATAATGGGGGGAGGATTCGGAAATCCGAGTTAAAAAGGGACTTACACAGGTTGGGCGTGCTGCTGCAGGATTCCCAAAAAGTTAATTTGCAAGTAAAATCCATAGTAAGGAAGGCGAATGCAATGTTAGCATTTATTTCGAGAGGACAGAATATAAAAATAGGATGTAATGCTGAGATGTTATAAGTCACTGCATTTGGAGTATTGTGAGCAGTTTTGAGGCCTATACCTGCAAAAGGACGTGCTGGCATCGGAGAGGGTCCAGAGGAGGTTTATGAGAATTGTCCCGGGCATGATTGTGTTAACGTATGATGAGCGTTTGACACCACTGGACCTGTAGTGGCTGGAGTTTAGATGGATGAGGGGGGACCTTATTGAAACTTACAATTCAGTTACTTAATGTGAAATGCCTGAATAGAGTGGATGTGGAGAAAGTAGTACGAGAGTCTAGGGCCAGAGGGCATATCCTCAGAAAAAAAAGAGGTTCCTTTGCAAAGGAGCAGAGGAGGAATTTTGTAGTCAGAGGGTGGTGAATGTGTGGTATTCATTGCCACAGATGACTATGGAGGCCACATCATTGGATCACATCATGCCTTCTTCAATGTTGTATTCAATGCTCTGAACAAAAAGGCGAGCATCTCATATGCCATCTTTACCACTATATCTACTTGTGTTGCCACTTTTAGTGAGACATTGACCTGGACCCCAAGGTCCCTCTGTACATCAATGTTGTTAAGGGTCTTGCCATCAACCATTTTAATTGCTATTATTCAACAACAGTTTAGAAAAACCCAACATTGAATGATGCAAGGCTCTCCTGCTTCATAACACAATCAAAGTACTAATCATTCCAACAAATAATTTCACCAGAACCATAAAGAAAATAGATCTTTCTTTTCATTTCAAGAATGTGAATGCCAATTGTTCTGATCACTCTGTGCAGTAAATTTGTACATCGTGTAAATTGCATTTCTGAGAGTTTGTAACCGTGTAGTAAGTCTGACATTATGATTCCCTGTGGTAATATTATAAAACTAGAAAAAAATCTGTTATAATGTTCAGTCAAGGTACTGTTCATGAATGCATTTTCAATGTCAACCATTTCAATTCGTATTTTCATTAACATTAAAACGTTATCGAAATAATGTGAAAAAGACAGACTGGGAAACTGGAGAAATAGAGGAATATTTATATTTTAAAATGTTGAATTTATAATAAGAACTTGAGGGGCAACTTTTTAACTCAGAGGGTGGTGATTATATGGAATCTGCTGTTGGAGGAGGACAATAAGCCAGTGGCAAACCTTGTGTCCTGGTGTCGAGACAACATTTCTCTCAATGTCAGCAAGACAAAGGAGATGGTGATCGACTTCGGGAAACGAAGGGGTACATATACCCCAGTTTGCATTGATGGTGCCGAAGTAGATATGGTTGAAATCATCAAATTCCTAGGAATCAATATCAGTAACCACTCCTGGATCATCCATATTGAAGCAACGACTAAGAAAATACACCAACACTTCTACTTCCTTGAAAGACTTAGGAAGTTCGGCATGTCCCCTACAACTTTCACCAACTTCTAAGATGCACCACAGAAAGCAGTTTATCAGGATGCATCACAGCTTGGTTTGGGAACAGCTCCATCCAAGTTGGCAAGAAATGTCAGCGAATTGTGGACACAGCCCAGACCATCACACAAACCAACCTCCATTCTAGTGACTCCATTTGAACCTCACCCTGCCTTGGCAAGGCCAGCCGTATAATCACGACCGAATCGCACCCTGGCGACTCCCTCTTCTCCCCTCTCCCATCAGGCAAAAGGTATAGAAGTGTGAAAACGCACACCGCCTGATTCAGAGACAGTTTCTTCCCAACTGTTATCAGGCAACTGAATCATCCAACCACAGAGCCGTGCTGAACTACTATGTACCTCCTTGGTGACCCTCGGGCAATCCTTCATCAGCTTTGCTGGCTTAACCTTGCACTAAACGTTATTCCATTATGTATCTATACACTATAAATGGGTCTATTGTAATCATGCATTGTCTTTCTGCTGCCTTGTTAGCACCCAACAAAAGATTTTCACTGCACGTGACAATAAACTAAACTGAAAAATAATTGAGGCAGATACAATAACAACATTTAAAAGACATTTTGACTGGTACCTGGATTGGGGAGGTTTAAAGCAGAATGGGCCAAATGCAGAAAAATGGGACCAGCTTAGATGTGGCACCTTGGTCAGCATGGATGAGTTGGGCTAACGGATTTGTTTCTGTGTTGTACAAATCTATGATGGGACGGTACAATTAATATTTTTTGCCCAAAATAAACTTTATTCAAAATAAAAATACACAAAACAAAAACTATTAACAAATGTTTCCTCTGTAGAATTTGTGGATATAAACCATTATAAAATTCACTCCATGAATAAAATGGAACCACATATTTCAAATTATTTCAAAATCCCAAACACTCATATTTGACGCGCCGGTGAAAATATGTTCCCTTAGATAACAGCATCTCAATCACTGGGAAAGTGGGCAAAGGAAAGGCAAATGGAATTTAATTCAGACAAGTACAAAGTAATCCATTTAGGGAATCTAAATCAGGGCAGGATATACATTAAAGACCCAGGGAAGTGTTATTGAACAGAGAGAGATCAAAGATACAAGTATATAGATCCCCAATAAGGCCACACGGGCAAGAATCAAGTGATCAATTATCAGCAACGGAACAATTACTTACTTGCTGCAGTTTAACTGGCCTGTAAACTCAATAACACGCAGAACTATATAATAATCATCAGTACAATGAAATAACTAACATAAAAGTAACTAGGTGGACAGTGTGCAAAGCAGGTATGTGGCATGCGTGCCTTCAAGGGTAGGGCATTGAATCAAGAGTTGGAAGTTGAGTTACAGCTGTGACAAGACATTAGTGAGATGACACCTGTAGTCTTTATAGTTCAGGCCACCATACTATAGAAGAATGGGATTAAGCTAGAGTGGGTGCAGGAAAGATTCATAACAATGTTGGTAGGACTGAAGAGCTCGAGTTATTAGGTAGACAAAAATGCTTGAGAAACTCAGTGGGTGAGGCAGCATCTATGGAGAGAAGGAATAGGTGATGTTTCGGGTCGAGACCCTTGAGTTATTAAGACTCTTTTCTTCCAGGGTAGGGGAGTCTAAAACTAGAGGATATACTGTATGTTTACAGTGAGAGGGGAAAGAGTTCAATGAAACCTGAGGGTCTGCTTTTCCCACTCAGAGGTACATGCCACTAGTTGTCACAGGAGGTATAGGAGATATTGAGTATAGAAGTTGGGAGGTCATGTTGCAGTTGTATAAGACATTGGTGAGACTTACATTTAGAGTATTGTGTTCAGTTCTGGGCACCATGTTATAGAAAATATATTGTCAAGCTTGAAAGGGTTCAGAGAAGATTTACGAGGATGTTGCCATGACTAGAGTGTCTGAGTTGCAGGAAGAGGTTGAGTAGGCTGGGTCTCTATTCCTTGGAGCACAGGAGGATTAGTGTAGCTAGGACATGTTGGCCAGTATGGGCAAGTGGGCCGAAGGGCTTGTTTCCACCCTGTATCACTCTATGACTAGGTGGTAGAGGCAGGTACTACTAAAAATGTTTGAAAAATATTTGGACACGTACTTGGATAGGAATGGTTTAGCAAGATATGGGCCAAAAGCAGGCAAATGGGACCAGCACCTTGGCTGGCATAAACGTTGGGCCGGAGAGCTCGTTTCCGTGCTGTATGACGTTGTAAGTGACCATAAGAATCTGCACATTTATAATGATCATTGCCACACGTAACCATTTTTGGTGGCTGGTACTTGACACTCTAATAGGATTTTCATTGTTAACTGCTCTGCAATACTGCTAACACATAGAAACTGCTTCAGGTTGGTTGAATTACATGCTACTTGTCACTAGGTGAATTGCATGCCACTTATGTTACGATGTAGGATTTTACATCAAGCTCAGTAATAAATCTCTATACTGCACTAACCTATTTCCATTTAATTATATCTTACAATTTAATTGTTAACAATATAAATGATTTGTTTTAAACTTTCCTCCCAGTCACCGCTTCTTTCTTCTCACTGGGCTGCAGTTGGCTTGTCTCAACCGTATTCAAAACATTTATTTTTAAACTTGGCTGAAAGGAATGGAAGGTGATAAAGCCAATTAGGTGGAAAATACATTTTCAGTTGCAAAAGTTATCAGGGAGTGATAATGGGAATATGATATTTTTAATATGTCCAGATCTTTGAACAAATTGGAAATCCTCTTTACTTGTCAGTGAAGCAATTTTCAAAAACAAAATGAAGTTTGGCAGAATGTATTCAGAAGGCATAATGATAGGAGCAATAATCACCAGTTCTATGGGTAATACCAGGGCGTTTTCAGTTGAGCCTACCACACTGTGTTATAAGTCCAGAGCTCTCACTCCCATTCTTGGCTCCAATTGCTTTGCCCAGCCCAACCTTTCACTCCCGTCTGCCCAAGGAAGGATCTTGTTCCAGGATCAACATGTAGCAATGTTGAAACAGAAGCAGAATGTGGCTGTGCACTTCCTTGAACCTGCTCAGTGAGAAGGTGGCTGATCCTATATCTTACATTCACTTTTTCACCTAATTTCCAAGCTGTCAAAATTCTCTTTGGGATAGACAATTGCAAAGGTCAGCGATACTCTTGAAAAAATAAACATTCAGTCACTTCTATCCTAAATGGCCACCACAACCCTACCCTGAGATTATGTTTCCTTATTCTATGTTTTCCAGTCTGAGGAAGCAGTTTCTCAGGATTAATCCATATTACATTGTTGTATGTTTCAATATCACACCTCAATTTGCTAAACTCCAGTGGGCCAATTTCACTCTCTCTGTTCATATGGCAATTCCCTCAACTTGGGAATCAAACTAGGGAGTCCATGCTGCTCCGATTCTGAGGAAAATACATCTTTCCTTTTGAACAGAGATCAACAGTGCACGTGGCAAACAAGTGTGGTTTCACATGCATAATTGCAGACTTTCATGATTGGATTGTGCAGATCCATGTCTTTGACCATTATATATTCTAATTTTGGCAAAGAAAGATATAAAATTGAAAATCAGAAACGTCAGGTGATTTTAATATTGATCCTCTGTGCATCTCACATGCCAAGATGTGGAGGAGTGGATGTGGGCAATAGTTTGAATGGCGTGTACAGACATCTGGAATTATTTCAAGGAGCTTGAAGTGGGCTTCCACAGCACTTGCAAAGCCTGATTACAGGAGACCTGAACCCTGGCTAGCATTAGGAATTTGGTTCTGAAACTGAATTCCTGTTTGAAGCAGTGAATGTAATGGTGGAGTGAAAGATATGTTAGAACATGAGGCGATTGATTTTAGTAATGTACATTTTTGCTGCTGTTGACAACACGTCTCTGAATCCCAAAATATGATCTGCCAGATCCGTTCAGAGGCTATCTATCCCATTTAGTATGATTGAGATTAAACAAAATGTGATGCAGGATGGAGTAAAAATGGGATGTTGTTTCCACAAGCACTGCATTGGTCACATTTACAGTATAACTGCTGTCATCTACCACAGGACCTGAGGAGATAAGGTTAAATCTGTGTTGCTTCACTCACTGCCTCCCACAGAGCTTGTGTTCCCTACAGCAATAAAAGGTACAATGTCAGTAATTTTTTGTTCTCATTGGAAGGAATCTATTCTGTAAAATCTGAAAAATCCACTCATACATCCACCACTACACCTTGGCCCCATAGCAGAAGCGTCCACGTCACGGAGCTGGAAACTGGGAGTATCCCGAGCTAATTCTGCTATCTCCATCATCTATTGCGACAAGATATACCATCATCTGATTGTCGGCGGAAGCTTGCGTCCTTTTCAAGACGGACGTTTACAGCGAGGTCAACATTTGTAACAAGACAGACACGAAAAGAAGACCACTACTCCTCAACTCTAGAACATAGAACAGTACAGCACAGGTACACTCCCTTTAGCCCACAATGTCTGTGCCGAATATGATGCCAAGACCAAATCTTGTCTGCCTGCACATAATCCATAAAGGTCCATTCCCTGCATATCCACGTGCTATCTAAAAATCTCTTAAATACCACTATTGTATCTGCCCCCACCACCACCCCCAGCAGTGCATTCCAGGCATTCTCCACCCTCTGTAAAAAAAAAACCCCCACACATTTCCTTGAAATTTAGCCCCTTTCACCTTAAAGCAATGCTTACTGGTATTGGATGTTTCCATCTTAGCAAAAGGAAAAGGTTCTGCCCGACTACCCCATCAATGCCTCTCATAATTTTATATACCACCACCAGGTCTCCCCGCAATCTCCAGGGAAAACAATCCAAGTCTGTCCAACCTCTCCCTGAACCTAATACCTCCTAATCCAGACATCACTCCAGAAAACCTCCTTTGCACCTTCTCCAAATCCTCTACATTCTTCCTGTAATGGAGTGACTGGAACTGCATGCAATACTTCAGATTCAAAGTCCTATAAAACTGCATCATGACTTCCTGACTCTTATATTCAGTTGCCCGACCTATCAAAGCAAGCATGCCATATGCCTAATTTACCACTCTATAGTGTTGCCATTTTCAGGAGGTTATGAACTTGGACCCAAAGATCACTCTGTACATTAATATTAAAGGTCTTGCCTGGAATGGTATATTTTCTCCTTACGTTTGACCTCCCAAAATGAGATGATACCTCGTACTCGGATTAAACTCCATCTGTCATTTTGGTAGCTGATCTATATGCTTTGACAGTCTTCCTCACAGTGTGCGACCTTAGCAATCGTGGTGTCATCTGCAAATTTACTAACCAATTCATCTACATTTATCTCCATAATGTAATAAAAAGAAACTGCAGATGCTGATTTATACAAAAGATAGACACAAAACGCTGGAGCAACTCAGCAGGTCAGGCAGCATCGCTGAAGAACATTGACAGGTGTTGTTTCTGGTTGGGACCCTTCTTCAGACTGATTGCAGTGGGGGGTGGGGGGGGGGGGGAGAATGGGGGATAAAAATGGAAGTGAAAAGCCGCAGGACTAAACACGGTCGGCAACAGATGACCTCAGGGGGTTCCTTGATAGGAAGATTGTTGGACAAAGGCTAAATATAGATACAGCTGTGAGCCCAAGCCCAATGAACATTAAACATCCAATTTTAGGCAACTTTTACAAACACCTCCCTTCCTTTCATCCCACTCCCCACTAAATGTTTGTTAACTAGCTTCACTGTTCACAACTATGTATTCCTCTTGGGCTCACACTTGTTTCTATATCTAGCCTTTGTCCAACAATTTGTCTATCAGAGAACCATCTCGCCCGAGGTAATTTGTTACCAGCTGTGATTTGTCCCGCCTCTTTTCATCCGCTCCCCCTACCACAATCAGGCTGAGGAAGGATCCCGACCTGAAATGTTAGCTGTCCTTGTTCTCCAGAGTTACTCCAGCATTGTGTCGATCTTACTTTTATGGCCAAGTAGTTTATATCTATCAAAAACAACAGAAGCCCCAGTACAGATCTCTGCAGACCTCCAGGCTGAATATTGCCCTTCTACCACCACCCTCTGTCTTCTAAGCCAGTTCTGAGCCCATATGACCAATTTATTGTTAATACCGAACATTTGAATCTGATGGATCAGCCTACTATGGGGAACTTTAGCAAATACTGTACACAAATCCATGGAAACAACACCCACCACCCCAACCTCATCAATCACTTTCATCACCTCCTCAAAAAACTCAATCAAGTTAGTAAAGCATTGCCTGCCGCATACAAAGCCTGAAGAAGGATCTTGACCCAAAACGTCTCCTATACATGTTCTCACGAGCTGCCTGACCCGCCATGTTACTCCAGCATATTGTGTCTTGTAAACCAGCCTCTGCTGTTCCTGTTTCTGCATACAAAGTCATGCTGGCAGTCCCTAATTAAGATTAAAACAGAGAGCAGTGCAGCATAGAAACAGGCCCTTTGGCCCGCAATATCTGCACTGAACACGTTGCCAAGACCAACTCTTATCTGCCTAAACATAATCCATATCCTTCCATTCCCTTTGCATTTCTATGTGCTTAACTAAAATTGTTATAAAATGCCACTATTGTAACTGCCTCCACCACCACCCCTAGCAGCGCGTTCCAGGCACTCACCACTCTCTGTATAAAAAACGTGCAGTGCAGCTTCCCTTCACTGATGCCTACATCAGCCTACAAGTCCTTGGATTGCCTTCACCACCCTTCTTAAATAAAGAAACAACATTTCTACCTCTCCAGTCCTCAGAGACCTCGCCTGAGGCTAGAGAAGATGCAAACATCGTTGTCAAGGCTCCTGCAATCTCCTCTCTTACCTCTCCCAATAACCTGGGATTGATCCCATCAGGCCTAGAGAGTTATCCACCTCAATGCTCTTCAAGAACCCCAACACCTCCTCCTCCTTAATCTCAAACTTCCCTTTCCTATTATGATTCTCCGCGCTGATCTCACGACTTCCATGTCCTTCTCCTTTGTGAAAACAGATGTGAAGTACTTGTTTACTACCTCACCTACATCCCCTAACTCCAAGCACAAATTCCCTTCTTTATCCTTCAGCAGTCTCACCTTCTCCCTGGTTCCCCTCTTATATTTAATGTAGGTATAAACAGCCTTGGGACTTTCTTTAATCCGACTCACCAAATCTATTTTGTCATCCCTTTTGATTGCCTGCTTGAGTTCTTTCTTCCTTTCTTAACATTCTTCAAAGGCCCTGTCTAATTCCATTCTCTAAATCTTGCATGTGCTTTATTTTCATTTCACCTAAATTTACAACCTCTTTGGCCTTCCAATGTTCTCTTACTTTGCTATCCTTATCCCTCCTCCTTACCAGAACTTGCTGGACCTAAACTTTGATCAATTGGCCTTTAAACAACGCCCACCAGCAAGATGAGGACTTAACCAATAACAACTGCTCTCAGTGTACCCTTCCGAGTTCCTGCCTAATAACATAGTTTCCCTTACTTCAATTTAGTACCTTCCCACAAGGTCCAGGCTTCTCCCTATACAAGATGATTAAATAACATATATGCGTTGTGATCACCATCCCCAATATGCTCTTCCACTGTTACACTAGACATCTGGCTAGGCTCATTTTCCAACACAAGGTCCAATATGCTTCCTTCTCTGGTTGGACTATTTTCATTCTGTTTAAAGAAGCCCTCTTGGATACACCTAACAAATTCTGCCCCATGTAAGCCTTTGGCACCGAGGAAACCACAGTCAATTCTGGGGAAGTTAAAATCACGCACTTAGACAACTCTGTTGCTTTGTCTTATTTCAGTAATCTGTCTACATATTTGTTCCTCCATCTCCCGCTTGCTAATTGAGAGTTATAGAAGAATCCCATTAAAATGCTTGCACCTTTCTTATTTCTTAGCTCCACCCCTACTGCCTCAGCAGACAAACCCTCCACCATGCCCTCTCCGAGTGCCGCCATGACAATCTCCCTGGTTAGTAGCGCAACTCTTGCACCTCTTTTCCCTCGCTCTCCATCATGTCTGAAACATCAAAACCCCAGAACATTGAGCTGCCATTTATGTCCCTCCCACAACCACATTTTCACAATGGCCACAACATCATAGTCCAATAACAGATCCCGACTATGTGCTTTCTCCGCAATACTCCTTGCATTTAAATGGACACACTTCACCCCAAAGGCTTCATCATTTTTGTTCACCTCCCCCTGCCTGGCCTTCCTTTTAGACAGAGGTCTAACCTCCACTTATCCATCACTCCGTCAAATTTCTGACCTCTACTCTGGTTCCCACCACCAAATTCACTTCCAAATGGGAGTAAATCTTAACCGGAAGAATCCTTTCCAACCACTGACGAGGCTAACCAGCCTGTAATCCCCAAGTTTCTCTCGATTTCCATTCCTACATGAAGGAACAACATTTGCTACTCTCTAGTCCTCTTCGCCGGTGAGAAAGATCTCCCCCTCTCCCATCAGGTCCTGGTAATTTAGCTATCTTAAAGTTCTTCAACAGCCCTTGCACCTCCTCATTCTAAATCCCCACCTGCCCTTGCACACTGGTCTCACTAACCTCCATGCCCTCTGATCACACTGTCCTCAATGTCTCATGGCTCTCCTTTTGTTCTCTCCCAATTGTTGAGTTTTGTTTACAATACAGCATTGAAATAGGCCCTTTGACCCACTGATTCCTACCCAACCGTCAATCGGCCATTCACTCTAGCTCTGTTATCCCACTTTCTCATCCACTCCTTACACACTAGGGATAATTTATTGGGTCCAATTAACCACCAAATCCATACATTTTGGGGATGTGGGAGGAAACTGGAGCACCACAGGAAAACCCATGCAGTCGCAGGGGAGAACGTGCAAACTCCACACAGGCAGCACCCAAGGTTAGGATCAAACCCAGATCTCTGGTGCTGTGAGGCAGCAGCTCTTCCAGCTGAGCTACCCTATTGCACTACTATGCCATCCTGTCCCTTATTTAAGAATAAAATATTATTTTGGATCCATTCAAAATGGCACCAAAATTGTGCTTCTTGTACATAGACTCAGTGGGCTGTCCTTTACATTCTGTACTCGGGGATGGTTCTTAGGTATAGTGATAGTCTTGCTGATCTGTATGCAAAATAAGTATTTCAGTGTACCTTGGTACACGTGATAAAGAAACCATTGAGCCACTGAATTACTCTTGGATTTGTACACTCTTATCACTTGATATCACCATCTATTTATTATTTCTATCCTAATAGTTTCTATCTTTTTTGATTTATCATATCTTGGAAATTTTAGCACTGATTCACATGAATCTGTTGGATGCCTAACAGATCCAGTGTTTTACAACTAAAAATAGTGTCACTGCTTTGTCAGTATTAATGGGGTAAACCAATTTTAAGCCTATAACCATGCTATTATTATTATTATTATTATTATTAAGCTTAGATAGTTAAAATACTCTGGAAAATTGACAAATCTTTTTTAATCGTTTAGACACAAGCTACATCAGAGATTCATTCTCAATGATATCTGGAAACAGACACAGCTCCCTGGAGCCAAGGATACTGAACAAAAAAAACTTGGTAGATCCAACAAACAGTGTCTGCTGCCTGGAAATGAAATATTGATTTAACCCATTACAAATTGACAAAGTGGTTTAGAGAATAGATCTACCAAACTAGTGATTGGCAGGTAAAGATATCATGAGAAAAAATAAAAGCTGTTAGTAACAATTGTCTGTGGCAAGGATTGACTTTGGGATCCTTAGAAAATAACTGCAGAATGAATGTATACAAAGGATGCTCTCATTTGCATTGAGCACTACATTTGAGCACATGGTGAAAATTGACATTTACAATTTAGCAAATGTTTCTGCACAAACCAGAGAATACAGAAATTACTCAGGCAACTTTCGTGAAAAGACAAAACAGTGAATTTTCTATCTGGCCCATGTCCCTCTAAACCATCTCTAATCATGTTATTGTCCACTTCTTCAAAATATTTTAAGTGTACCTGCCTTTCCTTTGGGACCTTTCACCCCATCAGCCATTGCCTACAGCACATATTCCTCCGACATTTTCACCGCTAGTCCCATCTTCCCATCTCCACCTCTTTCCGCAGAGACTGTTCCCTCCGCAACTCCCTCGTTCATTCATCCCTTCCCACCCAAACCATCCCCTCCCCAGGTACTTTCCCCTGCAACCACAGGAGATGCTACACCTGTCCCTATACCTCCTCTCTCGACTCCATCCAGGGACACCGATAGTCCTTTCAGGCGAGGCAGAGGTTCACGCACCTCCTCCAACCTCATCTACTATGTACGCTGCTCCAGGTAAGGACTCCTGTATATCGCCGCAGACTGGGCGATCATTTCACTGAACACTAACGCTCAGTCTGCCTTGGCCTACTCGATTTCCCGGTTGCCAAACATTTTAACTTCCCTTCCATTTCCCACACTGACTTTCTGTCCTAGGCCTCCTCCACTGTCAGAGTGCGGTCACAGGCAAATTGGAGGAGCAGCACCTCATATTTTGCTTGAGAAGCTTACAACCCAGCGGAACAAATAGCGATTTCTCCATTTTCAAGTAACCCTTGCTTTCCCTCTCTCCCGGTCACTGCCCTACCCTAGTCATCCTGCTAGTTTCACTGTCATAAAGGTAGTTTCACATTTTTTATTCATTGTTATTACCTCATCCACAGCCAACTATGGACCATTGTGGGCTCCACCTTTCCTTGGTCGATCCGAAACATTACCTATCTCTTTTCTCTAGAGATGCTGCCTGTCCCGTAGAGTTACTCCAGCAGGCTGTGTCTATCTTCGATTGTCAATGTAGCTGGGGGGGGGGGGGGGAAGAGTAAATGGGCTTATGATGAATACTGGTGAATATCCCACCAAATGTAAGTCAATGTAAGGATGAGAGGATTCAAAATTGATTCACTGGGATAAATATCTTCTATATGTACATAACTGCTCAATTAATGCAAGACATATTCCAAATCAATTTAAAATATTACATAGACTATATTACTCGAAAACTAAACGGAATAAAATTTTCCCAAATGTATCCCCCATCTGTGACAAATGTTTATCTCAAGAAGCAAATATAGCACACTCCTTCACCTCTTGCATAAAACTCCAGAAATTTTGTAAAGAAATCTTTGAAATTATTAAAAACAAAACTGGACCCATATAGAATTAATTATTTTTGGAACAACAGGTGCCTGCTCCGAGCTATCAATATTTCAAAGACGTTTCCTCAACTACGGCTTGATAATGGCAAAAAAACATACTCAAATTTTGGAAAAATGCACCCACCCCAACGCTTAAAATGTGGATTACAAGCATGTCTGAGACGCTACATCTTGAAGATATGAGATTCGTCTTAGCAGGAAAATCAGGGCAATTTTTAAAGACATGGTGTCCTTTTATTGATTCATTACAAGTATAGTATGGTGCAACACAACTCTGGAAATAAACCGATTCACGAACTGGGTGATGGGAGTGGTGAGATATGAAGCAAGTATATCCACACAAAAGGGTCCCTTTCTTTCTTTTTCTCTATTTTCTCTTTATTTTTCTTTATTTTTCAAATTATTTTATGGGTTTTTGTCTTTACTTTTCTACAGCCTATCACTTGTTCACCCCTGGACTACACTGGTCTAGGGGTTTACATATCACTATTTCCTTCACTCTTTCTTTCTCTTGCTCTTTCTCTGGTGCTCTTACTTTTTATGTTAAATTTAAAATAGATGCTGTACATGAAATGTATTTTGTCATATGCCGTGGTTTATACTACTGTACACTGCTTCTAATAAAAATACAAATTAAAAAAATAAAATAATAATTCAAATGGATGGGAGGGAAAAGCCAAAATTGGAAGTATAACTGATGAAAATTTTAAGTTTCGGGATCAGTACAGGATCCAGTTACACATCATGAACATACCAGAATAAAGGATTGTGGTTTTCAATGTATTATGGCTTGAGCTGTATTATTTTGTTGCATTACCAAAAGGTACAATTTGGTTGAAGGGTATTAGATTTTTACCAAATCCAGTCTGTCTTTTTGATATTCCTTCAGCAAACATTACAGCATTTCTTCAGCAGATGTGTAGGACCTGGATTGTTGACAAGTTAAGATGAAGTTGTTCACCATTTTAACTATAAGATCAATACTCTGCCCAGAGGTTAGACATTCCTGATTATCATGCATTTGCTTCTCGTATATCAAAATGGCATGTTATTTATTGAATGAGCTTCCAACTAATTCTAATCCAACATTGGAAAATACATCCTAAGGAGTAGCTATTTCATCAAAATAATTTTTTTTTTTTATCATGTCTATTACTCATTATTTTGAATGATAATTCTAGTACGATTAGTCAGATGGAAATTTAAAAAGTGTTAAATAAAAATCAAAGTCACACCACAACGGTTCTCCCATTTGTAAGATGAGTAATGAGGCAATTAAATAGCTGGCATTTGCAAATCTTCGTTATGGAGCCGCATATAGCATAAATATTGTGTTTAGTGACTCAGTTGTAGATTTATTAATCCAAGAATTTTAACCCATCTTTAGTCCTTCATCACTGTGTAAACAAAACAGCTGTTTGTACCAGTATTACTATTTGTGAACCTGCTCCTTGCTGTACACATGATAGGGCTTATCACCAGAAACCAGATACATATCCTTCTAGAACAAGGCTGTATTTAGTATGTGACTGGGTTACAAATGAAATGGTTGAACAAGTGAAGCCGTTGTTAAGAACAGCTAATTAACTATAGCCGTTAACCTTCAGTCAAGCTTTTGCTGGAAGCTGACATGGAATACCCAAGCTATAAATATGGGTGCATCAGTTATTGAGGTACACATGGGCTTGGGTCTCAATCATAACAGAATTGTGATGGTGAGGGACCATCAACCAAACAGGTTGTTGTGACATTGCAACAATGGGATTCAAGAGCACCAGAATCCCTCTGCTGAACACTGAATGGAGACCATATTGGGCAAGAGAGGGAAGGAAAGATCAGAAAAGAGATGGACACTAGGGAAGGCAAGACAAAATAGACAATTTATTGGGCAGGAAGGAGAGAGACACTTAAAATATGGTAACCAAAGAAAGCGTATTTAGCATTTTACATTTTTACCCTGGACCCACCTCCTCATTTGGATAAATACATGGATGGAAAACATTAGAGGGGGCAAATGGGAGCAAGCAAATGGTCCAGGAGCAGGCAAATGGGACTAGCTCAGATGAACAGCTTGGGCGGCATAAACTAGTTGGGCCAAATAGATTGAAGGGTTTCGGCCCGAAACGTCGCCTATTTCCTTCGCTCCATAGATGCTGCTGCACCCGCTGAGTTTCCCCAGCAATTTTGTGTACCTGGGCCAAATAGACTGTGTCTGTGTCTCCGTGAGTGGAAAATCGAAAGAAGCAGATAAAAAAGATTCTCACGAAGAAAACAGATCAAAATAATTAAACAACTTTCTAAGTTGCTTAATTCCCCCACTGTGCTTTCAATATTACTATTTGAACTTTTATTTATTTTAAATAAAATGGGCACCATATTTATATTAAAGCACAAACTGTGTGAAAGATGCATCTTCTAGATGCGCTGGGCCGCATCATCAGTGATGTGACCTGGGGTCATCGGGTGTTTCGGGTCTCACAACATCAGACACCCTCGCCCAGGCAACCCAGCCGAGGTTGATCAAGCCCCAACTTTAACTGTAAAATATTTGCTAGTACATTGTGAATTTGGCACATGATTACTTATCCAGAAGAGTGCAATCCTGTCATCTCTTTGTGTTAGGTTAGTTTTTTGATGAGCTTTGGAATGACTATTCTCTACATGTTTTTTTAGCCATTGCCACTGATTTTCAGGTTAGGGCTCTCTTGCATCTTCCATGGTTAATAGTCAGATTTCCACATTTTTGCATAGTACCTTTGGACAGTGTGACGACACGTCCTCTCTAAGGTCTGGTCCGATCCCAGTCATTGGCAGATGGGCCAGAAGAAGCCCATGAAGAGTAGCTGGCTGCTGGAAAACACCAGCATTCTGCAGTAAACTGAGGCTACAGCTGGATCTGATTAATGGTTATTGGACCAATTAATCTGATCCTTGACAGCCCCACCCCTTATAAACCCAGGGGTCCAGCTAGATAGGAGGAAGCAAGTTTGCCTGTGTCTCTCCACTGATGACAAAGGGCTGAACTATTTTGCAGACTGGGACCTTGTTGTTTGTCATTGGAAATAAAGCCTAGTCCTGGTGAGTTCACCTTACAATAAGTGCCAGTGCAGTCATTGCTGATCTAGTGTCATAACTGATGCTACAACACAGACAGTAGCAAAATGCACAGTTGAAAGTGAGTCAATACAAAGAGACTAAATCTTTGCAATAAAGTGTCCCTGTTCGCAACACATGGGCTTGGACCAATTATTCAAGTAAAGTAAGCCTTTTTTAACAATCATTTTATAGTCAGACTCGGGGAAATTGACAGGTTTTACCGAAATGGCCACATTGTTTTCCATTTGGGATGACAGATAACCTTCCATCAGAGACGTAAGTGACTAAAAGACTAAGTGATAAAGCACACCGATTGCAAAGGAAAAAAAATCTTTACTCTTGTCAGTTTGCACACCTTAACGATATGTTGGATCAATGTACTGCAGTGTGCTTGCCAGTAGAACCTGCAGTACAATTGCAAATCATTCATGGGATTGATTATATTGACAAGAAAGAGTAAGTAACTGTCATCTCATTTTTAGCACCAACTGACCTGTGCACATTCTGTTACACAACTTTATTCAGTATTGTCAGTTCCACTGTGCAATGCCAGAACAGAATTAAAAGCCAGACATGCAAATGAGGGCCTTTGTTGCAGAGATTAGAGAATTAATTGCCTTTTCACTGAAAAGATGACGCATACCATTCAGTTACTTGTAGGAAGACTACAAATCTGTCCAGTCTGCTGCCATTAACTAGAACTTTGCATTGGAATGGCTAAACTTGTTCAAGGTAAAAACTGTTGTTGAGAATTATTCAAAATTAACTGTGAGTGGTGAGATTACATGTTAGCTTTTTACCATGTTGGTGTCAAATATCTTGTAATTTCTGCACTGTTCATAAGGTTACAAATGATACGAGCAGAATTAGGCAATTCGGCCCATCAAGTCTACTCATTTCAATCATGGCTGATCCATCTCTCCCTCCTAACCCCATTCTCCCTGCTTCTCCCCATAACCCTTGGCACTCGTACTATTTATCTATCTCTGCCTTAAAAACATCCATTGACTTGGCCTCCGCAGCCTTCTGTGGCAAAAAATTCCACAGATTCACCTCCCTCTGACTAAAGAAATTCCTCCTCATCTCCTTCCTAAAGCAACATCCTTTAATTCTGTGAACTCTGGTCCTAGACTCTCCTACTAGTGTAAACATCCTCTCCGCATAAACTCAATCCAAGCCTTTCACTATTTGGTAAGTTTCAATAAGGGCTCCCCTCATCCTTCTCAACTCGAGCGAGTACAGGCCCACGCTTTTTGTTAAGAGGAGTTATTTTTATTAAGAGGAGTTGCAACTTCTGAAGAGGGAAAAATCAGCAACTTGAAGCAGTTGCATTGAGTTTAATGTGGAATGATGATTAAAAGCAAAAGTTTTTCTTGTTCTATAACCCATGCTATGATCTAGGCTGCATGGCAGAAAAACTGATGGAAATAGAATTCATTTCCATGTGGGAAATGGATGAGTATTTGGATATAGGAAAATGTACATGGCTGTAAGGAAAGGGCGAAGGAATGATACTAATTGGCCCACTTCAAGAAGCTGACAAAGGCACAATTATCTGAATGCACTTTGTGCTCCATCATGGATTCCAAGTGACAAGCCAATTTGTTGTATTAATTAATTGTTTCTTTTTTTAAAGTGAAACTTTTTTTTTCTATTTTCCTAACCAGGGTTGAAATGCTTACTTTTCGGGTCGAGACCCTTCTTCAGTCTGAATAATGATTAGATTACCTGAGATTTTCTAAGTGATGTAGGAAGAAACTGCAGATGTTAGTTTAAACCGAAGATAGACAAAAAATGCTGGAGTAACTCAGCAGGACAGGCAACATCACTGGAGAGAAGGAATGGGTGACGTTTCGAGTCGAGGCCCTTCTTCAATCTGAAGAACTTAAGAACTTTAAAAGTACTTCCAAAGCATTTTTCGAGGTTACGTGGCAAGGTTATGAGAGGTGCTATGCAAATGCACTGGTTTCTTGACTGGTTTCCTATAATGTAAATACGACTTTGATCGCAGCCAACCAAACAGGTAAGTGTCATATTCGATCTGAACTGTGGAGGGGTAGATGCGTTTGTGAATATCACCTGGACCACAACCAGTCACACTGGCAGACTTGTCGTCTATGAAGGAAGACTCCATCACCAGTAAAGTCTCTCAATAATGGCCGCCCCACCTCAGCTTTTAGACTGCAATCCAACAAGCACAATTCAGCTTCAAAACACACTTGCAAAATTAAAGAGGATCATAATATTACCAGACTCTCTTTGCCAACAGGACAGACCAACCGATGTTCATCAGTTATCCAAATCTGACAATCTGATCCGACTGTTCTTTCAATTCAGACACTAAAATGCTGTCAAAATATAAGTGATTTTGTCACAATATTTCAAAATCATTTAGTTTAAGTATTTCACAAATTCACAAAACGATTGAGTTCTCTCGGTCTGTAAACGTCTCTCACCAGTTAATTCCATTTAGTTTCTAACTGGCTTTTTCCTGTTCTATGAATCACAATTTTACCATCATGTCACTCAATAAAATATGTCCGGTGAATAATCATTCCTACAATGAGTAATTTCCACCCACCCTCCAACATTAGATTAGCGGCATGCAATCTCCACCCACTGGGGTTGGTGCAATATTAAATAAGTATCTTTGATGCTGTTTATAGATACTTGAAATCCAATATTTTAAAGTGCCTATAAACACATTCAAGCAAAGAAAGGGTTGTAATATTCAAGATCTGCCTTTATTCACTACATTGCTTCTAATCTTATTGTGTTATTTTCTATTGTTGATCTCATGGCACCTAGTGTGACTTCATACTGACCTGGACACATTTTGGTCTGATGAATTCTCTGCCACAAATGCAGCAACTAACATTAACCCTAACCTTAACTAAGGTTAAACCTTAACCTCAAGACTTTGTTCAAACAAGACATTATATTAATATCTTATTATTAAGGTCACAAGGAATAGGAGTAGTATTAGGCCATTTGGCCCATCAAGTTTACTCCGCCATTCAATCATGGCTGATCTGTCTCTCCCTACTAACCCCATTCTCCTGCCTTCTCCACATACATTAAGCATGTGTACGTTTTAAAAGAAAAAAAATCATAAATGTTAACTGTTTCATACATAACTTGTTGCCAGACTAAAATTGACCCAAATTTTAAAGTGTCGAGGAAAATGTATGCTCTGCAGCTTCTTTTTAAAATCATAATGATGCATACCCACACACACACAGTGCTATTCAGTGTATTAGATGCCCGAGGATGAAGCGTGCTTAAGCAGAGTAAATAAATCTACCAGAAATGGAGAGAAGGGCCCTCTGCAGTAGACTATTTCCCCTGGAGCAATTAAAGGAGCAGTATCCAAGCCTGCACTTCAAGAGCAATGTTCAAGCTGTTTCCACTTCATTGAAGCAGAGATCATTGAAATCTATTAACTGTGGCAGCTGCAGCCACCACAACTCCAACCTCTAGAACTGGATTACCTATGATTGTTGAGGTAAGCATTACCATGAAGTTATATGTCTGCATAGAAAGTGTCTATGCAACAGAGGACTTAATACCTTTTTTCCAATAACTACCACTCATGTTAAACTCAGTGGCCTATGATTACCTGGCATTTCCCCGCTGCCTTTCGTAAGTTTCATTTACTGTCTTCCAGTGTCTGGCACTTCACCTGTGGGCAGTGAACTTTAAAATTCCTTTTGTGTCTTTTCACTGACTTGAATTCCTAGTATTTCAAGGAGAGGTCCACCCTGTGGCAACAGCATGTTTGGTGGGTTGTGGAGACAGTTGGGGTGCCCTTGCAGGTTAACCTCAAACAGCTAAGGCACTAGTGAGTTACATAGAAAATAGGTGCAGGAGGAGGCCATTCGGCCCTTCAAATACCATTTGAGTTACCATTTGTAGATACCACAAACTTTACATGTGATAAAGTAGTCAGGGGTTGCTGACTGACAGGAAACAAAGGAGTAATTGCCAATTGGAAATACAAATGCTGTAATCTTGAGTAGAAAGTTCAGTGCCACTGCCAATCTCCGTATTCTCCTGCAGACTAAACCAACCAAACAAACCAAGATTGCATGACTATATATTAAGCTTCCACTGCAGCACTCAATGATGCCTTTGCTGCAATGTAAACCAAAACACCAGCCCTCTGATCTTGAGTCCTCAGGGATGTTGACAGAGGAATTCAAGCAACCCATTTGAGAAAGATCAGCCCCCGCTCTGTGCAAAACCCTGTAGCAAGTCTTTATAGACTCTTCGTAACAGTGAATGTGGATTTCTGATGAAGCAGCCTAATGGCCCTGTCCCACTTAGGAAACCTGAACAGAAACCTCTGGAGACTGTGCGCCCCACCCAAGGTTTCCGTGTGGTTCCCGGAGGTTTTTTCAGTCTCCCTACCTGCTTCCACTACCTGCACCCTCCGGCAACCACCTGCAACCTCCGGGAACCGCACAGAAACCTTGGGTGGGGCGCAAAGTCTCCAGAGGTTTCCGTTCAGGTTTCCTAAGTGGGACAGGGGCATAACTAGCATGAAGCAGGTTACTACTTCTGTAACCTCTTTACCTGAACTCTCTAAGAACTTGTGTGTTCTCAATCTCTAGGAATTTTCCACTTAAGCTTTTCTACCCCCCCCCCCCCCCCCCCCCCCCCCCCCCCCCCCCCCCCCACCCCCCCACCCCCACCCCACTGAGCAATCGTTTTGTGGTATTGATTCTACCACAGTGTTAACCTCAAAATTAATTTGGGACGGTGGCTGCAACTGTG
Organism: Amblyraja radiata; assembly: GCF_010909765.2. NCBI lineage: Eukaryota > Metazoa > Chordata > Chondrichthyes > Rajiformes > Rajidae > Amblyraja > Amblyraja radiata. The sequence continues at coordinate 21,908,099 of NC_045957.1, read as the reverse complement.
ACACTGGCCTTAAAACCAGAGTATATAATGTATTGTTCACTGCTATGTGTCTGAATTTGCTAAGTGAAAATTGCAGAAACCCAATCACTTGGTAGAAATCGGAGTTTGAGAAATTTGGCCTGGCAGCTTTAGACATGGCACACACTAGTGCACATGCAACACAGTTGGAGAGCAGGATGAAGCTTTAGACATGGCACACACTAGTGCACATGCAACACAGTTGGAGAGCAGGATGAAGTTGGAGTTGCATCATCTGATTGCAATACAAGTTTAAAACTTTAGTAGCTTAAATTGGGTCAGACACATTGCAGCCGTATTTGGAAACTCCCAAAAAGGTGATGTCAAGAGGTAATAAAGGCATTGAAGTCTGTCCCAGCAAAAAAAACATGCTGAGGCAGGGTTGAGACATGTGTTAATATAAAGTGGAAGTAGCTGTCTTATTGATGAAGAAGATAGGGGATTGCAGGTTCTGCATAGTTTGATCCAGCTGATAAAACACTTTCAGTTTTTAAAATATATTATATGTGAATTGAACGTCAGATGAATAACATCTGTTGGTATTAATGTGTGTGTGTTGCGTGTGGTGGGGATAGACATTTCCTGCTCCGCTGCGATGATTTTGATGGAACATGCCTCACACCCCCAGACTATAAAAGACAAATAAATAAAGCTAGTTTTTTATTGCTTTCATTACTGTCATTGGCTTTTCCACAACCCCTCCACAGACCATCCTCCCCACATTCTCCACCACCTGGCGCAAACAGTAGATAGAATTCTCTACTTTGCCAGATGCAGGAAATATAATGAACGGCTGATGGTATAAAGGACACTCGGTTGCAAGGAGGAAATAAAAAAAGCTGCAAAAGGATACAGATGAATAAAATGGCAGATGGAGGAAGTTGTGTGAAAATATGGGTGTCCTTAACTTGGTAGAAAAATTGGTGAGTGAATAATTACCAAGCTTATGTTGGTGTATAGAGGCATTTTGATGTGCTGGTTCATGAAATACAAGAAGAAAATGTGCAGGCAAATAATTGAAGCTAAATATTATATTGTGTTTTATTGCGAAAGAACTCAAGCAAGGAATTCTTGTTATGATTGCACAATGCTTTCATGACACCTCATTAGCAGCACAGTGTGCATATTTGATCCCCGGGCAATTATGAGACTTTTGACATTATCTCCCAACTAAATATTGGACTCAATAAACACAGGAAGTGGGCCAACGTGGATAAGTAGAAAAGGCAAAGAGTAGATGAGGAGAGAGGAGGGCAGAGAAAAGGTTGCACATGGCTCTTCGTTTGTCTTCTTGTAGTGGGATTTACTTTACGGAGAATCTTCATTATTTCCATATTTCTATGCAGCATACGTGGTGGCCACTGAGTCTATGATGACTCGCAGAACAAAGCACATCCCCCTCCCCCACTTAATTTCCCCCGTGAACTCTGCTCCCTATATATACTCCCATCAACTTCCGATAGATTCTACACACATACACACTCGGGCCAATTTAGAGTAGTAAATTAACTGACCAATCTGCCCATCTTTGGGAACTGAGAGGAAACTGGGGGAACCCAAGGCCATACGAAAAATGAGCAAGCTCCACACAGAGAGTACTTGAGGTCAGGATTGAACCACGATAACTGGAGCTGTGAGACAGCATCTCTACAAGCTTTACCACTGTGGCACCTTTATTTTTTTTTAACATTTCTGAAATATCACAGGATTCTGGTTTCATATTTACTTATAGCTCTCACATTCAATACGTTGGATGTTTCTGTCAAAGATAATTTAAATAGCAAGTTCTGTGCTGGATGGACCAAGCATTTCCTAGATTGCTGACCAGCTGATGAAGGCAAAATTCACCCGCTTCAATTACTAGTTTATATCATTCAATCCTATTTCTAAAAGAATTATCAGGGAGCAATAATTATTTGAAGAATCAGTCAGGCTCCAGTAATGCTAAGGGTTGCACCACAATTTCTGACATTTTTGGTGCAGTATTATATATGACTTGCCCATTAGCTTTGAATGACTCCATTGTGTGAAAAATCACATTTTTGACCATATTAATAGTGGCAACCTTGCAGATGGTGTGAATGGAAATCCTGAATCAACGCTGTAAGATTGTTCTGTAAAGGTAAAATGGTTGGCCAGGTCGACTGAAATAAAGAGCATAAGATGGCTGCTGACCAGGCTTGCTGGAACTTAGGCTGCAGGTTTCAGGAAGGGAATACACAATGTCTTGCAGTTACTGCATAGTCATGAATAGGGGATCACCCGCCCCGTCTGACAAGATTGAGGAATACACAATCCCCCTCGCCAGGAAGACTAAGGAATGTACTGGTCTGAGATCTAGTGTGGTTCCTCTTACATCTCCTTATATGTACATACCTGTTGTCCTGTATTTTGCGTACGTGTCGGTTCTTTGATTGGGGAATGTGGGAGGTGCTAAACAGTGGCATTAACATATAAAAGGCATTGCAATTAAGGGCAGAGAGCTTGACTCTTTGCTAGGTTGTTAACCTGTGTGAAGACTCCTGCTCAATAAACGTACGTTTAAAGCAACCCCGGTGCCTGATCGATTATTGTCGAAACAACCGATGTGAGAGAAAAACGTGAATCAACAATGGGGGATGGGGAGGGGGGTGGGGTTAATCAAAGGATTTTTGATTACACACTATTTTAAAAACTATATAGAAATATTCAAACGTCCAAACAGGTTGGCATTCTAAAGGCTAATCATTTTCAATAATTAACCAGAGTTTTCAGTGAACATAATGAATATGTTTTCTCTACATCCTGTAATACTTACCTGTATGAACCTATAGCATTATATAGATTGTATGAGGACATTTACTACAGCCATAAAATGCAAAATAGCCTCCAAGATCAGATCTGATTTTAATAAAAGACAAGCTGAATTTGTAATGTGAAACCATATAATGTGTTGTGGAAAGCATGTGGCCATGAAGTCCTGTGAACTTTGTTCCAAATAGCAATTAGTGCAAAGGTGATGTGGTGGGAAGATTCCACGTTGAATGGAATTTCTCAGACCATTATGTGTAGCGGCATTGTAACCCAGCTGGTGAATAATTTGCCTGGTCTGCAATACTAACAAAATTGTAAACACATTCTGCAAGAAATGCTGAAGAACTTTCTTAAGAATTTTTAGTTAAATTAATTACCAGCATTTTACATGCAATAATTTCCCAAACTGCAGGCTTTACTGTTTGGGGCCAAAGTGCGGCAGTCAACAGTTTATACTGCGACATTGTGGCAACAACCCCCATGATTTTCCAGCCATTACTTTAATGCTAATATTCCTGGATGGAATTTTATGGGAAGCACGTTCAACATTTCCCAGTGTGTGTTCCCTGCAGGAAGTCCATAGTTCTAAAATTAACACATCAATTTCAACCTGTACTGGCAGATTATGCTGTGGCTTGGATGTGGGAGCTAATTATCTGCCAGTCACATCATTAAGCAAGCTGCAAACTTCAAAGTGACTTTGTAATTAACAATGAACCCACCTTCCTGCCCGGACACAATTTTAGATTATTTGAAAGCTTGAAAGCATCAGATCAATAACAAAGTGGAAACGCCCACTCCCAAGATGTGTGGCCAGAAGAAATTAAAAAGTGTCGAGCATAACTCACGAAGTGTAACAATGGCAGTGATCAGTGAATGAGTCAATGTCTAGCATCTAAAAAAATATCCATAATTGCACCGGCCCACCAACACCATACCTTGGTCTGCACAGCCTTTGCCCCATATAAAAAGCAAAATGTGCTAACATCACAGCTGAAGACATGGCTTGCAGTTTTGCTGGTGAGGCCCAGGTTGAATACACGTACCAAGGAAATCCTTCCATATAGCACACTCAATCTCTTTGGTTTCTCTCAGCAATAGACAAATAGATCCCGCTAATCTTTGAGTTTAGTGATGTATTTTATTCTATTCGGGAAAACAAATGTTTCACGACATAGAACAGTACATCAAAGGAATGGGCACTTTGACCCACAACGTTTGTGCTGAACAGGATGCAACTGATCTCACCTACCTGTACATGATCCATATTCATGTACTCCCTGAACTTCCATGTGCCTATCTAAAAGCCTCTTGATACCACTATCGTATCTGCCTCCACAACCACCCCTGGCAAGGTATTCCAGATCCCAACTACTCTGTGTACAAGAAAAACCTGACCCACACAGCTCCAATAAACTACCCCCCTCTCAGCTTATAGCCATGCCCTCTAGTGTTGGACTTTTCCACCCTTGGAAAAGAATTCTGTCTGTCTGTCTATCAATAGACAATAATAGACAATAGGTACAGGAGTAGGCTATTCAGCTCTTCGAGTCAGCACCGCAAATCCCATCTATGCTTCTCGTAATTCCATCATGTCTCCCCTTGAATGCCAATAATTCAAATCTATCCATCCTCTCCCTGAAGATGAAACCCTCTAATACAATTAGCATTCTAGTAAACCTCCTCTGCACCTTCTCCAAAGTCTCCACAACTTTCCTGTAATGGGGCAACCAGTACTGCGCACAATATGCAATATCCAAATGCAGCCGAACCAGTGTCCTATAGAGCTGCATCATGACCTCTGGACTCTTATATACAATGCTCCGAGCAATAAAGGTAAGCATACTCTACGCCTTCTTTTCCATCCTATCTACTTGTGCAGTGACCTTCAGTGAGTTATGAACTTGGACTCCAAGATCCCTCTGCACATCAAAGCTGTTAAGGATCCTGCCATTAACTGTATGCTTTCCCCTTGCATTCAATCTCCCAAAGTGTGCGACTCTTCACACTGGCTTGGCTTAAACTCCATCTCAACCATTTTCTGCAGCTGATCAATATTCCGCTATCTCTTCTGACAGCCTTCCTCACTGCCTGCAACTCCTCCAATATTGGTGTCATTGGAAAACTCACTAACCCACCTACATATATGTCCAGGTCATTTAAATTTATTTACACTTCTCTTTGCAAAAATGATTTTTGTTTTTTAATTAATGCAGCATTTAAACATTGTTCTGTTAATGGTACTTTCTAATCTATTCTACTTTCTAATCTAAACGTGTCCTTGCTGTGTTGGCACTGGTGGAGGGGAAAGGTAGTTCTATTTCATATTGTAATTTTTGCAGTGAGCTCCAGAGATGAAAGTAGCTGACTGGTGATAGGAGGCCAGATAGGTCTGCAAATAACAGTGAGATTACACTGGCTCCATACAAAAGCAGTTTGCAGTCCTTGATTGTTGAGGTTACATTGTTAGACTTGTAACCTTGTACTTATTTACTGAAAGAAAATCCCACAATAATTATGAAATCGGTAAAGAGAGTGATTAAAACAGCTTTTGTTTAAAATAGAGGGTTATGTACAAACATGTTTTCATCCATAAAGCTGCCAGGAGATGACTATTTAACATGCACCTGGCTCAGCTGTTTGGTCCTTTGATACATATTAGCTGCAACACAGTTGAGAGCCCTCGTGCCCAGAAATTCAGATGCTGAAGAAGATAAAGCAAATGCTTTCAAAACAGCTGGTGACCATGCAAGGAAGTAAAACAAGTGAAAACATTTATAGCAAAAAACATACCACAGGAGGACCCCGGTGGCTAAAGCAGCATCTGTGCTGGGAAAATCACAGTTGGTGTTTTGGGTCAAGACCCTTCATCTGGACTGAGAGTAAAAGGTAGATAGAGACATAAAGAGGCGAGGGGAGGCAGTGGGGGCACGTGCTGGGCAAGTGTTAGGTGGGTCCAGTCGAGATGGGGTTAATTGGCAGATTGAGTCAGATGGGAAAGGAAGGATGGGGATAGTAACAGAAGTTGGGAGAGGCCATATGCGGAGACAATTGTCCACGTCTGTCCAGCCTCTGTCACTATCTCCACTTTTCTCCCTCATCTTAGTCCACCAACCAACACCACCTGGGTCCACTGATTGATTGTCAGCTCTTGCTGCCCCTCCGTTCCCCCCCTCCCCCTCCAAACCCCCCTATGTCTACTGCAATCTCCCCTCCCCTCTTTCAGTCCAGATGGTCTTGACTTACAATGCCGACTGTCCATTTCTGTCCACAGGTGCTACCTGACCTGCCAAAGTCCTCTAGCAGGTTATGAATTCCAGAATCCGCAGTCTCTTGTGTCTGCAGAACATTCATAACCTGTTTTTACATTTCCCCCAATTTATATTTGGATTGATTCTATTTGCTAGCTGCTATTTTAATCTAATTCCCACAGTCAAAGTTACCCTGGAGACACAAAAGACAGCAGATGCTGGCTCATCGAACCAAAACATTGACTATCTCTTTGTTCCTATAGATGCTGCTGGATTCACTGTCATTCTTCAGCAGCCTCTTTATTGGGCAAAATTACCCTCTTGGTTTTCAGACAAAAGATAGAGAAATAGTGATGTTTCTGCTTCGACTCGTGCTGATATTATTTCTCCGATATCTCAAAATAAAAGGTTTGTTCTGATTCATTGCAGTGAAAGATGCTGCAGATGAATTGGCAACAAGACAGGTCGATGTTGTTCCACTTTTTATTGATCCTCAGATTGTGAAGGTGTATCAAGAATAGCTTAAATGTTAGATTTGATATGGAAAATTGAAAAATGTGCGATAAATGAAGAAAATGATGCTGGCTGAAACAACTCATCATATAAATTTATATAATTGTTATTAAAAATTGATGGTGAAAATGCAGTAAAAGGGATCTATAACCTTTTCTCAAATTCTTTCGGCAAGTGAAAATCTTCAACCATTTGTTCCAGATTGGAACACATTTTCTATCTGATTTTATTTTAAACTCCCAGATTAAATAGATTATATTTAAAGTTCCTTTCATTCTGTTCTAACAATGCTGTGAAGCAGTAGCTTTGTAAATATTTTTATGAATGCTTTCCTCCCTTTAGAAACTATGATCAAAATACTCCTACAGGATCAAATTTAGGATTCCTCTGCAAATAAGGAAAGAAAAACCTAAATACATTTAAAATGTTTCTAAACACCATCCAAAGGAAGAACCAAAATGAATTGAAGATAGACACAAAATGCTGGAGTAACTCAGCGGGTCAGGCAGAATCTCTGGAGAGAAGGAATGGGTGACGTTTTGGGTCGAGACCCTTCTTCAGACTCAAGACCAAAAGGAATTGTTTGAACTCCATCCAAGATCACATAATTCTTACTGCAGTCATTCCTACAACCATTAATTGACTTTAAATTCTGAGCTGCGTGAATTGTGATCTTCCACCAACTGGGAACAGAGTTCAAGCTGTATACATATCTCATTTTACAACCTTTACAAGCTTGGAAAGAGGGAAATATCTCATCAGGTCACTCTGAGCTACATTCAAACTAGTGGTGAAAGTTCACATCTAAACCTCATGCCCTGTTCCTGATATTTGATTGAAAGCCCGGTGGAAAATGTTGGCACTATGCAGTTGGCTAATGCAATTTTAAATACGTATCAGGCATTTTAATTTGCTCTTGTCCTGAGGTGCTGTTGATCTACATCATTAACTATGCAGATAAATAGTGAATGCTAAATACCTTCAGCTTCCTCTGCAGTTATAGTATTGGGAGTTACATAAGTAACAAGGCAAAGCAACTCAATGAGTGTTAGGTAATATAATTAACAGTAACATTGTGCATTTTGTGGGAAATTATTCATTAACAGATTGGCATTTCCATAAATAAATGTGGCTATGTGTGTGAATCAATTTTGACATTGACCAAGTTTCTTTAATTTATATTCCGCACAATTATACATAGCTTCCCATCAAGAATTTATCTATATGAATGAATCCTCTAAATTCAATTTCTATGAGAGACGAACTAATTCACCTTATCAAGCCAGTTTTCAAAGGCAGGTGGAAAGCTAACGTCTATAAAATTCTGAAACAATGACCATGCATTTCCCTGGACATTTGTGATGGCTTCTTTGGCTTGCTAATTGTGTCTTTGTACTCTTCACTGAGTTACTGAGGGTCTCTAGATCTGTCCTTCACTAAAGGGCACATATATTTAGTCAGTCTGCATAATATATTCCGTTGTTACTGCATTGCACGAACTGCAAACTCATTTATTCATTCATACCAGGGAAAAACAGAAATTGAAAGAAAAATGGTGTAAAATCTAATCCTGATGTTGGTGTCTGCTTCTATTAACCATTGCAAGCCTACACATCAGCTTCTGCATTAGTAGAGTAATCCAGGGAATGCAATAACCTGCAGGGAATATCTAAACATTTTTTGGACATCCTGCAAAATGCAGAAATTAACCTTCACAATACAATGGGAAATATAGATAATACCTCAGTATATATCAAGAACATGCAAGCTTATTATATAAAGACATGCACAATTATGCCACACAATCTAACTAACAATTCAATTGGCAATAATTTCACTCAAAGTGTTTATCCTTGTCATGGATTACACTTCACCAGGGATGGGATGTTCAGTAATGGCACAATGGAAAGAGACTGGCTGCCAAAGTAGGAAAGAGACACTTGGAACCATTGGAGTAGTCACTCATTTGATGGGAAGTAATTAAAGATGGCTGCAATGATCTTATCACTCATCGTCCACCTCCACATAATTCAGTAACTCAGTGCTTCAATTACCTTTTCAGAACCAACCTTGTGCTTTGAAACATATAAGAGTGTTCAGGGTTTGGACACGCTAGAGGCAGGAAACATGTTCCCGATATTGGGGGAGTCCAGAACCAGGGGCCACAGTTTAAGAATAAGGTGTAAGCCATTTAGAACGGAGACGAGGAAACACTTTTTCCTCACAGAGAGTGGTGAGTCTGTGGAATTCTCTGCCTCAGAGGGCGGTGGAGGCAGGTTCTCTGGATGCTTTGATGAGCGAGCTAGATAGGGCTCTTAAACATAGCGGAGTCAGAGGATAGGGGAGAAGGCAGGAACGGGGTACTGATTGGGTATGATCAGCCATGATCACATTAACCTTGTAAACCTACGCTGCACTCCCTCAATAGCAAGAATGTCCTTCCTCAAGTTAGGGGACCAAAACTGCACACAAAACTCCAGGTGTGGTCTCACTAGGGCTCTGTACAACTGCAGAAGGACCTCTTTGCTCCTATATTCGATTCCTCTTGTTATAAAGGCCAACATGCCATTCGCTTTCTTCACTGCCTACTGTACCTGCATGCTTACTTTCATAGACTGATGTACAAGGACCCCCAGATCCCGTTGTACTTCCCTTTTTCCCAACTTGACCATTTAGGTAGTAATCTGCCTTCCTGTTTTTGCTACCAAAGTGGATAACCTCACATTTATACGCATTAAACGTCATCTGCCATGCATCTGCCCACTCACCCAACCTGTCCAAGTCGCCCTGCATTCTCATAGCATCCTCCTCACAGTTCACACTGCCATCCAGCTTTGTGTCATCTGCAAATTTGCTAATGTTACTTTGAATCCCTTCATCCAAATCATATATTGTAAATAGCTGCGGTCCCAGCACCGAGCCTTGCGGTACCCCATTAGTCATTGCCTGCCAATGTTCTCCGTCATCAAACCTCAGAGCACCTTTGCTACATACCTTGCTTTCCAGAGCTGGGGACCCATTGGGAAGTCTGCCTTCTTCATCTTCATAACCAATTCCTGAAAATAAAGGTCCAAGTACCACAATTACTATCTGCCTCAAACAAGCATTAGTAATGAAAATAAGGCAGTTCCAAAAGCTAGCTGATAAATGTGCTTGCCTGCGTTGAGTTGCAACAGCAAGGTGGACTAACAATTGTTAAAATTTTGAAGAGGACAGTTCAGATGTCTTCTAGCGGCATTCCCAAAAGGCAATAAAAAGCAAGAATTAGCAGATACAGTAAAGCTTTGCTATAACGGACCATAGCGGCGGACACATGTCCATTATGCTGTTTGTCCGCTATAACCAGATTGCTTCACCTTAAAACTAGGCGCAGATGCCGCTGGTCTGAAACAGCGAGGCCTTCTTCACCAGCTGTATCAGTTATTGTTGAGGCTTTACGTTGTAGCCCCTGCTGACAGTGTTTTCTTCAGGCTGCTGCCACCGACAGGGCCCGCTCGGTCACCATGGGGCTCCCTCCTCTCTCACCTGCTGCTTCTTCTTCCTGTTGGCGGTCACCTCGTTTGATCCACCGCCGGCACCCCCTTATTCTCCCCCGCAGTCGGCAACATGGTGGCGGTGGAGCGGAGAGCGGCAGAGTGGACAAAGCGACAGGAGAAGAAGGAGGTGGTGGTACGGGGAGAGGCTGAGTGGACAAAGTGACGGCCAACAGGAAGAAGCGGTAGCTGGTGAGTGGGGAGGAGCCCCAAGGTGGCATCGGCCTGAAGAAAGCGCTGTCATCCAAGGGGGCAACATCAACTGCAATGACAGCCGCTTCACCCAGCTAGTGCTGCGGGTGAAAAAGGGCTGGTGCACCTTGCCAGCCGCGAGTTGCGTCGGAGGCCGGGCCTGTAAGTGGCCGGGATGGCGGTATGAGCCCAGGGTGGCATCGCCAGGTCTGTCCAATATAAGCAAAATGGGGGGGGGGGAGTGGGGGAAGGGAAGGGGGGGGAGTGGGGGAGAAATGGGTGTGCAGTCAGGTGGAGCACGGGAAAGAAAGGGGGAAAGAAATGTCATATGCAATATCCTGACGTAAAAACGTAGAAGATTTCTGATGCAGGGCATTTGACCGATCAAAAAAAGTGCTATACAGCCCACTCCTTCCTTTCAACATCAGGTTGCTAATGCTGCAAATTACAGCTCTGCAAGTGCACTTATAATACGGAATGACATTTGTTTTACCGCTTTCACTCATTCGAGCAGCGGGTCCCAGACATCTATTATTCTCTAGATGAAAATAATATTTAGCCATTCTCATACTTTTACCAATTATTTTAAATCTAGACCACTGCTCATATCCTCCCCCACTGACGATCCCTCTCCACTAAAAGAAATAGGTCCATCTTATGTACCCAGTCCCATATCCTCATAATTTTACTTATCTCAATTAAATCTCCTCTCAGCCTTTAGCTATCTGATCTTTCCTCATACGTAGTTTTCCAGTCCTAGCAACGTCCTCATACATTTTCTCCATCCTTTCCACTGTTCAGTCACGTATTTCTAGCAATGCTGGGTCCAATATATGGTCACAAACCTCACAATATGGTCCATCTACCAATAACATCACTGTTGTTATGTTTCTTGCCTTGGCTACTGACTGGATCATCTATTATTTGCCTTCCTTCCTTATTGTTGAGCATATGGCCAGTTTTCCTTCCCTCCCTCCATTAGTATAATCCAGCTGGGATATCAGCAAACCTAGCAAACAGCTAACAATGGCCTGTTTCCTTCAGCATTGTTAATTTTTTTGCATATCTTTCATTTATTTGTTCTATATCTCTCAACATGATCATTTATATCTCTCGTTTCCCATTCCTGTGACTTTCAGTCTGAAGAAGGGTCTCGACCCAAAACGTCACCCATTCCTTCTCTCCAGAGATGCTGCCTGTCCCGCTGAGTTACCGCAGCATTTTGTATCTATCTTCGGGATATCACTCGGCCTTGCCATGAGCAATAGATAGCACAGTCAAAGAAGTGCGACCTCACCCAATCCATATTTCTTTTGTCCCATCTAACTGTCGAATCACCATTTCTCCAACTTAAATCCACCATTTTTTATCTTTCCTCTCATTTAGGTAAAGGGCCTCTGTCCTGAAACATTAACTGATTTCCTATCCACAGATGCTGCCTGACCTGCCAGGTCTCAAGCATTTCTGTTATTACTGCCAATTTCCAGCATCAACTGATATTTTAATCATCTTCATTACCATTTTTTCTAATATCATCTAGCATCTTCTTCATTCGCACTTTGTGTTTTACTGTACTATATTGTTGCTGCTTCTAATAAGCCACAACCTGAAAAGTAGGTCCTATTTTCATACAGTATATTCCCAGGCACATTTCCATGGTAATGGAGAGTGCAAGTGTGTTTGTCTCCAGTGTGAGCTAGTTTAGATTTTAGCTTTTTTAGTTTTAGAGATACAGATTGGAAACAGGCCCTTCAGCCCACCGAGTCCACACTGACCAGCGATCCCCGCACATTAACACTACCCTTCACACACACACACCAGGGACAATTTTTTAAAAACATTTATACCAAGCCAATTAGCCTACAAACCTGTACGTTTTTGGAGAGTGGGAGGAAACCGAAGATCTCAGAGAAAACCGATGCAGGTCACGGGGAGAACATACAAACTCTGTACACACAACACCCATAGTCAGGATCGAACCTGGGTCTATGGCGCTGTAAGGCAGCAACTCTACCGCTGCGCCACTGTGTTGCTCTAGAGAGACATGTTTTAATGCACTTTTTCAATCCCAAACAGGGGGGGACATTGCAAAACATTTTTAGAACACAGTAAAGCCTCGTTATAACGGACCATGGGGGAGGGGGAATGGTGTCCGTTATTGCCGATTGTCAACTATAATCAAGTAAGGGATTACCAAGCAACGTAGTATAATACCATAAGTTGTAGAAATAAGAACTGATGATGTTGGTTATTACACAAAATGACACAAAGTGCTGGAGTAACTCAGCAGGCCAGGCAGCATCTCTGGAAAACATGGATAGATGACGTTTCTGGTCGAGACCGTTCTTCAGACTGTAGGTCTGGAACTGGGCCTGGAATCCAGGTGAGTTGACAACTGGAGGAGAGATGAGGATTGGTGGAGGCATTGGTCCTGGCCTTTGGGCGGCCGGAGTGGAGGTAATGGTTGGCAGTGGCACTGGCAGTGGTGGCAGCAGTAGGTCCGGCCTGGGGCAGCTGGGGAAATGGTGAAGGCCGGAGTTGGCAGCCTGGCCTGGAAGTGGTTGTGGAGGTGGTGGGGGCTGGGGATGGTGTTGGCAGCTCAGCCTGGCTGTGAAGGTACGTAGGTCCGTCCGCTATAACTGAAATCCATTAACAAGAGGTCCGTAATAGTGAGGGTTCAACGTATTTTGCTATAACAGCCAAAATATCGGTTGGTGGGGGGCGCTGCAAGCCGGCAGCCCTGTTAGCAGCGTGTTAGTCTTTTCAACTTTTTTAATTTTTTTAGTGTGTTTTAATGTATGTTTTTAATGTTTCTTTGTGTGTCTTGTGTGGGGGGTGAGGGGGAAACCGTTTTGGTCGCCTCCTCCACGGAGAGGCGACTTTTTCCAGGTCGCCTCCACCATGGCCTAACAATGAGGATCGGGCGGCCTTTTCCGGAGAAGCGCCCAGGGCTTCAACGGCGGGCGCAGCGTGGACTCTCGGCGCAGAGCGGGCGAGCCCTCGCCAGGGCTCGCCGGAGGGGAGCGCTCTGTTTCGCTGGCCCGCGGCAGCCGGCAGCCTGAAGCCGGGATCTGCAGAGCTCCGGCTGGTGCGGCGTCCGCAGCCTGGGATCCCTCGTGGGGACCCGGGAGAAGAAGAAGCTTCCACCGCCGGCCCGCGGCTTACTTCTACCGTGCGCCCGGCGTGGACTTACCATCAGGAGCGGGACCCCTCGCCGGGGACAGCCGGCCCTGCGGTCTGCAGTCTGCGGTGCTTCTGGCTGCGGCGCGGCGGGGACTTTAAATCTTCGACCGACGGCCTGCGGCCTACACCAACCTGAAGCCGCGGCCTCCGATGAGGGTAGAGCCGATTCTGGACTTACCTGGACTTTTACATGTCTGTACATCTGGACGCCCGCAGCGGCGGCTGCGAAGGGTTGAGGTCCCGACCACGGGGGGAAATGGAGGAGGACTGGCCAATCTTTGCGCCTTCCACCACAGTGATGAATGCTGTGGTGGATGTTTGTGTTAAATTTTTTGTGTGTTTTTGTGTGTGCTTTATCATTGTACCGCTGCTGGCAAATTCATTTCGCTTGCACTTTATGTGCAATGTGACGAATAAAACTGATTGTATAACATTGGATTCTGCTTTTGCACTTGTAATGTGCAATAGACAACAATTTTCTGAATTAGTCTTTTGTCCATTAACATCTGGTAATTATTACTTTGACATTGCCAAAATCCTAAATTCACTTTATCTAATCTCCACACAAAATTTCACATAAATATATGAGGATAAATAAATTAAGTAAACAATGCAAAAACATGGTGAAAGCAATGTGAACATATTAGTGCAGTAGGAGGTTTAAATGCATTGTAAATCAGTAACTGGGCAGTTACACAAAGCCAAATTTCATGTGTGACAATATTTGAAATACCAGAGTTAGACAGGGGGTGGTGAAAGAATGGTGTTGAATATATTCCCAATCTCCTTAAAAACATGGCACATACCATAATTTAAATTTAGTGTTGGATGGCCATGCATTAAGCAGAGTTCAACGATCTTCACATTAACATTGGCAAAGCACTCAATATAAAATGTAACAACATAATTACTGCTGGAGCAACAAAAAAGATAAACAAGTTACTGGAGCAACTCAATCGCTGGACATTCATTCTGATTTAGCATGAGGACCAACAAGAAATAAATCAATGGAATAATACATTTAACAAATGAGGATTATGGAAATCCAGTTTAGACCAGTATACAAAGAATAATACAGCTGAGGACCAGGCCATTTGGCCTATGATGGCTGTGCTGACCATCAAGCCAAGTGCATTGTTTCCATCTTCCTGTCTATGGGCTATATCCCTCCATCCCCTGACTGTTCATGAGTCTATCTGAATGCCTCTTAAAAGTTGCTGTTGTATCAGCTTCCACCACCTTTGCTGCAGTGCATTCCAGGCACTTCTCACTCTGAACAAAACCTTGCTTTGCAAATCTCTGTTAAGCTTTGCCTCTCTCATCAGAATCCTACATCCTCTCATCTTTGGCATTTCCACCCTGGGAAGATCAGTATTGAATGGCAGGAAGGCTCAAAGAGCCACTTTCTTGCATTCTTGTGGCAGTGTTTACTGAAAACAACTCTCAGATACAAAAAGATTTGGGTGAGCTCGTGCACGATGTGCAAGAGGCAAGAGATTGAAAAACCCAACAATGTTACCAGTTGATGCCAGGGGAAATGAATACAAATGTATGAAGGTTATGTTTCAGTTATAAAGGGCACTGGTGTGACCACTTCTAGAACATCTTCTATAGCTTTGGCCATCTTATTTAAAGAACAAGTAAATGCAATGGATGAAGTTCAGAAATGTTTAGGCAGGCTGTCTAATGAACCAAATTTTCTCAAAGTTGTAAGTCTTTGGAACGCTCTTCTCCAAAGGGCAGTAGAAGGATGTTTGTGGATTTTGGAACTGCCACACTACAAGAAGGATGAGATAGCAATATGGAATGTGCAGACGAGATTCACTAGGACGTTGCCTGAAACAAGAGCTATGGTTATGAGCACAAACTGGATAGCCCGGGGTATGCTCAGTAGAACATCAGAGGGTGAGAGATGACCTGGTAGAAGTATATAAAATTAGGAGGGGCACAAAAAGGGTAGAATGTTTGAATGTGTACCCATAGTGAAAATGCCAAATATTGGAGGGCACAGGTTTAAGATGAGGTGACTAGTATTAAGAAGATTTAAGAGGCAAGTTTTTATTAAAATAGAGTAAGGTCAGTGCCTGCATTGGGAGGGTGGTAGAAGCAGATATGAAGGCCACTTCTAATCAGGTATTTAGACAAGACATGGACAAGCATCGGAGGAGGAGCCATCTTGAGGAACGGCTGCTAGCCAGCAGCCGTCCGTTTTAATTCGCTTTTTTAAATAGTTTTTAGGGAGTCCTGTTTTTCGTTCGTAGGGGATATGGACTTTTTAATGTGGGGGGTAGGTGTCAACTCTACTTCTAGGTCCCTACCTGGTCGGTGAGGCAGCTTTTTCTCCAGGCTGCCCGCCGACCCGTCCTCGTGGCCTACCAGCGGGCTTGGAGCGCCGTTTCCTGGCGGGGACCGCCCAGCACCTCAGTGGCGGCACAGCGCTGGAGCGCTATCGTGGAGCGGAGCGGGCGATGCCTTGCCTGGGTCGCCGCGCAGGATCGACGCGCTGGAGCTCCGGTGAGCTGTGACCGCCGTGTTCAACACCTCCGGGCTGCGGGTCTGCGGAGAGGAGCGGGCGGCGCCGACTTCATCATCGGGAGCCTGGGAGCTCCAAACCGGCGCGGCCTTGTCGGCTTCGGAAGCCGCGGTCTCCAACTAGAAAGCGGCCGTTCCAGGTGGCCCAGCCGCTGAGTGGACTCTCCCGACGCCGGGGCAACACCACCCGGTGAGAACGGCCAGGAACATCGGGCCTCCGTAGAGGCAATTGCGGTGGCCTCAATAGGCCTGACTTTGGGGTGAACTTGGGGTTGGGGACTGGACATTGTTCCTTCCCCCACAGTGGTATCCATTGTGGGGGGATGATTTTTTGTCTGTAATGTAATCCTGTTAGTCTTTGTCCAAGATGGCTGCCGTGAAGAGAGAGTGGACGTTGGCGCGCTTTAGCTGCCGCTGCTCTCTCTTCACACTGTGTTTTTGATTTTCTGTTTTTGGACTGAATTCTGTTTTTAGTTTGTGTCTCTGTGATGTCTTTATTATTTATTTTACTCTGATTATATGTTTATATTCCTGTTAATCTATGTAAGGTGTCCTTGAGATGTCTGAAAGGCGCCCAATAAATAACATTTATTATTATTATTATTAAGGAGGGAATGGAGGTATATAGACCATGGGTTAAGTTTAATTTGCCATTTTAGTCAATACGGACATATTTTTAAAGAGAGATTATACATTTTGTTGGATCTTCTTAGTCTGGTCTCAAGTAAAGATTCATTATCTGAGTAGAGAGTTAATTTCTGTGTCTGCTTTCAACTTGGACAGCACAGTAGAGCCACTGCCGTACTGCCTGTTTCCTGATTCAGATTCAAGAACAAAATTAAGGATTTGAAGCAACAGAGGGAAGTGACACAGAATGAAGTTTCATAAACTCTAGGTGTAGGAGCAGTGAAGATTGATTATTCGCTTTTCATAATCAAAAAAGTAAAAGGAAGAATTCAACTCAAAATAATAAAACTTATTGAATTATTGAGGCATTAACAAAAGAAAACTAATTGAAGATCTAAGGCTGAAGCTATAGTTCAGACATTAAAATCTGACTGGGGCAGATAGATGTCTTATTATTTTACCAACTAGTGCATTTAATTTGATTGATTACAATTCCTTGACTAGAGGTCATTTGAGTTCCAGCATAAAAGCAATTGAAATAAAAAATGATTTTAAGGTTCTTGAAATGGTGTTTAATGGATCTAATTTCCTTCTGCATTTAATCTGAATTGGTTTCTTCAAAAGATTCCTTTGAAATCATTTGGAAATAATGACAGTATAGACAGCTAGAGCAGTGGCAATTTCTATAACTAAAAGTCTCATCTTGACCACTTCCTGTCTGTGCTGTATATTGATTTTTAGAAAAAACGCTACCCTATATTGCTATGATTTTTGGCCTTCTTACTCTTACTAAGGCAGCCCCGAGGATTTTTCGGATCGATGAAAAATAAAAAAGTTATGAGTGTTTAAAACATCTTGAGATCAGCTGATTGGTCCTCTCTCCTGTCAATCACCACAATGAAGGTAACGCCCCTTCCAGGGCAGGGGGGGGCGGGGGGCAGGACTATAAAACCCTGGATGCCTGGACGTGAGTCAGTCACTCTGGAAGATCGCGAGGGAGAGGCCACGACTGTGATTCTAAGCTGTGAATCAACTGGACTGTGAGTCTGCAATGTACTTGCAATAAATGATTTGTTAGCCTTTAATTAAAATGAAATGAGGTGTTTGGCCTGCCCTGTGCTTGAAACAGCAATGGAAATGGAAATGAAATGAAAATGTAAAGAGCTGTCTGGCCTGCCCTGTGCTTGAAACTGCAATGGATATGGAAATGAGATGAAATGAAAATGAAA
The DNA here is from genome assembly GCF_010909765.2 of Amblyraja radiata. Classification (NCBI taxonomy): domain Eukaryota; kingdom Metazoa; phylum Chordata; class Chondrichthyes; order Rajiformes; family Rajidae; genus Amblyraja; species Amblyraja radiata. The sequence goes on along the minus strand of NC_045957.1, from coordinate 21,890,228 downwards.
TGAGTTGTTTGGCCTGCCATGTGCTTCAAACTGCAATGAAAATTGAAATAAAATGAAAATGAAATGAGTTGCTTGGCCTGCCCTTTGCTTGAAATTGAAATGGAAATGATACCAAATCTCGTTGCACTTACCGAATCTCGTTGCACTTATGTGCAATGACAATAAAATATATTATTAGTATGAGTTGTTGGGCCTGCCTGAAACCACAAATTTCGGCCCACTATTAGTCGAGAAACCAGTCCCTTTTGCCCAAAATGCCCGTATTAGCCCAGGAGGAGCATTTTGGCCCAAAAGACCCTTGCCAGGCCAGGATTAGTCCAAAAAATGTGCCTTTCACTGAGATGTCAATCAGATTATTTTTTTTAGAGCCCCTTCGGCCCATCAGGCTTGTACTTGCCCAGGAGGAGCCCATCAGTAACTATTCCCTCTGCAAGTATTAAATGACACCCCAGTATTTTTCTCCCTCCCTTCATTGGCTCCCTGTGAGATCCAGGCCAGGATAGACTTTCCTCCTTAATTGCTGTGATCTGCAGAAAAAGATGAAAAATGTCTAAAATTGATTCATATTTATTTTTTTTTAATTGGATGGGGAGGGAGGGGGGAGAGAGAAGGAGAGCGAGAGAGAGAGCGAGAGAGAGAGAGAGAGAGAGAGAGAGAGAGAAGAGCGAGAGAGGAGACGAGAGAGAGAGATAGCGAGAGAGAGCGAGAGAGAAGAGATGAGAGAGAGAGAGAGAGCATAGAGAGAGAGAGAGAGGAGAGAGAGAGAGAGAGAGAGAGAGAGAGAGATAGAGACGGATCAGAGAGAGAGAGAGGAGAGAGCGAGAGAAGAGAGCGAGAAGAGAGTATAGCGCGCGATGAGCTAGAGATTCATATAGAGAGAGAGCTAGAGAGAGATAGCCAGATCGAGAGAGAGGAAGGAAGACGTGGAAAGAAAGAGAGAGATATCGAGCTCTATAGAGAGATAGGATAGCGAGATATCTCTCATATCTCGATCTCGATCTATCTCTCTCTCTATCTCATATATATAGATATGTCTCTATCGATAGCTATCTCTCTCTCTCTCTTCTCTCTCTCTCTCTTCTCTCTCTCTCTCTCTCTCTCTCTCTCTCTCTCTCTCTCTCTCTCTCTCTTCCTCATCAGTTGCTACCTCACTTGTGAGTTCATCAGCGAAACACATGAAGACCATGAAGTTTCTGTGGCTCTCATTGACATTGTCAGAAACGTTACAGCCTGTCCATTCAAATGCAAACAAATTTTATTTTAATTAGTACTGATCGGGCCATGGAAATGTACATAGACGTCAATCCTTCAGAATTTGTTTTAATGCTTCATACTTTTTCTTTCATTTCTATCTTTGTTTATTCTGGTGATAAGAGTGCAAGTAGATTATTCAGCCTCTTGGGCCTGATCTCCCATTCATTAAGATTATTGCTGATTTGACATTATAAACCTTAACACTATTTTGCCTTGAATTTATCTTATATCCCAAAGGAACTAAACAGTCATTTAGGTTAACAATGGTTCACAACCATTTGAGAGAAGGGCCTAGTATTCTGATCAATTCTGCTCCCATCCTTTCTGACTTTCCCATCTGTACTGAATACATTGTAGCCATAAATATTGTTTCCAATTCAACTTTTGTGGTTCTTTCTTTGCAATGTTATCAAAGTCCAGCATGAGTTTGCACATATTCCATATCCAGTGATACCAGCTTGACTTCTCCGACTTCAGAAATGTTCTTTTTTATGTTCGTTTGTTCTATATATCTCTATATTTCCCTTTCCCCTGACTCTCAGTCTGAAGAAGGGTCTTGACCCGAACCATCACCTATTCCTTTTCTCCTGTCTGACCCGCTGAGTTACTCCAGCTTTGTGCATTTGTCTTTGGTTTAAACCAGTATCTGCAGTTCCTTCCTACACATTCTTTTTTAATGAAATGATCTGCTCTAAGTGGAGAGATAAAGTACACTGTAGATCAGGCCCTTCAGCCAGCCGAGTCCTAACTCTAATATTTACCAATCTTATATTATTGCCATGCTATTTTGTTCTCCCCACATTCCATCGCAAAATCCTCCTTTCTAAAAAAATAATTGTATGTATATTGAAGTAACCTTTTGTTACTTAAAAGCCAAAGTTGGGGGGCGAGAATGAGGTGAAAGAGAGGAGGAGGAAATATATTGGCAAATATATTTTCATCATGGAGGAGCAATCTTGCTTTCAAATGTTGGAAATATGTTTCCAAATTATTAAAAGTACAGTGTTATGTTATCTATTAAAAGTACAATGATTTATAACTATGGATAATTAAGATTATTAATTTTTGGATAAATTAATTTCATTGAGAGCATTTATCGGAATGAAATTATTCATATTTAACAGAACAATGGTTTAATTCTTCTCTTGAACTGGTCATTTTTTTCTGCAATTCCCGAGTATAAAAATGAAAGACAACAATGAAAGACTGTGCGATGATAGCGTGCAAGGTTCGTAATATCTCAAAAGCAACAGTTGTGCTTCATCTGTAATGTAGATGTCTTTGGGCTAACCAACAGATTATTTGAACAAAAACCTCGGAATAAAATAAAAAGCCAGTCATAGAATGGAAGGATTGTGCCAGGATCTTCTATCCAATGTCACTGTGGTGGCAATATTATCAATGGGAGTCCGATTCATTGTCTGAGAATTGGGTGGTGTGTTTCCACCACTGTACGACTGCCAGTACTAATTTGACTGGCAGTTTATTTTTCAATCATTTGAGATGCTAATGGTGGGTCATTGTGGCAGATAATAAGCCAGCTGCGCAAATTTCCCATGTATGGTTTCAACATGTCTTCCTGGCAATTTTTACATCAAGTTGAGAAACATGTAAACAATGAATGAAAAGCATATAATGTTCAAGGAACACCACCCTGCTATATCAGCGTTTAGCTGACGCCAAGACCCATGTGGGCCCAGGTTTCAGGTTGAGAATGACAGCAATCTCTTCAACTTTTATAGCAGCTTGAATAAGTAAAAATATTGCTGAGCACCACAATGAAATATTAGATCATACGACCAAATGCTTGGTCAAGAAAAGCAGTCGCCACGTGCTATTATTTCCCCCAAATTATTGTGACTCTCATTACTAACTTTGTGTTACTACAGCTGAAGACCTTTGGTGAGCATTCACCAGTGGAATTTTATTGTTTCCCCTTAAAGCTCAGCTCCTTCTCACCAAGAGTACAATGATCTCTCTGGTGATCACATTTCTTCAGTAATATTCCTCCAGACTCCGTGCCCTTTTATCCCTTTTGACATTAGTTTTTTAAATAGTTTTAGTTTAGTTTAGGGATATATCGCAGAGACAGGCCCTTCGGCCCGCCGTGTCCATGCCGACTAGCGATCCCCGCACACTAACACTATCCTACACACACTAGGAACAATTTACATTTATAGCAAGCCAATTAACCTACAAACCTGTACGTCTTTGGAGTGTAGGAGGAAACCGAAGATCTTGGAGAAAACCCACGCGGTCATAGGAAGAATGTACAAACTCCGTACAGACAGCACCTGTAGTCGGAATCGAACCCAGGTCTCTGGCGCTGTAAGTGCTGTAAGGCAGCAACTCTACCGCTGTGCCACCGTGCCGCCCACCTTTTTTTTTTTTAATGATCTGTTTGGGATCCATTTCGTACGCCGTCCTCCCCCCCCCCCCCCCCCCCCCCCCCCACCCCCACCCCCTGTGCCTGTGCCTGTGCCCCACATGGGCACTCGGTGTGTGTTGTGGTTTTCTTACTTAGATTTTACTTAATTTTTTTTAATTTTGAGGTAGGAGTAATAATTTTTAGTTTTCATGTGAGGAAACACAATAATCTTGGATTCATGTTTTGAATTTACACATTGCTTTACAATGCTTTAAATGTTATCAACATGAATACCTATAACATTAACCGTCTACACCTATTTTCTCAGCATAACAATTATTCTACGCACGTCTTAATACAATACCACCAGTTAATTAGAAACTGGGCTGGTCATGATCCTGGATAGAAGGGTTGGGTGATGTTTCAGGTTGACCCTTCTTGAGACTGAAAGCTCAGTTTGAAGAAGGGCCTCAACCCAAAATATCATCCATTCCTTCTATCCAGAGATTCTGCCCATCCTGCTGAGTTACTCCAACATTTAGTGTCTATCTTCGGTGTAAGCCAGCATCTGCAGTTCCTCCCTACAAGATCCTCCTTAGCTTGCCCAATATTTCTCTGAAGAATATGCATCCCATCACATGTGCTTTCCCTTCTCTCCACGTTGGCCATTTATGTGGTTGCTTTGGTTACCAGGCATGTGAAAATTCAGTTTACTGGCACAAGTTCTTAATTAGATTTTTGAATCTTTTATAAATCAGTTTCATTCTCTTAATTTTGCGATTTCACCTCTGATGGTTGATTAAAAAGTTTACTTGGATGTTTTCCCTGCACTTGTTTTCAGATTAGGATTGTATAGAGCTGTAAATCGATAACTTTTGTACTTTAATGATCTACGGGAATACACAGAAGTAAAAGGGCTAAGAATGCAGAAATGTAGGCCCTGGACAGTGAGTGTGGCTCACTGATATCTGGGCTGAAGAGGCCCAGTTGAACATTTTGCAAAAGTGGAGACTGTCCAGGAATATAAATAGCTAAACACAAGGAAGCAGGACCAATAGAATGTCCCTGCTGCTAATGGGCAGTTGTGCATGCCTGTTTTGTACTGACTGATTTGACAAGGCTTGCAATAAAATAGATTTTTAGTTCCCGAACAATTAGTCCTCTATCAAGCTCTCCCTCCTCCTGTCACTCTCGGGCCTCGAGAGCCAATAATTTATTAGGCCTTCCTCTCAAGGTGAACTGGTCTTTCTAAAGGTAATGGGCTCTCTCCCCTTGAAATACATTACTAATTAATGTGAACGTGTAGCAGACACAGATGCCCCAATGAGTATAACATTCCACCCAGTGTGAAAGAGTGAAAGTGTCTATGTTGACTGTGCGAGAAAAGAAAATGAACAGCAAAAGATACAATTTACCTTTGCTGCCTGATGTAGTAACAGTAACCATAAGGACATGTATACGTGTTATTTTTTAAATTATACAATGAGACGTGTGGTAAAGGACTGGAAGCTGCCCTGCTGTCGTGGCACATTGTTGGATGAGGTCTGAACATCTACATAAAACTAAAAATACAAAGCATGCTGGAAACATTCCAACATCTCTGAGATGGGTTTAAAATAGGCTGATGTGAAATACATAGGGTGCACTAAGACTATCACTCTCTAGGGTTACAAAACATGTATGAGTCTAAGTATGTTACACCTTTTGGTATTTAACTATTAGCAGAAAGACAGTAGATTGTTAGCTCATTCTCTGATTAAAAGTACCTTCATGTGTTCAATACCTATATATCTCCCAAAAAAGTTTTTCAAAAAATTGGACTCAGACATTACAAATTTCATATGGGATTATAAACCCCATAGAATACAAAGAACACACCTTAATAAACGAAAAGAGTGGGGGGGTCTAGCGCTCCCTAACTTTATGTATTATAATTGGGCAGTAAATATTAAAAATATGATTCACCTGCTGGACAATTCTGCCCAGCAGGCGGACTGGATTGTAATGGAAAAAGGGGACTGCTCCCCGAGTAATATAGGAGCGATTATCCTCTCACCAATAAATTTGAATAATAAAAATTATAATAAAAACCCAATTATACATAGCACAATTAGAACATGGAAACAAATAAAACAGAATCTAAAATTAAGAAACCTATCTCTCTCAATACCAATAGCCAATAACCCATCGTTTAAACCATCAATCATAGACAAATCATTTATACAATGGGAAAGAATGGGAATCAAAACGCTCGAAGATCTGTATGAAGTGGGAAAATTACTATAATTTCAACAACTACAACTGAAATATAATTTGAAAAAATAACCAATATTTTAAATATCTTCAAATTCGTGATTATCTGAAAAAATACACAAAAGACTATCATAATATGCCTTCCGACTTACTGGATGAAGCAATGAAGACAAAGGCGGAATCAGCTAATCTAATATCGTACTTATATAATATCATTCTAAACATAGAAATACCCACAACAGATGGAATTAGAAGAGACTGGGAACAAGAATTAGCTATAAAAATTTCAAAAGAGAGCTGGGATAATCATTTACTACAGGTGCATAAATGCTCGATCAATGTACGACATACGCTTATCCAATTCAAAACATTACATAGACTATATTATTCAAAAACTAAATAAAATAAAATCTTTCCTAATGTTTCACCAATCTGTGATAAATGTCTGTGTCAAGAAGCCACCATAGCGCATTCTTTTGTTTTTTGTACAAAAATCCAAAAATTCTGGCATGGAATATTTGATATTTTTTCAAAATTAATTAAAATAAAACTGGTACCAAAACCAGAATGGATCATTTTTGGGATATCGGAAGGTATCCCTGAATTAAACGTGTATCAGAAGAATTTACTCAATTACGGGCTAATAATGGGAAAAAAGCTCATACTTAAATTCTGGAAAAATGCGCCCACACCAACAATAAAAATGTGGATATCAAATATGTTTGAAACATTACATCTGGAAGAGATGAGATTCCTCTTAGCAGGTAAAGCAAACCAATTCCAAAAGACGTGGTCTACGTTTATGGACCAATTACAAGCATGAGGTGCAATACTAATTTTAAAAATAAATAAATAAATAAATGGTATCAGGACCTGGCAATGGGAGGTAAAACAACAAAAATAGACTTGGTTGGTAGTCTTTCTGCGGAGTTCAATGTTATAATAGAGCGATTGTCCTTACTTTCTTTTTCTTTCTTTTCTAGGGTCTACTTTCTTACTTCACTTCCTTCTCTAACTTCTTTTCTAAGGGGCTTTCTTTTCCCAACACTCTCTTGCACTTCACGACTCTTGCGCACTTTCTTTACTTTCCTTACTTCTATCCTTTTCTTAAAGCTCAAAAAAAATGAAGCGGTACAAAAAATGTATTAAGATATATGTGTTGTGTATTATTGTAATTTACCGTACTTCTAATAAAAATAATTAAAAAAAAAAAAAAAAAAAAGTACCTTCATAACTACTTCAGCTGTTCGGAATGAATCCACAGCATCTAGTCTAGTTAAAGTGTTGTGGGCAAGACTTCATTCTCTCGACTCGAAACGTCACCCATTCCTTCTATCCAGAGATGCTGCCTGTCCTGGGTGATGTTTCGGGTTGAGACCCTTCTTCAGACTGAGAGCTCAGCCTGAAGGAGGGTCTAAACCCAAAATATCATCCATTCCTTCTATCCAGAGATGCTGACGGTCTTGTTGAGTTACTCCAGCATTTTGTGACTATCTTCGGTGTCAACCAACATCTGCAGTTCCTTCCTACTCCATTATTCTCAAAGTACATATCAGCTGATACAGTAGAAATATTTTCCACCATATTTAAATCTTTATAGCACATTTTCTTTCGACCTTTATTCCCACAGATTCTCCGAGCGCAGGGAACATGTGACTTCAGAGAGAATAAGCTCAGTTTCATTCATTTGCTGCTGGATGCACAGCTGTACAAATGTTAATCTGGTAATGGAATCATTTGACACCAGAGGGAATACATACATGTCCAAGCTATATTTTCTCATCAGATCTTTAAATAACAAGCTCAATGTATGTTCATGTCATGCCAACTCCCATTCGCAAAAGTGTGAATTCTATTCAGCATTCTTTGATTTCTATAGTTTAAATCCTCTGGTACTTCTGCAATCTCTTCCAAGCATATAAATTATAATATAAAGCATATAATATAAATATGGAGACAAAAGAAACTGCAGATGCTGATCTTGATTTTTTTTTAAATTACGAGAGGAACAGGCATCTGTGGAAAGAACAGACAGATTACATTTTGTGTCAGGAAACTTCTTCAGTGCTTATTTTGGGCAGGTGCAGGCAGAAACAAAGGGTCTTGCTTGTTGACTTTAGAAAGGAGATAGCAACAGGCATTGGGAGGTTAGGGAACTACGATGTTAGAGGCTGTGTTTGGAAGATTGCCATGGGTGATAAGATCAGTATGGTTTGGAGGATGATGGCTGTCAGTGGGGTCATGAGTGAAGGGGAGGTATGAGGAGGTTTAGTTTAGTTAGTTCAGTTCAGAGATACAGTGTGGAAACAGGCCCTTCGGCCCACCAAGTCTGCATAGTTGTACAAAGGTAAGTCCTCTGCTGAGGACAGACCGTTCAGCATAGAAAAGGGGCAGATCATGGGGGGGGGGTGAAAAAACGAGAGGAGGTGTTAGGGTTGAGGCCAGATACAAGGTCTGAGAAGGGCGAAGGGATATGGGGCCTCAAGGGAGGAAGGTTCTCAAAGAGGGGTGTGATGGGGTGTAGGGGAGGGGGTTGGCAGGAGAAATGCCATGGTAGCTCTAGAGGAGGGACCCAGTGGTGTTGGTGTCAAGGGCTCTGGTCTGTAGCTGGGCTGGAAACCTGTATGGCCCAGCAACATCGACATCCCAGGCCTGGAAGTGGCTGAAGGAGCCCCAGGACCCAGCAAACTCACTTTCTTCAGTAGTGTCTCAGCCCAAAATGCCCTCTGTCCTCTCCCTCTCCACTGTCTGCTCCACTGTGTTCCAATAGCAGATTGCTTTTTGGATATAAATTAAGACATGCGCTGCTCAAATTCTGACACTTTGATCATCTCTGTTTGATTTTGGCACCACAGTTGCCAATGCCCTAAACTCTGGAGATCCCTAACAAGATTTCTCTGCTTTTTTGCTTTAAATTTGCATGAAATTTTCCATTTTTATCTAACCCTTGCCTCCTCTATTCCCTCTCTCTCCTTCCAATTCATCTCTGTTTTGTTCCCTTTCCCAAAATCCATTCACCTTCCTTCCTCCTCCTGGTTACTACCCACAGACCTCACCCACTGCATCCCCATCCCATCTGCCCTGCAATTCTCCTTTAAATTGTTGCCATTATCACCTTGCTTATCACTTTTAGCTTTTGTGCCCTTGCTTATCTCACTCCAGTCTTCCCTTCCCCACCTGGTTTTCTCAGCCCCCTTTTTCCCCCATATCTGATTCCTCCTATTACCCATCTGACTGTCTCCCAACTCCACCCCTCCCCCTGCCCGACCTGGCTCCTTCTGCAACTATTCCTCACCCTCTCGTTCTCTTCCGTTTCCATCTCCAGACCTGATGCAGAGCCTTGACCGAAACATCAACAGTTTATTTCCCCCACGGATGCTGCTCAAACCTCTGAGTTCCTCCAGTAATTTGCTTCTTGCTCCAGATTCCAGCATCCGCAATCCCCTTTGTCAGTTTTAGTAAGAGCATAAGTTCAAAGGAAAGAGCGTTCACGTGGCGGCCCTGTTTTCACCAATCTTTCCACCACCTCGCACAAGAAGCACAAGACAGACACGAGATGCAGATGCCGAGACGTGCATTCAGCTCTGGCTAAACAACCTAATCTTGCATGTGGACCCGATAAGAAGTTCAAAAAGAAAACATATCCTGCTCTATTAATTAACATTTGCCTACATTTTCATTGATCTATTTTATTGATGTGTGTGTCGCTCAGTTAATTACTGATTCAGTTTGCTCACTGGACTATGAAATAATTAAAATTACAATCTGTGAATGTGCCTGCTGTTTTACTGATGACACCAAGCTCTGCTTAACCATTTCTCCGTGTCTAAATTGTTAAATTGCTTGAAGAACAGCATCCTAGGCAAAACAACAGCTCCCAGAACTTAGCATTGAATTCAACAAATTTAGATGATTAGCTGTTCCAGTTAGCATCATTACTGAATGGTCATCAACCTGCCATTTGATTCTGTCTCCATAGATGCTGCGTATTTGCTGAGTATTTCCTGCATTCTTCATTTTCATTATCAGACTCACTGTTAGACATCCAGTAACAGATAATCAGGCGGTTCCTTCAGTTAAATAATGGAAAAACAGAATTATTTGTTTCACTGTCCTCTACAATCTGTTCCCTGGCCATTAATTTCAATGCTCTGGTTCTACATCAAACTCTGTACAATCTAAGTGTATTCTTCTTGAAGTAAACTTTAGACCACGTGTCTTTTTCAACACAGAGGAAGCCTATTTTCATCTTTTCAATATGATCCAATTGCAGACCTGCTTCACCTCATCAGCTGCTGAAACGGCCATCTATGTCTTTACTTTGTCTAGACTTCACTATCCCAATATACTTTTGGAGATCCTTCATAACTGTAACTTCCATTAGCATTAAGGGCATTCAAACTTCTTATAGCTGTAGCTTCTGTTGCATTTCATCATCAAACCTTTTGTTCACTGATCATTGTGGGGGTGTTGATGGGGGGGAGGGGGGGGGAGGATGGGGGGGAATGAGGGGGAATGGGGGTGTGGGGGGGAATGGGGAATGTAGGGGGGAGAATGAGGGGGTGGGAGGGATGGGACGGTGGTCGGGATGGGGGGAGAATGGGGGGGTGGGAAGGGGGGGCGGCAAGGGGAGGATGTGGGGGCAGGTGGGGAGATGGGGGGGTGAGGATGTGGGGGGGAAAGGGGGGATGGAGGGAGATGGGGAGGATGGGATTGTGTGGGGGTGGGGGAGGTGGGGAGGATGGGATGGTGTGGGGGTGGGGGATGGGATGGGGGGATGGGGTGGGGGGGATTGGATGGGGGGGGGGGAGTTAATGTTGGTTCACTCATCTTTCCACAGACAAAGTTAATAGTATTTTTCCAATGCCTTTAGATCGACCTCTATTGCTAGGGGAGTGGACATCGATGGTGAAATTTAATGTTGCCATCAATGTACCCACAACAGCCTTTGTTTGATTGAGGGAAGAGTTATGAGCAAAATATGTAGTCTATTAGGCTCCCACCTTCCTGTTGCTTCCTTGGTGTATGTAGTGAATAATATTCCCATTGCACTGCGGTACACAACTTATTTTGTCAATTTGTTTTCCTGAAATCATCTAATATAAAGTAGATATCCACAATATGTGACATAAAAGCCACATCCAGCTTGCTATCTGTATTGTTCTGGCCTTGCCAATGGCTTCAACAAGGCAGGCATATCCATGAGCTGGTTATCTTAGTGGGATGTTTACTGCTGCTGTAGAGAGGCAAGTTGCTTTGTTTCAATTAGTTGAATATCGGAAGCAGCTTTGTACATATTTGTTGGTCCTCAGTTTATATATAGGTTATTTTTTTAGCCCATGATTGAAAATAACACGAAGGTGCTGACTGGAGTCTGGAGATGTTTGATTGCGATTATTATGTTGCTCTGGAGGTGAATTTTGGGCCAGGGGGATGGCATCTGCAATGCACTGGATCAAGACTGGTGGGAGGCTGGAGTTAATGTGGGCCAGGACCAGTGTCTCAAAGCACTGCATGATTGCGGATGTCAGAGCCACTGGAGGGTAGTCACTAAGGTGCACTAACTTGCTTTTCTTTGGCATTGAGATGATAGTAGTTTTCTTCAAGATATAGGAACCTCAGAATGGAGCAGGTTGAGGTTAAAGATGTCCGCGAAAATTCATGCCAACTGGATGGCAATGGTCCAGAGAACACGGCCATGGACTTAATCCGGGCCAGATGCTTTTCACGGAATCAGTCTCAGGAAGGTTATTCTGACATCAGCGACTGTGGACACAAGCACTCCCGAGGCTGTTGGGATGGATGATGTAATTCCACCAACCTTCTGGTCAAAATGAGTATAGATTGCTTTGAGCTTATCGAAGAGGGATGCGTTGTTGTCAGCGATATTGCCCAACTTCACTTTGCACCCTATTATAGCAGTCAGGCCTTGCCGCAATCAGCGGTTATCCTGTGGTTATCCATGGCTTGGTCTGGCATTCCCTCTTGGCATTTTGCTGGTTTTGCGAAAGTCGTAAGTGTTGTTCGGTATCCTTTGATTTGAACGCTACAGTCTTGGATTGCTTGGTTCATCCATGGTTTCTGGTTGGGGAACACTTGCAATGTCTGCTATGATACACATTCCTCTGCATCAGATCTGTGACGGCAGTGGCGTGCTCATTAAAGTTGGCTGCAGTGTCCCTGAATATGGACCAGTCCACGGACTCAAAGCTGTTGCAAAGTAACCCATCTGTTTCCTCGGACCAGCACTGTACCACTTTCTTATCAGATCCTCCCGTTTCAGTTTCTGTTTGTAAGCGGAGGGTAGGAACACAGCCAGGGGTCAGGTTTTCCAAAGTGCAGGGGTTAGAGTGGTAGGTGTCTTTGATGGGTGTGTAGCAGTAGTCAAAGGTGGTTTGGCTTCTGGTGGGACACGAGAGGTGCTGAAAGTACTTTGGTGGCATACTCTACATAAACATAATTCATAACTGAAACTGCAAACATTGTATTGTTTTCATGGTACGTTTTATAGTCATAGGGTCATTCAGCAGCACTGCATGAAAACAGGTCTTTCACCCCAATTCCTCTAGGCCAAACAAGTTAGAAAGGAATTGGAAATTCACCAGAATTTGGAAATCAAAGAAAATTATAGATGCCAGAAACCTGAAATAAACTTTATGGTAACTTGCTTTTTCTTTCTATCTGTGTTAAAACTGGCCATTTCTGCCTGTCATTATTTGAGCTCAGTTTTACTTTTTGCATTGGCATATGATGGGCATGTTCCAGCCTTTACACAGACAAGGAAGCATTATCTGATCCTAATTGCTTCTCGTGCTGTTGTTGTATTAACTTGATTGCTCTCACCCTATCAGAGATACTCCCTTTGATCCACAATCCTTCCCCATCTTGTCTGCTACCTGAAAACTAACTTGCTGCCTTTCTTTCCTGTTCTGGTGAAGGGGCTGGGTCTGAAATGTTCACAATTTCTCTTTTCACTGAAGTCACCAAAGCTATTTACGATATATATTAATGATTTGGATGAAGGGATTAGAAGTAACATTAGCAAATTTGCAGATGACACAAAGCTGGGTGGCAGTGTGAACTGTGGGGAGGATGCTATGAGAATGCATGGTGACTTGGACAGATTGGGTGAGTGGGCAGATGCAAGGCAGATGCAGTTTAATGTGGATAAATGTGAGGTTATCCATTTTGGTGGCAAAATCAGGAAGGCAGATTATTATCTAAATGGTGTCAAGTTGGGAAAAGGGGAAGTACAACAGGATCTGGGGATCCTTGTTCATCAGTCACTGAAAGTAAGCATGCAGCTACAACAGGTAGTGAAGAAAGTGAATGTAATGTTGGCCTTCATAACAAGAGGAGTTGAGTATTGGAGCAAAGAGGTCCTCCTGCTGCACAGGGCCCTAGTGAGACCACACCTGGAGTATTGTGTGCAGTTTTGGTCTCCAAACCTGAGGAAGGACATTCTTGCTATTGAGGGAGTGCAGAGTAGGATCACGAGGTTAATTCCCGGGATGGAGGGACTGTCATATGTTGATAGATTGGAGCGGCTGGGACTGTATACTCTGGAATTTAGGGGGTCTTATTGAAACATATAAGATTATTAAGGGTTTGGACACGCTAGAGACAAGAAAAAATGTTCCCAATGTTGGGGGAGTCCAGAACCGGGGCCATAGTTTAAGAATAAGTGTTAAGTAATTTAGAACAGAGATGAGGAAAAACTTTTTCACACAGAGAGTTGTTAGTGTGTGGAATTCTCTGCCTCAGGGGGCGGTGGAGGCTGGTTCTCTGGATGCTTTCAAGAGAGATTTAGATAGAGCTCTTAGGGATAGCAGAGTTAAGGGATATGGAGAGAAGGCAGGAACGGGGTACTGATTGTGGATGATCAGCCATTATCACATTGAATGGGTGTGCTGGCTCGAAGGGCTGAATGACCTATTGTCTATTATCTATATCTGTCTGAAGAAGGGTTTCGGCCCGAAACGTTGCCCATTTCCTTTGCTCCATAGATGCTGCTGCACCCGCTGAGTTTCTCCAGCATATTTGTGTACCGTCTATTATCTATTGTCTATTGTCACCTGGACTGCTGATTATATCCAGCATTTTCTGTTTTTATTTAAAGAATGTCTCCTTGATGAAAACATTTATTTCATTATAATGAACAATTCGTAATGTTAGGAGGTAGAAAGATATATGGTTGTATAGTCAATAGGTGCTATTAATAATAATAAACACACACAAGCAGCGCAACTTACCTTTGTTGTGTGTATACAGACATTTTGATAGACTCCAGTACATCTTCAGTGATGTCTTAAGTGATAAGTGGCAATTGAATAACGGGTACAGCTCTGTCAATAGTTTGTTGTCCATTAGGTCGACAGCTGTGCCACATTGTCACAAATACCTTGAAATCGTGCATAATGATTTCCACTTAATCTAATTAGTCACTTAAAGGAACCATAGTATTTGAACCAACCACTTTTAAAACTGGCTTGATCAGTAATGTCCCCCTCCCCCTCGTCCCTTCCCCCCTCCCCCTCCCCCCCTCCCCCTCCCCCCAAAACTCCAATTGTCAGTGTGGGATTTTCATTGGTGAAGAGCTGGGCTGGGTGGCAGTGACTCTGAGAATTTAGTCTGAAGGTCATCAGATCTAAATGCAATAATTAAGAGCAGACCTTGGATATCTGATGGGCTTTTCTGTTTGAAATAAGTGGTGTCTGCTTCCACCTTACTGTTTAATGGACTTTCACTAAAACAAGCTCAAAGACTTATTTGGATATTTCAAAATATATTGTTTATTTAGTGATGTCAATTGGTTTGCAGATTTTCTGAATGTGACCACCTTAAATATTTAATTTTCATACTTCCCTAACAAAATGATTTTTATGTTGATGCTTTGTTGGAGTCATTCTTTTAAAAATGTAGTTCATTTAATCTTTTTGAAAAGCAGACACGAATGTTTGTAAATTGCATTTTAGAGAAAAATAGTTAATGGATGCATTGTAAAGGAAAAGATGCAAGCAGTTCACACTAAAATCAATATGCTTCACTAAAGTCTTCCCATTAAAGATATTTTACCAGTTCATCAAAAAATGAGATGAAAGGTCAATGCTCATGAAGCAGTGAGCTGTTGTTAAGGAGAGATGTTGTTATTCAAAGTCAGTCATGAACTTTAAAAGCTTGTAGAATGTGGGAGAAAGGTTAGACAAAGGGAATTAAGAGGCAATACAGTCTGTGGCCCAGACACAATAATGTATTAGGAGATGCATAATTAAAATGCATATCTTTGGATAGATGCACTGTTACTCAATTGAATATTACTTGGGGTCTGAGACAATACTTTTACTGTAAGTGCATTCCAGAATTTTTTTTAGTTTAGTTTAGAGATACAGCGCGGAAACAGGCCCTTCGACCCACCGAGTCCGCACCGACCAGCGATCCTCGCACATTAACACTATCTTACAATAGGGACAATTTTTTTTCCACATATATCAAGTCAATTAACCTACATACCTATATGTCTTTGGAGTGTGGGAGGAAGCCGAAGATCTCGGAGAAAACCTACGCAGTCACGGGGAGAACGTACAAACTCCGTTGAGACAGTCTGAAGAAAGGTCTCAACCCGAAACGTCACCCATTCCTTCTCTCCAAAGATGCTGCCTGACCCGCTGAGTTACTCCAGCATTTTGTGTCTACCTCCGTTGAGACAGTACCCGTAGTCGGGATCGAACCTGGGTCTCCGGCGCTGCAAGTGCTGTAAGGCAGCGACTCTACCGCTGCACCACTGTGGCCACTTGCATCACGCATTTGTGTGTCATCCTTGCGCTGTTGCTACTGAAAATAATATCAAAATTTAAAATGATAAAGATAATGAGTTCTGATAGGCAAAACTCTTTGTTTTGGATTATCGAGTCAGGGTGAAACAGCCCCTTGAGTTTGCGCTGACATTCAACCACCTATTTACAACAATCCTACATTAGTCTCATTTTGTTCTGAACGCATTGTCAACAACTCTTCTCAGGGTGAAAGAAATCATTAACTTTTCTTAGGTTTTTATTAGGTTATCTTAATATTGGCTCTGAGATTTCCTGGAGATCTCCTTGCCCAGAGATACAGAAGAGATTTGTTAGACTTTTGTGTTTTCTAACAGTGATTGGCTGCTGTAACTGTGCCATAATAGCTCACTACAACCATAGTATCATCAGTGAGCTTTTTACAATTGATCTCACTGGGTCTTGAGGGGAAAAATATCAACTGATGTTCCCTCTTCTAATTGCCAATAGCTTACAATGGGCAGCGCATTTATATGGACAAGGAATGAAGACAAATTTAGATTTATTAGGATGTACCCATATTCACTTCAGGAATTAAGTTTACTTGAACAAGGAAAGGGTACCGACCCGAAATGTCACCTGTCCATTTTCTCCAGAGATTCTGCCTGACCCCCTGAGTTATTTCAGCTTTCTGTGTCTATTTTTGATATAAACCAGCATTTGCCATTCATTTTTGTTGCTACGATCCATCTGTTTTAAGGATCATCATGTTACAGTATGGAGGAGAGATAAAGGATGGCATGGTAAGGGAACCGCGGTGACCCAAGAGGTTGTAAATTTGGTCAAAAAGAACAAGGAACCGAATTCAAGATTTAAGAAGATGAAATCACAGGGCTTTTGAGTAATATAAAGCAAGGAGGAAAGAACTCAAGCGGTCAATTAGCCGAGCCAAGGGGCCACAAAATGTTTGTGGTGAGTCAGATTCACGAAAATTCCAAGGTTTTCATATGTACATTCAAAAACAAGAGGATAACCAGATAGTAGGTAGGGCTGCTCCAAGATAAAGGAGGGAATTTGTGATTGGCATCTGGTTATGAAAATGACTGATGAGGATAGGACTGTGGATCTTATCTACATGGATTTTAGAAAGGTATTTGATAGAGTCAGAAGATTACATTGCATGAGATTAGACTTGGATTGTTTTTTCTGGAAGGCTGGAGGTCGAGGGGGGGACCTGATAGAAGTATATAAAATTATGAGAGGCATAGATAGGGTAGACAGTCAGAACCTTTGTCCCAGGGTGGCAATGACAGAGTAGAGGGCATAGCGTTAAGGTGAAAGGGACACGTTTACAGGATAAGTGCAGGACAAGTCTTGTTTACAGACAGAGGGTGGTGGATGTCACAGGAGTGGTGATGGAGACAGATATGATAGTGGCATTGAAGAGGATTTTGGGTAGGCATATGAAAGTGCGGGAAATAGAGGAATATGGATTATATGCAGGCCGATACGAGTAGGTATTGACATCATGTTCAGCACAGACGTTGTGGGCCGAAGGGTCTGTTTCTGCACTGTATTGTTCTATGTTTTATGTACTGAGAGTGCCCATGTCCAGTGGTGTAGTGTGGGGGGGGCCAGAGGGGCGGTTGCCCCGGGCGCTAAATTTTTAGGGGCGCAAAAAAATAGTTGGAAAAATTTTTTAATAAAATGGCAAAAAATGTTGTTCTAAAGGCACGCTGCACCTCTTTAGCAGCCTTCCCCTGAATTATTGTAATAAAATGTAAATTGTTTTGCCATTTTATAATTTTTTTTATCTAACAATTTTTTCTGCGCCCCTAAAAATTTATCCAACAATTTTAACCAACCAGCGATCTCTGCGCCGAGGCCACTGCCACTGTCCCAGCCGCCGCTGTCGTCCACTGAGCCTGTGGTCGGGTCGAGTGGCCGCTGCCGCCGGAACGTGCCCCAGCTCCGAGTTCTGGTCGCCGCTGTCCCAGCTCCGAGGCCAGGTCGCCGCTGCCGCTGCCGCCGTCCCAGCCGCTGCCGCCGCCATCCCAGCTCCGATGCCGGGCGATCGCTGCCGCTGTCCCAGCTCCGAGGCCAGGCCGCCGCTGTCAAAGCCGCCGCTGCCGCTGCCCAACTCCGAGTTCTGGTCGCCGCTGCCGCTGTCCCAGCCGCCGCTACCGCTGCCCCAGCTCCGAAGCCGCCATTAGGCCTCGGCGCAGGCGGAGACGGGGGATACGACAAAAGAAGTCGCATCCCCCGAAGGAAGAGACCAAAAACCGCTAATGAGGAGGCGCAATATTTTAAACTGCCCCGGGTGCGCAAAACCCACCCTACGCCACTGCCCATGTCACTTAACTACAGCAAATACCATCATTGAAAAAGAGATGCAAGATTATTTCAGGGATTTACAAGTGATAAAGAACAGGCATATTCATTGAATAACTTTCAAAAGATAAAGGATTTATATCCGTTTGCGGTGTCTAATTGTATTTTAAATGTACAGCTCACACTGGCAGTAGGTTCCATATACACACCACCCACTGAGTGAAGAAAATTCCCCTCAGGTCTCTTTTTAATCTTTCCCTTAATCCTCTGCCCTCTAGTTCTGGACTCCTCTACCTTGGGAGTAAGACTGTGGGGAAAGACTGCTCCTGGGAAAACATCCCAACATGAAGCCTCTATGAGAGCTGATGAACATGAACACCTTCGTGAAAAGGGGATGTTTATTCATCGATTTTGAAAGCCATCTGTGGTGCTCTTGCAGTTTATGTGGACTGAATACAACGTGCCAAACCCTGTAACATTATACCTTCGTTACAGCGGATGAAATTGGGCAGTTTGAAGGAAGTGGCATAACCATTATGGAGAGAGGCTTGGAAATAATTCATTTAAATTATGCCAAGGCTTAAATAAGCCTCTTCATTTGACACTGGCTTGGACATCCTAGTGTGGTACTGGGGACTCATTACATTGCTGTTCTGGGATCTGGAAATAAATGGAACAGCGGAATAGCTCAGTGCAGTTACACAATCTCTTCTTCTTGCGTATGACGTGCACAGCCTAAAGTTGTAGTACAATTTGTTCTATTTGATCTTATTTGATTGTGCACACCGGGTTGATTGCATTCGTCGAAACAGGGTGGACCACGTGAAGGTTGCACTCTTCCACCCCAGTAACACAATGAACCCCCGAGACTGCTGCTCAAAGCTAGGAGCTGGAAATTTTCAGTAGAAATGTGGAAACATCTAACTTTTCAAGTAAGCACTTTTTGTGATTTAAGGATTCAACTGAAGATAGACACAAAAAGCTGGAGTAACTCAGCGGGACAGGCAGCATCTCTGGAGAAGGAATGGGTGACCTTTTGGGTCGAGAACCTTCTTCAGACCTTACTGCTATTGAACTGTTTAATCGCATTTTTAATCATATTTAATCATTTTTTAATTTCTGGTTTTATGACATTAATAACTCACTAAATATAAGAGACACAAAAAACTGTAGTAACTCAGCGGGCCAGACAGCATCCCTTGAGAAAGGAATAGGTGACGTTTCGGGTCAAGACCTTTCTTCAGACTAAATATAAATGATATAGCTCTGCAAATGCTGGCACTCTAGTTTCTGAGCCACAGGCTTATGAGCTGAAATCCCACAGTGGATAGCTGTGCACGTTTATTGATCTGCCAGTCAAAGAGCAAAAGAGCTGCACTTTATGATGCTGATCATCCGGTGAGATGTTAGACTGAGGCCTGAATGTCCTCTCAAGGAGGATGAAAGATTCCACTGCACCCTTCAGTGGATGGATGCTCCCAAAGCTTGTGGTACTTTGTTGTGTTGTGCTGAATTTTTATTTTTATAGAACAATGAATCGTGTTTGAGGTACGTCACTGGTTATGGTGCACTTTCGTCCTTGTGCTGTGAAAGGTGCAGGTCTTGTTTTGATTATTTATCTCCTCTGTGCAGATGTATTTTATCTGGTAAAGACAAGGACTGTGTTGCATTGTTTAAGCTGCCATGATTTGACTGCATATTAACAATACAATTCCTGACAATGAATTAGAACATAATTGGAATATAAGAGATAGATGCAGGAATAGGCCATTCATTGCCTCTTATCTGCTCGGCGTTCAGTAAGATGATGTCTACTATCTTACCTCAACACCATTTAACCCTTTATTTCCTTCATTTGTTTAGTTCGTGGGATAAAGAGCCAACATTCTGCAAATTAGGCTGGACCTTTGGAAAGAGCAGCAGTATCACTTCTAACGTTTCAAGTTGTTGAATTTTCATCTGGTCAGAAAGTTATTTTGAACAAAGTGGTGGCCTGTGGATGAAGACTACTCCTCTCTCCTGCAAACCCCCAGAATGGGCACACCTTCTCCTGAGTAGTCGTCCCAATAGTAGCCCAGAAATGGACAAAGGGCATTGGTGATTTATCAGAAGTATCACTATGTTCTCGTTTGTGTTCATACAGCTCTTGCAGGAAGGGCTGGAGAATGGTGGGGTTGGTAGTAGGTGCTGCTACTTGGTAACATAACAATTCTCTCTGGAGCATTGATGAATAATATCATGATTCCTATATCATGGACTGGTTTAAGCATTAGCATCATTTGCATCCTTGTTTCCTTACTAATAATAATAAGTAAACTGAGCTTTCAATTATGTGACCAAAAAGGTTGATGAAGGCAGAGCTGCGGACATTGTACATATGGATTTCAGCAAGGCATTCAACAAGGTTCCACATGATAGGCTGCTCTGGGTTAGAGCGCATGGGATCTACGGAGTGATAGCTTAATGGATATAAAACTGGCTTCATGGAAGGAAGCAGAGGGTGATGGTGGAAGGTTACTATTTGTACTGGAGGCTTGTGACTAGTGGTGTGCCTCAGAGTTTGGTGCTGGGCCCATTGCTGTTTGTCATCTATATCAATGATTTGGATGAGAACGTACATGGCATGATTAGCAAGTTTGCAGGTAACACAAGAGTGGGTGTAGATAATGAAAATGGTTGTCAAAATTTGCAGCAGGATCTTGATCGTTGAGCAGTTGGGCAGAGAAATGGACGATGGAATTTAATACAAAGAAATGTGAGGTGTTGCAATTTGAGAAAACTAGCATGGCCTGGGCCTACACCATATAATAACCATATAACAATTACAGCACGGAAACAGGCCATCTCGACCCCTCTAGTCCGTGCCGAACACATAATCTCCCCTAGTCCCATATACCTGCGCTCAGACCATAACCCTCCATTCCTTTCCCATCCATATAACTATCCAATTTATTTTTAAATGATAAAAACGAACCTGCCTCCACCACCTTCACTGGAAGCTCATTCCACACAGCTACCACTCTCTGAGTAAAGAAGTTCCCCCTCATGTTACCCCTAAACTTCAGTCCCTTAATTCTCAAGTCATGTCCCCTTGTTTGAATCTTCCCTACTCTCAGTGGGAAAAGCTTTTCCACGTCAACTCTGTCTATCCCTCTCATCATTTTAAAAACCTCTATCAAGTCCCCCCTTAACCTTCTGCGCTCCAAAGAATAAAGCCCTAACTTGTTCAACCTTTCTCTGTAACTTAGTTGCTGAAACCCAGGCAACATTCTAGTAAATCTCCTCTGTACTCTCTCTATTTTGTTGACATCCTTCCTATAATTAGGCGACCAAAATTGTACCCCATACTCCAGAATTGGCCTCACCAATGCCTTGTACAATTTTAACATTACATCCCAACTTCTATACTCAATGCTCTGATTTATAAAGGCCAGCACACCAAAAGCTTTCTTTACCACCCTATCTACATGAGATTCCACTTTCATGGAACTGTGCACAGTTATTCCCAGATCCCTCTGTTCACCTACATTCTTCAATTCCCTACCATTTACCATGTACGTCCTATTTTGATTTGTCCTGCCAAGATGTAGCACCTCACACTTATCAGCATTAAACTCCATCTGCCATCTTTCAGCCCACTCTTCCAACTGGCATAAATCTCTCTGTAGACTTTGAAACTCTTCTTCATTACCCGCAACCCCACCTATCTTAGTATCATCTGCATACTTACTAATCCAATTTACCACACCATCGTCCAGATCATTGATGTACATGACAAACAACAGTGGACCCAACACAGATCCCTGTGGCACCCCACTCGTCACTGGCCTCCAACCTGACAAACAACCATCCACCATTACTCTCTGGCACCGTCAAGGCTCAGGGGAGTGTTGTAGAGCAGAGGGATCTAGAAATGCAGGTACATAGTTCCTTGAAAGTGGCTTCACAGGCTGATAGGGTGGTCAAAAAGATATTTTGGCACATTGGCCTTCATCGGTCAGAGTACTGAGTAAAGAAAGGTGAGAGGTCATGTAAGACATTGGTGCGGCTCCATTTAGAATATTGTGTTCAATTTTGGGCACCATGTTACAGGAAAGATGTTATCAAGCTGGAAATGATTTACGAGGATGTTGCCAGGATTCAAGGGCCTGAGCAGGCTAGGACTTA
Source organism: Amblyraja radiata (assembly GCF_010909765.2). NCBI lineage: Eukaryota > Metazoa > Chordata > Chondrichthyes > Rajiformes > Rajidae > Amblyraja > Amblyraja radiata. The sequence goes on along the minus strand of NC_045957.1, from coordinate 21,868,085 downwards.
TAGTGGTGTACAAAATCATGAGAGAAATAGATTGGGTAAATGCACAGTGTGTCTTGCCCAGAGAAGGAGAACCGAGAACCAGAGGGTTTAAGGTGAGGGGAGAAAGATTTAATAGGAAACTGAGGGCTAACATATGTCACACAAAGGGTGGTGGGTGTATGGAATGAGCTGCCAGAGCAGGTTTAAGAAACATTTCGACAGTTAGATGGATAGTATAGGTTTAGAGTGATATGGGCCAAACTCAGGCAGGTGGAACTCGTGTAGATGTTTAGGAAGGAACTGCAGATGCTGATTTAAACCGAAGATAGACGCAAAATGCTGGAGTAACTCAGCAGGACAGGCAGCCTCTCTGGAGAGAAGGACTGGGTGATGTTTGGATCGAGACCCTTCTTCAGATGTTGGTCAGAATGGACAAGTTGGGCCGAAGGACCTGTTTCCGCGCTGTATGACTCTATAACTGTTAGATATTTTCAGGGTGTGAAAAAGGTGCTAATGTTACAGTAACATTAACTTTCCATATCTAAGTGCACACAAAATTGCTTGTACTTTTCCCCGAGTTCCTGCTCAAGATGAGCAACAATGAGCAAAATCTCGGATAGTGGTCATCTGTGAAGCTACATTCCTCTAAGAATAAAAAGGCTTGAACATCCCATGGACTTTGAATCATAAAGGATACAACCATACAGTGCACGAACAGACCCTTCAGCCCATGAAGTCTGTGTTGAACATGATGCTAAGTTAAACAAATCCCTTGTTCCTGAATATGATACATATCCCTCCATTCCCTACATATTCATGTGCCTATTTGAAAGCGCCTTGAACACTTGAATGACTGTATCTGCTTTCACCACCATCCCCAGCAATGGGGTTCCTGCACCCACCACCTAATGTAGAGCATCCACGAGACAAAGTTAGCCATCACATTCAGTATTGATGTGGATAGAGAACTGGCTGGCAGACAGGAAGCAAAGAGTAGGAGTAAACGGGTCCTTTTCACAATGGCAGGCAGTGACTAGTGGGGTACCGCAAGGCTCAGTGCTGGGACCCCAGCTATTTACAATATATATTAATGATTTGGACGAGGGAATTGAACGCAACATCTCCAAGTTTGTGGATGACATGAAGCTGGGGGGCAGCGTTAGCTGTGAGGAGGATGCTAGGAGGCTGCAAGGTGACTTGGATAGGCTGGGTGAGTGGGCAAATGCATGGCAGATGCAGTATAATGTGGATAAGAGTGTGGTTATCCACTTTGGTGGCAAAAACAGGAAAGTAGACTATTATCTGAATGGTGGCCAATTAGGAAAAGGGGAGATGCAACAAGACCTGGGTGTCATGGCACACCAGTCATTGAAAGTAGGCATGCAGGTGCAGCAGGCAGTGAAGAAAGCGAATGGTATGTTAGCATTCATAGCAAAAGGATTTGAGTATAGGAGCAGGGAGGTTCTACTGCAGTTGTACAGGGTCTTGGTGAGACCACACCTGGAGTATTGCGTACAGTTTTGGTCTCCTAATCTGAGAAAAGACATTCTTGCCATAGAGGGAGTACAGAGAAGGTTCACCAGACTGATTCCTGGGATGGCAGGACTTTCATATGAAGAAAGACTGGATAGACTCGGCTTGTACTCGCTAGAATTTAGAAGATTGAGGGGGGATCTTATAGAAACTTACAAAATTCTTAAGGGGTTGGACAGGCTAGATGCAGGAAGATTGTTCCCGATGTTGGGGAAGTCCAGAACAAGGGGTCACACTTTAAGGATAAGGGGGAAATCTTTTAGGACCGAGATGAGAAAAACATTTTTCACACAGAGAGTGGTGAATCTCTGGAATTCTCTGCCACAGAAGGTAGTTGAGGCCAGTTCATTGGCTATATTTAAGAGGGAGTTAGATGTGGCCCTTGTGGCTAAAGGGATCAGGGGGTATGGAGAGAAGGCAGGTACAGGATACTGAGTTGGATGATCAGCCATGATCATATAGAATGGCGGTGCAGGCTCGAAGGGCCGAATGGCCGACTCCTGCACCTAATTTCTATGTTTCTATGTTTCTATCTTCTGCTGCTGGCCTTCCAGGAGTATTAAGATTACTGGTCATTTCACAACGAACACTGTTTTGCTGGACACTCACTTCAAAATGCCCTATGGTGGAGAGTCAAAGGCAATGGCCCTCACTGCCAAAGTGAAACTAGAGCCAGTGAACCAATGGAAGGTGGACACGATGTCATGCAGGGCGAGCTTTGGTTGAACAATAATTCATAGCAGTTTACTGTAAATTTAATGCAGAATTGGTGGCACAGCAGTAGAGTTTCTACCTTACAGCGCCAGGTACCCGGGTTTGCTCCTGACTACTGGTGCAGTCTGTACGGAGATTGTATGTTCTCCCTGTGGTTTTCTCCCACAGTCCAAATACATACAGGTTTGTGTGTTAATTGGCTTGGTATAAATGTAAATTGTCCCTAGTGTGTGTGGGATAGAGCTAGTGTGCGGGGATCGCTGATCGGCGTAGACTCCGTGGGCCGAAGGGCCTGTTTCCACGCTGAACTTCTAAACTCTAAAAACAACTTGTTCATTCTTTTCTACAATATGAGACGCCCTTCCTGCGCCCAACAAACCATATGACAAGTGGTATTTAAGAGTGCAGGTGGAAGGATGGATGGAATTTCAAAAGATAAAATTGCGATAAAGTAAGAGTTGGTAACAGCCTATAGTTTGAGTGGATATGAAGCTCAATTAAATTACCTCCACAAGCTCTCACTGAATACGACACATGCTGGTACTTACATCGATACATAGACAATAGGTGCAGGAGAAGGCCACTCGGCCCTTCGAGCCAGTACCGCCATTCAATGTGATCATGGCTTATCATCCACAATCAGTACCCCATTCCTGCCGTCTCCCCATATCCCTTGATTCCGCTAGCCCTAAGAGCTCTATCTAACTCTCTTTTGAATGCATCTGCACTCCACTGCCTTCTGAGGCAGAGAATTCCACAGATTCACAACTCTGGGTGAAAAAGTTTTTCCTCATCTCAGTTCTAAATGACCTACCCCTTATTCTTAAACTGTGGCCCCTGGTTCTGGATTCCACCAACATTGGGAACATGTTTCCTGCATCTAGCGTGTCCAATCCCTTAATAATTTTATATGTTTCAATAATATTCCCTCTCATCCTTCTACATTCCAGTGAATACAAGCCCAGTGGGTCCATTCTTTCATCATATGACAGTCCCGCCATCCCGGGAATTAACCTCGTAAACCTACGTTGCACCCCATCAACAGCAAGAATGTCCTTCCCCAAATTAGGAGACCAAAAGTGCACACAATACTCCAGGTGTGGTCTCACCAGGGCCCTGTACAACTGCAGAAGGACCTCTTTGCTCCTATACTCAACTCCTCTCGTTATGAAGGCCAACATACCATTGGCTTTCTTCACTGCCTGCTGTACCTGTATGCTTACTTTCAGTGACAGATGTACAAGGACACCCAGGTCTCATTGTACTTTCCCTTTTCCTAATCTGACACCATTCAGATAATAATCTGCCTTCCTGTTCTTGCCACCAAAGTGGATAACCTCACATTTATCCACATTATACTGCATCTGCTATGCATCTGCCCACTTACCCAACCTGTCCAAGTCACCCTGCATTCTCATAGCATCCTCCTCACAGTTCAAACTGCCACCCAGCTTTGTGTCAGATTTGCTAATGTTACTTTTAATTCCTTCATCTAAATCATTAATCTATATTGTGAATAGCTGCGGTCCCAACACCGAGCTATGCGGCACCCCACTAATCACTGCCTGCCATTCTGAAAGGGACCCGTTAATCCCTACTCTGTTTCCTGCCTGCCAACCAATTTTTTATCCCTGTCAATACCCTACCCCAAATACCATGTACTCTAATTTTCCCCACTAATCTCCTGTGTGGGACCTTATCAAAGGATTTCTGAAAGTCCAGGTGCATTACATCCACGGGCTCTCCCTTGTCCATTTTACTTGTTACATCCTCATTAATACCAGAAGATTAGTCAAGCATGATTTCCCCTTCGTTAATCCATGCTGACTTGGATTGATCCTGATAATGCTATCCAAATGATCCACGATTTCTAGAGTCATCTCCGTGAGTACCCTGGGATGCAGACTATCAGGTCCTGGGGATTTATCAGCCTTCAGTCCCATCAGTCTACCCAACACCATTTCCTGATTTATGTGAATCTCCTTCAGTTCATCCATCACCCTAGGTCCTCTGTCCCCAAGTACATCTGGGAGATTGTTTGTGTCTTCCTTAGTGAAGACTGTACCAAAGTACCTGTTCAACTCATCTGCCATTTCCTTGTTCCCCATAATAAATTCACCTGTTTCGGTCTTCAAGGGACCCACATTTGTTTTCACTAATTCCTTTCTCTTCACATACCTAAATAAGCTTTTACTATCCTCCTTTATATTCTTGGCTATACTTTGTACTTCATCATATCTCCCCGTATTGCCTTTTTAGTTACCTTCTGTTGATCTTTAAAAGTGTCCTAATCCTCTGTCTTCCCGCTCATCTTTGCTATGTTATACGTCTTCTCTTTTATGTTTATACTGTCCTTGACTCCTCTTCTCAGCCTCGGTCACCTCTTACTCCCCTTAGAATCTTTCTTCCTCTTTGGAATTAAATGATCCTGCATCTTCTGGGTTATTCCCAATGTTCATAGGCATCATAAGTCACTGCAGCTCTGACACTAAAAATGTTTGGTATGCTGGTCTGTTAATGCAGAAACACTGAAAACGACATTGTCTCATTTGTCCTCTATAAATTCATACTTGTTATCTGTCTTCTGCTCCACAGAATTAGAGTTTCAGTACACAAATAAATAGAACTGACAGCCCTTTCATATGCGTTTCCCTTCTAGGATTACACCTCAAGAATATTCTGTGCTGGTGAGAGCAATAGCAATGATTCTGACACAACCACTTTTCATTTGAACTGAACCACTGAGGCTGAAGGTGAAAATGAATGTAACCATCAGCAAAAAATATAATCCTATTATGTTCGAACAAAGATGAAAGTCCAGGGTTTACTAATGGCCAGCTCTACACCACTACAACCCAGGAATGGGGACTAATGTGAGTCAGTGGGAATCTGCCACCTCTGAACCCAACAAAGTAAATGTTCTGTCTTTCACCCTGAGAATTCCTTTGGATCTGCCGCTTCCCATGAGGCTGAGGATGTGAATGTTTATGAAGTCTCCTCTGCTCTCCCCTCTTATACCTCGCAATACTGAAAATACGTTGGAATCTCCCAGCTTGTGGAAATAATTTGTTTCTTTTCTCAACCCTAAAACATACGGCATTCTTTGATTTTTGTTTTGTTTCCAAAACTCCCTTTCAGTTGTAGATAGAAGGGAAGACAGTCGGGGGATGGGAGAGGGAGTGCTAAGGTCTTGGGAATGGAGCAGTATGGGGCTGTGAACATGGAACAGTGCAGCACAGGAACAGGCTCTTTGGCCCCCAATGTTCATGCGAACATGATGTCAGTTTAAACTATTCTCCCCTGCCTGCACCTGATCCTTATCCCTGCATTCCCTGAATATCCACGTGCCTATCCAAAAGCCTCTTAAATCCCACTATTGTTCCAAAGGAGGAAGATGACTGAACTTTATTGCCTTCCATCTCGGTAAGGAATGTTGATTCCACTGTGGTGGATATTTATGTTAAAATTATTGTGTATTGCGTTCTTTTTTTACTTGTAAGGCTGTATGGTGACTCAAATATCACTGTACCTTAATTGGTGCATGTGACAATAAATGTGGACTTGAATATGCCTCCACCACCACCCCTGGAAACACATTCCAGGCATCCACCATTCTATGTGTAAATAAAACCTGGCCCGTACATCTTCTATACTATTATTAAAAGTCACATCTTGACCACTTCCTGTCTATGTTGTAAATACATTTTAGAAAAAATGCTACCCTATAGTGCAAAGATTTTTTCATCGTCTTACTCACTGTCCTCCTCTCCTCCAACTGCCCCAAGGTTTTTTTCCAATCAGTGAAATAATAAAAAAAGTTATGAATGTTTTTAAAAATCGTGAGATCAGCAGATTGGTCTTCTCGCCTGCCATCCCCCATGATGAAGGTAACACCCCTTATGGGGGTGGGGGGGGGTGGGGGCAGGAGAATAAAGCCCCAGTGGCTGGATGTGAGTCAATCACCCCGGAAGACCATGAATGAGAGTTAAGTCCAGATCTGTGAGATAACGCCGTGAGTGAACTGAACTGTGAGTCTGCACTGTGCTGCTTGAACTGAATGGAAGGGTTGGTCTGCACTGTGCTGCTTGAACTGAATTGAAGAGTTGGTCTGCACTGTGCTGCTTGAACAGAATGTCGCACTCATTCTGGAAGTCCCACTCACTGCGGAAGTCCCGCTTAGGGGAGAGGCTGCACACAACCACGTGAGTAGATTCAAGAGAGAGTTACTGTTATATATATAATGTGTGTGAGAGTGTGTGTGAGAGATGGTGGGTGTGTGTGTGATGGAGGGTGTGTGTGTGTGATGGAGGGTGTGTGAGCCCACCAGCCATGAGTGAGTCAACTGCCAGCCTACCAGCCGTGAGTGAGTCAACTGCCAGCCCACCATCTATTAAGTCTCCCTCAATGGCCAAAATTCCAAAAGAAGACTATCTAAGTTGGTCGAACTTCTCTTTACGGGTTAAACCCTCTAATTTAGGCATTATTCTGATAAACATTTTCTGCACCCTCTCCTGCAAAGCCTCTGCATCTGTCCTGTAATGGGGCGACCAGAACTGCACACGTTGTGGCTAACCAAAGTCCTATAAAGCCGCATTACGTCTTCCTAACTCTCCTGGTTACCAACCATTTTAACTCCCCTTCCCAATTCCATACCATGCTTTCTGTCCTCTGCCTCCCCCACTGCCTGAGTGAGGAAGCATGCAAACTGGAAGATGAGTTCCTCATATTCTGCTTGGGTAGCCGACAACACAGTCACAGGAACACTGAATTCTCCAATTTCATGTAAAACCTCTCAATCTCCCAATTTATTTCTCCATGCACACGTTTCTCCTCCCACCGCTGTCACCCTGTTCCTTTCCCCATCTTCTTCACTTCATCTCCCACCCCTACCTACTCCAGCACTCCCTTTTATTGCCCTCCCTTTACCCCTCTCCCCGTGTCCCCTTCCACTCATATGTGTTAATATGTGTTTATTGTTGTTTTTTATTGTATTGTATTGTATGTTTGACTGCTGCAATTTCGTTCAGACTTCGGTCTGAATGACAATAAAGGCTATCTAATCTAATCTAATATCTCTCCCTCTGGCTTTATATTTCCCTCCTCCTCTTATTTCATTCGTTGACAGGCTTTAGTCTCCATTTCACCACTAGCATTTGTCACTATCTCTGCCAATGACCTCTCCTCATCTGTATCCACTCACTTGCTAGGCTTTGCCCCTTCCCATACTCTCTATTCCAGTTGTCAACCCCCCATTCTATCAGTCAATAGAAACATCATCAGTCCATTTCCAGTCTTTTTGTGGACTTAATTCTGCAATGTTATAGCTGGTCAAAGAGACATCTTACTGCAGAGTCTGTTTTAAGGCAACTGAGAAATATGGCTTGTCCCAATGGTTGAATTGGCAATTATATAACTGCTATTAAGTTCTTGTGTGTGTCACTTCATGTAGTATAGGGCTCTTTAATAAATCTATCTGATTGTAATGAATAATCCCATATGTTTGCTGAAGAAAGATCAGAATTGTAACTGGAGATACTGAATATAGTTATGATGTTCCTCAGTGAAAAGCATTGGGAATAAGCAGTTTAGTTTAGTTTAGTTTAGAGATACAGCGCGGAAACAGGCCCTTTGGCCCAGCGGGTCCATGCTGACCAGTGATCCCAGCACATTCACACACATTAAGAACAATTTTTACATTTAGGCAAGCCAATTAACCTACAAACCTGTACGTCTTTGAAGTGTGGGATGAAACCGAAGATCTCTGAGAAACCCCACACAGGTCATGGGAAGAACGTTCAAACTCCACACAGACAGCACCGATAGTCAGGATTGAACCCGGGTCTCTGGCGATGCAAGCACTGTAAGGCAGTAACTCTACCGCTATGCCACCGGTTCTTAAAGGTTGGCAATCCTTTTTAAAGGCAAGAAATGTTATGCATATCTTCAATTATTTGTTCATGCTGCCCAGGCTGCTGATGACTATTCTGTCCTTCAGAGGATGTCCAGAACATCATAGTGGACAGCCATTGCAACTGAAATGCTGAGCTGTAGTCAGTCAGTAATTTCTGACTGGGAGACCAATGGCAATGCAAAACTAAGGCCTACTATGAGGGTACTGGCTGTCCACATCTATGACTTCCCTGCCCGGTTGGGTGATCTAATGGAAAGTTGATCCCTCCTTTTGATAAATTATACAAAAGGCACCAGGTGATTGCTAGTCAGAAGGAAAAAACAGGAGGCAGGCAGTTCAGGAGAGTGCAAATTGCATTCTAACCGGTATTTAGTATTGATGTGGGAGAAGGCTCTCAAGGGGAATGCAGCCAGAGTTAAGAGCAGCGCACCATAGGTACCTCAGTTGAACAGGGGAGGGGAAAGGTCATGAGAGCAATAGCTGCAGGGGATTCTCTGGTTGGAGAAGCGAACAGATGTTTCTGTTGTTGCAGAAGTAATTTAAGGCTTGCATATTGCCTCTCTGGCATGGGGGCAAAGATATCACTGATTTACTGCATAAAATGCTAGTGAATAGCCGGACATCATGGTTCATATTAATTACATCGGCAGAAAAATGGACGAGGTCCTGCGAACAAATTTTCTGAAAATAGGAAAGCATAAAAACCAGATCCTCAGAAAAAGTAATCTTGAAATTGCCTGCTGTGCCGTGCACTATTTGGTACAGGAAGACAGATGACGATATGCTGGAGAGATGGTGCAACATAGATTCCTAGAGAATTGAGAAATGGGACCTTTAAGGCCAGACAATGAACAGAAATGGCAACCAATGCCTTCACAGGTATGTTATTTTGTGCTGTGAAGGAGGTTTGAACTAATTTAGCAAAGACATGGGCATTGGAATGCATAATTGAATAAGAAAATGTGCACAAAGAGCTGATAGAGATAAGTAACAGCAGAACAACCAGGGGTAACACCAGAACAAGAAAGCGATAGTTTTTATATAGCACCACACTAAGAAACGCTACTAAAGGATTTATGGCAGGTTTAGTGTGCATCAACAAAATATAAGAAATATATTTGGGGGTGATACAGGTGCAATGAAACACTTTGGGTTTATGATGTTGTGGCTATAATAGAAACTTGAATAAGAAAAGGGCAGGAATGGTTCCTAAATATTCCCGAGTACCACAATAGGGAAGAAGGCAAGGGGAATGGCAGTATTGCCTAGGTGGAACAAACAAGGATGGAATTAGAGACAGGCTTCTACAATAGTTTGAACGTCAGAAACAGGACATGGTAAAAATATTTGCATGATACTTTTAGTTCAAGACAGTTGCAAATACTATGTTTCCTCCACTCTAATGCTGAATTCTAAACTGTCCGAGAATGGGCAAGTTCATGGCTTCTCCACCTATTAGTTGCTACCAGTTTTCTCAAGTTCACTCCAAAGACGTACAGGTTTGTAGGCTAATTGGCTTGGTAAAATCGTAAATCGTCCCTAGTATGTGTAGGATAATGATAGCGTGCGGGGTTCGCTGGTCGACACAGACTCGGTGGGCCGAAGGGCCTGTTTCCACACTAGATCTCTAACCTAAACCAATCTGTTAAGACTGATCAGCAGAAGCACCTCGGCTCACAAATATTACTTACCATTTTAAAAAAAAGTTTTGATTAATTTGGAGCGACATGAAAAATCTTACACTTATCTTACATACAGAGTAAGAATTCGGTGCTGGTTCTCAGTCAGCAACAGGCATCTCTGCAGAGTGGATATATTACGTGTATTAAGGGATCCCTGGGTATATGTTGTTAATTTTGAAAATTATTCTATAACACTTGATGGTTCCAAGCAACGGTTATGTGTAAAGGCAACTGTAAGGGTCAGTTTTCTTAAATGCTGCATGATGATTATGTATATAATGACACCAAATATTTTCTAAAGGATAGCGTTCTGCCGATTAACAGAATTGCAAGGGAAATGAATTTAGAATGCCTAGACTTCCAAATTACTAAATGGGAGGGTAGGTGTGGAAATCCATCAGCAAATATGGAATACCCTGTAAAAAGCATTCAGTAAATGTAATTCTACTATATTATTTATAACTTGAAGGCCATTATAATTCCTCTTCCTGTAATTGTTTTGAGGTCAGCATTAAGATCAATTATAGAAGGTAAACGATTTAGGTTAAAGTTAACCTTAAGTGGTTACGTAAACAGTGGAGTAAAAATCTGAAACAAATTTTAAAAAGAAAACTGATAATTTGGAAATACACAGCAGGTCTCTCAGTCTTAGTGCAGAGAAAAAAACCAAGACATTCAATGTCGTTCAACTTCCTAGTTGCCTTCTTTGCATTCTTGCCGGGAGTGAAATCTTTCTTGCCCAGTCATGGAAAATGAGGTTACAATGAGAAGCCATTAAATGCTAGAACAGAAATCAAGTTGGAAAACTAGTAAAAATAAATAGGCAAGCATGGTCCAGGAAAAGATGAGCGGAGGTATGGCTGAGATGACTGAGATGGTGGATAGGGTAGGGTAGGGGAGCTGCGGCTGGGACCAACCTGGAAGATGGATAGTATGGATCAGCATAAAGCTTGGGTAAAGACTAGTGAAAAAGGGAGAGTAGGGAACAAGGATGGGTAGGACTAATGAGAGAGCATCTCCCAGCAAGGGGCTTGAGTATGTGGAAGGATCACAAGAGATAAGGTTAGGATATGTGCAAAGAACAGGAGTGGATGATGGTGGTGATGGAATGAGGCGTGGAGATAGCATAGATCGTTAGATGGAGTGGTGAGTCACCAGAATTTTGGGGATCCAGAAGAAATAAATGTGGTAAATGAAAGCAAAGTGTACTGTTGATATTTGCAACTCCGGCTTGGTTCAAACGGAATCGAAACCTGAAAATATTCTGGGTCACCAGGTCATCTTTGGTTTTCCCAACTTATATCCACTATGGACAGACGTCAATAGAGTCCCCCATTGGCTCATTGGACACTATATGGGATACTAATAAATGAATGCTAATAGATGATTTATCTTTCCCTCTCAACCCCATTCCCCTGCCTTCTCCCCATAACTTTTAACACCATTACTAATCAAGAACTGGTAAATTACTCGCTAATCAGTTGAAGTGGTGTCGGCCAAACGTCAGATTACTAAAGTGAGTAAACGGGATGGTACACTAACTGTAGACCATGACAAAATTAATAAATCCTTTCAGGGATTTTATACCTCCCTATACCAATCAGAATGTCTTACTGATTCCAATATAATGCAAGAGTTTTTAAAGAAACTGAACTTGCCAAATTTACCACATAATGAGTCTCTGTTGTTAGACGAACCCATCACGGAGGAAGAAATACAGAAAGCAATCCTTTCAATGAATTCTGGTAAAGCTCCCGGTTTAGATGGCTTTACAGTTGAATTTTTAAAGTATTTCTTAAGTTTACTGTCTCCCTGGCTATGCAAGATTTTTAAAGAAGCCTTTTTAATGAATAGATTACCACAATCCTTTTATGAAGCATTTATTTCTTTAATTCTTAAAAAAGATAAAGACCCTACTGAAGTGACATCATATAGACCTATATCACTATTAAATGTAGAGTCCAAAATTCTTTCCAAAATATTAGCTATGAGATTGGAAAATATTTTACCGCAAATTATTTCTGAAGATCAGACAGGTTTTATTAAAAATCGTTACTCATACTTTAATGTTAGGAGATTAATGAATATCGTATATGCAGCATCAAGTAAAACCCCAGAATGTGTCATTTCACTTGATGCCGAGAAGGCGTTTGAAGAGTAGGATGGGAATACTTATTCAATACACTTGAAAAATTTAAGATTGGTCCAAAATGTATTTCTTGGATCAAGCTGATATATCATATACCAATAATCAGAGATCCACTTTTTTCAGGCTCTTTCAAGGTACTAGACAGGGCAGTCCTTTAAGTCCTTTACTGTTTGATATTGCTTTGGAACCTTTGGCCACTGCTATTAGGAAATCCCCTAATATTTTTGGTATTGTCCGCGGGAATAAGACACATAAGCTATCTCTTTATGCAGATGATCTGTTATTATTCATTTCTAATCCTGAGAAATCTATTCCGGATGGCCTCATCCTGCACCTATTTTCTATTTTCTAATAGTAGCGCTACTTAATCAATTTAGTAGTTTCTCTGGTTATAAACTAAATCTTAGTAAGAGTGAGCTTTTTCCATTAAACAATCTAGTTTCGAATTATGGACAGTTTCCATTTAGATTGACTACTGAAAGTTTTACTTATTTAGGTATTAAGATTACCAAGAAACACAAGGAGTTATTTAAAGCTAATTTTACGCCTTTAATTGACCATATCAAACAACAGTCACCAATCTTAGTGGGAGACCTTATCTTTTTCCTTTGATAACCTTATCAATTATCTCCTTATCTTTAATCGGCCGAATCAATGCTATTAAAATGTTTATCTTACCTAAATTTTTGTATTTATTTCAGACGAGACCAATTTTTATTGCTAAATCTTTCTTTGATATTATTGATTCCAAAATTTCTTCCAGACTAAGTAAAAAATATTTACAGAAATCAAAAAAAGACGGTGGTTCGGCACTGCCGAACCTTAAATTCTACTATTCGGCAGTTAATGTTCGTTATTTAACGTTTTGGACAAAAGATTTAGAAGATACCCAAAGCCCAGGATGGATAAATCTTGTACGTGCTTCTATACAAGGGCTATCATTGGCTTCTATTCTAGGGGCCTTGTTACCTTTTATAATTACGAGATTGAATAAATATACGACTAATCCAATAATAAAACATACATTTCGAATATGGTTTCAATTTCTTTGGATTGAATGATTTTATCTTATCGAGTCCTATCATATCTAATTTTCTCTTCCAACCTTCTAGTACTGATCAAGCCTTTCTGTTATTGAAGAGGAAGGGATTAGTAGCTTTTCGTGATTTGTTTTTGGATGGTTGTTTTATGTCTTTCGAACAACTCTCCAATAAATATAATTTACCTAATTCCCATTTTTTTAGATATTTACAAATGAGACATTTTTTTAAGGCTCCTCTACCCTTTTTTCCTTTACCACATCAAACCGAAATCTTGGAAAAAATTTACATTTGAACCCTTATCAGAAAGGCTTAATAACGACTATTTATGAGTTGATTTTGAAATTACAAATAGATACATTTGATAAAATTAAGAATGAATGGGAAAGAGAACTCCAAATTTCTCTATCTATAGAGAAATGGGAGAGGATTCTTCAATTAGTTAATACTCTTCAATGTGTGCAAGACACGCTTTGATACAATTCAAGGTGGTTCACAGAGTTCATATGTCAAAAGATAAGTTAGCTCGTTTTTATGGTCATATAAATCCTACCTGTAACAGATGTAACTCTGAAGTGGCCTCATTGACCCATATGTTTTGGTCCTGCCCATTTTTGGAAAAATATTGGAAAGTAATCTTTGATACTATTTCTGTAGTTTTAGGTATTGATTTACAACCTCATCCTATTACTGCAATTTTTGGGCTACCAATGTTAGATTCTACTCATTTGTCCCGTTCAGCCCATCGGTTGATTGCTTTTACCACATTAATTGCCAGAAGATCTATTGTATTTAAATGGAAAGACTCTAACCCTCCGACCACTCTCCATTGGTATTCTGAAATGATATCATGTTTAAATTTAGAAAAAATCAGGAGTGACATTGTTGAACCCTTGGTTAAATTTGATAAGACTTGGGGAAGATTTATTCAACATTTTCACACAACATAAATTGTCCCCTCTTCAACCGTTCTAAAAATGATTTAACCTTTATACGGTGGAACGGACATGGCGACAAACAGGGACTTTAATTGTTGAAATACTTTGTAGCTCAGATTCTGTTTTGCTTTTTTTTTTCTAGTTTAGGGGGTTTTGTTTTTTCCTTTTTTCTTTTTTTCTTCTTTTTTTTCTTTTTATCTTTTTGTTTTTTTAATATATATATATGTTTTCTTTTAAACATTTAACTATATTTACATAGAGACCGGGAGGTCTATATTCAATGTGTATTTTGACACTGGACTCATATTTAGGTTATACCTGCCATTAATGTAACCCTGATCACTATGTATCAATATCATTGTTATGTTTATCATTATTCTTTTTGTTTGTTTTTGTTTTTGGAAAAAAAGTTAATAAAAAGATTTTAAAAGAAAGAAAGAAAGAACCTGTCAATCTCCGCTTTAAAAATACCCAATGACTTTGCCTCCACGGCCATCTGTGGCAATAAATTCCACAGATTCACCACCCTCTGACTAAAGAAATTCCTCCTCATCTCCTTTTTAAATGCACGTCCTTTTATTCTGAGACTTTGCCCCCTGGTCTTAGACTCTCCCACAAGTGGAATCATCCTCTCAACATCCACGCGGTCCAGGCCTTTCACTATTCTGTAAGCTTTAATGCGTTCCCCCATCATCTTTCTAAACAACAGCGAGTACTAGCCCTGTGCCATCAAATGTTCATCATAGGTTAACCCAATCATCCCTGGGATCATTCTCATAAACCTCCTCTGGACCTTCTCCAATGCCAGCACATCCCTCCACAGATATGGGGTGCAAAACTGCTCATAATACTCCAAATACGATCTGACCAGTGCTTTATAGAGCCTAAGCATTACATCCCTGTGTTTATATTCTAGTCCTATCAAAATAAATGCTAACATTGCATTTGCGTTCCTTACTACTGATTCAACTTGAAAATTAGCCTTTTGGGAATCCTGCACTGTCCCAAATCCCTTTATCCCTCCGATTTCTGAATCCTCACCTCATTCAGAAAAAAGTCTACACCTTTTCCTACTACCAAAGTGCATGATCACACACTTTGCCACGCTATGATACAATACAATACAATTTATTTGTTGTCATTTGAACCTCATTGAGGTTCAAACAAAATTTGGTTTCTGCAGTCATACACACAAGAAAAAGAACCAAGACACAACACAATTTACACAAACATCCATCACAGTGAATCTCCTCCTCACTGTGATGGAAGGCAAAGTCTTATCTCTCCCCTGCTCTCCTCATTCTCCTCCCGATGTCAGAGTCAAAGCCCCCGGCAGGTGATGGTAAGTGTCCCGCGGCCATTAAAACGGCGCTGGGTGATGCAAGGCCACGCTCCGGGTCTTGGTGTTGGAGCCTCCGGCGGGCGCTAGCAAGTCCCACGGCCGTTAAAGCCGCGCCGGGTGATATAAGGCCCCGCTCCAGGTAATTTTCAACCCCGCAACTCGGGCGGGAGAAGTCGCCGTTGCGGAAGCCCCGAAAAGCGGTCTCCCAGCAGGGACCCGCCGGCTCCTGGTGTTACTGTCCACCAGACCTGCGGTTGGAGCCTCAGAATCTCTGGGGTCGGGTCACAGCAGCGCGCCACCGCCGCTCCTCCCGCTCCGAACTCGGCCAGCTCCATGATGGTAAGTAGGTCCGCAGCTGGAGCCCCAGGTCGTTCCGGTTGGAGGCCACTCCACGGTGCTAGGCCCCAACGACAACGGAGACTCGACAGAGAAAAGGTCGGGTTCAGGGAAAAGATTTTTAAAGTTTCCCCCCCACACCCCCC
This sequence comes from Amblyraja radiata, assembly GCF_010909765.2. Lineage (NCBI taxonomy): Eukaryota > Metazoa > Chordata > Chondrichthyes > Rajiformes > Rajidae > Amblyraja > Amblyraja radiata. The sequence continues at coordinate 21,852,315 of NC_045957.1, read as the reverse complement.
CCCCCCCCACCCCCCGCCCCCACACACATACCCAGTTAAAAAAAACACTTTAAACTACATTCAAACGAGACAAAAAATAAAAAACGACAGACGGACTGCAGTCACTAATGTTCGGACAAATTTGGCTCTAACTCCACCTACAAGTTTGCAGATGACACCAGTGTGGTGAGCCAGATCATGAACAATGTTGACACAGTGTACAGGAAGGAGATGGAGAATTTAGTAACATGGTGGCAGGACAATAATCTCTCCCGCAATATCAGCAAGATGAAGGAGCTAGTTATTGACCTCTGGAAGCAAAGTGGAGTGAATGCCCTATCAGCATAAATGGTGCTAAAGAGGATAGGGGTGAGAGCTTCAAACTCCATGGCATTAATATTCCCAATGATCCATCGTGGACCAACCACATTGAGCAACAGTCAAGAAGGCATACCAAAGGCTCCACTTCCTGCGGAGACTGAGGAAATGTGGCATGTCTCCAATGACTCTTGCCAACTTCTAGGAAGCATACTGTCAGGTTGCATAATAAAGACACAGTGCTGGAGTAAAAAAGTGTTGGAGTAACTCAACAGATCAGGCAGGTTCTCTGGAGAACATGGATGGGTGATGTTTTGGGTCGGGTCCTTTCTTCAGACTGATTGTGGTGGGGTGGGGGAGAAAGCTGGAAGAGAGGAGAGGCAGGTCAAAGCCTAGTGTGGATGCAGGTGAGGGGAGTTTTGATAGACACATGATTGAACAAAGGGTTTCAAGGTCAAGGTCAAGGTCAATTTATTTTCACATGTACCAAGTACATGTACAGTGAAATTCAGATTGCCATACAGTCATACTAATAAAGACAATAGCAACAAGACACCCAAATAAATTTTTAACATGAACATCCACCACAGCGACTCCCCCACATTCCTCACTGTGATGGAAGACAAAAAAAGATATGAAGATACAAAAGGTGTGAGATAAGGTTAAAAGAGTTGCGAACTGTGAAGCCAGAGGAAGGAATAAAGGTGGAAGGAGAGAAATAAATGTGTGACCACATGGGGCACAGGGAAGGGGGGGAGTTGCTTGTAGTTTGTAGTACTTAAAATTTGAGATTTTACACCACGCTTGGGTTGCATAACAGCTTGGCTTGGGAGATCTGCTTAAGACTGCAAGAAATTGCAGAGTAATAGATATTGTCCAGTACATCATACAGACCTGGGTAAAAGGCTCCGCGCATTCACCCAATCTATTATTCCCCTCATTATTTTATGCACATCTCTAATGTCGCCCCCTCAGCCTACTGCGTTCCAAGGAATAGCCTGCCCAACCTTTCCCTCTTGCTCAGGCCTCCATGCCCTGGAAACATCCTCGTGAATCTTCTCTGCACTCTTTCCAGGTTATGAGATCTTTCTTTTAGCAGGGTGACCAAAACCACCATGTGCTGGAGAATTTGACGTGGATCCTACACACAATTGGACCTCGGCCACCCCAATCATCCGAGCTTCTTGCAATAATTATGTGATTATTTATCTGGAAGGCAACGGTGTGTGAAAATTAAGGTTCCAGCGATTGTTCCCAAGGATATAGTGAACTTTAAAATGTTGACAAGAAGTTGAATTAACTGCTGCAAATGCAAATGCAATATTCAGAAAAATACATATTTGACACATTGTCTGGAAGATAACATTTAAATGATTAACATGGTGGAAAGGATATCACCAGTGACAGCAAAGGAAGCAACTTGGCAAGGAGTGGACCAGTTGATATATATTTGTAAAAAAAAGTATGCAGCGTATTGGCCTTTTGGAGGAAGTGAGTGTTTTTGGCACTGTCAATGTCATGTGAGTGAATGCAGAATAACAGTGTGTGGATCAGCAAGCAGAAACAATCCGGAGCATTAGCCTGGGCCAGGTAGTCTTCCACAATGATACATTGCGGCTGTCCACATCACATGTGTTGTGTGACTTTGTTGGTAATACATGCAATGAGCTACCTATTAAAAACATTAATTATAAGATATTATTTACTGGAAGCAAAATCTGTAATCTATCTAAAGCGAAGAAGAGGTCTAAAAGTTTATTTTTTAAATACAAAAGTTGGCAAAATGTGTTGAATGTACCTAAGGTAGACAAAAGTGCTGGAGAAACTCAGCGGATGCGGCAGCATCTGTGGAGCAAAGGAAATAGGCAACGTTTTGGGCCGAAACCCAACACAGCGCTGACGTGAAATGCTGAAATGAATTGAAAAAATGTCAAACTCTAAACCCCTTCTAAAATCCAGTCACATTCCACTTCAATCTGTACTCTGGCAATGGAGGAGGCCCAGGACAGAAAGGTCAGTATGGGAACAGGCAGAGGAGTTGAAATGGTTAGCAAGTGGGAGATCCGGTAGGCCTGGGTGGACTGAACACAGGTGCTTGGAGAAATGATCTTTGAGTCTACACTTCATCATGCTGAAGTGCAGCAGACACATCAGGAACACTGGGTGCAGTGGATGAGGTTGAAGGAGAGGCACACGAACCTCTGACTCACCTCGAAGGACTGCTGGGGCCACTGCATCCCCGACCACTCCCAGGCCATGCCCACCAACACCGAATCCACCACCAACCTTTACTTGCACTCTGGCTACAAGCGGGCTGAGGCCATTGACTCTGCCGATGCTCACCTCCCCCCCAGGCCACTGGCAGACCGGCGTCATCAACTCAACTGGGTTCCATTCCCAGTTCCACGCTGCCAGCTCCAACTGTTTCACCTGGACTGACTCTCCTAGGTCCTACTGATCGCCCCTTCCAACAGGAGCACCACTGTGTTCTGCTGCCCTTCCCCCTATGCCAGGCATGCTACGTCTGCTACCCCCTCCCCATTCCTACACCAACCCTCACAGCCCCCTCCACTCCTGAGCCCCCAACATTACCCCACACACAATAGCTCCACCAAGCCTCCCTCCGCCCCTCTGCTATCCTCTGGCAAGTGTATCCCCAGCCTGCAACCCGTTCAGGTTTTTAACCAACCCCCACCCCCATTGACACAGAGGGTGATATGTAAATGGAACAAACTGCTGGGGGAAGTTGCATCGGAGTGAACAATTAAAATGTTTAAAAGACATTTGGAGAGATACGTGGAGAGAAAAGGTTTAGAGGGATATGCTCCAAACGCAGGCAAATGGGACTAGCTCAGGTGGGAATGTTGGTTGACATACACGTTGGGTTAGTGAACTTTTTTCCCGCACTGTGTGGCTCTATAAACATCCACAAGAATGTGCATGTTTATAATATTCAGGGATGGCATGGAGACCTAAAATTAAAATGAACGTTCCAAGTCTATTTCATATGTTGAACAATAAGCAATGCAAAATTTGCAAGTAAAGGTTAGTTATTTTGTAAAAATGTTACTTGAACATTGTAGAGATAGGTAGACAATAATGTTGAGAGCTAATACCATTTAATCGTCTTCCATATCCACTTATTCACTTCTACTGAGCATACTGTATGTTCCAGTACAGCGACATACAAATTCTTAGGAAGTCCACAACAAATGTGATTTCGTATAACATAGTTTTCTTCATCCTCCCTATGCAGCAGAGAAGCAATTTCACCATAGATGTCCCACATATGACATACAATCAGTTGTAAGGAGAGGCATTTCTATCCATCTAAGCAGCAAACAGAATCATTCATCATGCAGGACATTTTGGTGACAGTAAAAAGATTAATTTGAGTGGTCCACAGAGCATATGTATAAAACAGGAGGCGGCAGAGAGAGAAGTGGAGGCCAGGGAATTGTTGTTCAAATGATCAGTTCCTTCTTTCTTTCAGCCAGGAAGTCAAGTTGAACAGATGTCACACAAGCCACTTTAAAATGGAAATGTAATTGACATAATATCCACCCACTAGATTGGCTAGAGGGTGGATTTAAATAGTGCACATTTTCTTGCATTGCAGCCCACTGCAGAATACATGACCAGATAAAAAAAAACTCAGGTTTGTGGGTTGTGGCAGAATAGATAAAGCTGGAACAATGGATCCACAGATCTCATGTGCTGACCCTTGGGTAAGTGGACAAGCAGAACCTGTGTCCAACAATTGTAGAATGGTTGAAGCTAACACGGACGAGGAGATTATCCCACTGTATCCTCCCACAGTGATTGTGCACAGAACAGAAAACAGAACCAAGGATTCTCTCCAACAGACCTGGCAGTCTGCCATTGCAAGCTGCAGGTCAGCATAGCTGAAGATCTACTTCAATCTCAATTTATATTCAACACACCGACATATACTTTCATCTGGCAGGTCTATTAAATTGTCAAAAACATCAATAAATGTGCTTGGCCTGGCCTGTGTTTCGTCAAATCTTGTTTTCCAGGATTTATTGTCTGCACTTCCAGAATGCACCAAAGACCCACAAGGTTAATACTGCTGCTCAGTCTATGAAGTTTCTGCCTGTCCTATGATAGTACTGATCAGCCTGAGAGTACCTTATTGAAGCAGAGATGTCATTAAGGGCATGATCGGCTGTCAGCTGGTTAAACCCAGTTTAAAAGCTCTAAACTCCTGATAATGTGTCAGTAAGAGGCTCATAGCAATTAACTCATGGTAGGTTTTTCCATAGAATACCAAATTTCCAGCAAATCACAATTTACCTGACTGAATCTTTTCCAACATTTAATTGCCATGAATATCAGCAGTAATTCCATAATTTCCCCTATAACTATGGTAGGGTATCAATGTAAACAAAATAAAATGATGAGCATGACCACTTTGTGCCCTTTCTCTGAAGTTTCTGCTGACCAACAGTGCACTGATGAAATCTACCTTTGACTATTTATGTGTTAGCACCACATTACACAGGCATCAATAGTTAGTGTTTTGAAATCTATCATGTTGGACGAGGGGAACATTACTTTTTACCCTTTGCTTTTTCTGAGTTGACTTTTACTGCTCACACACTGACAACTGCTGCAGTTATTTGTCTGAAGGTTCTCAGGGGAATTTATGACTCTTCAACAGTACACTGTGTATATACTGATGTCCTTTTTTGGATATCAGTTTGTGTTTTGAAATCTAAACTTAGTACCATTTTACATCACAGACACACTGATTCCCACAGTTTTTGAATTTCCAGCTATTTTCATCTGCGACGTATCAAGGAATTATTAACATATCATCAACTGCTCCAACATAGGCTTTGCAGGAAGAATGTTGTATCAGATCTGAACCTTAAATCCAAATTTAGTTAATATATTCTTTAAGAATCAATGTGGATTTCCAAATTGGAATTGTGTGTAACTAAAATCTCTCATAATCTTATCAGTCCACAATGAAAGTGTCCCATTGACACATCCTTCCCTTCCATAATTATTGTGCTTTCTATTCAAATGATCACTTAGCAGACATGACAGCTTTCTTTAAAGGTCCACAGATTTGTTTAAAGTCTCCACGGAACAAGAACTGCTGGTTTAGAAAACAACTTATCGCTACTCTGAACCAATATGTATGCATGCTGCCCTGTTACACTGAAATTTCTTTCCAATTTTTCAAACTCTGAATTCTTCTAATATTTGGAGGAAGAAAAAAATCACATAATTTAAAAAAAATCTTTAGCTACCTGGAGTAGGATTATGAATAATTTCTACAGCCCATCATTTATCATTTGCCTTAATCTAAAATGTCCATGATCATTCTAAGTGATCAGTCTGAAGAAGAGTTTCGGCCCGAAACGTTGTCTATTTCCATCGCTCCATAGATGCTGCTGCACCCGCTGAGTCTCTACAGCATTTTTGTGTACCTTCGATTTTCCAGCATCTGCAGTCCCTTCTTAAACATTTAACATCATTCTAAATGTATTGTTCAGGTGCGTGTTCATTCACAATGTTTGTATAACCAAAAGAAAAGTGGTTAATATATCCTACTTACTACCTGCTCGTTTCATTACAATTGATTCCGCTGTTATTTACATAATCTTCGTGCTCCCACCATGTCACATTCCTTCATTTTCCATTTCTGATCATTGCCCTGATTATGTCTTAATGCTTCCATTTCAATTCATTCAGTTGATATGCTCAATATGTTGTTTTCTGCTCAGAGAGCACCCTCATCTGTCTGTTATTATCTCATCTGTGTCAGATCATCTTTACTCTGCTTCTTATTTAGCCAATTTCACAATAATATATGCCATTTGAGCCACTGTTAAAGAAGCAAGGCTCGCTTCCATTTCGCTCTTCATAGAAGCCATGTAAAGACATAAAAATAGAAAATGCTGGGAAATACTCAACAGGTCCAGCATACCTTATGAAGAAAGAACCAGAGTTAACATTTCAGCTTGATGATCTCGTAACAGAAACGGAAAAAGAAAGACTAATAATCAAAATAACTTAATTATGTTTTCCTCTTTTTTATTAATGCTGGTATTCTATCATGCTAAAAACAGAGTGATTGCTCATTCTTCAGAGAGGCTATGCATTTTAGTTTCCCCACTGGAACACTTAAAATGTATTAAATTTCTCTCATAATTTCCTGTGATTTTACAGCAATGACATGTTAATATCTGTTAATGCACTTTGGCAAAAGCAAATAATTGTATGTTATGAAAAATTGCAGGTGCTTATTGCCAAAGGAAATGTTATGTTTGAAAACATCAAAATCTCATTATTTTGCTCGAGATCGAAAGCCCTTGAGCTTGTTCTTTAATAGATTTAGCATTGGCATTTCTCACATATTATTAATATTTATATTCTTCCCTTTACCCAGATGCACAGATGTTGATTAGCTCAGTAGGTAGTGAGTGGTAGTAGGGATGTGGTATTCCCAGACTCACCAGGATTGTTGGACTTTAGTATGGAGAAAGATTTGCCATATGAGTCAGGCTCAGTGAATTAGAATATAAGTCATTTTGCCTTGTCTTCCTCCTGTGTGCCTTATGATGCACATGTGTGCTCTGCCTAGTAAGATTGACTTAAATTTTATTTATATTTTTAACTGCACACCTCCCCAATCATTCATTTATATGCAGTGTCCCACTCCTACTAAATTGTTTAATCACCCTGTCCACCTCTTATAGCATTGGTTATTAGCCCTACAGGGGTATTGAACCCATTCCAGTTTAGGTGCAACCCATTCAGCTTGTATAGGCTCTACCTTTGCCAGACACATTCTCCAACTGATGCTGCCATTCCTAATCCCTTTCACCATGCATCCATCTGAAATATCCTCCTATTCCCTTATGTACTCCCACTGGAAGTAATTTAGAGAGTTGGAGTTTGGAGCTCCTACTTTTTAATCTGTGCACTTTATGCCATTACATATTGCAGCCACAATCCTCTTTTTACCTGTGTCGTTAGAATGGACAACAACTCCTGGGCTGTTTATCCTCCCTCTTTAGAATGCTTTGCAACTGTTCTGTGACATCCTTGATCCTGGGAGAGGCAACAGACCATCCTGGATTCATGTGCAGGGCTGTTATCATTATCAAGCCTCCTATTGCCTTTAGACTCTTGCAACTCACTTCTTATGCAGCAGAATACCCCACAGTGCTGTTGATATTTGGCTAAAGTCCTCAGAGATACATCCATGCCCATTGTTTTACAGATAAACAATTTATGAGTTAGATGTACTCTTAGGTTTGGGTTTATTATTGTCACATGTACTGAGGTATAGTGAAAAGCTCTGTTTTGCAAGCTATCCAAACAGATCTGATATATTATCCATAAAACAATCGTCAAACACAAATGCAATAGGCTGAGCAAAGGGGAAGATAAAGAGTGCAGAATATATTCTCAGCATTGTAGCGCATTGTAGTGCATCAGTTCCATAGACAAAGTCTGAGGTTCCCTAGACTACTTACGACCTGGCGGTCACCCATTCAATCATTCACTAACTTCACTTGCAGATTGTCTGTCTATTTGGCACTCAAGTTCTGAAACTCGCAGCTCAAGCTGGCCCAACTTGAGGCACCTACTGCAGATGTAGTGATGCATTCATGCAGACTGCAAGGACTGTCCCAGAATTGCTGCACGTTGCAAGCTGTACAACACACTTGATTGAAGAGGGCGGCATAGTTGGGCAGCGGTAGAGTTACTGCCTTACAGCGCCAGAGACCCGGCTTTGATTCTGACTATGGGTACTGTCTGTATGGAGTTTGTACATTCTCCCTATGACCATGTGGGTTTTCTATGGATGTTCTGATTTCCTCCCACATTCCAAAGATATGCAACTTTATAGGTTAATTGCCTTCTGTAAATTGTCTCTACTGTGTCGGATAGAACTAATCTATAGGTGATTGTGGTTGGCATGGACTCGATGGGCTGAAGAGTATGTTTCAATACTGTATCACTAAACTAAATTAAGGTCTCTTCTAATTTACAATGCAGACATAAGGAACTGCAGATGCTGATTTCCAAAAAAAGACACAAAGTTCTGGACCTGCAGAGTTACTCCAACATTTTGTGTCTTTTTTAATCTAGAAAGAACCAGCTAAAATATATAATCCAATTTGTTCCCATACTTTATGTGAACCACAATAAAGCAATACTACTCCCCCACCATCCATCTAACAGGCAACAATATCAATCGAGGGCCAGCACAGGCTCCCCTCCCCAAAGTCCATTCCTCCATGAAGCCGACACCCAGAGACTATCACACTCCGCATTCTGCCTCAAAAACCACAGCATAACATTGTCAAAATCCCTACTTCTGATCAATATTTAACAAAGTACACATCACACAAAATGCTTTTCTGTGCCAAATTATATCAACCAAATCTCCTTCTTTTTAATATTTAGTTATTTTTGTCAAAATATTTTGTCAGTTACCAGGTAAAATGTAAACCTGCAGTCAAACACAAATGTCGGTACATTTTGTCTGACTTTAATGCACATTTGACATGCGATTAAATTATCCCAGTGTCTTTGACACCTGTCACATTGGTAAGAAACCTATTAATTAGGATCAGTTCTGTCACCATCAAAGCTCTACAGAGAAATCCAGAAGACAAACTCTGTCACTTGCCAATGGGCAGCTAATCTTTAAACTAAGAGTACAATAATAGGCAGCCGCTAGATGTACTGCAATTAAAAAGGTAAACTTCTCCTTCATTAACTTTCTGTGTGTATTTATGCATTAATGCTCATTACTATTTGGTACTTATTTGTATTAAGCCTTTATAATCATAGATGTGTGTCATTATTTACTGAAGAAAGCTATTTATCCATAATTTTTAAATGCTAATTCACTCTCATATTGAATTGCAGCTAGGAAGAATTGCCAGATATAAAAAATTATCTTAACGTCTCATCCTACTTTGTTGCTTGAAAATTATTTTATTTATGATTCATCTTGGAAAGCAATTTTCCAGTGTGGGCTCTGAAGGTTTACTTTTTCATTTGCACTTCAGAAAATTGCTTCCTATTTGATTTTAAGTAGTTCAAATAGAGCAGCAATTGACAAGATGTTAATTGGAAATGAGGACGTGCACCTAATTTTCAGGCTGGATTTTTCGGGAAATATCTCTGAATCAATATACAGTCCTCAGAGTGATTGTGGACTGTGCCTGAAGATATAGTGGTTTATCATTAATTAAAAAAAGATCATATTGGACATATTCAGCATCTGTGAAAAGAAAACAAATAATGATTCAGGGCAGTGTCATTTTGATGACCTGGTGTTTAGGCTTTCTGAAACAAAGAGCTGGAGTTCTGTCAAAAACAAAGTGCTGGAGGAATCCATCTGTGGGGGGAAATAGACTGACGGTGTTGCAGACTTGAAATGATGTCTGTCCGTTTCCCTCCAGTGATGCTGCCTGACCCGCTGAGTTCCTCAAGCACTTTGTTTTTTGTTCAGGATTTCAGCATCCGTACAAAGGACATGGAACGTGCAGTACAGCTACAGACCCTTCGCCCATAATGTCCATGTCAAATATGATGCCGAGTTAAACTAATCTCCCCTGCCTGCACGTGGTCTATATCCCTCCATTCCCAGCATATCCATCTGCCCATCTAAAGGCCTCTTAAATGCCACTATCCTATCTGCCTCCACTATCACTGCCTCCACTATCACTTCCAGGCACCCACCACCCTTTGTGTAAATAACTTGCCCTGCATATCTCCTTTAAACTTTGCCCCTCTCATCTAATGCCCTCTAATCTTTGATATGTTGACATCTGCAGTCTCTTGTGCTTCCATTCTGTCGAGAATTACTGGCTAACTGCCCGCTCAGCTCACTTACAACTTCTGTACCTCTGTATTGAAGCATAAAAATCAAAGACAAGCTGGAGGTCAAGGTATCACAGAGCACGATTACTGAAGTAAATTATAAGAACTAACGAGAATGGTAGTTTGAAGCTGCGTAAGAAAATGTAATACTCAATGTTGCGTTAAATCTGAAAAGCAATTCTGAAACTTCAGTTACTGTGAAGGTGGATAGGACAGCTTACAAAATTGATTATTTTGTTTTATATTAATTCATAGAATGAGTCTGTTAATGACATGACCAACAATTGTTACCCATTTCTATCAATGTGCTGCACAGTTAATTGCAATGCTGTTATGAAGAGAATTTCAAGATTTTCACCTGATCGCGATGACAAATCAACCAGCACCAAGTCTGCTCATTGTGTGACCTCGTCAGGAACTTGACTGTGATGGTGTTCCCAGATTATATTGTCTTTGTCCTTATAGTTGGGAGAAGGTTTGAATGACATCTATTGGTAAGCGGACATCATGGTTCTTGAAAATGGTACATCATGAAAAGATGGTGTAAGGCAGAGGGAGGGTTAATGGCAGTGGTTTAGTGGCAATGTGCCAGCTGCCTCGATCTGACAGTGCTAATCTCATTGAGTGTAAAGGGCCTGTCCCACTTAGGCTATTTTTTAGGCGACTACGGGTGACTAGGCTGTCGCCACATGGTCGCTGGGGTGTCGCCTGTATGGTCGTTAGTAGTCTCCTCAGTCGCCCAAAGAGTCGTAGCGTCTTTCTGGTCGCCGCTGGATTTTCAACATGTTCAAAATATTTTGGCTACAGTCGGCGACAGTCGGCTTGACGCCAATGAGTGAAGCTTGACTTCTCCTGAAGCAAGTGCTATCGTAGGTTGTCGCCAGGATGACGTAGGTTGGCGCCATGTGATGTAGGTTGTCGCTGGTGCTGACTTCGGTGAATTCCATTGACGATACCTACGTCAACCGGCGACTGGCACTGATGACTGAATTGTCTTCAGTTGTCGCCGATAGGGTCGTTACTTGTCCTAGCTTGTTGTGGGTGGACGTAAGTTGACTTTGGTGGTCGTAGGATGTCGCCTGTGTGGTCATAGGTGTGGTCATAGGTGGAAGTGCTAATGGGTAGCCGGTTGTCGGTAGCTTGACGTCAACTAGGTGGTAGGTTGTTGTAGCATGTCGTAGTTATTGTCATAGACATTGTCGTGGGGGGTCCAGTCGACGATTTTTCGGCGACTTGTTACGACTATGACAGTCGCCTAAAAAATTGCCTAAGTGGGACAGGCCCTTTATTAGAACTTAGAACTTCTCTTATCCAGGCAAAGGGTGTGTCTAGTGCACATAGCAGAGGGGGGGGGGGGGGGGGGGGGGGGGGGGGGGGGGAATGGAGGGTGTTTAGAAGTTAGTTATCTCAAATTGGAGGTCAGTGTTCATACCATGTGGTTGTAAGCTAACCAACGGAATATAAGGTAACTTACAATGCAATGGCATGAACATTGAATTCTCCAATTTTAGGTAACTAACCTGCAAAAAAACTCCCTCTTGCTCCCCCTCATCCTCTTTTACCTGTGCGCCCTGTCTCTTTTCCCTCACCTGAATTCACCTGGCATTTGCCAGACCTTGTCCCTCTTCCACCTCTCTTCCAACTTTCACCCACTTATAACAAATGGTCTGAAGAAAGGTCCCTATCTGTTGCCCATCCATGTTCTCCAGAGATACTGCTTGACTCGCTGGGTTAAGCACTTTGTGTGGGTTTTTTTTGCAAATTGGCATCTGCTGTTCCAATGTGTCTACAGTATTTATGCTGCTGGATCTGTTAAGTTTGTTGTCCACAGTAATTCCGATGATCTTTATGGTGGAGTACTTGTGATGGGAAGCCATCATGTCAAAGGAAGATGGCGTTGCAGAGTGTCATTGCTGCCATATCTGTTCTTCAGGTCATTTTTGCTGCTGGTTCTCAATGGCACACAACGTTGTCTTGGCATCAAGGGTGGTCACTCTCACTTTTGCTGGAATCCATCTATTTTTAACCATGCTTAGACTAAGATTATAATGAGATCCACAATGGTAAAAGATAGGCAGGCACTTAAGGACATGGATAGATGTAGGTAGACAAAAGTGCTGGAGAAACTCAGCGGGTGCAGCAGCATCTATGGAGCGAAGGAAATAGGCAACTTTTCGGGCTGAAACCCTTCTTCAGACCGATGTAGGGTGGGGATGGGGGGGGGGGCAGGGAGAAGAAAGGAGAAAGGAAGAGGAGGGGCCAGAGGGCTGAGGGAGAGCTGGGAAGGGGAGAAGACAGCAAGGGCTACCGGATATTGGAGAAGTCAATGTTCATGCCACTAGGGTGCAGACTGCCCAAGCGGAATATGAGGTGCTGCTCCTCCAATTTCCAGTGGTGCTCACTCTGGCCATGGACAAAAAAGATGGCTTGGATGTCATGTAAAACTCTATAACTAGACTGCTGAGTGGCCTTGGAGGAATTCAGGCAGATGATCATTGAGCTAACTCATGTTTATGCTGCTTCATCCACTGAGTTCCTCCAGCCATTTGCTCACGATTCCTACACCTGCAGTCTCCAGAGTGTCCAGTTTAAAACTCCATTGTGAAGCTTCCACAAAGTATGCCGATTTTGCAGAAGTGTCCACTCTTCAAGGTGTCCTGGCATGAAACGTCATCTATCCATTTCTCTCCACAGACACTGTCTGACCTGCTGAGTTCTTCCATTAGGTTGTGTTTTTCCTCAAGATTCCAGCATCTGCAGTCTCTGAGCCATCATTGAGGAGCTTATTGGTAAACATCAAGGATTTTTGGTATCTGTCAGCAGTTAGACCCATAAATTTCATGATTTGCGGCATGATAATGTCAGGTATGCAACATAGCAACTCTGTTTAGAGTGGTAAATTGAATCATAATTGCATTTGGGTGAGGTAGTGGAGGAACTATAATTATGTGTAATCAGAAAGCAGTAAAGTAACCTTAAGCAGCATGTTATTTAAAACAAATCAATATATTGAGTGACAGTTAAACCTGTACTTGCTTCTGAAATAGAATTATTTGCAATGATTCACAGAAATATCTTTAGATTTTCTTATCTGATAATCTTGAATTTGTCATCACACCGTAAATATATTATTAATGTGCTGCACTTTTTATTTGAAGGCTCCCTCAAGGAATAAATGGTAAAAGTCATAGATTTATCCTGAGATTTACAATAGTTCTCAGTACAAAGAGAGCATCAGACCTTAGATTTAGACATATTATGGAATGGATTAAAATGTTTATTATTTATTGATTCATTTTGCTGAGGAAAATATTTTTTGTCTGTTATCAGCAATCTTCAACCACTTCACTTATTATGGTTTGAATTTATTTTCCACTAGACTTTACCAGCGAAATAAATGGAATTGGTTGTTATATTTAATGGGAGTTGAAGCAAACTGTGCAAAATAAAGACTGGTGTTAGTGCTGCATGTTGTAATTCATCCATTTTAATTTAACAAGCTAGTATTTCTGTTTCAGTGCTTTATAAAGGAATGGACACAGGTATGTATTTTCATTACTGTACAGGATGGTGCATCCATGGTGTCTGATTCATTATTTTGGTCCCCTTCACACCATGCAATCATGGTCTCATTTTGTCTCGGAGTATCCAGGAAATAAGGTTTAGCCTGAACACTGCTATTAGCAAACATAATTATATTATGGGACACAATAAGGTAGGATTCATAAATATTTGAGGGTACCTCTCTGGCAGAAATATATGAACTCATAGTGTTACAAATTGCCTGCCCTGCCATTTAATAAAATCATGGTTGATCTGACGGAAACTCATTCCTGTCTTTACTTGGTGAACTCTAACCTGTTTGTTTATCAATGTTCTATCTGTCTCTGCTGGGAAAATATTCACATTGCTTCCGCAGCCTTTTGAGGAAGAAAATTCTAAAGATTCATGACCCTCTGAGGAAAAATAAATTCACCTTAACCCTGTCTTGAATGAGTGACCCCTTAATTTTAACAAGTGACCCCCGGTTCAAGATTTTCTCACTAGAGGAGCCATCTTCTTCAACCCCATCTACCAGGGCTCCTCTGGATCTTAAATGTTTTAATGAAATTGTCTCATGTTCTTCTAAACTTTGGCTGATACAAGCCTAGCGGCACTCATTAGGCAAGCCTCAAATATTAGGTGTCAGTTTTGTTATCTTCTCTGACTGCATCCAAAACATTTACATCTTTCCTTAAATAAGGAGACCGATTCCAGTCACAACTCTCCACCAATGCTTTATAGAAATGAAGTGGAACCTCTCTCCGTTTGTATTTAATCCCCCTAGTATTCAGTTAGCTTTTATTAATTACTGGCTGTACATGTACACTGGCCTTCGTTGAATCATGCAGAAGAACGTTCAGATCCCTCTGCATCTCTGAGCTCTGCAAACTCTCGCATTTACATAGTGTGTATCTTTTTTATTTTTCATCCCAATTGACACCTTTATGTTTTCTCATACTATACTCCATTTGTCAGATCTTTGACCACTCACTTAATCTTTCTGTATCCCTCACGATGAGGCCCACTTACGTCTTCATCACAACTTAGTTTCTGAACTATCTTTATATCATTGATAAATTAGCAATGATATCCTCATTACCTTGGTCATACAGCACAAACACTAGTCCCTCTGCCGACTGGAGGGGCGGGAGCGTTGCCCTGAAGGAAGCAGAGGGTGATGGTAGAAGGATGTTTTCAGACTGGAGGCCTGTGAAGAGTGGTGTGCCTCAGGGATCAGTGCTGGGACCATTTCCAATTTGGATGAGAATGCACAAGTCATGATTAGTAAGTTTGCAGATGACACTAAAATGGGTGGTGTCGTGGATAGTGAGGATGGTTAATGCTGATAAATGTTAGGCATTGCATTTTGGGAAGTAAAACCAAGGCAGGATGTTCATAATGAATTATAGGGCCCTAGGAAGTGTTGTAGAACAGAGGGAACTAGGAGACAGGTACATAGTTCCCTGAAATGGCATAACCAGCTTAGTGGTCAAGAAAGCTTTTGTTACATTGGCCTTCATTAGTCAAGGTATTGAGCATAAACATCAGGCCATTATGTTACAGTTGTACAAGATGTTGGTGAGGCCACACTTGGAGTACTGTGATTTACAGGGATGTTGCCAGGACTTTAGGGCCTGAGTTATAGCAGAGGTTGGACAAGCTAGGACTTTATTCTCTGGAGCACTGGAGGCTGAGGGATGATCTATAGAGGTGTATAAAGTCATGAGGGCTATAGATAGGGTGAACACCCTATCTTTTGCCCAGGTTAGGGGAATGAAAATCAAGAGGACATACAGTATGTTTAAGGTGGGAGGGGCAAGATACTAACCTGTGTGGCAACTTTTTCATTCAGAAGGTGTTGGGTATATGGAATGTGTTGTCAGGGGAGGTAGTTGAGTTAGGTATTACAACAGCATTTCAAAGACCCTTGGACAGGTACATGGATAGCAAAGGTTTAAGGATATGCACCAAACGCAGGCAAATGCGACAAGATTAAATGGGGCATTTTGGTCAGCATGGATGAGTTGGGTCAAGGGACTGTATGAGTTTATGACTATATCTGCATGGAATGGGGCAACCAGAACTGCACACAGTACTCTAAATATGGCCTAAATAGTCATAAGAAAGTAGCTCTTACTGAATCTGGTGTGGGACTCCAGGCTTTCGTACCTCCTGCCGAATGATAATAGCAAGAAGAAGGCATGGCGTGGATGATGGGATCCTTGATGAACGATGCAGCCTTCTTCAGGCAGAGCCTCATGTAGATGCTCTCCATGGTGGTGAGGGGTGAGTCTGTGTTGGACCAAACTGTGTCTGTGGATCAGATAGCGAGATGCAGCCTCTGATGTTCCTGTGTGTTGTAATTGCTGTACCAGGCCATAATGCAACCAATCAGGATACTTTCTACAATGGCTCTGTAGAAGTTTGTTTGAGTATTCAGTAACATGGCCGCTACAAATCAATGAATCAACCTACCAGTCAGCGCCACCACCGGTGGAATGCAGTACTGCGCCGCCGCTGCTGAAGCTAGCTAACGTGGAGGGAGAGTGAGGCAGCATCAATTACGTGGGCTGAGCCTACATTATTGACGTTCGCTCTTCCTCCACTGGGCTCAAGACACGCCCCCTTGTGAGGCTGATGTGATCGCTGCCTCCCCTGGTGCTTTTTCATTGCAGTTTTATGATGAGACCAGCGAGCACAAATTTAATATATTTATATGTCAAATAAGTTACCTGGACTATGGAAGCTGAGGACATGTAATGAAGGGGTTTACAAACATTACATTGGTGACATACATAGAGATAATAACAGGCACACGCTTATTGACCGCGCTCCATGCAGTTTCTGATGGGTTGCGCAATCAGAGGGGAGGCTCAGCTTGTCGCTGCCTCACCTCTCATCTATCCCTGTATTTGCAGCGGAGCTGTGCGAATTTGGCGATTTTCACTAGAAAAAATGATTAGATTCATACAGAAATGACATTTATAACACATAGTGGAAATTTTTTTATATTTATTTTATTTTATTGTTATTTTTCTTTACTTTTCTTAACAGCTATTTTAATTGGGAGTATGACAGGTGAGGCACTGCCTCCCCCTGACCGCACACCCCTGCCTGCCACAGCTGTCGACCATCCATCGGTGACGACAGCTTAGTTTGCTATGGTTTCCTCACATTTGGACGGCCTTTGAGAGGTCATACCTGGGCTTCTTGTATTATTCGGGATCGCCAGTGCTAAATGCTACAAATCTAGCCTTCATCAGATATATATCTCATTGTGCATCCAGGGCTTCTGGTTGGAGAAGTCTCAGAATGTTCTGCAGGTACACATTCATCCACGGATATATATAAGATCCTATGGGGCATGATAGGGGAGATATTTTCACTACTGGGAGCATCTTAAACAGGGGTCCTGGTTTCAAAATAAAGAACCCATCATTTAAAACTGATGTGGAAATCTCATAGAGGTTAGTGATTCTCTGGAATATTCTGCCCCAGAAAATTGTGGAGGCTGGATCATTTTTTTAGGAATTTTGAAATTTAGACATAGTAAAACACAAACAATCTCCCTGATGTACTGGTGGCCAGAGGATCTAGGGTGACGGAGGAACTGAGGGAAATTCACATTAGGCAGGAAATGGTATTGAGTAGACTGATGGGACTGAAGGCTGATAAATCCCCAGGGATGATAAATCTGCATCCCAGGGTACTTAAGGAAGTGGCTCTAGCAATCGTGGACGCATTGGTGATCATTTTCCAATGTTCTATAGATTCAGGATCAGTTCCTGTGGATTGGAGGGTAGCTAATGTTATCCCACTTTTTAAGAAAGGTGGGAGAGAGAAAACAGGGAATTATAGACCAGTTAGCCTGACATCGGTGATGGGGAAGATGCTGGAGTCAATTATAAAAAATGAATTAGTAGCAATGTTACAAAATTTTGAGATTTAAAAAATCAAGTATTTAATTTATCCCATCAGATAAAGCATAAAAAGAAGTTTAATTTGACACCTAATTCACTTTCATATCTTCAGTATTAAAAAAGTTATGGCCATTTTCATACTCGGAAATTGGCATCTTGTTCCCTATTGCTTTTTCATTGACTTAACACAAAAGCTGTGATCGAGAACACTTAAAAGCCCATAACTTTCTTAAAATTTAAGAGAACTGAAAGAAATTTTCAGTTATTGTAGATTGAAGCATTCTGAAACAAATACGAAACAATCTTACTTAGATGACTTGAAATTAAAGCATATAATTAGTTAGTTATCTAATTGTAGCTAATTACAAAATTCAATTACTTGATCTAAACATCTATCCATTTCTTAAGAATAGATTAACATTTTACCTGTCCCATACATAAAATCCGGCCCCGTTGTCGGCGTTGACGGCTTCAGAAGCTGATTTTAAAATCACTCCAGCGATTAACTTGTCGGGCGAATTTTTTTAAAAAACACACAGAACGGCCGTCGGAACGATTCTTTAGCAAAATCTTGCACTCCAACAAAATATAATCCAGGACCAGGTCGGAAAAAAACGCGTTTTAACCCTGCCCCCCCCCCCCTCAAACGCGCCAAAATCGCGCACACGGCCAGTGGCAGAATTGCAGCGCCGCTGAAGGTAAGTATTGTAACATACCTAGAATTAGCGGCACATTTGGATTGCAGTAACAGGATCGATCCGAGTCAGCATGGATTTACGAAGGGGAAATCATGCTTAACTAATCTTCTGGAAAATGGACAAGGGAGAGCGAGTGGATGTAGTTTATCTGGACTTTCAGAAAGCATTTGATAAGGTTCCACATAGGAGATTAGTGGGCAAAATTAGAGCACATGGTATTGGGAGTAGAGTGCTGACATGGATAGAAAGTTGGTTGGCAGACAGGAAACAAGCATAGGGATTAATGGGTCCCTTTCAGAATGGCAGGCAGCAACTAGTGGGGTACCACAAGGCTCGGTGCTAGGACCGCAGCTATTTACAATATACATTAATGATTTATATGAAGTGATTAACAATAACATTAGCAAATTTGCAGATGACACAAAGCTGGGTGGCAGTGTGAACTGTGAGGAGGATGCTATGAGGATGCAGGGTGACTTGGACAGGTTGGGTGAGTGGGCAGATGCATGACAGGTGCAGTTTAATGTGGATAAGTGTGAGGTTATCCACTTTGGTGGATAAAAACAGGAAGGCAGATTATTATCTGCCAATTTGGTGTCAAATTGGGAAATGGGGAAGTACAACAAGATCGTGGGGGCCTTGTTCATCTGTCACTGAAAGTAAGCATGCAGCTATAGCAGGCAGTGAAGAAAGCTAATGGCATGTTGGCCTTCATAACAAGAGGAGTCGAGAACCTTCTTCAGACCTTCTTTACTTACTCCAGCTTTTTGTGTCTATCTTTGGTTTAAACCAGCATCTGCAGTTCCTTCTGACACATTATCTCTAAACCTTTCCTATCAATGTGTCTTTTAAATGTTGTGATTGTACTTGCTGCAACTACCTCCCCTTACAGCGTGTTCCATATATCCACTACATATCTTTCCTCTCTCACCTTAAACCTATGTCCTCTAATTCCAGATTTCCCTATCCAAGGAATAAAGACTCTGCATTCACTCTATCTATTCCCCTCATGATTTTACATGCCTATTTTTTCTTTCCACTAACATTTCAGTCATTCTACCCTGTTTCTTATTTTCGGTCCAATCTTCTGATCTACTGCCTGTCTTTGTGCAATTATAAGCTTTTTCATTAAGTCTGAACAATAGGTTTTTTAGCTAATCATGGATAATGGATCTTTACCTTGAATTTTTCTTTCATGCTGGAATGTACCTAAGCTGCAGATTCTGAATGATCTGCTTGAACATCTGCCACTGCCACTTGTCTGATTGACTTAACCTAATTTGTCAGTTCATTTTAGCCAGCTCTGCCCTCTTAGCTTCCCTTGTTTAAGTATAAATACAAGTCTTGCACCTAATCTTCTTTCTCTCAATCGAATGTAAAATGCAATCATACAATGTTCACTGTCACCTAGGGATGCATTATCTATGAGGTCATTAATTAATCCTATCTTGTTGTACATTAACACGTGCAATATTGCTTTCTGTCTTTTCTAAGTCTAAGATGCTTTTCTAATAACTTAACCCCAAAACACAATGAACTCCTCAGACAGGCTGTATAGCTTTGAAAATTATATGTCCATTCTGAATGAAATCAGACTCTGGTAAGCTGCATGTATTCAGTTGCCACTGCAGGTTGGTAGTGGCTGGAGAGTGCACCATGCATGCTCTACCAAATTTAAACTCAGACCCCAACCAAAGCCGAGTCCTCCAAAGGTAAGTGTTTATTTTTGTGGCAAGGACAGCAGTGTTCCACATAAAGAAACACAATTCAGGAATGTGCTGCAGTGTGATTTGATTTCTCCCCTATTATATCCACAGTCCTCACTAATTCTGGGCTCAGTGGCTGGAACACTCCCATCATTGTTTGCACCCCCTGCCCCCAGCTGCCTTGCTGCTTGGTTTCTAGTGGCATCCCAGAAATATCCAAGAATACGCTTGATAGTGGGTCCTTCTTCAGAGATTTACTTGAATTATTAAGGGACAGAAGTCCTGGAACATGTTATTATTGCATGGGATTATTGCTGGTCAGTCGTCATGGTGATCTGAAGGCACTGTTTCTGTGCTATATGACTGTGACACTTGGAATATGGGAATGGACCATCTCAATGGCCTGTAAATGCGTTTTAATATATTTAATAATTATTGCCAACCTTGTAGAATAGCGTGTATGAAGGAACTGCAGATACACACAAAATGCTGGAGTAATTCAGCGGGTCAGGCAGCATCTCTGGAGAGAAGAAATGGGTGATGTTTCGGGTCGAGACCCTTCTTGTAGAGTAGCACTGTTGGATCCGGTGCACTGTGCGGTTAAATGTGCTTGTTTAGCTGACAATCATTCGCGAGTTTAATTAAAATATATGACTATTTGTAGGGTATAGAGTGGAGGTAAGAAGACGGATTGTTCTACATGACATTACATGTTAAGGCCACCACTTTGCAAGTAAGTGCTGTTGTACAATAGATTATGTAAGAAGGCAATAACTATTTAGGTAATTGTCAGGTTGATTTACAGTTTTAACAATCCCAGAGGTAATGTAGACTGTTGAAGCAAGGTAGTACACAAGCAAGTCATGAATTTCATGCTTTGTGATAGGGTTTCTGTACCAAGATTGCAATTGCCAGTGGGTTTCTGGTTGAAATTGTTAGTGGGATAATCACCTGTGTCTATCAGAATAACATCAATATTTATTTACATATTAACTTAGGGCATAATGTATAAACAGCTAAAAAAGGACACATTTCTATTTCTGTTAATTTGACTTTAAGTTTAATCTTCTGCTGCTGGAACAAATACAATAGAATTATTAATCCGTCATTTGGTTACTATGGTAGTTTGTCATTGATTTATTATCATTCTTAATTTTAGGCATTAAATGAGTGTAACTCCTTGCAGAGTTGTAGCTGCAAAGTACATCAATCATTAATCTCTGTTAAGTACAGAGATGTGCAGTATTTAACAGTAACTGATAAACAAAATCAACGTCTTTCCATTCCTTCCCACTAGAAGAAAGCACTGCTTCTCTCATCATTAAAAGATTCATTATAAACGAATGTGTAACAATGCCATCAATTTATTTTATCTGCCACTGTCATTTTTTTTTTACAGAAAAGCATTTTCCAGAAAGTCAGATATTATCTTCAAAATTGTGGCTGTGAGTAAATGTGATAAATTGAGCCTAGATAGTAAAATGCCCTACACCATAGTCAGTGCACTTCAGCCACACATAAATATATATTGCAGTGGTCTGCAATTTCTTCTTTTGAGAAAATGCACTGCCTATGCCCAAAAAATTGGTTCTGAATCATACCCACAATAGGATTTTTTTTGCCCATTTTCCACCTGTCAACTTCATGATTAATGAAGCGTTTCAATGTGGCAGTGACTGTGACAACCATGGTGAAGCTCTTGTTTGCACTCCTCACAATTCTCCAGCTGCTAAATAAACCACTTAGCTAGCAGCAAGGGCCAATTCTTGCAAAATTGTTGCTGCATTTAGCAAAATGCAAAGAAAATCCTGCAAGAATAATTTGTTTGAATTGGATGACTGCACAGGACGGTATGTTCCCAGCAGATGAGTGCACCCTTCACTTGGACTCTGCCATCTGACCTCTGTTGATCAGTTCAATCTCACTCTCAACCTTCAACTCAAACACATACTCTGAAGAGTTAAGGATAGTCCAGAAATTAAGTGGCTGAATTGGGGGACGGCTGATACAAGTATTATTTGGGAGATCATGTTGCAGTTATATAAGATGCTGGTGAGGCCACATTTAGAGCATTGTGTTCAGTTTTCAGCACCGTGTTAGAGGAAAGAAGTTGTCAAGCTGGAAAGGGTGCAGAGAACATTTACGAGGATATTGCCAGGACTCCAGGGCCTGATCCATGGGGAGAGCTTGAGCAGGTTAGGACTTTATTCCTCATAGCGCAGGAGGTTGAGGGATGATCTTGAGTGGAATAGATTGGGTAAACGCACAGAGTCTTTTGGCCAAAGTTGGGGAATCGAGAACCAGAGGAGATAGGTTTAAGGTGGAAGGATAGGACTTGAGGGATAATACAAAGGGTGGTGGGTGTAAGGAATGACCTGCTAGAGGAGGTAGTTGAGACAGGTACTATAGCAACATTTAAGAAACATGTGGACAGGCACATGGATAGGATAGGTTTAGAGGGATATAGGCCAAACGCAGGCAGGTGGGACTAGAGTCGATGGAACATGTTGGTCAGTGTGGGCAAATTGGGTCCAAGCGACTGTTTCCACGTAAGTTGGTATCTATCACCGCAAATGGGAGAGTCCTTTCAGGAGTTTAGAGAGCACAGGGAATGCTTAAAGAGAAATTATGAGGGGAAAGAGAGTCCACAAAATTAAGGCAATTCCCAAGGTATTTTATTATTGAGAGCAAGAGTACATGGGCAAGGTCTTAAATTAATACTTTTAATCTAATGTGCACTGAGGAAAAATACATCGCTAATGGAGATTTTAGTTGGGAATTCTGGAAACAAGAGTCTTGAATTTGCTTGGCCAAGGAACAGAGCATGGCAGTGTGTTTAGGAATGAGGATTAAGGTGAAGAGCAGGGACAATTATACTGGAAGCAGCAGAGACACAATGCAGATGGGGGTAGGGCAGTAGCTGTCATTGGTTTTTATTAATGTGGGGTTGGAAAGAGCATTCCTCTGAACTAATTACTAACTTTTAGCTTTTAGGCAATCAATAGGACTGATTTCCAAGACCAATCAATAAAAGTAATGATGCTTCAGATCTTATCAGCCTTGTAAAGGAGACCACAAGCAGGCATCAGGGCCCATATTTAAAGAGCTTGGGGTCTGATGCTAGAGTTAGGCAAGGGTAAAGGATATTTGCTTGTTCTTACCCAACGTGGTGAATGAATGTTGGCACACATCTGCAAATGTCTGTGTTTGATCTCAGACCAAGCATGTTGATTGTCATTGCAATGAGAAATTGTCCAGGAGCACCACCTAGCATGGCAAGGTCCTTGACCAGAAATGGGTGCCACAGGTTTACTCTGCTTCACTGACGACATAAAGTATACTGTAGCACCTAACAGGTCCTCTGCTTGCTCTGGACTTGAGCAGATACACTGAGGCCATATTAACCTTTTGTAGCTTAACAAATACTCAAGATCATTGTGCTCAGCCACTTCTGGTCTCTTGTACATCCAGAATTTTTGATACTGTATCAATCAAAGCCAAGGCCCTTAAAACTACATGTGAGGAGGGTTTTCGATAGGCAGATAGTTGGACAAAGGCTACAACAAAGGTGTGAGACAAAAGGGTAGAAGAGACGCTAATGGTGAAGCCAGAGGAAGTAATGTAGGTGGGAAGGGGAGTGGAGATGCAAGTTTGTGACCAGATGGGGCATAGAGGAAACCTGGGAGGGGAAATAGTATGGGGGGGGGGGGGGTTAAGTTATCTAGAATTTAAGAATTGAATGTTAATACCATTGGGCTGAAAGCTACTCAAGCGGAATACGAGGTGCTCTTTCCCAGTTTGCGTGTGGCCTCACTCTGGCAATGGCAGTGGCCCAGGACGGAAAGGTCAGTATGGGAAGAGGAGTTAAAATAGGCCTCCTCAAATTTTAAGTTGCTTAAACTTACCAAACCTCTCCTTCCCCTACCCATCCCCTCCCTCTCCCCCTCTCCATCTCCCCTGTGCCCCACCTGGGCCCGCACCTATTTCTCCCCTCCCTCTCACCTTCCACCTACATTCCCCGCCATACAATCAGAGAGAAGAAAGGTCCCGATCTGAACCCTATCCATGTTCCCGAACTCTATCCACCTTCTCCACACCTGACCTGCTGAACTACTCCAGCACTGTGTCATTTGTTTGTAAACCAGCATCTACAGTTGCTTCTTTCTATCATCTCAAGGATACCTTGGTGAGAGAAGTAACTCAAATATGACGCACAGCAAAGACGAGTGGTGAGGATGCCAGAGGAATAAAATGTTTTCTCATAAAGTAAAGGGGAAATATCTATTCACAAATGCCTACTGATTGCCTACTGAATGCAGATCAGAAGTGTATTGAGCTCTGTTGATCTATGCTACATGCTTTCATTACAAACTAAAATTGATTCATCAATGGTGCAAGGTGTGCTAATTTGTACAGTTGGTACTGATCTGAATACTATTTTCTACCTTGCAGAAGTCACATCTCCCTTAACACAATGCTACTCCATCAGCTTCCTTAATTGATGTGAAAGAGTTACATTTATTTTTACAATAACATTGTTTACATTGAAGAAGTCAATATCTATCCCCCTGAGTCGAGCAGTAACCATGTCATTGTCAAAAATCTATCCCAAGGGTCCTTAGGATTGTAAGCTGCTGTGAAGATTGAGATGAGCCAAATAGTGTTTACCCTTCACTCTTTTCGCTTCCCATAGTGAAAAGCTCTGCTTATGAATTCCCACCAGCTGTTATTATTTGGCCTTGAACCAAATTGACATCGTCACGTAGATTCCATAAATGAGCATGAGTGAGTGAAGCACAGTGTGGAATTCTGCTGCAAGATGTCCTATATTGGTTCCCGGCACTGATGTGGGAGAGTAACCCAAAGGTCTGGAGTTCAGGGCCCATTGTGTAGGAAAGGTTGGCTTCTCATACATAAATATCAGGGCTGCCAAGTAAGGCAGATAGAGTTGAATCCAGGGTGGAATATAACTCTGTTGCAGCCAATAGTTTTAATTTAGGAAACACTGCTTCCAAGTTCAGGACTCCCTGAAAGTGGCAATTCAAGTAGATTGAGTGATAAAGAAAGCATATGGTCTACTTCCCTTCTTTGGTTGGGGGGTTGAGTTTAAGAGTCAGGAGATCATGATGCAGCTTTATAGGACTTTAGTTAGGCCACATTTGGAATATATTGTGTGTAGTTCTGGTCGCCTCATTATAGGAAGGATGTGCAGGTTTTACAAAAGGGTGCAGATGGGGTTTTGCAGAATGTTGTCTGGATCAGGGGGTATTAGCTAAAGGGGGAGAGAGGTTGGACAGGCCTGGGTTGTTTTCTCTGGAAAGCTGAAGGTTGTGGGATGGCCAGATAGAAGTATATAAAATTATGAGAGGCGTAGATAGGGTAGACAGTCAGAACCTTTTTCCCAGGATGTCAAAATCAAATACAAGAGGGCATAGCTTTAAGGTGAGAGGGGCAATGTTTAAAGGAGATGTGCAGGGCATTTTTTTTTTACACAGCTAGGTTGTGAGTGCCTGGAATATGCTGCCAGGATTGGTTGTTGAGGCAGAAAAAATAGTGGCATTTAAGAAGCTTTTGGATCAGCATATAGATTGGATATGCAGGGAATGGAGGAATATGGGTTATTTCAGGTAGATAAGATGGCATCATGTTTAGCATGGACATTTGGCATCATGTTTAGCATGGGCATTGTGGGCTGAAGGGCCTGTTCTTATGTTGTACTGTCCTATGCTCCATGTACTACATTACAAGTAGCAAAAATAATAATCAGTTTGAAACAAAAGAGAACTGCAGTGGATGGATTTATAAGAAAATCTATAAACAAATGATTAGGTCTCCTCTGGTCTTTCCCTCTTATTGCTTTCTTCCTTCCCTTCTCCACTCATGGAAAGGTTAGGACAGACAACCTGGTCCCAGCCTGCTCATACAGCTGTTGAACGTGGAGCCTGGTATGTGGGGAATGTGGAACAAGGGAAAGCCTGATTCTCCTGAGAGTGAAGGGGGAAAAGGTACAGGAAATGTGAAATGCATGGTTGAGGGCTCATTCAACTGTGGTGAACTGGAATCCTCTGTTGAGGACAAACAAATATATGTAATGGGGCATGGGAATGAGAAAACAGGTGCAACAAGGAAGGATAAAATAGGAGAATGGAACAAGTCAGTACACAAAAGAGGCTGCGAGGAAGCTGGAATAACGATGGGAGGTAGCGTGTTTATGGGAGATGTTCGAGTTGTCACAAAACCATTTCAAAGGACCTCTCTCAACTCACCTGCAGGTCATGCTGAGTCAGGGGAATGATTTTCTGGATCCACTATCTGCCATGAAAACTGGGTCATGGAATGGAATTCCTTCATCACACTTACGAAAGGGAAAATGTGTATCTGTCACTTTAAGGCATTTACAAATTACAATAAAACCAATGGCACAATTAACATCAGAAAATACAGTCTGATGAGGTATTTTCCAACCCCAATTGGAATGCTGTCATTTATCAAATGCTGCAGGATACTGACAATTGCATAATGACATCAGAGTTCTTTAAATGTGTACCCATTCACCAATAACGTAAAATAGTAGAAATGAACTGCATAATTTAGTTTAGTTGGCTCGATTGTAATCTGTTGATTGGTTAGTATGCAACAAAAGCTTTCCACTGTACCTCGGTACACGTGACAATAAACTGAACTGAAAGTTTAGTTTAGAGATAGAGCGCAGAAACAGGCCCTTCGGCCCACCGAGTTCGTGCCGACCACGATCCCCGCACACCAGCCCTATCCTACACACACTAGGGACAATTTACAATTTTACCAAGCCAATTAATCTACAAACCCCTACATCTTTGGGGTGTGGAAGGAAATGGAAGGTCCCGGGAAAAACCACGAGGAGAACGTACAAACTCCGTACAGATAGCACACTTGGTTTTGATCGATTCCAGGACTGGCTCTGTCAGGCAGCAACTTTAATGCTGCGCCACCGTACCACCCTTGGAGAGACAAATACCTCCCCAGGCTTGAGGGTGGAGAGTAAACTGGCAAAACAAAAGATACCAATGTCCACTAATTTAGCTCACTGGTGAAGGCGGTTGCTTTAATTTCCTGTTGTACAATTTCAATACACAAAAATATATTTCCCTGTACGATTAACTTGGATGAAAAAAGGAATGTCAACAAAATTCCAGAGCATTGCACAAGAGCTTTGTAATCTCCAACGTTTTAAATCTGTCAGCATATACAAAATGGAGAATACAAAAGGACTGAATATAACTGTGGGCAGCCTTTCACTGCCCACCCAATGCCAGTTGTCTGAGACACATGCAAATTTCATTGGCAGGTTGCCCACAATGTAACTGGTAACAGCTGCTTGCCCATTTGGAAGAGGGGATTTTGGACAGGACAACAAATCACTTATAGAAAGAAAAGCACTTGTAGTTATATAATGTATAATGTCTGGCATGTCTCATGGCTCTCCTAACAACGTTCATACCAGTGGGCTAGATTGTGCAGGTGGTTGACCAGGCAAGGTGGGGTTGGGAGACAGGGAGGTGCAGTCTATAGATTTTGCCTGTCAGCTGTGGTGCACATGTCAGTGGAGGCATCTGACCTCGCACTTTGTCTCTGGATTCACTATTGAATCCATGGCATCATGTCATGGTCTGAGCTGTGGAAATGGATACAATTCCTGTGTGGGCCCTCAGCTTTATTGCAGCCATGGCTGGCCCGTTTTTTAAAAGTGTTATTAATATTTTATGCAGGAAACTTGGCATTCAAAGTGGTGCACAGCAAACTCCCGCAAAGGTGAGAATGAACAGATATTTTGTTTTCAGTTTCACTAGCTGAGGGACAATTGTAATATTCCTCCTCTTCTTCTGAATAGTGCGGTGGATTTTTGATGGGCTCTTGAGAGTGCAGATGTGACCTTGGTTTCTCATCTTAAAGAGGGAACACCAACACTCAATACATATCAGTACTACTCCTGGCAAGATTCTGTCTTCACCTGCTCTGTATTTTGTAAAGGGAAAATAATTGATATTGTACTTTCTCTTACATGGGTAGCTAATACAATGGCTAAATAGCTTATCCATGATGCTCATCATTTCTTAAAACATTTCAAACATTTCTACTTGGAAACTATGCAACCATCTATCGGCATCATAGCAAAGCACCGTTGCAAGATTTGATAAATAAATGTTGTTATATTATCCTGTGCTTAATTCAAGTAAAATTGCTTTAGAATTATACTCTTCAAATATTTGTATACAAATAGTTTACGTAAACCTGATTTTGCTATTTTAATTCAAAGGGTTAAGATTTACTTTGAAAATAAACCAACTTCCTACTGCATGACGTGACTTTAAACCCATAGTTCATACATACTTATACATTTAAAGCAAATGATTATGATTATGTAGTTTTGAAGTTTACTGAAACTTTATTTTTAACAGCAAAGATGGAATTAGGTTTAAGATTAAAATAATCTTGAAGCTCTGGGATTGTTCTTCAATGGAGAATGAGCCAAGGTTCACCAACACAGCCAGTGGTTTGTTTCTCAATGTTATTGTGTTAGATAATAGTTTTCAGATGCAAATTTGATCACAGTGAGAAGGGAGTGAAGCAGAAGAGTTGAAATTATAGACCAGTTAGCCTGGTAAGATTTTAAAGTCCATTATAAAGGATGAGGTTTCTAAGTACTTAGAAGCACAGAAGTCAGCATGTGAAAGGGAAATCTTGCCTGTGAGGACCTGTGAGTTATTTGAGGAAGTAAATAACAGAATAAACAGTCAGTGGATGTTTACCTGGATTTTCAGAAGGCCTTTGATAAGGTGCCACACGTGAGGCTGCTGAAGAAGATGAGGGCCCTTATTATCAGAAGGAAGATATTAGCATGGATAGCGGGATGGCAGAAGGCAATGAGTGGGAATAAAGGGGGATTTTTCTGGTTTGCTGCCAGTGACTAGCGGAGTTCCGCAGGGTTCGGTACTGGGGCCGCTACTCTTCACGTTGTACATCAATGATTTTGGATGAGGGAATTGAAGGCTTTGTGGCCAAATTTACAGATGATACAAAGATAGGTGGAGGGGCAACTAGTGTAGAGAAAGCAGGGACTCTGCTGAAGGACTAGGACAGGTTTGGAGCGTTGGCTGAGAAGTGGCAGATGGAATATAATGTAGCAAAGTGTGGAAATATGCATTTTGGTAGGAATAAAGGCATAGACTACTTCCTAAATGGGGAGAGGGTTCAGAAATCGCAGTTGTAAAGGGGTTTGGGGGTGCTGGTGCAGGATTCCTAAAAAGTTAATTTACAAGTTGAATCGGTAGAAAGGAAGGCAAATGCAAATGCAAAATGTTCATAATTTTCAACAGCTTTCACTCACACGAGGGCTATTCTAAAATTAATTTTCCTAGCTTTAACCAATAAAACATGGACTAGAATAAACCGAATCATATACTGTAATTTAATTTAGGTTACCTGACACATCAGATGGAAATTGCGTGAAAAGTAGTTAAAAGCAATTAAGTTACTAATCGGAAATAAACACTGAAAATTCTGTAAATACTCAGCAAGTCTGGCGGTATCTGTGGAGAGAGAATTCAAAATCAATGTTTCAGATC
Organism: Amblyraja radiata; assembly: GCF_010909765.2. Taxonomy (NCBI): domain Eukaryota; kingdom Metazoa; phylum Chordata; class Chondrichthyes; order Rajiformes; family Rajidae; genus Amblyraja; species Amblyraja radiata. Next base: position 21,822,664 of record NC_045957.1, on the reverse strand, counting down.
AATTTACATTTAATCAGATTTACAAAAGAAAATACTATCAACCAACATGTCATCAAGTATTTAGCAGGTCTCTGCAAATGTTGCTTGGAATAGTATTCACTATGTGTTTTTATTTCAGGTTTCCAACATCAATAATTGTGTAACGTAACTCTTTCCCTATTGTCTCCAAGATTAACCTGATGGGAGACGACCTGGCTTTCTCAAGACAGGTGAGAGCATTGTGCATTAATGCAACCTTGGTACATTAAAATCACAGTGACATTTTGACTGGGACGGAGGCAAGCAGCTTTCAGAACATCTTGCCGGGCAGGTAACATTTGGCGGGGGCGCACAGAAGTCAAATTTTATCTTTTGTAGGGCAGAAAGAGCAGAAATGCTTTGAACACAGGTAATTGTAGCCTCCCATGTCATGGTGAGAAACATACATAGAAACATAGAAAATAGGTGCAGGAGTAGGCCATTCGGCCCTTCGAGCCAGCGCTGCCATTCAATATGATCATCGCTGATCATCTAAAATCAGTACACCATTCCTGCTTTTCCCCCATGCCCCTTGATTCCTTTAGCCCCAAGAGCTATATCTAATAGCCCTGTCCCATGGTACGAGTTCATTTCAAGAGCTCTCCTGAGTTTAAAAAAATTCAAACTCGTGGTAAGCACGGAGAATGAACATAGCGGCTATGTCGGAGTTCGGGGACATCTCTTAGCGGCTCTTTACGCTAACGGCAGGTACTCGGGAAGGCTCGCTAACGGCAGGTAAGCATGGGAAGCCTCGTGAAGATTTTTCAACATGTTGAAAAATATCCACGAGAGCCCCGAGTACCGACGAGTGGCCATTACCGTAAATCTCCGAGTTTCGAATCAGGGCAAACTCGGGAGAGCTCTTGGAATGAACTCGTACCATGGGACAGGGCTTTAACTCTCTCTTGAAGACACCCAGTGAATTGGCCTCCACTGCCTTCTGTGGCAGAGAATTCCACAGAGTCACAACTCTCTGGGTGAAAAGTTTTTCCTCATCTCAGTTTTAAATGGCCTACCCCTTATTCTTAAACTGTGACCCCTGGTTCTGGACTCCCCAAACATCGGGAACATTTTTCCTCCATCTAGCCTGCTCCGTCCTTTAATAATTTTATATGTTTCTATAAGATAGCCTCTCATCCTTCTAAATTCCAGTGAATACAAGGCCAGTCAACCCATTATTTCATCATATGTCAGTCTCGCCATCCCGGGAATTAACCTGGTGAACCTACGCTGTACTGCCTCAATAGCAATACCCACGTCTCGTTGCTCCTCCCCTTTTCCTAATCTGACACCATTCAGATAATAATCTGTCACCAAAGTGGATAACCTCACATTTATCCACATTATACTGCATCTGCCATGCATCTGCCCACTCACCCAACCTGTCCAAGTCACCCTGCAGCCACATAGCATCCTCCTCGCAGCTCACACTGCCACCCAGATTTGTGTCATCCGCAAACTTGGAGAAGTCACATTTAATTCCCTCGTCTACTTGGGAGTGAGGTGTTTGGGAGCATTGTAAAGATTGCTCTTGGTAAACAGAAAACATGGTTACTTACAAATAAAAGCAATGAATTGCCAGCTAAGTAAAAACATTACATCATGAAAGGTGACAGAAACTACTTTAGAATCATCTTAGCATAGATGTTTTCACTATGAGAGTTTAACAGCATTTAGGATTAGGCCATGTGCTTTACTTTGTATCTTACTACGCACTAGTCACAGAGATGTATGAGAGTGAATCAAACATGAACAATGTTATATCCTCGCTCATTGCTTCACTTCAGAGAGGCTTAATTTTCAGGGCTATTTCTCGAATACAGTGTGGTTTGTCTTGTTGGTGCTTGTGGTAGCTGCAGGGTTATAGTTTCCTGCATAGATTAAGCCTGAGGAGATAACAAGTGGATGTTGAATCTCAGCTTCAAGCAACAGCAGCATAATCATACAGGCCAACCATTATTTAATGTATACACTCCTTGCAATTCATTCCTTGGATCCAATAAATGCAATGGGCCCTGACAACATCCCATCTGTGTGTTGCAAAGCCTCTTTGATGTTGTGCCATAGACACTATTCACAACTACCTGAGGGGGCAGATGGGGCTGGAGTGATGTCCCAGCTCATGGATGGATTTTCTATTGGGCGGAAGTGGGTTGCTGAAGCAAAACATCCATCTATTCTTCAGTGTATTGAAGTTGTCAGCATTTCTAGACTGGGTGATGTTTGCTAGATTGCATTTCGCCACCAGCAAGTAAAACTTATTCACAGCTGGGTCTGCTGGCTGTAAACTTACTAAGTCCTCTGGGTGATGGATAGGTATAGTCTGGCATGTTGAAAATCATGCAAACATTGTTTTTTACGTCTTTGCCAGGGTTTGAAAGTGGTGCTGGTGTCAATTGATTTTCACAATCTGCTGTTGCTCTGCCCTAAGGATGAGGTAATGGATGCTTCTTGAGTGTGGCCTGCAGCCCTACTCTGTCCCGTGTGCACTCCACGAGACTGATGGATAAAAAGGACGTTGAATAAAGACTGAGATATGTTGCAGGCCTTTTCCAGTATGTTTGTTTAGATGAACTATGTGATTTTACACAGCCTCAGAATTATGATCAGAGGAACAGATTAAAGTTTCCCAACATATCTGACTCCAGAAAGATTTATTGAAGCAACATGGAGAGTATGGGAAAAAATACTTGTTTTGCAGCAAGAGTTTCAAGGAGATGGTGAGCCAAATCATACTACACCTGGCCTCGACAGCAGCTGACCACCGTACCTGGCTGTGTGCGGAGGGATGTGGACAGATAAGTGCATCCAGAAACTCTCTAGTGAAGCATAGCAACATGCTATGATTCGTGCCCAGAGTGAGGGAATCGAGGACTGAGAAAGTTTAAAGATTTAAAAGTTATGAAATGGATTCAGCTGTAGATTTAGAAACAAAAAAAGGCTTTTCACCTTTCTCCTATTACACTAACAAGGCTAACAAAGATGTTTTCACCATTCTTCCACCAGCGAGATAACAGCACAATACATGAATGTTTATAACATAGCGCAAAACAATCAAAAGAATGTTCAGACATCGGTTCTTTCCCTCTGCTCTACTGATTGCAATGTACAAACAATAGATCAACAAGGTCAAAAAACAAGAGTGCGTGAATCTGCAGAAAATAGCTTATTTAGCATAACCATATATGGGCTAACCTTTCCTCTCTCAGAAGAACCTGTCAATCCTAACAAGCAAAGAGTTTGTACAATGCTCTGTAAGATAAAGTATTGCTGAATCGCTGATTATTGGGGTATAAATATATCTGACGCTGATAATTGGGGTATAAATATATCTGATTGAACATTACCACTATGTGTGGGGATAGAGTGACTCTGTATAGTCGGTATCTACATACTGTAAGAGTGACAGCCACACACACCTGGGAGAAATAAATACTACCTGATTACTAATTTTATTGCGTTTTTGGCTGTTTGAAGTGAAACAAATCTTAACAGACCAGAGGACATAGGTTCAAGGTGAAGGTTAAAAGATTTAATAGCATCTGAGGGCTAACTTTTTTGAGGTGATGGGTGTATGGAACAAGCTGCCAGAGGAGGTAGTTGTGGCTGGGACTATCCCAATGTTAAGAAACAGTTATACAGGTACATGGATGGGACAAGTTTGGAGGGATATGGACCAAACACAGGCAGGTGGGACTATTGTAGCTGGGACATATACACCGGTGTGGGCAAGTTGGGCCGAAGGGGCCTGTTTCCACACTGTATCACTCTATGACTCTATGACATCAGGTAGTGTCGTTCTGAGACCCCACCACTGGATGGTCGGACAGATATTGACAACTTTACAAAACTGGGGGCAGAGGTTTGCCTGCTGCCAGAGCCAGGGTTGTATTTTAAATGTCTCTGATATTCAGGGGCATTTAAACATTAATGTAATAGATATAAATGATGTAAAAACAAAACAATTTAAATGGCCAAAAATATATATATAAATTTAAAAAGACCACGAAAATATGTTGAGAATAATTAATCACAATGTTGTTGTTCAGTCCTCGTACTTTGAGTGTAAAATATAGTTCAGGAACTATATATAGGAAGCCATTTAGTTCAAGGGTCATTACGACCATTAGGAATGGGAAATAAGCTGGCCTTGAACTCTGTAAATGAATAATAAAAATATGCTGAATGCAGGAAGTATTTGTCGGACTATAAGTGAGGAATGTTGTAAGAAATGTAATTCCATTCCAAAGAATGAGAAAGAAAATCTATGCGAGTGCATCAAAATTCAATTGTAGCTAACCGACCAAAACCTGTGCTTAATCCAGGTATAACTTATCCAAGCATGAAATTACCATGTCAGTTTACACTTGCATGGCATACTTAATATAAGAGCATGGTATAAAAGATGAATATATAGGAGTGGATTTCCCATTCGCCAAATGGTCCAAATCTAATCTGAGATACAGTTCATCTTATTTTCATACAAAGTGTACTTATTAAATTAACATTATCAAGTGAAATATTTTGGTTTTGGTTGTCAGACCTGAATGCTCCCCTTTCAATAATGCTATAAGCAGGTGCAAAATAAACCATGCACGAATTCTTGTAATTAATCTGAGGAAGTATTCTGAGCAATGCAATAGCAAAAATGATTTTTCATTTTCTATGAATGGATTTTTATGTTGAGTCTGAACATTGCAAGGGACTAGTTGCTTTTGCCTTGACTTATTTCATGTCAGAGAGTTGCAGGTGATAGAGAAAATGTTTCCATCTCATGTGTGGATTCAAACTCAGACAATGGACCAAAGCCATTTTCCCTGTCAATCACGCTGCCAATTTCCTTACCTCATATCCCCACGAAAGAAAGTCAATTCCATGCTTTGTTCAACGTTAGACCTTCAAGTGTATTGCCAATGGTACTGAGTATGCATTATGTGATTCTTAGCAATACAAATTGATGGCTTGTTCCCTACCTTACCCAACCTCCCAATACTGTTTCTGGACAGTGATCTAAAGCAATAATACAGGCAGGTTTGTTTCCACCCAGCCAAAATGAACTGTGTCCATTTCAACTGAGATCAGCTAATGCTTTGCAAACTGGAAATCAAGCTGAGGGTTATTAGGACAGTCGGGAAGTTAAGAAACAAATTCTAACTCACTTTGCCATTAACTCTCCACTCTCTGTTGGTAGACCAGCAGATTTCATGTAATTAGATTGAACATTTACATTTAGATTACATTTCACAAATATTTATAGCCTTTGGGCATTCTATCGTCTTTTGCTGGCCCAAACGCAAAATACTTCTTCTGGAAATCTGAAATTAAAACAGAATGCTGAAAATTATGAGCAAATGAGTTACATCTGTGGAGAAAGAACCAGTCAATGCTTCAAATTGAAAACATTATGTCATGGTTAAATTACTGGTTTAGCAGAATTCTGACATATTGATCTGAGACATGAATACAACTGGCAGCTGGAATTTAAATTCAAGAAATTACATAATCTGGAATTAAAATCTGGTCTCAATGACAGTGATTGTGAAACTTCTGGATTATCGGATTCATCCATCTTGTTCACCTTCAGGCAAGTAAACTGCAAAAGACCCAAAGTGCTGGAGTAACTCAGCGGGTCAGGCAGCATCTCTGGAGAACATGGATAGTTGACATTCGGGTCGGGACCTTTCTTCAAACCGATTGAAGTCACCAATCTATGTCCACCAGAGGTGCTACCTGATCCACTGCGTTACTTCAGCACCTTGTGCCTTGGTTGTGTAAACCAGCAGCTGCAGTTCCTTTTGGCTCCAAGTAAATGGGCAGCCCTGTAGTTGATGGTTTGAGGCAGTTAAGGATGGTCAGTAAATATCAGGAGTGTGAATGGCATCCTCATCCTGCAGCTGGAGCTGGTGGTAATCATACTGGCCCAGAGTTAGCAACCTCACATAGGTGGTAAACTGTGAGATTCTGTATTTTTGAGCTCCGGGAAATGTGTTATTGCCGAGTAGATGAGAAATAATTATAACAATTTACCAGTCACTTTTTTTCCATTGATCATTCTTATATTTTCATTCAAAAATAAGGAAACTGATAATATTTGCAAGAATTCTCATAGGTTATTCAAATTTATGAATCTTAATTAAATTAAAACAGAAAGGAAATGAATCGCTTGGCTGTGCTACAGCTTTTTGATATTGCTAATTGTTAATCAGCTGGTTAGTTTTCCTTTTCAACTTGAGGCAGCTCCTATTTCTATCTGGAATTGGTTTCATGCCACAAGATGAATTCCAGAGGTGAATTCAGAATGACTGATCTTGATGTTAACATAGAAATATAGAAACATAGAAAATAGGTGCAGGAGTAGGCCATCCAACTCAGTATCCTGTACCTGCCTTCTCTCCATACCCCCTGATCCCTTTAGCCACAAGGGCCACATCTAACTCCCTCTTAAATATAGCCAATGAACTGGCCTCAATTACCTTCTGTGGCAGAGAATTCCAGAGATTCACCACTCTTAAGACGGCTTTTGACTGAGTGGTATCATGACACACTGGTAAAACTGGTCAATCGGTATCAAAGGGATAACATTCCAGAGTTTGGACTCATACTTTGCAGAAAGGAAGATGGTTGTAGTTTCCATGGGTTAATCATTCCAGACCCAGGACAAGATGGTACAACTTGGTCAGGTTGCTGACATTGACCCAATTATTTTCAGTTGTTTCCTTCTATTATGAGATCAGAAGTGAGAATGTTTGTTAATGATTAGACACTTTTCAAATTCAGTTACAATCCATCAGCAAATGAAGCAGTCCATGCAGTAAGTTCTAGACAGCATTCAGACTAAGGCTAGTGTGTGGCAATTAACATTTGCAGCACCAAAGTGGCAGTCGATGACCATCTCGATCATGAGAGAGTTGAACTATTCACCCTTGATATTCAATGGTGTTGCCATTCCCCAATCCCACACTCTAAAAATCCTGGTCATCATTGACCAGAAACTCAGCTGGACTAGGCACGTAAATACCATGCTTACAAGAGCAGGTCAGAGTCTGGGTATCCTATGAGAAGTGACTTACTGCTTAACACCCCAAACCTTTCCACCACAATTCAGGACTGTGATAGGATACTCTCTGCTTGCTTGGATGAGTGCAGCTCCAACAAACTTTCCAAAAAACAGCATTCAGTTCAAAGCAGCACCTGACTGGCACTCCATCAACAACTCTAAACATACATTTCCTCCATCATCAGTGCACCTAAAAAATGCTATCCAGTTACTCACTGAGGTTACTCTGCTGACACACCTTCATTGGCCAGAGTACTCAGTACAGGAGTTAGGAGGTCATGCTGCAGCTGTAAAATATGTTACTAAGTTTTCCATATTTGGAGTATTGTATACAGTTCTGATCGCACTGCTGCAGAAAGGATGTCATTAAATTGAAAAGCCTGCCAAAAAGATTTACGGGGATGTTACCAGGTCTGGAAGATTTTAATTATGAGGAACAGTTGAATAGGTTGGATTAAGTTGGACTGGTTTGGTCTTCTTTCCTTAGACCTTAGGCAGATTTATAAAATCCTGAGGTGCACAGATAAGGTGAACAGCCACCATTCCCCCCCCCCCCCCCCCCCCTGGGTAGTGGGAGTCTAAAACTAGAGGAGTATCTTTTCAATGTTGTTATTGTACCTACCTCAACCATTGACAGAGGATGCGGACAAATGGAACTAGTTTAGATGGGGCATCTTGGTTGGCATGGTGGGGTTGCACCAAAGTGAAAGATTTAAAAGCTATTAGAAGGGCATTTTGTTTACATAGAGGATCATATGTACATGCAACATGCTGCCAGAGTAAATGGTAGAGGCGGGTCCAATTAAAAGATTTAAAAGACACTTGATGGATAAGAAAGGTTTGGAGGAATATGGGTCAGGCACAAGCAAGTTAAGATGTGCTCAGTTAGGCAACTTGGTCAGTATGGATGAGTTGGGCCAAAAGGCCAGCTACTGTGCTAGATAGCCCTATGACCCTATAACGCCACCGTCATGAAGGACATAGATAACAGGCAAAAGGATTACCACAGCCTGCAGGTTCTCCTTCAAGTCACAAGACTCCTGAAATATATTACCATTCTTTCATTTTTGCTGGGCTTTAAATCCTAAACTTCCTACGCCAATAGCACTGCGGGAGTCCTTTCACCAGATGGCTAGCACCAGTTCTAATGGGTAGATACAACCATTTTGTTAAAGGCAGTTTAATATGGACAATAATTCTGCTCAAGCCAAGAACAGATCCTGGAAATGAATTAAAACAATTCCATTTTTCACTGAACTGGGCACAAATAATCTGCCACATGGAAATTACTTGATCAACCACTGAAATATTAGAGACCTCACCAAAGCTAAAATCATATGGATTCCATTTAACACAGTGAGTATGCTCCAGGATGCAATCAATGAATGAGCTTAAGCTGGTGGCTCATGAATAATATTGTTTCTTGTATGCTTGTGTGTGTTAATAGTAAGATTAAACGAGAACTTACCAGTTTGAAGTTTGATCTTGATTTTATGAGGAGTTACGATGAGCGATTACGTGAAGAAGGGCCGTCCGTCTGCGTGCGCGTCAATCTTCAAAGCAGCGGTGTTAAATCACAGATAAAAAAGAAGACCTGAGAATAGTAAGATTGTGAAAAACTTGAACTTCCATATGACCTTGATAATATGAGGGTGGGAGCGGTGGGCACGTAATCGCTCATCGTAACTCCTCATAAAATCAAGATCAAACTTCAAACTGGTAAGTTCTCGTTTAATCTTACTATTTTACTTCGGAGTCACGTGAGTGACTACGTGAAGATTTCAAAGCTCTGTGATTTTACGCCGGTTACGAATCCAGGCGTCACACACTGAATGGATTGACCATGGATGCGTGTAATCATTAAAGCATTCAGACATTACGTAGTTAAGTAAAGAAACTGATGCTTTAAATGAAAGAAAAGTTTTTAAAAAAGTTACCCCTCCCAACCTTGGGGGGGAAACTAAGGGACAGAACTTAAAATGGTACGTGCAAACACCCCCAGTCCGGTTATAGGTTTGTTATAAAACCGGTGGACCGTTATTTCATTCGTCCATCCTGCAGCCACTAGGATGTCGTCAAGGGGCACGTCCATAGCTCTTGCTGCCGACGTAGATGCAGCCCTGGTGGAGTGAGATTTAACCATATAAATGTTATCTCCTGCTACCGCCATTACCTCTTTTGACCATCTGGAGATGGTTTGAGTTGACACCTTTTGGTGTGGTTTTTTTATGGCTGATGAGGACCGATTGTTCTGTGCCTCTGAGATTCTCCGTAACTCTCAGATAGTGGTGTTAGTATGTTACCACCCACACAACCGTTGGTCCTCTGGATATGCCAAGAACTGGTCATCCATCCCTGGCATTCCTGGCCTGCTCTGTTTATCAGGTTCCTGATTAGGAATGTTATGTTGTTCATATTGGTGGTCATGTAGTCCAACTGTAGCTTTTGCAGTGTCTGGACTCTTTGTCAGCATACCACCTTCAGGGTTAGTTATAGGCGGTCCCCACTGTCAAAGTAGGGCTTGTACCACGCTCACATCCCATGTGTCAGTGTACCTTGGCCTTGGAGGTCTTAAATTGTAAATTCCCTTCATGAATTTTGTTGTAAAGGGGTGCGTTCCTATCGAACTGTGCCCTGCTTCCGGCATCAGATTGGAGGAGAGTGCGCCTCTGGCACTATAGATGCACTATAACTTAGTTTATAGTTATAGTACAGTTGATAGGAACTCCAAGACATCCGTTATCCGAACTGTGTTGTATTTGTTCGGACAGTCCTAAGCCTTGAAATGGCCTCCTCAGAATCTGCAGACCAACAAGTTATACGTTCATGTAGTGGATGATTGCTTTCTGTAACTGGGTTCACTAGGAGGTCCCTGCTCTTGGGTACAGCCATTACTGGCTGGACTATAATTCCCAAAATATTTGGGGACCAGGCTTGAGTAGGCCAATCTGGCTTAGTCTTGCTTGATTTTTGTCAAGCATCGGTTTGTGAGACAAATTGGCGGAAAGCATACATAAACATTCCTCCCCAATTGAGGGAGAAAGCATCCAATGCCTTGCTCCTGGATCCAGCTCGCAGGACACATATCTGGGTAACTAATGGTTAGTCTAGATGCAAACGGATCAACATCTGGTATGCCAAATCGTGTAGTTATTTTGTTAAATACTGTCTGATTCAACATCCATTCTGTGTTGTTATTAAACATTCGTGATCCAGTATCTGTCACCGTTATATCTACCTCGTAGATTTCCCAAATATTCCTCTCGATACACCAGTGCCAAATGAGGTTCGACAATCTGTCGTAAGATACAGATTTTACACCACCCTTGTTAATGGATATATGCCACCGCAGTGGTGTTATCAATCTGAATTTGAACAAGTACCAGTTGCATATCGCTACAGAGAACCTTGAGTCCATATTGTGCCCCCAACAATTCTGGGTAATTGATTCCATGTGTTGGGGAATTACAGACTCCTGCTCATTCCATCTGCCCCCACAGCTTTAGACTGTGTTGGTGTCTCCCCATCCTTAGCCGCTTGCATAGGTCTGAAGAACCCTCGATGGCTTTCGAGCAAAATTTCCCTGAGCTGTCTCCCATTCGTTATCCACCATAGTTATTCAACAATGGCCTCTGCTGGCAATCCATAGTTTGCCAATTCGGCCTGCATATAAATTGAGTGTTCATTCCTTTGCTTGCTGTAAGTTCTGGTAATGCAAAGGCCCATACTGCTGGGAATGCAGCTACTATTTGCCAATTACACTCGCTGTTTGCCTGATAGATGGCTAGTATTTGACTATCAGGTCATTGTAGGCTTAATTAATATTGTCGTTTGCCCCTAGGCAAAGTCACCAACATATTTACTGTTTTTGATAGTAAATTCTAGGTAATCAATTACCCTTGTAGGTGTCAATTTTGATTTAACTGGATGGATGAGGTAACCAATTCTTTCAAACAGGGTTTTGGTTTGCTTGACTGATACTTCTGCCAATTCTTGGTGACTCCAAAATGAAAATGTCCTCCAAATATGCCATTACTATGTAGTTTTGAGACCTTTGTAGGCCCAGAATTGGTTTCCGTAGTTTTGTCAATAGTCTAGGAGCTGATGTCAACCCATTTGGCAGATCCATACTATCCAGTTAAACTTCAAACATCTCCTGTTCTTAGTGAATAGACACCGAATAGTATGCATCTTTGAGGTCGATGCATGCCATGTGACCATTCTATAGGAAGCTCCTATAAAACAGTAGTTAAACCGTAACATAATTTCTAAAAGTCTATACTGCACAAATGAGTTACACCTGGATGAAGTGACATCCTCCATCTGTCACATGTCCTGAATGGCAATCCTGCCCAAAAATACTGGGCCTGCCTCGAAGACAATTCCAGTCTGAGTTCCAAGTCTGCTTGGAACCTGTGTATGTTGTGCAGTAAAATTATCACGTTATTATCTGTTTTTAAAAACCCCGTTCTGAAATTTCTTGTTATTGTCATTTTGAACAAGAACACAAGAGTAAATTACCAACATGTAACTGCTCCACAATCTCTTGTTTCAGTAAACCCAGACCCACCTACCTCCATGGCTACCGGTGGTCTTGTGGTAAGCCCAAAGGCCCCTGATGCGGATTCCTTTCCTCTCCTTGATTGGGAGTAGGACTGGTAAGGAGTGTGGATTCCATGTTTCTCCCGACCTTTGCTTGGGTCTGGACTGAAACCTCATCATACTGAGCCTGCCTTGTAGGACAATTCTGGCCATTATTTTGAGTCTGCCTTGAAAGACGACTCTGATCATATTTCCGTGCCCAGCTTTCAAGCTACCACCGGATTCAGTGAAACTACTTTTATGAAACTACTTTTATTCAAAAAATAAAATAAACATAGAGTATTAACACAATCAAAGACTGCCTATGTTGACAGTTTACAAACAAACGATCATCAAATTAATATAACGTCAACTTTATCAACAAAACACTCGACCTCCAACGGCAACCAGCATTCACGGAAGGCCTCCAATGTCCCCATGGACGCCGCGTGTTCCCTCTCCAGGGACAGGCGGGCACGGACGTAGACCCGGAAAAAGTTCAAGCAATTTAAAAAACACTTAAACATAATTATCAAATTAAAATATTAACATTTTTATCTATAATATATTCAACCTCCTGTGGTGACCAGCGTTCACAGAAGGCCTCCACAGTCCCCATGGACACCGCGTGTTCCTTTTCTAGGGACACGCGAGCTCGGACGTAACCCCGGAAAAGGGGCAGGCAGGCGACCGCTGTGCGGCCATCGACTGCCCGCTGCCTGGACCCGCGAATGGCCATCTTGGCCAGGCCCAGGAGCAGACCGACAGGGAGACCCCCTCCTCCCTCCCATCCATCCCCCCTCTGTACCGAGTGCCCATAAATTAATAGCGTTGGACTAAAATGCAGCCAAAACTTGAGGAGCAGCCCTTTCAGATAGTCGAACAGTGGCTGCAACCTCTCACACTCTATGTACATATGGAACACGGTCTCTTCCTCACCGCAGAAATGACAAGCAGGGGAAGAGTCCGTGAACCGGCTCAAATACCTATTACAGGCCACGGCTTTGTGCAACACTCTCCACCCCAGGTCCCCGATGTAAAGGGGGAGGACTCCCTCGTAGAGAGACCTCCACTGGGGACCGCTCCCCTCGTCAGGTGGTAACACGGACCGCCAGGGTGTGTCTGGATGGAAGACGAGGGCGAGGAAGTGGAGAGTGTGCAAGAGCAGCCTGTACAGTACGCGCCTCTACGCGTCACAGAACGGCACGCTGGGCATCTCGGAAAGGCGGCTCATGTTGCATGGGGCTGGCTCTCGGGGAGGGACCCGGGCCGTGGGCCCTACGAACAATTCCGACTGAGCGGGAGTAAGCTCGTCCGGAATCGCTCCATGCACACCTCTCTCCTCAACACCCACCATCACAGCCACGACACCCCCCTCCCCCTGAGGAGCAGGGCCCTGGCTGAAGGTGACCAAATCCCTGGCCTTCAGGAGGTCACGGTAAAAGCCAGGCAACTCCCGCCTATCCCGCCTAGCGCGTCGACTCATGCCCGCTACTGGGAGCCGTGAACCCTCCTGAAGGCAGCGCCCCGGCGGAAAAAATACGTCGCCAGCACGTGCCATTTAGGAGGGTAGTCCGAGTAGACGTACCTCCACAGGGTCCTGAGTCGGAGAGCTGCCACCTGGGTACGAATACAGACCAGCGCCTGACCACCCTCCTCCAACGGGAGACTCAGAACCCCAGCAGAGACCCAGTGGTTCCTCTCACCCCAGAAGAAGTTGACCAATCTCCTCTGGAACATGGTTATAAAATAAGAGGACGGGACCATAGTGGCCATCCGGTACCACAGCAGAGAGGCCACCAGCTGGTTTATAACTACAGCCCTGCCCCGGTAAGAGAGCACACCAAGTAGGCCGGACCAACGTCCCAGTCGGCCGATCACCTTCGCCTCCAGCTCCTGCCAGTTCGCCGGCCACCCCCCCTCATCGGGACTCAGGTAGACCCCCAGATAGAGGAGGTGCGTGGTATTTCACGCAAAACCTGCCATCTCCTCCGGCAGGGAGTCCACCTGCCACCCACCCACCAAGAGACCAGAACACTTCCCCCAGTTGATCTTGGCGGAGGAAGCAGCCGAGAAAACTTGCTGGCACTCACGCATCCTCCGCAGGTCAACAGGGTCGGTGAACATCAGAATGACATCATCGGCGTAGGCCGAGAGGACCACCTCCATCCCCGGCCCCGGTAAAGCCAGGCCTGTCAACCGCCTCCGGAGAAGGCACAGGAAAGGCTCAACATAGATGGAGTACAGCTGGCCGGACATGGGGCATCCCTGACGAACCCCCCTCTCAAAGGGAATGGGGGCCAACAAAGAGCCGTTGACCTTAACAAGGCATTCTGCAGCAGTGTATAAAAGTCGGACCCAGGCCACAAAGTGTGGTCCAAATCCGAACGCCTGCAGAGTCCCCAGAAGGTAGTCGTGCTCCACCCTGTCGAACGCCTTCTCCTGGTCGAGGGAGAGAAAGGCGACTGACTGACCAGCCCCCTGGGTCAGATAGATCAGGTCCCGGACCAGATGAACATTGTCCTGGATGGACCGGCCCGGGACTGTGTACGACTGGTCAGGGTGGATCACCTGGGACAGCACGGGACCCAGGCGATTCGCCAATGCCCGGGCAAAAACTTTATAGTCTGTGCTGAGGAGAGAGACCGGGCGCCAGTTCTTCAAAAGGCGGAGATCGCCCTTCTTGGGCAGCAGGACAACAACTGCCCTGCGCCACAAGAAGGGCATCTCCCCAGTCGCCAGGCTCTCTCCCAGGACCTTCATATAGTCACCGCCCAGGACATCCCAGAAGGCTCTAAGGTACTCCACAGTCAGCTCATCCAGCCCTGGAGACTTGCCCCCCTTGAGCTGGTGCAGGGCACCAGTCATCTCCTCCAGAGTTAGGGGATCATCCAGGTGTTCAGCCACATCCTTGCACACAGCGGGTAAGCCCTCCCACAGGACATCTTGGGCCTCCCCACTCGATGTGCCTGCCGAGAACAGAGTCTTGTAGAAAGACCCAACCGAGGCACCAATGCTCTCTGGATCTGTGACAGAGGAGCCATCATCCACAAGCAACTCATCTGGACTCGCGACCTCACATACGCACCCCGGGACCTCCTAAGCTGCAAGTCCCTCAGTGCTCCCTTCTTCTCCTGGCACTCCTCCCACTCACACGAAGCCCCACCAGTCTGATCCAGACGTGCCTCCGAATCGAGCAACTCTCTCTCAAGCCGTCCGATCTCGGAGTCTCGCCCCTTGGTCGACCCCCTCGCATAGTCCTGGCAAAACAGACGGACGTAGGCCTTCCCCACGTCCCACCACTGCCTTAGGGAAAGGAAACGCCCCTGCCTCTCTCTCCACCTCGCCCAGAACTGCCTGAATGAATCCTGGAATCGGCAATCCTCCAACAGCTGGCTATTAAAATGCCAGTACGCAGACCCAGCCCGTGTGCGCATCGGGATAAAATCCACTCGCACCAGGCAATGATCCGAGCATGGTGCCGGCTGCATGGAGGCCGCCGAAACACAGGAGACATAGGCCTTGGACACGTATAAATGATCAATACGGGAACCACCACCCTCAAACCTGTACGAGAAGGCGTTAGAGTCGGGGTGGAAATTCCGCCAAGCATCTACCAGCTCAAAAGAGTCCACCATCTCCCTTAAAGTCTTTACTGCACCCGGGTCACGCTGAACGCCAGAGCGATCTCTTGCCTCGAGGGCACAATTAAAATCTCCCCCAAGGAAAACACACTCCCCACGGTCGATAGTATTCAACAACGTGGTCACTTCCCTTGTTAAGCGCGTCTGCATTACGCCGATCTTGGGGGCGTACACATTAATGAAGTGTAATGGCACGCCATCCAAGCGCACGGCCAGATACAGCAAACGGCCTGGTACAATGTCCTGCACTTTGAGGATCTCTGGCTGGAAAGACGGGGCCAACAGGAAGGCCACTCCACTCGAATTGGAGCTGAGATGACTCATGTAGACCCCTCCTCCCACTCCAGGAGCCAGGTGGGTTCATCACTAGCCACAGTGTGTGTTTCCTGCAGGAAGCTCACCTCCCGTCCCTGAGCACTGAGAGATGGTGAAACCTACGGAGAGACCCCCTGCCCCCATTGATATTCAGGCTGGCTATAGTGAGCTTCATTTTGAAAGTACACTAGATCTTTTACCCGCCCCCGGTGAAGGATTGGAGCCGCCCCTAACCTTCTGCCCTCTCTTTAGGGTCTTAAAAAGCTCTTGGAACTGGCGCCTCTCATTTCTTATTAGCCCTGCCTCATTCCCCTTCTTCTGAAGGATGGCATGAATGGACTACATGGGCGCAATCAGATCCGACCAGCGGTCGACAGCCAAATCCACCTTGTTCCTACTCCCTCTAGTGTCCTTTAAGAACTTCCGAAGTTCCCAGACTTCGACAAGTCGAGACACGGGGCCGCGGGTGGAGCAGTCCGTCAACTCACTGTCGATGGACTCCGCGTACCCCTCCTCCTCGCACTCAATGTCCGAGCCCGAGTCTGGAAGGTTACTACTCTCAGCCGCCTCACTCACCCCTCCCTGTGAGGTGGGCATTTCAGCCACATCACACAGTCCCTCCTCTGTCACCATCCCACCCCCAGGATCAGTGACAGGGGCAGGTACCAGTGCCTCTAACCGCGGCAAGCTATCTGACAATTGGCCAGTCTCCTGCACGCTCCCACCGCCCTCTGTAACCGGATTGGGAACAGTGAAGTCGGACCAAGTCTCCAGGCCTTGCTGTAAGCGGGCCTGTCTGGAGTCCGACCGAAGGACACGATCCGGAACGATCTTACCCTCCTCCTCACCCAGGGTACCCGCCCCTGCACCGTCGCCCAGAGAGTCCCCGTCCCCCTCAACCAGGTGAATCACCTCACTGTGGCCCTCAGGGGCCGATGTTACTGGAGTCTCCCCTGCTCCCTCAACCAGTGGGGCATCACACCCCTCAACTGGGCTTGCAGCCTCAACAGGGAGCTCATGTTGGGGACCCACCCCCTCACCCAAATCCTCCCCTTCAGGCTGCCCCTGGTCATCCACTAAGCTAGCAGACGCGTTCTCTGGGGGAACAGCCCCCAAGAGTAATATATCGCCACTCTCAGGTGGTCCCTGACCTACAGAGGCATCCTCCCCCTCATGGAAAGCGTGCCCTGGGTTCTCCACCTCAACAGGAGGGGAAGGCTCCCCTTCAGGCTCCCCATGACCTTCAGGGCCCTTCTCTGTATCGGAGGACCCATGCCTCCTCCTCTTCCAACCACTGGCGTGCGGTGGTACGGTGAGCTCCATTGCAGAAGCCTCTACCTCCGCATTACCATCTATCTCTGAGGCGAGCACAAAATTATCTGCTGCCAGGAGTCCCGCTTGGAGGTGATCATCTTCTAGGGGACCCACCTGGAGATGTTTCTTCTTTTTCTTGACTTTTCCCCCCACTGTTGCTCCCAAACCTTCCCATCCACCCCACGCACTTCTCCGGCATCCACCGCCACAGGTACTGGACATGGGGGTGGTGGGGGGATAGTGGTGGGGGGATAGGGGTTGGGGGTAGGGGAGTAATGCCTTCACGGGCCACCGTGGTAAAACCAGCAGCCCCAGATGGGCCAGTAGTACTTTCCCGGGCCATCGTGGTGGAACTGGCAGCCCGGGTCCTGGGACAATTGCTGCGAAAATGCCCCACCTTTTTGCAAGCGTGACGACGCACTTGGCCCGCGTTCCAGAACACGCGATAGGAGAAATCATCCACTTCCACCTCAAAACTCCCCTCCGTGTCCGTCCCCTGTGCCAACTGTATATACACGCGACGCTTGAACGTGTATATATGCTGCATCTCAGGATCGTCAAACCTGTACAACAGTTTGGTGAGCCCTGACCGCACCTCCCCCAGCTTCCTTACATGTGGGATCAGGAGCGCATCCGGAACAAAAGTGGGAACGTTGGACAGAATGACCGGCAAAACAGGACCCCCCCATGGGTCCACCGCTGTGAAATTCCCGCCTGCTGTTACCCCCCTTTCCAGAGCCAGAACCACCGCCTGTTCAGTCTTTAGTAGAACAACAACCTTCCCACTGACCACCGCGCCCGAGACTATGGCTTTCTCACCCAGCGCATCTAGAAAGGCCTTGAAGGGCAGGTTGCTCTGCATGTACATTCTTATACCATATGTGCGTCCCATCAACTCGTGACCCTCAGTCACCGAGACTGCCGACCGTGCGACAGCTGCATAACTCTGAGGGGCCGCCATCTTTGGGGCGTGGCACAACACACAAAGTATCAGTACTTTATAATCCAAGCAGTCTTTCTGCTGTTGCTGCACCTCCACTCTTTTCCAGCAGTTAAATAGTCTTGTGAAGGCTTTCTTGGCAAGCAACAGAAGCAGTCTCCTGATAAGATAGGAAATGTCCTTGCCAATCCTACCCGTCGTTAAAAATGGAGCTTCCAGAGGCTTCTTCCCCAGGTCTCCGTCGCCTCCCCGGCTTCAACGAAATCCAAGGCACTGTTGCCGTTCTTACCCAGCACACCTGGACCGGGCAAGTCAGTGTAGGAGGGAGCTTTCCGATGTTACTGTCCACAAACACCGCTCCAGACTCAGCTCCGACTTGTACAAGTGTAACTTGGCCTTCCGCCAACCACAGGCGCTCCTACGACTTTACAGATAGATGGACAAATCCTGCCTAATTAGAGGAATCTTTGAAACAAAGAAAGTCTCTGCAGATCGACAAAGCTCTGAACTGCAAAGTCTGACTGCTTTTGTTTCTCCCCGCCAAACAAATCCTTCCGAAAGTTCATCAAAACCTCCCCGCCAGCAGAAACGTTCCTCTCCTGGCCCCGCTCTGGGAGTGTGTTGGTGTTGGTGTTGGTGTGTTGGTGTTGGTGTGTTGTTGTTGGTGTGTTGTTGTTGGTGTGTTGTTGGTGTTGTTGTTGTTGTTGGTGTGTTGGTGTTGGTGTGTTGTTGGTGTCGTTGTCGTCGTTGTTGTTGTTGTTATTATTGTTGCCGCCGCCACCTTCACCGAGCCGGAAGCGCGGCCATTTAACCTCCGACACGAAAGGAGACGGCCCGATGGCCCTGACTTGAGGGAACCAAGATGAAACGGTTGAGGGGCAACGGGGACAGAAGCTCGGTGAGTGTGTCGATGGAGGGAGGGAGGGCGAGGAGAGGAGAGGGAGGGGAGAGTGGGTGAATGCGTTGTTTGCGGGGGAGACGCGTGAAATGAGACGACAGAAGCTTCTTCCTCTTTGGCCCGGCCCGGCCCCGGAGCAGGCGACTTGGACGATGCGCGGCCTCGACTCCCACTGCCGCTACTACTCGCAGCCGATATACCCTTGATATCCCACAGTACTGGGATTGAGCTGGGGACAGGAACAACTCAACTCAACCTGTGCTCCCTCTAAACTTGGCCCCGTCCTGGGAGTAGAAGCTCAGCGCTGGGAGCTGAGGTGGGAACAGCCGTCACCGTCGTCGTTCACACCCCGCTGGGAGTGAGGTTCGTAGGCAGCCCTGAAAACAGGTGCTGCCGCAGGCCCCTGAGGATACCTGTGCTGACATGGCCCTTCCAGTGGACCTAAATGAGATTCTAGCTTTGGTCAGACTGAAAAGGACCATGAATGCTCCTCTCCTTAGAGCAGGAGACATTTGTGCAGCCCTGAAAACAGGTGCTGCTGCCTGCGGGTTCTCCATAATACCCGGGCTGTCAAGAGCTAGATTCCATCCAGGGAAGCACCCAGTGGAACCTGGATGATTGCAGAAGCACTTATTTTCTGTTTGTTTGTATGGAAGTTTATTATTCCTTTTATGTAAAACATTTTGATGTTGACTTAAACAGTGCAATATAAGTAAAACTTACCTACTTACTTCCTTTCTTCTGCTTGTCCCTGGGAAGGTTTCCCCCCCCCTCTCTTTGTACTCTGATTCAGAGTAGTTTCTTCCACATGTAGTTCCCCCTTCAATGGGGAAGACATTGGGCTGCCCCATGTGCGAGGCTCCCGGCACCGGCACTGCTGTAGGCCGTGCTGATACTGCTCCCATCTTTGGAGCAGATTATTGTTGGAGCAACTTCTCCATAAGTTGAGGGAGGGTATCCCTCTTCCCCGGACTCATCTGAGTCAACGGGTTAGTTTAGACTTGCGGGTGGCATTACGCCCCGCAGGACAACCACGGAGCTCCTGCTCCCGCGCAAAGTCTCCTGCCGATTCTGCTGTCGGCGCTAATGTCGGGAACAAGATCGTCGCCCGCTATTTGGAAGGCTGCGGTCTTTGGCAGCCGACATCCCCGCAAGCCGTCTCCTCGACATCTGGGCTCTGAAAAAAACTTCAAGCCCGAAAGAACGCAGGTAAGTGATTTCAACTTTCCTTACCTGCTCGTCCCGACGGCCTGGGAGGCTCAATGCCTGCCAGTCCGTCGTGCGTGTTGCGTTCAGACGTAATGACGCGCACGCAGACGGACGGCCCTTCTTCACGTAGTCACTCACGTGACTCTGAAGTAAAATCACTAGTCTTTTGAGTGACCATTTATGTCATTTTAACAAGTCCCACACTTTAACTGGTGGAGTTGGAATCTGAGGAATATCATTTGCCCACAACAGTGAGACTGGCATAAGTTCATGGAAACTTCAAGGTTTTTACTGGTTCACCTAATGGCCAAGATTGTTGTCACTTGATTGAGTTACATATCGTCCCTTTACACAGGAGGCCAATGAGAATAACCCAAGCACCATTACAATCAAACCACCATGACTGGAGCTTACTAGGGAATCAGGTACTCAAGATGCAAACGCAGTGTTGTAGAAGCTTGTTTCATTCATCAAGTTACATGATCGCTCCCTGGTTCTTCTAAATTCAATGGATTTCCATACTGCCATTATGAGATCATTAGTTTGTCTCAGTTGAAAATGGAATGATTCCAAGATTGATGAAAGGCATTCAAAATTATTTTCTGCATTGGAGTCAATCCAATACTTGTCTTTTTAGGAAGGATGGAATTCTGAATAACAAGATCATACTTTTGGAATTAATGAGATCCTTGCCAAGGCTGATGAGGCATAGCATCAAAGGTCTTCGCCCTCCTCATGCTTAGGACTGGATAAGGATCGCAGGAGCTACAGAATTTTAAGTTAGACCTAATGATTTGTACTGTGAACAAACTGTTTCAATGTCAAATTAGTATTCTGCATGGATTAAAAACCTTTTTACAAATTATGTTTATAAACTCCTGCAATGACTCATTTTATGTTTAGAAGTTAATGATTAGATCTAAGTAGTCGTATGTGGGTGCCAAATGCAGTCAGTTGTCATGACACCTTGTACACCAGAAGTCTGAACGCACCATTCTATTTTGGAAATAGAGTTCAGGTGTACAGACAGCAGTTTGATGACAAGTGTACCATTTGCATCTGTTGGTGCGATTATGATGTGAGGTACAAGGAACATAGTTGAGGCATTCAATCCAGAATGTACAGAACATGGCTGAATGCATTCCACCCCCCCCCCCCCCAAACCGCCCAACCCCCACCCTCCATATATTTTTCAAGCATTGGAAGATAGAACAAAATCACATTGTAAGTTTGACGGTAATCTACATGTTTAGGGATAGGGGTTACTTGCCTCATTATTGAGCACCTAATAAATGGACAGAATTAACATGTCTGAGTCTCAACCTAAACTGGGTCTACCACATTTCAATTCATTTTTGAAACCACCATCACAATCAACTCCTGAAATCGCTTGCTAAGGAGCAAACTGCCTATCTCAGCAATGAAATATTGTGGACTTATCATTGATTGCACAATGCACTTCAGTTTAGTTTAGTTTTGTTTAGAGATACAGTGTAGAAACAGGCTGTTCAGCCCACCGAGTCCATGCCGAGTCCATGCCGAGTCCATGCTGACCAGCGATCCTCACACGCTAATATTAACCTACACACTAGGGACAATTTAGCATTTTTACCGAAGCCGATTAACCTACAAACTCCGGTTTCCTTCTACAAATGTTATTGTGGGAGGAGATTGGAGCACCTGGAGAAAACCCACACAGGTCACGGGTGGAAACGCCGTACAGACAGAACCTGTGGTCAGGATCAATGCCGGGTCTCTAGTGCTGTAAGGGAGCAACTCTACCTTTGCATCACCATGCCTCAGCTCATATTACTTTGGTTGGGTGGCACAGTGACACAGCGATAGAGTTGCTGCCTTAAGGGCCTGTCCCACAAGCATGCGACTGCATGCAGCAAGCGCGACCTAACGTGGTCGCTTGAGCTGTACGGCCTCGCGGGGCTGGTTCCACTCGATCGCCGGAGCCGTATGGAGTTGTGCGGAGCTGGTCCCGATATCGCGCGGGGCTCCGAAAAACTGACGCTATCCAAAAATTCCGCGCGGCAACGGCCTGCCGCCACATTGAGGCCGTACGCACAGCCTCAACACCGTACGCAGCGTCTTGACGGCATACGCCTAGCGCGAACTTCCCGCGGACTTTGCTCGAACTTCACGTCAACGCGTACGGGATCACTCGACCTCCGCGCGGCCCCCGCTTCCGGTTTGGTCGCACTCGCCGCATGCAGTCGCATGCTGGTGGGATAGGCCCTGTACGGGGATCACTCAACCTCCGCGCAGCCCCCGCTTCCGGTTTGGTCGCGCTTGCCGCATGTAGTCGTATGCTCGTGGGACAGGCCCTTTACAGTGCCAGAGACCCAGCTTTGATCCTGACTATGGGTACTGTCTTGCATTGGATAAGGGTTTTCTGAGATGACAATTACAGGGAAAGCAAGCGTTGTCTGCGGAGGGCGCTCAGCATCGCCAAGGACTGCTCTCACCCCAACCATGGACTGTTTACCCTCCTACCATCCGGGAGGCGCTACAGGTCTCTCCGTTGCCGAACCAGCAGGTCCAGGAACAGCTTCTTCCCGGCGGCTGTCACTCTACTCAACAACGTACCTCGGTGACTGCCAATCACCCCCCCACCCCCCGGACACTTATTATCACTTATTATTATTTATTTAAATCATTTGCTATGTCGCTCTTCCAGGGAGATGCTAAATGCATTTCGTTGTCTCTGTACTGTACACTGACAATGACAATTAAAATTGAATCTGAATCTGAATCTGAATCTTCTTTATAGGAATAAAAGCAAAATAAATGCACAACATGTGGAAAACATATAAATACTTAGCAATTCAATCGACTTTTAAAATTTGTGACAGTAATTGCAACAACACAAATTGCAATTGCCTGGGAATCACTAAAACTGTAGAGAATGGCACAAGAACATCTTTCAGGCAGGGTCATTGTAAAAAAAAATCGATATTTTCCATAATTTTCTGGATGGGTAATACTTATAGTGGTGGTGGGTGGTTTAAGTGAAAACTGACATCAAACTAATTAGTCTAACGGCTCATTGAGCTATTGTCTGAATATCGGCCGGTAATTCCTAAATGCACAAAAACTCTTTCTTTAACAGCAGATCTTTTCATGTACATAGTGTTACTTCTTTTCAAGCTTTGTATGATGTATAATGTACATTTTTTCCAACCACTTTTGTTCAGATTTTTTCTTTGTATATTTTTCCTTAGTTCAATGTCAGCACTTTTATCCCTGAGGTGAAGAGGAATGGGTTTAATCTCCATCCATGACTAGAGTTTAAATTTTAGAGACACAGCATGGAAAAAGGTCTTCCGGCCCACCAAGTCCACACCGACCATTGATCACCCATTCACTATGATGCTATGTTATCCAACTTTTGCATCCATTCCCTATAGACAAGGAACAATTAACCTACAAGCCTGCACGTCTTTGGGATGTTGTTTGACGGAACTGGAGCCCACAGAGGAAATCCATGAAGTCACAGGGAGAACGTGCAAACTCCACACAGACAACATCTGAGGTCAGGATTGAACCAAGGACTCTGGCGCTGTGGGACAGTAGTTCTACCAGCTGTGCCACCCTTGAGCAGTAAATCCATAATAACACCCGAAAATACTCCACTGTTAGAAGTGCCAAATTTTAGATGAGTGTTGAGACCCCAATCCACAGTAAAGTTTCGAATGGAGTTGAAGAGTTTGCATGTCCTGAATATTTTTCATCACTTGGTATCATTTAGTCATTTAATTTAAATCTGTTTTGCATGTTCTTCCTGTAAACTGTGTTTTCCAACTCTATAATTGCGATTAAACTTTACATTTATTCAAATGGCTCTGAAACTCCTAAGGTCATGAAAGAAGAGTGCAAGTATATTTTTCTGTATTAATCCTGAAGAATGAATTTCTGTACCTTGCATTGCTTGGTTATTTAGAACACACACTAAATGCAGAGAAAACAGGGCCGGCCTTAAGCCGACTGGACCGATTTCTCCCAATTGGGCCCCACACCTAAGGGGGACCCCGGGTTAATTTTCCGTATTTCGTACGGAAATACAAATTCGCTTTGTTAAATAAAGATTTTAAAAAAAACATTTGCCATACGGATATTTTTACAAAACAAACATGGATAACAACCGCTGCACAGCCATCAGACACAAACAATTTGTTAACTACTACTGCGAGCTCCTCGATGGTGAAATCTGCAGGCCGCAGTTGGAGCGTCGATCCCAGGCAAGGGATCGGCTCCGATGGTAAGTCCACAGCTCAAAGTCGGTCCTGAGCAAGGCCGCCAGCCCCATGATGTTAGGCCACAGAGCAACCGGAGATACAATCCGGAAAACAATCGCATCTCCGACAAGGTAAGAGATTGAAAAAAAGTTTCCCCCAATCCCCCCCCCCCCCGCCCACCCCCCACATAAAACAAACCAGAGTATATTAACACATACTTTTAAAACACACTAGAAATAACAAAAAAAGTCAAAAAGACAGACAGACTGTTGGCGAGGCAGCCATCGCGGCCATATAGTGAAAGGCCTGGATAGAGTGGATACAATACAATATAATACAATACAATACCTTTTAATTGTCATTTGAACCTCACATGAAGTTCAAACGAAATTTGGTTTCTGCAGCCATGCAAGAAAAGAACCAAGACACACACCAACACAATTTACACAAACATCCATCACAGTGAATCTCCTCCTCACTGTGATGGAAGGCAAAGTCTTGTCACTCCCCTGCTCTCCATTCCTCTCCCGAAGTCGAGGTCAAAGCCACCGGCGGGCGCTAGCAAGTCCGCGGCCACTCAAAGCCACGCCGGGCGATGTAAGGCCCTGCCCGGGGTCTTGGTGTTGGAGCCCCTGGCGGGCGCTGTCAAGTCCGCGGCAAATTAAAGCCGCGCCGGGCGTTGTAAGGCCCCGCTCCAGGTCACTCTCAACCCCGCAATTCGGGCGGGAGAAGTCGCTGTTGCCGGTGCCCCGCAAAGCAGTCTCCCACGGGGGACCCGCGAGCTCCCGGTGTCACCATCCACTGGAGTCGGGTCGCAGCAGCGCGCCACCGCAACTCTCCACGCTCCGAAGCTGGCCAGCTCCACGGAGGTAGGTCTGCAGTTCCGCAGTTCCGCAGCTCCACAGCTCCATGGAGGTAGGTCTGCAGCTCCGCAGCTCCGCAGCTCCGCAGCTCCACAGCTCCACAGCTCCACAGGCTCCGTGACTTGAGCCTCCAGGTCGTTCCGGTTGGAGGCCACTCCACGGCGCTAGGCCCCAACGGCAACGGAGACCCGACAGGGAAAAGGTCGGGTCTCCATGCAGGGAAGAGATTTAAAAGTTTCCCCCACCCACCACCCACCTCCCACCCCCCACATATACACATTTAAAAACACGCTACAAAACTAAACCCTTAACAGGACAAAAAAATAAAAAATACACAGACAGATTGCAGAGGCCGCTGCGACGTCGGTCGCGCCGCTGCCCATATGTGTAGAGGACTAGTTTTTCCACTAGTGGGAGAGTCTAGGACCAGAGGCCATAGCCTCAGAATAAAAGGACGTACCTTTAAAAAGGAGATGAGGAGGAATTTCTTAAGTCAGGGTGGTGAATCTGTGGAATTCATAACCACAGACAGACGTGGACGCCATCATTGGGTATTTTTGAGGCACAGATTTACAGATTCCTGATTAGTATGGGTGTCAGGATTATGTGGAGAAGGCAGGAGAATGAGATTGAGAGGGAAAGATAGTTCAGCCATGATTGAATGGCGGAGTAGACTTGATGGGCTGAGTGGCCTAATTCTGCTATTATTTATGAACATGAATTTATGAGCACCGGTAATGTTGTGACATATAATAACCGAGTTAGGAATTCCAAAAAATGCAAGGAATCATGGGATTTGTCAAAGATCACCCCCAGCAACCATGCTGCCACATGCACACAGACCGGTGCCTACCTGCTGAGTATTTCCAGAAATCAGTATTTTATTTGCAAAAATTGTTAAGTTTGTGAAAGTGGTTAATGTGTATGAATTGTTGGGTTGGTTACAAGTCACTGCAGGCTTGTTTGTTTGGTTTGTTTGGACAGATCATCAACTCAAAGAAAACTAAAATCTCGATCAAGTGAATTTTTAAATTCATACATTAATACCACTAATATTAAGGACGTTTGGAGAATTGAAAATCCATCGGGCCGAGAATATTCATTTTACTCACCAGTACATAAAACTTACTCAAGGATAGACTATTTTTTGGTAGATTCAAAACTTATCCCATTCACCTATAACTCACAATATCACAACATCATAATCTCAGACCATGCCCCATTAACATTTATGATCAAAGTAAACGGAATGGCAGAGACACAGTCACAATGGAGATTTAATCCCCAAATCTTAAAAGATAAGTCATGTAATGAATATCTAGTAAAACAGATTTAAATGTTTTTTGAGGCTAACGATAGCCCTGAAATCTCTGCCTCGCTTCTTTGGGAAACATTTAAAGCATTTGTACGAGGAGCATTAATTTCTTCCCAATCATTTTTTAATAAAGAGAATAGGGCCAAACAAAAGAAACTGGAAATGGAAATAAAGCAATTAGACACAGAAAATGCAGCAGCACCATCCACGATAAAACACAATAAAATTGCAGTATTGAAATATAAATTAAACAAGATTTATTCAGACCAAGTTATAAAACTTTATCAACATACAAAACAATTAAATTTTGAATTTGGTGACAAACCACAAAAACTATTAGCGCGTCAACTTCGCAAATTGGACGGGGAAAAAACAATATACAAAATTAGAACAGATAAGGGAGAAACATTAACATTGCCTAAAGATATTAATGATAGATTTCTACAATACTATCAAAAATTGTATTCATCTAAAATAACAGAACAATCAACGGGAATGGAAACATTTTTACAGAATTGTAAGTTTGCGGGTCTAGATCAGAAAGAGAGAGAATTGCTAGGGGCTGAAATTACGATAAAAGACATTGAAGAATCAATAAAGTCCTTAAAAAACGGAAAGTCGGCAGGACCCGATGGTCTAAATTCGGAATTTTATAAAAAAATTTATGACTTGCTTTCCCCACGCCTACAGACAATGTACAAATATGCTTAAACTCAACAGAAACTACCAGAAACTCTAAATGAATCAACAATCATACTTATACCAAAAACGGACAAGGATCTTGAAGACCCAGATTCATACAGAGCTATAGCCCTCTTAAATACTGATCAGAAAATATTAACTAAGATTCTATCTAATAGATTGAGCTTAGTGATCAGTAAATTAATACATCCTGACCAAACAGAGTTTATCCCCAAACGGTATTCATTTTTTAATCTGAGAAGATTATTTAATATTATATACTCCAATAGAATCCCCAACGCAGAGCTAGCAATTATCTCGTTAGATGCTGAAAAAGCATTTGACCAGGTAGAATGGCCATATTTATTTTCGGTGATGGAAAAATTTCAACTAGGAGAGAAGTACTGTACATGGGTTAAATTGTTATATTCTAACCCAACAGCTAGAATATTAACAAACAAAATGTTATCAACTAAATTTAATCTCTCTAGAGGCTGTAGACAAGGATGCTCACTATCCCCACTATTATTTGCTCTTGCAATCGAACCCCTAGCAGAAAGCGTTAGAAACCATCCAGGAATATTTGGATACAATACTAGAGACACAAGGAATAAAATCTCCTTATATGCAGATGATATACTAATATATATTACAAAATTAGAAACTAGTATTCCAAACCTATTAAATCTAATAATTCAATTTGGTCAGTTTTCGGGATATAGAATCAATTGGAATAAAAGCGAAATCATGCCAATAACAAAATTCAATTTACATACAATACAACAATCCCCTTTTAAAATAGTTAAAGATAAATTTAAATACTTAGGAATCTGGGTAACTAAGACATATACCTCTTTATTTAAACTAAATTTCCCACCCTTACTGAATAAACTACATAAGAATATTCAATACTGGAAAACACTCCCCATTTCAATGCTTGGGAGAATTAATGCTATAAAAATGATTTTTTTACCGCAACTACTGTACCTACTTCAATTAATTCCGATATATATCCCAAAAACTTTTTTCAAAAAAGTCGACTCCATTGTTACAAGTTTTGTCTGGGATTATAAGAATCATAGAATAAGTAAAAAAACATTTATGTAAATCAAAGATAAATGGAGGTCTGGCTTTGCCAAATTTCTTATTTTATTTTTGGGCAGTCCATATTAAAAACATGAATTTTTGGCTGGAAGAAATGGACCAACAACCAGATTGGCTAATGATGGAAAAGGAAGACTGTCTACCTTTTGAAATTGGACCGATCATATTTGCCCCCACAAAACAGCACAAAAAAACCTATAAAGAAAACCCCATAATACATAGTGGAATACGAATTTGGAAACAAATAAAAAAAGATTTAAAATTGAATAATATACCACTCTGCCTTCCCATTGTAAATAATCCTTTGTTCAAATCATCCTTTATGGACAAAGGTTTCACACAATGGAAAAATCATGGAATCAAAAATATAGGACATCTTTATGGGAAAGGTACTTTTCTTTCATTTCAAGAGTTACAACTGAATTATGGACTGCACTCAAATAATTTTTTCAGATATCTACAAATTAGAGATTATGTTAAATCTAATACACAAGTTTACAGGAATAGGGAATCAGAAATTCTTGATGAGTGTCTGAACAAGCATCCTAATACTGAAAAACTAATAGCTTATATTTATAACACCCTACTAAATAACGAGGTACCACCGACCGAACTACATAGATACAAATGGGAAATTGAAATAGGTCATCCTATCACGAAAGATATGTGGGACGAAAGTTTACAACAAATACATCAATGTTCATTAAATGCCAGACATATTTTAATACAATTCAAGGTCTTACATAGACTACACTTCTCTAAAATAAAACTAAATAGAATCTTCCCACAAATCTCTCCTATTTGTGATAAATGTCTACATTTAGAGGCTAATTTAACACATACTTTTGCAAACTGTATAAAACTTAAACATTTCTGGACATATTTTTGAAATAACTTCAAAAGTTATTAATACAAAACTGGACCCAGACACAAAATTAATAATACTTGGAATATCAGAACAAAGCTTAACACTCACAACAAACCAAAGAAACTTCCTCAATTACAGTATAATAACCGGAAAAAAATTAATATAAAAATTTTGGAAAGGCCCTACAACCCCCACAATCAAAATGTGGATTACGGAAATGTCGGAGACCCTATACTTAGAAAGAATTAGACTTGTCTTAATGGACAAACAAGATCTTTTCCATAAAATTTGGGCTCCATTCATTAACTATCTGAAGGGATAGACTGGCACAGCACGAGGACCCAGCTGAAACTTGAACTCAGGAACAGATGAAAAACTATACTCTATACTTTATAACCTACGAACCTATCTCCATTGATGTATCACAGGTAACCCATTCCACCTCCCTTGTTTTTCTGTTGTGTTTTTTTTTTTTTTTTGCTTTCTTTTTTATTTGTAACTTTCTACCCTCTCTTTTTCTCGCTTTCTATAAAAAATAAAAATACTAGAAGCAGAAGTAATTGATAATGGAAAATTTTAATAATGTGAAACTGATGTATATGAAAAGTTTTTTTCTACTATAATATGTAACTACATTGTATAATATGTCTACTTCTAATAAATAAATTTTAAAAAAAACAAAAAAAAACAAGTCACTGCAGGCAGGCGATGAGTAGAATGCAAATAAATAGTAATGGATGAGACTGCCAGTGCAGTTGCAAGACGTCCTGTTTGAAGATGAGGAATGAAAGGAAATGAATAGTGATGTTGGGAACATATCCACTTTACAAAAGAGGAAGTGCTGAAGTCCTTAAAGCATGTTAATGTGGTTAAATTTCCAGGACTTGATCAAGTGAATCAAGTGATCAAGTAGGATATTGTGGGAAGCTGGAGAAGACATTGCAGGGACCCAGGCAGAGATATTTGCATCATCTTTAGCCACAGGTAAGATAACAGAAACCTGGAGCCGAGATAATGTTGGTCCTTTGTTTAAGATGATAACCCAGGGACCTACAAGACAGTGAGCCTAACATCAGTAGTGGGAAAGACATTGGAGGACATTCTGTGAGATGAGATCTACCAGCATATGGAAAGGTAAGACTCATTAGAGACAGTCAGCAAGGTTTTGTGCATCATGTCTTACAAATTTGATGGAGCTTTTTGAAATAGTGATAAAGATGACAGTAAAAGTTGTCCACATAGACTTTAGCAAGGCTTTTGAAAAGGTTCAGGCTTGTGTGGAAGGTCAGGTCACATAGCATTCAAGATGAGCTTGCCAATTAGATACAAAATTGGCTTGATGGTAGGATCAGAGGGGGGTAGTGGAGGTTGTTATTCTGATTGGAGGTCTATGACGAGTGGTTTGTCATAGGGATTGGTGCTGGGTCCATTGCTGTTTGTTACCTACTGTATATTATTGCGTGGGATGAGAATGTAGTTGGCTGGGTTAGTAAGTTTGCGAATGACTTACTAAATTGGTACTCGATGAAGTGGGGCCTCGTTGAAACTTACCATATCATCACAATCATAATCAATACTGGAGTTTCTACTACATTCTGGAGACGCTGCTACCAACTGGATCCGACAGTACCTGTCGACCTCCATGGAGAAGTGCAAAATGCCAAAGATCTGGCGTCATGCCACAGTCATCACTCTCCCGAAGCCGAACAAGCCAAAGGATGATCCTAAAAGCTACCGACCCATCTCGCTCCTCTGCATCCCCTACAAATCCCTTGAGAGGCTGATCCACGGGTGTATCATCCCCATCGTAGACCCTCAACTACCCCACAAGCAGGCTGGTTTCCGCCAAGGTCCATCTACTGCGGACTAGGTAACCCTCCTCACCCAAGACATCGAGGACTGCTTTGAGGCAAATGAGAAGGCAGGAGCTGTTCTTATAGATCTGACAACTGCCTATGACACCGTGTGTCACCGGGGACTAACCGCAAAGCTACTTCGGGTTCTGCCAGAAAGGTGCATGGCACACTACATCTTGGAGCTGATATCAAACCGCAGCTTTGTCCTTAAGACCAGCGATGGACAGCAGATTAGGCTACGTAGACTGAAGAATTGCGTCCCACAGGGATCCGTCTTGGCTCCGCTGATTTTCAACGTGTACATCCATGAACTCCCAGAGAACATCGCTGGAAAATATGGGTATGCTGACGATCTAGCCATCTGATGAGACACGAAGAGTGGAAGACAATCGAAAACTCCTTGAGTCAAGACATGGGGACTTTGGCAGTATACCTACAACAGTGGCGTCTAAAGCTGAGCGAAGGCAAAACAGTGTCAACAGCATTTCATCTAAACAATAAGGAAGCTAAGCGAGAGCTAGCTGTCTTCGTTAACAACAGGCGCTTGGACTTACCTCGGCGTAAAGCTGGACAGGTCGCTTACATTTCGTCAACACCTTGCTGGCCTCCGCGACAAGGTCATGGCACGTAGCGGCGTTATCCGACGCCTGGCAGGACCAAGTTGGGGAGCCGATCCATCAACTCTTCGCACCTCTGCCTTAGCCCACCTCTGTGTATGCCCCAGCTGAGTACTGAGCACCCGTGTGGAGTAGAAGAAGACATACTAGCCTGGTAGACACAAGCCTGAACAGCACCTTGCGAACCATCACTGGGTGCCTTCAACCTACTCCAGTCGAGCAGCTCCCTATACTTGCAGGCATTCCGTCTGCAGGGATCCGAAGGCAAGCAGCAACTCTGGCACTATCTCATCGTGCCATTGACCCAAATCATCAGCACCTCATCAGCAGAGAGCAGAGGCCACCCCGACAGAAGTCCGTTCACCCATTTGCTCCACAAGGAAAACAACTCCATCCAGCCAACTGAGAAAGCCAAAGCACACTGGATAGCCACCAAGTGGACACAGGAGTAGAAGGCAACCTCATCTCCATTACACAGCTACATCTCTTCACCAGATAAAAGCTGTCCAGGGTCTGACCTCCCCAGAGGTGCATGGGTGAAGCTCAACAGACTTTGTCCTGGAGTTGGGCGTTTCAATGTCAGCATGTGGAGATTGGGACTCCGCCAGAGCCCGCCCAGCCTGTGAATGTGGAGCAGAACAACAGACAGCCAACCATGTCATCTCTGGGTGCCCGCTCTACCACCCACCAAATGGAGCTCAGGGCCTGGCAGACATTGACGCAGAGACAACAACCTGGCTGCTCAACACCCGGCTTGAGATCTAACTATTCCTTTGGTTTATGTTTCATTCGCAAGAAGAAGAAGAGAGGGGGGGGGGGGGTTTATGAAACAGGCTGCCGTAGGAGGTTGTAAAATTACAAGTTTTAAAAGGCATTTGGACAGATACAGTACATAGGTAGAAAAGATTAGAGGAATATGGATTAAATGCCAGCAAATGGGGATAGCTTAAGTAAACATCTTGGTTGGCATGAATGGGTTGTTTCTGAAATGTATTGACTATGGACTCATTGATTTTGACAAGCCATATAAGATGATTAAACATTTCCCACACTTCATCCATATTCAAATAATCATATCATTCCAACAGCAAGCTCTCTGTATTTTCTATCCTTTGCTGCCTGAGGGTGTGCCTACTCAGTCTCCTGCTTCACCATTGCTGCTCACCCACATACAGGACATCTCTCCTTCCCACCACTTCCACTACTGCAGTATTTGGTAAGCTTTGTACAACTTTGTTTGTGCAATCAGCCGTTATTCAAAATATCAGTGTGCAGTCTGAGAACAGGCTCTCCTCCACTTTTCCCATTATTTATCAATTTCCTCTCTCTTCAAGTGGACAACATGCCCACCCTGACCTACCAGCCTTGTCTTCTGCTTCTGCATTTTATATCTCCAACATTCTCTGTCTATGTTATCATTCTATAACTGCTCCCATTCACTATGTTTACAGCTTACCCCATATTTTTTATTTGTTAATATTTTTTTAGATGTTTTAGAGATATAGCGTGGAAACAGGCCATTTGGCCCACTGAGCCCACGCTAACCAGCGAACACTAATACTATCCTACACTGTAGGCCAATTTACAATTTTTACCGAAGCCAATTAACACTCTTAACCTGCACGTCTTTGGAGTGTGAGAGGAAACCAGAGCACTCACAATATTGTGCTCCTTGCTGCTTTGTATATCTGAAGACCATCATGGACAGGACTCATCACTTACTCTGGTCATAAAAGCAGCTTGTAGCTCTGGGTTGCAGTACTACCAGTTTATCATTCAATGGAAGATAGACACAAAAAATTGGAGTAGCTCAGCAGGTCAGACAGCATTTCTGGAGAAAAGGAACAGGTGACGTTTCGGGTCGAGACCTTTCTTCAGACTGAGAGTCAGGAGAAAGGGAAACGAGAGATATAGATGGTGATATAAAGAGATACAGAACAAATGAAAGATATGCAAAACAGTAACGATTATAAAGAAAACAGGCCATTGTTCGCTGTAGCCAAGGTGAAATAGAGTTACAGATAATGAGACTCAACAAGATGGCTTTGAAGGTCGTATAATGACGGGTGGGGGAAGGACGGAGAGAGAAGGGATGCATGGGTTACTTGGAGTTAGGGAAATTAATATTCAATAGATATCTATGATTTTCATTGCTTTTGTACTCAGAGGAAGAAGTTGAAGAGGACCTTTTGGAAATGATGAAAGCAGGAGCATCTACTAATTTGGATACAGCTGACAGCTGACCTATTGTTGTGTGTGCCACTGCATTACAGATCAAAATGATCCTCAATAAATATTTCCTTTAGATGGTAAGACTGTTGTAAAAAAAGATGAGTTTCCTTCAACCTAACTATTATTTTGATCGCATCGCAGTAAGACTGCTGCTACTGCTACAAATTCCAAGTTGTAGATCTTTTGAAGAATGACTCCTGAGATCTGGATCCTCGGATTCCCAGTGCAGAGAATTAATTTTTCCCTCCTACTACTCCGGGAAGAGATAGTTAATGCCCCCTCTCCCTCTGCTTACTGGTGTTCGGTACTTTACTCACTATACCTCCTCTCATTATTTACACCCCGCTCAGTCCGTGCATCAGGGATTTTATGTTAATAGTAAATAACGATTCAAATATATGAAAAATATTTGAATTGTTATTTTTTCTATTCCTGTAGAAGACCTGAGTTGGACTACTCTTCAGCTCTTTCTACTAACTCATCAGAGGAATGCCAAGGTCATTTATTTCAAGTTGGGCTCTCACTTCAGTAGTGAATGTATTGGCTGAAGAAGCACCTGCTCAGAACAGTTGGGTGGAAATTTTATGATTACATCATGTGTACCGAGTCATGAATCTGCAATGGAGAAAGGCCTTTCATTTAATCAGAAAATGAGCTGATCTATTTTATCCTCAACCTGCATCCAAGTGCCTCTTCTCCATCTTCTCCTAAATCTCCAGCTGTCACTGCCTGTCCATTGCATCAGGCGGTATGTTGAGGTGCATCATCTGCCATCCCATCCCCAGTTGAAGATGTGGATGGTGGCCATTGGGCAGTATGCAGAAATTCATTGCTGCCGAATTTGTCAGGCAAATAAAAGTTTATGCAGGCTGCTGACTAATTGAATACTCTGCTTTCATTCAGACCTATTTCTGTGCTGTACAACTCCATGAATCTATGATGCTTTCATGTGCATTCTGTGCAATAATCTTTTCCTTTGTGTACTACATCAATGACTTGAGAAGTGGAATAAAATAGTGGACCTGTAAACATGGTATTACAGAATTACAGAGTGGTCACAGAAAGGCCACAGCACAAAGGGAGGCCATTTGATAAATTGGCCTATATTAGTTCTTTGGAAGAATAATCTAGATAGTACCAGACCCCCACTGGTCCTCAAAGCCCAGCAACATTTTTTCCTTGCAGATTCTTATCCCACAACCTTTTCAATGTTTTAATTGTACCTGCCTCCTCCACTAACCCTGTATGCTAGATAAAAAATCCCTCATGTCACTTTCGATTCATTTGGCCATGACCTTCACTTTAGTACCCTGGTCCTTGAAGTCTCCATTAATGGTGGACTGGATCACGAACAATGGCAAGACAGAGTACAGGAAGGAGATAAAGAGCCTAGTAACATGGTGTCAGAACAACAATCTCTCCCTCAATGTCAGCAAGACAAAGGATCTAGTTATTGTCCTCAGGAAGCATTGGAGCACTTGCCCTAATCAGGTGTTGAAGTTGAAATGATCAAGGGCTTAAAATTCCTTGGTGTTAATATTACCAACGATATTATCAACAATCTGTCGCGGACCAACCACATTGATGTGATAGCCAAGAAGGACACCAACACTGCAACTTTCTCAGTAGACTGAGGAAATTCATCATATCTCTGATGACTCTTACCAACTAGAGATGACAAAAAAGCATACGGTCAGGTTTTAACACAGTTTTGCTTGAGAATAGTTCTGCCCAAGACTGCAATAAATAGCAGAGTTGTAGATGTTGTACAGTCCATCACAATCAGTCTCCCCACTATTGACTCCATCTACACTTCATGCTGCTTTGGAAAAGCAGCCAAATAATCAAATACTTGTCCAGCCCTGGTCATTCATTCTATCTCCTGCTCCCCTCGGGCAGAAGGTACAGAAGCTTGAAAGCGTACATCACCAAACTCAGGAACAGCTTCTTTCCCTCTCATCCATCATTCTGTCTGATCATAAGTCTGACATTGTCTGTATTCCTTGAGTAAAAATTTCCCTTTAATGTTCCTGTTTGATTTCTTGGTGATTATTTTATATTAATGGAGTTTATGTTTTGATTTTTCCAATTAATCCTTCTCATCAATTTAAAGAACTCTAGAAGATCATTTCCACAGCCTATCTTTTTGGGGGGAAAAACGTTCACCCTTTCCTAATAGAAATAGATTCGCGGATATATTACACTCTTAAAAATTAATTAAACACCCTCTGTAAAGCCTCTTTAACCTTTTAAAATTCCTCAAACTTAGCCAGGTCACTACAATTTGATGCAAGTTTAGTTTAGTATCTCTGCAGTTCCCTTTTCTCAAGAAATAGCCTTGAATATTAATTTAATCTTGTCATGGCCTTATCATGGTACCATTATGATTAGAAATCTGTGTCCCTAGATCATTTTGTTCCTCTTTCCAATTTACATCCATATGTTCAAGTTTAAAGTGACTTCCCATATTTAAAACAGAACCTCAGTGCGTGAAACTGTGCTATCTGCAAGTTTCTCAATGCCTTCTGATTCGAGAATTGGAATATCTTTTCCAATTATAAATTTAAAGTATGTCTTTGATTTCAGCATCTTAATGAATGCTTAATATAAATTGTGAATAACAGTGCCTCATATTCTGAAAAGCTATCCTTTCCCCCATCCTTCTGCATTTCAGTCAAGTTTACTACTTGTCCCCTGAAGCATTACGCCCTTATGCATACTGGGTTATGTTCCTTATTGAAGTTCCCAGTGGATATCTAGATATTTCACATCCATAACATCCGTCAGGAATCCTGGCGACTATGCAGGACTGGCAGCTTTCTGTAGAACTGGTGAAACAGCTGAAGTTCCCACAGCACATTGCCACGACCACCCTGAGGCCAGACATCCTCCTGGTCTCAGGGGCGATCAAAAACATCATCTTGTTTGAACTGACAGTGCCGTGGGAGGACCGTCTGGAGGAGGCTCACGAGAGGAATAAGACCAAGTATGAAGAGCTGGTCATAGACTGCCGTATGCATGGCTGGAAGGCAAGGTGTATGTCCATCGAGGTTGGCTGCAGAGGTTTTGCAGGGCAATCGCTCTACAAAGCCTTGAGTGCACTGGGCATAAACGGAGTGGAGAGGAGAAGAGCCATCAACAACACCACAGAGGCAGCGGACAAGGCCTCGAGATGGCTCTGGATCAGGAGAGGAGGTCCATGGGGAGGAGCGAATGCCACCTGAACACAAGTCGTGGTCTGATCAACCACGGTTGGGTTGCCTGGGTGAGGGTGTCAGACGTTGAAAGACCCGAAACACCCAATGACCCCAGGTTACATCATTGATGATGTGTTCAGGAGCATCAAGAGATGTATTTTTATCAATCAATTGTCTACTTCTTGATGAAGAATTCAAAGAGTTTGATCAATCACAACTCTTTTGTTTTGAATTCCACACCGATTATATATTAGATACGTAGATCTTTATTCCATTTTTTTCTTTTACTGAATTTCCCATATCCTATTGCCAATGTTATACTCTTTGCTCTAGACTTCCTTTGATACTTTTGATCTTCTGTCTTAAATATTGGAATAAGATATCTGTTTTATGTACTTAGTCCATTAGGAGATGAATTGTGCTTCCAATTTTACCTTGGATCTAAGCAGATATTTGCTGTTTGAATAACCTATTATGAACTTATTGCAGTGCTTCTTAGCTGATATCAAGATTACTGAGCTGTCTGAGATCACACTCACTACTTGGGTTACCTCAAAAATGCTAAATAATGGGGTAGGTGTCCAGTCCCTTCATTCTTTTCAACCTATAATTTCATCAGAAGCTTAAATCAGCAAGCTTTTTTTCTGAAAGAAATGTGCCCATTGCATGAAGTGGACATTCCTGAAGGCCTGTCCCACTCCGCTGGTGTAGTTTTGAAGCAAGTTTAATGGAACTTCTATTTGAGGTAACAGTGAGGTAACTGAGGTAACAGTGTCATGGAGACATAGGGCTACTCAGCACGGAAGGATGTTTAAAGGCACATGTGCAAATTCTGCTTGAAATAAATTGATCAGATTAGTTCAGATTAGATTAGATTAATTCATTGTCGTATACACAAATATATGATGAAATTCTTGTTCACATGTAGATCACAGAGTAAACAGTAGCCACACAATAAGGATAAATATAATAATACATACAAGTGCAAACAGCAGAATGGTGCAAGATTGTAGTGAAAACTAAAATTAAAGTACAATAACAGAATAACTGAATGAGGTAGAGTTAAAGAGTAAGAGTATGTGGCAGGGCCTCCAGAAGCTTGAAAGTGGAAGATAGAAAAGGAAAAGGTCAGGGTGAAAGGCATCCTTGCCAATACCTCCAGCCTCCCTGATGCAATGCACAATGAAGATGGACTGGGTGGAAGGGAGTGATGAACCTGTGATGGACTGGGCTGTGTTCACCACTCTCTGCAGGATACTGTACTATAATGATATCTTGTCAGAATACTTTTTAGGAGTCCATCTGTAGTTGTTCAAGAGATTTTTTATGGACATGCCAAATATTCTCAGATGTCTAAATAAGCAAATACACGTTCTTGTTTGCTATGCTAGTGTTAGGGACCCAATAGGTTGCTGGTGATATGAGTGCCTTGGAATTTGAACACGTCGGCCATCTCAACAGCAGCTCTGTTGATGAGCACAAGGTTGTGTTTAGCCCCTTAGTTTTTCCAGTCAACAATCATTTATTTCATTGTTATGGGCTAGGTTAGTGTCCTAACATCATGATCCATGATTTATTTCCTGTATTTTGTCCTATCATTGTAGTATATCCAGCTGATGACAATGGTATCACCTTAAGGATTGAGTGGCTTTGCACTTGACCACATAGTGTAGAGCGAGTAGACCGAGGGGCTGAGCACAGAACCCTGTGGGGCATTGAGGGTCAGAGTGGAGAACCCTGTGGGGCATTGAGGGTCAGAGTGGAGAACCCTGTGGGGCATTGAGGGTCAGAGTGGAGAACCCTGTGGGCATTGAGGGTCAGAGTGGCGAACCCTGTGGGCATTGAGGGTCAGAGTGGAGAACCCTGTGGGCATTGAGGGTCAGGGTGGAGAACCCTGTGGGACATTGAGGGTCAGGGTGGAGAACCCTGTGGGACATTGAGGGTCAGAGTGGAGAACCCTGTGGGCATTGAGAGTCAGGGTGGAGAACCCTGTGGGCATTGAGGGTCAGAGTGGAGAACCCTGTGGGCATTGAGGGTCAGAGTGGAGTGACTGTTATGACCATTTCTAACTGACCATGGTTTGCTGGTCAAGAAATCCAGAAACTAGTGCAAATGGAGGCCTCGTGGCCATGTTCTAGAAGTTTCGGGATGAGGCCAGCACTACAACTCGCCATGATAATGGGCCTTTTGGCCAAATTAAGACTACATTTTTCACAACTTTAGATTTGAATCATGCAAAATGGTGCCAGAAACATGGCAAGTCTTGTGTACTGTCTCAGTGTAATCTACTATTCCTTATACACTTGCACTTAACTATGATTGTGCTTTATTTATAATAATATTTTTACTTAACTGTTTGCAAAAAAGGAATTTCACTGTACCTCAGTAAATGTGACAATAGAGTTCCATTAAACCATTGAACCATTACTATATTGCTCTTTTTGCTGATGTTTCAGATGATCAGACTGGCCAAAGTGCGAGAGAGATGGAACAACAGGCACACTTGGTGGTGGTGCAGCAGTGATCAAGAATGGGGCAGAAAAAAATGCTGATGGTACTGGGGGAGTATTTCCCAAAAGCCACTGCCCACTTAAGAAACCTGAACGGAAACCTCTGGTGACCTTGCGCCCCACCCAAGGTTTCCATGAGGTTCCCGGAGGTTTTGGTCACTCTCCCTAATGGTTGAAAGTGGTTTCCGCGTAGTCGAGGCTTCTTCTATGTTCCTGCGATTATTTCAACAAATTCAAAACCGGCCACGACTAAAAATATGTTTCCGTTTGGTTGAAGCCAGTGGAGTGGGGTCGCTATTTACTTACAGGCAGTCAAAGGCAATCTCCTTCGCTGACCGGCCATTTTGATTGTCTCATTGGAGTTTTCAGCAAAGGCTTTGGTTTTCAGGACCTAGAAGATCCGCCGGAAGGTAAAATGCCCGCTAACTTTATTAAACTTCTTGAAATTGTCTCCACTCCTTCTCCCCCCCCCACCCCCCCTTCTCTCCTCCCTTCTCTCCCCTTCTGTCGCCCTTCTCTCCTCTTCTCCCCCCTTCTCTCTCCCCTTCTTTCCCCTTCTCTCCCTGCCTCCCGCGCTCTCTAAAGGACTTACCATGCTCTGTGGCAGCCGTTTACCTTCCTCTTCATCGCGTAGACAGCGCTCCTGTAGGATCTTTGATTAGTAGATGCAACTCACGCTTCGGTGAAGGCTTTCCAGGCGAGTGACCAAAACCTCTGGCGACTCATGGAAACCTTGGGTGGGGCGCAGGGTCACCAGAGGTTTCCGTTCAGGTTTCCTAAGTGGGACAGGGGCATAACAATGCCTTCTCCTGAATGCGGGGATAAGCCAGCCAGTTATCTGATAGTTAAAATCTTCTCCACCATAATTATTTTTGAGGGCCTTCTATTAATTGGTGATTCAAATCTTGCTTCTGTGTTAGATTGTAATGTATGTGTCATCTAAAGGTCATCCAATGGGTTTTCTGAAATTATAATTTGTAATATAATTTCTCATTCTTTTGTGATTGGCAAGATTCCCTGTGGCTATTCACTTTAATGGAAAAAGTAACAAATATAATAAGGTCACAAAATATAATGCACAAATACGGAATTTCCTATTTATTTAGAATTTCCCCTACTCAGCATCCTAATTGTGAGAATGACACAAAGGAATGCCTAAAAAGGCTGCTCAGATACCCGGAACATAGAAATTAGGAGCAGGAGTAGGCCATTTGTTCCCTTAAGCTGTTCTGTCTGATCAACTCTGCACTTCTGTCAACCCATGGTAATTTATCACCTACTTGTTTATCAGCTATTTATTAGTGTCTGTCTTAAAAATATTCTAAAACAATGCTTCCACTAACCTTTGGCGAAGAGAGTTTAGGAGGCTCAGAAGGAACCTGAATACCTGAAGGAAAATATCTACCTCGTCTCTGTAGGTTTCCATTTAGTGCTATAAAGGCTCCCAGACCTTGGAACAGAATGCCTTTCAAATATATAAAGGACTGACAAGCACATATGCTCAGCTGGCTGAAACTGGTGTTTATTTTGATTAGCTTTGATTTAGGCC
Organism: Amblyraja radiata; assembly: GCF_010909765.2. Taxonomy (NCBI): domain Eukaryota; kingdom Metazoa; phylum Chordata; class Chondrichthyes; order Rajiformes; family Rajidae; genus Amblyraja; species Amblyraja radiata. The sequence goes on along the minus strand of NC_045957.1, from coordinate 21,781,652 downwards.
AGAGCCATCTCATGTCCTTTCTTGCAGGGATTTCTGTGCCTTAGAAGCCAATATCTTTTAATTCATTGTGTGGGAAGGAACTGCAGATGCTGATTTAAATCGAAGGTCGACACAAAATGCTGGAGTAACCCAGCGGTAAAGGCAGCATCTCTGGAGAGAAGGAATGGGTGAGTCGAGACCCTTCTTCAGACTGATGTCAGGGGAGTGGAAGTTACATAGATAAGAAAGTGTATAGATAGGGAAGCATTAGGTGTGAAGACAGGACAAAGGGAATCGCCGAGTCTTACTGCCTCTGACTACATTTTATCTTTGTTTGCTTTGTTGTTACCTTCTCCCAACTAACAATGATGTCTATATTACTAAAACTCTGTTCTTGACCGCTTTTGGCGATCTGTGCTGCGATTTCCGAGAGAACGCCGCCACCTATGGCCGTCATTTTTGGCCACCTCGCTCAGAGCCCCCCTCCGCCGCATGTGTGCCGAGGATTTTTCCAGTCGATGAAAAATGACAGAGATATTAATGATTTTACAAAATTCCCCATTCTCTCTGCTGCCCCCGCTGGCAGCAGGGGGGAGGACTATAAAACCAGGAAGTGGTGTGCCTCACTCACTCTTCAAGATGGAGGAAGGCAGAGGGTCACGTATCTCTGAGCTGTGAATAACACTGAACACATGTCTACTCAAATGTAAGTGCCCTTAGTGGTTCTAAAATGCTTGCAGAATGTGTCTATTGGTTCTAAAGTTTGCAAAAAAAGTCTATTGGTTCTAAAGCTTTCAAAAAATGTCTATTGGTTCTAAAGCTTGCAAAAAATGTCTCTATTGGTTTTGTAAAGCTTGCAAAAAATGTCTATTGGTTCTAAAGCTTGCAAAAAGTGTCTCTTGGTTCTAAAGCTTGCAAAAAAATGTCTATTGGTTCTAAAGCTTGCAAAACATGTCTATTGGTTCTAAAGCTTACAAAAAAATGTCTATTGGTTCTAAAGCTTGCAAAAAAATGTCTATTGGTTCTAAAGCTTGCAAAAAAATGTCTATTGGTTGTAAAGCTTGCAAAAAATGTCTATTGGTTCTAAAGCTTGCAAAATGTGTGTCTATTGGTTCTAAAGCTTGCAAAAAAATGTCTATTGGTTCTAAAGCTTGCAAAAAAATTCTATTGGTTCTAAAGCTGGCAAAAATATGTCTCTATTGGTTGTAAGCTTGCAAAAATATGTCTATAGGTTCTAAAGCTGGCAAAAAAAATGTCTATTCGTTCTAAAGCTGGCAAAAAGTGTCTCGAAGTTGAAAGGCATTACTTACTGCAAATGGTGGCATGAAGTTGAAAGCACTACTTACTGCAAATGATGGCTTGGGTGTGGCTTGAAGTTGAAAGACACCACTTACTGCAAATGATGGCGGGTGTGGCTTGAAGTTGAAAGACACCACTTACTGCAAATGATGGCTTGGGTTGTGGCTTGGGTGTGGCACTACTTACTGCAAATGGAGGCTTGGGAGCTTTGGCTTGAAGTTGAAAGGCACTACTTACTGCAAATGGTGGCTTGGGAGCTTTGGCTTGAAATTGAAAGGCACTATTACTGCAAATGGTGGCTTGGTTGCTTTGACTTGAAGTTGAAAGGCACTACTTATTGCAAATGGTGGCTTGGGAGCTTTGACTTGAAGTTGAAAGGCACTACTTCCTGCAAATTATGGCTTGGGTGTGTCTTGAAGTTGAAAGGCACTACTTCAAGCCAATGCACCCACGCCCCCCCCCCCCCCCCCCATTTGCAGTAAGTTGAAAGGCAGTACTTACTGCAAATGGTGGCTTGAAGTTGAAAGGCACTACTTACTGCAAATGGTGGCATGAAGTTGAAAGGCACTACTTACTGCAAATGGTGGCTTGGGTGCTTTGGCTTGAAGTTGAAAGACACCACTTACTGCAAATGATGGCTTGGGTTGTGGCTTGAAGTTGAAAGACACCACTTACTGCATATGGTGGCATGAAGTTGAAAGGCACTACTTACTGCAAATGGTGACTTGGGTGTGGCTTTAAGTTGAAAGGCACTACTTACTGCAGATGATGGCTTTGCTGCTTTGGCTTGAAGTTGAAAGGCATTACTTACTGCAAATGGTGGCTTGGGAGCTTTGGCTTGAAGTAGAAAAGGCACTACTTACTGCAAATGGTGGCATGAGGTTGACAGGCACTACTTACTGCAAATGGTGGCTTGGGTGCATTGGCTTGAAGTTGAAAGGCACTATTTACTGCTAATGGTGGCTTGGTTGCTTTGACTTGGTTGAAAGGCACCTCTTACTGCTAATGGTGGCTTGGGTGTGGCTTGGGTGTGGTTTGAAGTTGAAAGCCACTACTTACTGCAAATGGTGGCGTGGGTGCTTTGGCTTGAAATTAAAAGGATTCATTGATTGTATATTGAAATGAAAAATAAAAGATTTAGATAAAACGCTACCACTTGCCGCTGTGATTTTTGGCCATCTTACTCAGTCCCCCTCCGCTGAGCAGATGCAGAGAATTCTTCCCATCAATGAAAAATAAAAGTGTTATTAGTTTTTTTTTAAATGTTGAGAATCTCTCTCCTGTCAATCACTCCATGAAAGCCACACCTTTTCCGGTGGGGGGGTGGGGGGGAGGGGTTATAAAACCCGGAAGTGTGGGTGTGGCTCAGTCTCTGCAAGATGGAGGAGGGAGAGGTCACGACTCGCTGTCTTTAGTGGCTTTGCACCCTACTTCAAATGGTATGAAATTGCATTTGAATTTGGTGGCCTTGCACCCTGCTAGAAGTGGTAACAAACTGCACTTGAATTTGGTGGCCTTATACCCTGCTTGAAATAGAATTTCAAGGATTAGCCGTGAGTCAACTACCAGCCCACCAGCCGTGAGTGAGTGAGTTGCCAGCACAACAGGCTTGATTGACTGAGACGCCAGCCCAAGAATCCATTTGGCGCACAATTTGCATACTAGCCCTCTGGAACCCAGTCCCTTCAGCCCACAACACCCATATTAGCGCTCCAGAAAGCCCCCCCTCCCCCCCCCCCCACCCAACTGGCCACCAATATTAGAATTGGTGGAGAGATGGAATATTGCGTTGGATGACCAGCCTTCCTGTGTGATGCTGGGACCCAACGGGTCCCACTTAGTCTAGTATTCTATATTTTCCTTGAACATCATTTCTTTTGTCCTGTTTTCACACCTTACACTTCCTTATCTATATCTCCCACTCCCCTGACATCAGTCTGAAGAAGGGTCTTGACCCGAAACGTCACCCATTCATTCTCTCCAGAGATGCTGTCTGTCCCGCTGAGTTACTCAAGCATTTTATATCTACAGGTATTTCCTTTTAATTCATTGATCATTCAATTTATTCCTTCCGCCTTTTATCTGGACTCTAAATGAATTCAGTCAAATGGGTCTACAAACCTTCCTTGATATTGTCATGGTCCTCAATGGTTCTGTTGTGACCTGTTAGTTAGTATCATGGCTTACATACATTGTAATATGCTCTGCAGAGATGCTGTTTACCAGTAAAGAGATGTCTGGCAATTGAGATTGGGAGAGTTCAGGAAAAGTGGGTTCTGTTAGGCTGTCGGGCTTAGGTAACCCTGGTTGACAAGGGATATTGAGGCTCTAATCAGAAAAAAAGAGGCAAATGCCAAGGATATGCAGTTGGAAACAAGTGCATCCCTTGAGAAATAGAAGAAATGTAGGAGTACACTTGACGAAAATCAGGAGTGCAAAAAGAAGACATGCGGCTCGGCCGACATGAAAAAATAAAATCCTCAGAGATTCTACAGGTATATTAAGAACAAAAAAGATAACAAGCATGACAATGTGCCTCTTTAAGGGTCAACTTGGTCATCGCTGGTATCCGAATGGCCTTCTCTTCATCTCTTTCTCTCTTTGCTCTTAGCTGAACTTTGCAAATTTCACAGAGGCAATAAATTGTTCCAAGGGGAAGGGACTGTTCCAACATTCACTGTCACACATCTTCAGCTGATTGACCAAGGTCATCTGTCCCAGATGAAGTACCCTTAAAGCCCTGTCCCACGGTACGAGTTCATTCCAAGAGCTTTCCCGTGTTTGCCCTGATTCGAACTCGGAGATTTACGGTAATGGCCACTCGTCGGTACTCAGGGCTCTCGTGGACATTTTTCAACGTAGAAAAATCTTCACGAGTCTTCCCATGCTTACCTGCCATTAGCGAGTCTTCCCGAGTACCTGCCGTTAGCGTTACAAACCGCTAAGAGATGTCCCCGAGCTCCGACGTACCCGCTACGTTCATTCTCCATGTTTACCACGAGTTTGATTTTTTTTAAACTCGCGAGAGCTCTTGGAATGAACTCGCACCGTGGGACAGGGCTATTACTGACTGAGAAGTCATACGTTTAAGGTCTTCTTAGGCAATACCTCAGGATCAAGGATGTATTGTTTACATGTTTTTTTGTAAGTTCTGCAATGGCTGATGAAGCCAAAACTTCCACACTGGGTGACGTTTCAGGTTGAGACCCTTCTTCAGACTGAGATTCAGGGGAGAGGGAAACTAGAGAAGGGTACAAAGAGCATGTAAGGTGTGAAAAGGACAGATCAAAGCAGACAATGCTCAAGGAAGTGTAGAATGGTTCATTGTTGACTGTGGGGAAGGTGACAACCAGGCATACAATCAGTAACATTAATCAGGAGGATAGTGAAACTAGTAGGAAAACTAGGGTGGGGGCGAGACAAAGAAAAAGGGAAAGCAAGGGTTACTTGAAGTTAGAGAAATCAACAATCATACCTTGAAGACAACCATACCGTTGGGTTGTAAGCTGTCCAAGCAAAATATGATGTGCTGTTCCGTCAAGTTGCATTTTGCCTCACTCTGACAGTGGAGGAGGCCCAGGACAGAAAGGTCAGTGTGGGTGTGGGAAGGGGAGTTAAAGTGTGTAGCAACCAGGAGAGTTAGGTAAGGCTAATCTTGTTTGTCATTTCCCCATTTCTTTTCTCAATCTTTCTCACCGTAGCATCTCCAACAAACGTCCCACAGCAGGAAACCACTTAAAAGGCAAATCTCTGTGGGTAATAAACAATTATAATTGCAGCTTCCCTTTTGATCTGAGATTAAGTTTCATACCATTCATTCCCTGGGCAAACAGGATTCAGCCCTTTTTCCTCTCTTGTCTGGTGCCTGTGTCAGTGACTCAATGCAATTTTTACTACTGGAATAAAAGTCATAATTGTTGAATCAGCTTCCAAGGTGGTCAAGTATAAATTCATTTATTACAGTGGAATGACATAGTGTACTTCAAAGAATGATATAGTCCCACTGTAATGGTCATTCTCTCTTTTCTCCTCTCTCATTGGGCAAAAGATACAAAAGCTTGAAAGCACCAACCACCTGATTCAAGAACAGCTTCTTTCCCACTGTTATCAGCCACTTGAACTGGCCTCTCATATGCTGGGGATGAAAGTTCCAATCTACCTCATTACTGCCTGTGCATTATTTTTAATCTGCGCTTTCTCTTTGGTGTAAACTATATTTGGCACTCTGTTTATTTTTGCTCTGCACTCCCTGATATACACGTCTATGGGATGAACAACGTTTTTTTTACTGTATCTCAGTACATGTGACGATTAAAAATCCAACTCCAAATGCAAAGTTTCAAGTGAAGGCTCACTTTCAGTGGAACTATACAATTACAATGCAGAACTCTGATCTTTAAAACGTTATCAGCATCTGATTTATGTTCAGACTCACAGAAGTCCACTTGGAGATGAAGTGGCATAGTCGGGCAGATAATATATGCAATCCTTCTAAGGGCATTTAAAGAACCCTGTTTTTAACAATCGGAATTATTCAAGCTCCTAGGAAGGAACTCAGACATAAGGGACTACTTTATGATAGTATTATGAATATTATTCTCTATGATAGAAAATTAAGAGAGTTATGGATAAGGTACTGTAGATAATCAAGTCTTTTATCCCAGGGTGAATATATCAAGTTAGAGAGCACCTGCAGAAAGATGTACATAAAAATTCATCCCCAGTTAAATGAGCTAACTGTCCCATGCAGGAGAAGGCATAGAAAAGTATTCCGCTTCCAAATTTAGCTCCACTGAAGTCAATAGAACTGTAATTTTGAAGCAAGTACAATGTGCATAAACCACCAAATCACACCTTTAGCTCATGTATCTGAGGACCAATTTCTACCCCATGGAGTTTCAATAGATGACCTTCATATCAGAACTGGAAGATGTTAATGTGAACAGCTAATTGAAATATTCAAATCAGCAAGTATGATTCTGGAATTAAGATCCCTAATTTAGAAATGTACACCCATAGTAGATCACAGTGAAGACATTTAGCATGCAGTTGAGATGCCAGTAGCAAACTGTGAAAATAATATAAATTTCAATCTTTTATTCTTTGAAATATATTTTTGATGTAAGATTGTAATAACATTCTTGAGATTTATTGATTTACTTTTGCTCGTGAATACTACAGAAATTGTCCACTGTTGATTTGAAGATAGATCAGATAGCGTGGAGTGTGTTTGGCTTGTGGAGGGTTTGATGGGTCAAAAAGCATTCTTTTAGTGCATGATTTCTCATATGGTAAATAAATTGAAAATCAGTATTCAATTTGCTCCTTGCCTCCTTTGAGACTTGACACAAATCTCCATTGCTTAATAATTCATGCCACTTGCTCGATAGATTGCTAAGCTTACACATCATATAAAGCTTATATATGGATTACGTCTTTTCAATCAAAGTCTCATTTCTGCCATCTGGAAATGCTAACAAATGCAACAAATGAGTTCCTTTTATCTCAAGCCGCCAAGGGGGCTGATTGCAGTATATTACTTCATATCATTGCTTGATATATAAAAAATCTTCACCATCTGTTAATATGAAGAAGAAACTTGTTGCAAAATTTTAGCATTAAGCATTGCGTTGTTCTGTATATAATCTTTTATGGTGATGCAGTGTGGTGCTTTAATCATTATTTTTGGAAGGTGAAAACATTTTCTTAATACCGACGGCAATATGCTGATAAAAACTGATTACCAACTAATACATTATGTCACACAAAAATGTTGTGAAATAAGATTTGATAAAAATTGAAAGTTTGAAGACAGACACAGGAAATTAAAATTTTCTGCAAAAAAAGAAAACTATAATTAAAGTTCTGAACCTTGGATGTTCAGTGATGATTGCACAATGTTCAATACCACTCATAACCTCTAAGATAAAGGAGCAACATTTACATGCAAGAGTCAAGTCAAGAGTGTTTAATAAAAGTGTTTTATTGTCATATTTCCCAAAACAACGTTGACATTCTTACCTGCTGCAGCACAATAGATATGAAAACACAGTACTCTATACGCCATAATAAACAAGTAAAAAAAAGTTTAGTGTATAAAAAATAAACAATATTAGTGCAAAGACAAAACCAATGCCCCCAAGTCTATGTAGTTTGGGGCTTAGTTGGAGGTTGTAGTGTTTAATAGCCTGACGGCTGTTGGGAAAAACTGCTCTTGAACCAGTACGTTACAGTTTTCAGTTTTCAGGCTTCTTACCTTCTTGCCGTGGACAGGAGTTTAATGAAAGCATGGCCAGGATGTTGTGGGTCTTCGATGATGCTGATTGTCTTTCTGACTCCTGTCAGAACCCCTGTAGATCCCATTGAAGATGGGGCGGTCAGTACCAGTGATGAAGTGGACACTGTTCACCAGTTTTTGCAATCTTCTTTATTCCTGGGCGTTTGAGTTGCCAAACCAGGCCATGATGGAAGCAGTCAATATGCTCTCTACTGTACACCTCTAGAAGTTCAAGAGAGTATCCATTGTCCTACCGAATCTCCTCAATTTGCTATGGGTGTAGAGGCATTGATGGCCTTTCTTTACGATTGCATCAATGTGCTGGGTGCAGGACAGATCTTCAGTGATATTTGGAGTTTTTGAGAATTTGAAGTTTTTGACTCTATCCACCACCGTCCCATTGATGAACACAGGTTAGTGTAACTTCAGCCTTCCTCTTCTAAAGTCACCAAGCAGTTCCTTGGTTTTACTGATGTTAAGAGCAATGTTATTGTTCTGGCACAATACAGTCAGTCGATCGATCTCCCTCCTATACTTTGACGTCATCACCTGTAATTCATTCAACAACGGTGATGTTGTTGGTTAATTTAAAGATGGAGTTGGAACTGTATCCAGCTACACAGTCACGGGTATAGAGAGCCATGGCTCATCCCTGATATACCTGACTATGTCATCCGACCCAAGAGCTTTTTCCTTCATCGGATGCACCATATGGCATCTTGGGGCAAGGTTGGAGATGGAGGGGTCTGCTTCCTAATCATACCTCGTGGTGCTCAGACGTGGTGGTCCAGGCAAGCTCATAGACCTGGAATGTCTAGCTGTGAAGTGTCGTCCTTACTACCCGCCGATGGAATTCACCTCAGCTGAAAGCAGTCTACATCCCCCCCATGTAGATGTCAAGTTTGCTTTTAATGAACTGTACGCCACCACCAAAGACCTTGAGACAAAACACCCTGAAGCCCTGGCCATTGTAGCCATTGACTTCAATCTAGCCAATCTCAAGAGCGTACTACCAAAATACTATCAGCATGTCTCTTGTCCCACCGCGGGCCAAAACACCCTCAACCACTGTAATACATCTATGGAAAATGCCTACTGCTCCATTCCCTGGCCACATTTTGAGAAATCTGAGCAACTAGCTGTGCTTTTACTCCCTGCCTACAAACAAAAACGGAAGCGGGAAGATCCGATACAGAAAGGTGTTCAGTGCTGGTCTGCAAAAACAGATGACATCCTAAGTCATGTATGCGATCTTGACTTGGAAATATATCACCTTGCCTTCAAACTTCCCAACTCTAAGAAGTGGTACCCTGTACCATGTAGTCTGAATAAGGGTCTCGACCCGAAACGTCGCCTATTTCCTTTACTCCATAGATGCTGCCTCACTCACTGAGTTTCTCCAGCATTTTCGTCTACCCTGTACTCAATATCAGCCTTCATCACAGGAATTATAACTTGAATAAAGAGACTAACCATCACTTCTCATGTAAATTTAGAGGTAGGCAATAAATAATGATTATATCTCACAAACAACTGAATGAAGAACTTTGTTGTTGTTCATTTTTGATGCAATGATTCAGAGGTGCACGTTAATCTTCCCATTAGTGCATGTGGCAGTATTGTAGAACAAAATATGGCTCACTAACTTTTCAATCATAAAAACAGAAAATACTCAACACGCTCAGGCAACATTTGTAAAGAAATAAGTAGAGTTAGTTTATTATTATCACGCTTTTTTGTTGTTGCGTGCTATCCAGTCAGCGGAAAGATTATACATAATTACAATAAAACCGGCCACAATGTACAGATACTGGATAAAGGGAATAACATTTAGTGCAGGATAATGTCCAGTAAAGTCTGCTAAAAGATAGTCCGAGGGTCTCCATTGTGGTCGATGGTAGGTCAGGACCAGTCTCCAGTTGTTGATAGGATGGTTCAGTTGCCTGATAACAGCTGGGCAGAAACTGTCCCTGAATAGTTAATGTTTTAAGTTGATGATTTTTTGTTACAACTGGGAAAAGCTGGAAAATAGATATGTTTTAAGTTGTGGAGAAGGGTTGTTGAAAGGTATAAATTATTAGAGATATACTGTAGATAATCGTAGTCAGACAGCATGGAAACAGGCCCTTCGCCCCAACTTGCCTATGCCGATCAAGATGCCCTATCTATGGTGGTCCCACCTGCCCACCTTTGGACCATACGCCTCTTAAAACATTCATTTCCATGGAATTGTCTAAATATATTTTAAATGTTGTTATACTACCTGCCTCAACTACCTCCTCTAGCAGCTCATTCCATATACCCACTGTGTAAAAAAGTCGCCTCTCAGTTTCCTATTAAATTTTTCCCCTCTCACCTTAAATCCATGTCCTCTGGTTCTTGATTCTGCTACTATGGGCAAAATACTGTGCATTCACCATATCTATAGCCCTCATGATTTTGTACACTTCTACTAGATCACCCCTCAGCCTCCTACCTTGGTATACTCCAAGGTGCTTGGGAAGCTGACAGGTCTAAAGGTTGATAAGTCACCAGGACCAGATGGACTACAACCAGGATTCTGAAAGTGGTAGCTTTGGAAATTGTATAGAGTTTAAAGGTGATCATTCAAGAATCACTAGTTAGGAGTGGAAAATTGCAAACATTACTCCGCTGTTCACGAAGGGAGCTAGGCAAAAGAGGGGAACCTATAGGCCGATTAGCATGACTTTAGTAATAATAAGATGTTAGAGTCCATTATAAAGGATGAGGTTTCCAAGTACTTAGAAGCACAAAATAAAATAGGCTGAAGTCAGCATGGATTTGTGAAGGGGAGATCTTGTCTGACGAATTTGTTGGAATTCTTTGAGGAATTAAATAGCAGAATAGACAAAGGAGAGTTAGTGGATGTTGTTTACCTGGATTTTCAGAAAGTCTTTGATAAAGTGCCGCACGTGAGCTGCTAAAGAAGATGGATGCCTATGGGTAATAGAGGGAAGATACTAGTATGGGTAGCAGGTTGGCTGAATGGCAGAAAGCAAAGTGTAAGAATAAAGGAGGCTTTTCTGGTTGGCTGCCAGTGATTAGTGGTGTTCTGCAGGGGTTGGTGTTGGGGCCGCTACTCTTCTCATTATATATGAATGATTTGGATATGGGAATTGAAGGCTTTGTGACCAGGTTTCAAAACTTTCAAAGGGTTCAAAGGGTATTTTATTGTCACGTGTACCAATTAAGGTACAGTGAAACTTGATTTACCATACAGTCATACTAAATAAAGCAACAAGACACACAACTGTGTATGTGTGTGGGGGGGAGGGGGGGTTGGAGAAACTGGTTTACTCTTCCATCGGGGGGATGTGGCCTTTTCTTGTCATATCCCCGTCTCCATCTCCGCTGAGGCCTAATGGCGGAGCTGGTGGTCTCCAACTGGGACCGACCACGAGGCTCCGGAGGCAGAGCCAGCCAGGATTTACCAACTGGCCGACTTCGGGGCTGTGGCGGCGTTGCGGCGGCGACCCGACTTCGGGGCTGTGGCGACGTTGCGGCGGCGACGACCCGATTTAGGAGCCTCGGAGGCTCGGCCGCGGGCCCAGTGGACGATAACGTCGGGAGCTCGCAGGTCACAGGTTGGTGACCTGTTCTCCGGAGCTCCCGCAACAACAGCTTTGTCCGCTGGACTGGAGGACGGCAGCTTCGGCAGCTTCGACCGCCCCGGGACGCGGAGTTTGAACCGGCCCGTTCGCGGAGCTCGGATTCAGCCGTCGGACTTACCATCACCCGGTGGCGTCACAACATCGGAAGCTTGGATCGCCTCAACGCAGAGGGAGAACAAGGAGGGAAGAGCCAAGGACTTTAAGACTTTTGCCTTCCATCACAGTGAGGAGGTGCCTGGTGGACTCACTGTAGTGGATGTTAAATTTGTGTTTATTGTGTGTTTCGTTATTTTTCCCACTGCAGCGACCTAATTGGCGTGTTTAGAAGAGTTTGAAAAAGTGTCATGTTGAAAACCTCCTTCAACTATGTAGAAGACCTCCTTCGATCTCATTCGACTATGTTGAAGACTAGCTTCGACTAGCTATGACTAGCTATGACTAACTTCGGGAATATTGGACACCGAATAGTGAAGAGTGAAGACGACCTCCTTCGATCTCCTTCGACCTCCCTTCGACTATGTTGAAGACTATCTATGACTACCTTCAACTACCTTCTATACCTTCGATTACCCTCGATTACCTACAAATAACATGCCGACCTACTTCGACTAAACCTACGAGTAAATAAAATATCGATTTTTTCCATGGCGACCTTTTTTTACTCGCGGGCATTTTTCAGCATGTTGAAAAATACGCCGCGATCTAGCTGAGGCTTCGAGTAGACGGGGACTACTCTCGATCATGAAGGAGAGTTACAAAGACCCCCTAGGGCCTCGTGTCGACCATGCTGTGAGTATGAGTCGAGGGCAAACTTCTAAACTTGCCAATTAGGTCGCCGCAGTGGGACAGCCCCTTTAATGTGGAGAGGATGTTTCCACTAGTGGGAGAGTCTCGGACCAGAGGGCCTAGTCTCAGAATAAAAGAAAGGAGAAGAGGAGGAATTTCTTTAGTCAGAGGGTGGTGAATCTGTGGAATTCAAATCAATGGATTTTTCAAGGCGGAGTTTGATGAAATCTTGATTAGTAACGGTGTCAAGGGTTATGGGGAGAAGGCAGGAAAATGGGATTGAGAGGGAAAGAAAAATCAGCCATGATTGAAAGGTAGTGTAGGTTCGAAGGGCTGAATGCCCTAATTCTGCTCCCATGACATAAACATGAATAAAGTCCTGGTCTTTCCAACCTTTCCCTATTGTTCAGGCCCTTGGGTCCAGGCAACATCCTCGTAAATCTTCTATGCAGTCTTTCCAGCCTAATGACATCCTTCCTATAGCATGATGACCAATGCTGAACACAAAAGGTGGTCTCACAAACGTCTTGCACAACTACAACATAACTTTCCAACTTCTATACTCAATACCCTGACTGATGAAGGTCAATGTAACAAATGCCTTCTTAACCAGCCTTTCTACCTGTATCTACCTGTCATATCACTTTCTGGGAACTATGTACCTGCACTCCTAGTTCTCTCTATTCTACACACTCCCCATGGCCCTGGTATTCACTAAAAGTCCTGCCCTGGTTTGACTTCCCAGAATGGAACACCTCACACATCTCTGAATTAAACTCCATTAACCATTTGTCAGCCCACTTGCACAGGTGATCAAGATCCTGCTTTAATTTAAAAAAAAATCTTCACTGTCTATGATACCAGCCACTTTATTCTTTCTGATATTTGAAAATGGCATGTTTATTCAAAATGCTAACTGAAGTAACATGATATAAAATGGTGCAAATAATGCATGTCATTTATACCTGATTCATTTTGGATCTTAGTATATTATTGACCTAAAAATACAGACATCTTAGGTCAGGCACTTTAAGAGATTCTGCTACACCTATTTTTTTTCTTTAAAATTTTGCATCAGATGAATATATTATTTAGTTTTCAACAATAGTTAAACTCATTCAGATCAGGCAGTTTAAGAAATGCACTTTTTCTCTATTATTACTGAGCACATGGAGAAAGAAAATGTATCATATTATCAATCCAGCATACACAATTTAAATTTACCTGTAGGATTAGGTCCAGCCTTAAATATTAATGTAACCTATGTATAGTGCACGGATATACATTTTATCATCCGAGTGCTATTGTAATTCAACTTCAAGTACAAAATCAGTTATATTGAATCATCCAAATCCCCATGCACTCAGTCTGACCTGTGGATATTTCAGCTAAGATTAGTGATCCATTTTAAGTTAGCATGTGATTTTACAAATCAAATATGCATAGGAATAGGCATCATACTGCAGTGAGCAGTAAAATAACTTTCCCCGTTGATGAATAGATAGAATGCTTCGGTAGAAATAACCCAAATCCCAAATCATCAATCAAAACCACATATTCCACATTTTATGAATGAATAAGAACGTTATTAGCTTGCCTGCCATTTTTCTGTACATTTGTCCCAAAGTGCAATAATGCTTTGAGAAAATATTGACTCTTTACAAAAGCACCATTGTACCAATTCCTTTTCCCACTTTTATGTCAGGTTAAGAATTTTTATACCAAGAATTTTGAGCTGTGTGAAACAAAAGCAAACAAACTAGCCAAAACCAACAGTAAAATATTTGGATAAACAGATTATTCAAAACTGTTTGGGAATATTTTATGGATGCCTACAGCTATTGAATTTACTGAAAGGCCATTGCACCTGTATATATCTCCTCACCTCAGCAATTTATTTTGTTTACATTCCAGCACCGGACACATACCTGCATCAACATTTCCACTTATATACTATGAGCTATTGTCTCTTTGACAGTTTCCATCAACTAATTAAACTTTCTCACTCGTAATTATTTTAATTTTCCATTGATTAATTATTTCAGACTATCATGCTCTAAACTATTTATTTTGGCACATCTGTCACTCTGTGCTGAATAGGGATTATTGCAACATCCATGTTTTGTTTTACTGGTACGCTGGTCCATTGTGACATTTTCAAACTGAAATGAAGTGGCAAATAGAGATGTGTCAAACTCTGTGACATAATCCTTTGCTTCAGCACCCAAAGATAGCAGCACCTGTTTAATATCTGACCTGATGGATGGTGTGATATATTTGATTAAAATACTGTCCTTTATTAACTGATGCCTTGAACTATTGTCACACTTGTAACATCAAACTCCAACTTTCTCCAAAGATATATGATAGTGATCTATCATAATCTACTTCAGAGGGATAGGTGCCAATGGTTAAAATAAATTGTCCAGAATTTTAAGTATTACTAGACTAAGTGGGACCCGTTGGGTCCCAGCATCACACAGGAGGGCTGGTCATCCAACGCAATATTCCACCTCTCCACCAATTCTAATATTGGTGGCCAGTTGGGGGGGGGGGGGGGGGCTTTCTGGAGCGCTAGTATGGATGTTGTGGGCTGAAGGGACTGGTTTCCAGAGGGCTAGTATGAAAATTCTGCGCCAAATGGATTCTTGGGCTGGCGTCTCAGTCAATCAAGCCTGTTGTGCTGGCAACTCACTCACTCACGGCTGGTGGGCTGGTAGTTGACTCACGGCTAATCCTTGAAATTCTATTTCAAGCAGGGTATAAGGCCACCAAATTCAAGTGCAGTTTCTTACCACTTCTAGCAGGGTGCAAGGCCACCAAATTCAAGTGCAGTTTCATACCATTTGAAGTAGGGTGCAAAGCCACTAAAGACAGCGAGTCGTGACCTCTCCCTCCTCCATCTTGCAGAGACTGAGCCACACCCACATTTCTGGGTTTTATAACCTCACCCCCCCCCCCCCCCCACCGGAAAAGGTGTGGCTTTCATGGAGTGATTGACAGGAGAGAGATTCTCAACATTTTTAAAAAAACTATTAACACTTTTATTTTTCATTGATGGGAAGAATTCTCTGCACCTGCTCAGCGGAGGGGGACTAAGTAAGATGGCCAAAAATCACAGCCGTAAGTGGTAGCGTTTTATCTAAAATCAATATAGAGTACAAACAGGAAGTAAGTGCATTTACAGTAGTGCCTTTTAACTTCAAGCCAAAGCACCCAAGCCACCATTTGCAGTAAGTAGTGCCTTTCAACTTCAAGCCAATGCACCCACGCCACCATTTGCAGTAAGTAGTGGCTTTCAACTTCAAACCACACCCAAGCCACCATTAGCAGTAAGAGGTGCCTTTCAACTTCAAGTCAAAGCAACCAAGCCACCATTTGCAGTAAGTAGTGCCTTTCAACTTCAAGCCACCATTTGCAGTAAGTAGTACCTTTCAACTTCATGCTACCATTTGCAGTAAGTGGTGCCTTTCAACTTCAAGCCAATGCACACAAGCCACCATTTGCAGTAAGTAATGCCTTTTAACTTAAAGCCATTGCATCCAAGCCACCATTTGCAGTAAGTAATGCATTTTAACTTCAAGCCATTGCACCCAAGCCACCATCTGCAGTAAGTAGTGCCTTTCAACTTCAAGCCAAAGCAACCAAGCCACCATTTGCAGTAATAGTGCCTTTCAACTTCAAGCCGAAGCTCCCAAGCCACCATTTGCAGTAAGTAGTGCCTTTCAACTTCATGCCACCATTTGCAGTAAGTGGTGTCTTTCAACTTCAAGCCACACCCAAGCCATCATTTGCAGTAAGTAGTGCCTTTCAACTTCAATGCTCCCAAGCCACCATTTGCAGTAAGTGGTGCCTTTCAACTTCAAGCCAAAGCAACCAAGCCACCATTTGCAGTAGGTAGTGCTTTCAACTTCAAGCCAAAGCACCCAAGCCACCATTTGCAGTAAGTAGTGCCTTTGAACTTCAAGCCAAAGCAACCAATCCACCATTTGCAGTAAGTAGTGCCCTTCAACTTCATGCCACCATTTGCAGTAAGTGGTGTCTTTCAACTTCAAGCCACACCCAAGCCACCATTTGCAGTAAGTAGTGCCTTTCAACTTCATGCCACCATTCCCAGTAAGTAGTGCCTTTCAACTTCAAGCCACAATTTGCAGTAAGTAGTGCCTTTCAACTTCAAGCCAATGCACCCATGCCCTCATTCGCGGTAAGTAATGCATTTTAACTTCAAGCCATTGCACCCAAGCCACCATCTGCAGTAAGTAGTGCCTTTCAACTTCAAACCAAAGCAACCAAGCCACCATTTGCAGTAATAGTGCCTTTCAACTTCAAGCCAAAGCTCCCAAGCCACCATCTGCAGTAAGTGGTTTCTTTCAACTTCAAGCCACACCCAAGCCATAATTTGCAGTAAGTGGTGTCTTTCAACTTCAAGCCACACCCAAGCCACACCCAAGCCATCATTTTGCAGTAAGTGGTGTCTTTCAACTTCAATCCAAAGCTCCCAAGCCACCATTTGCAGTAAGTAGTGCTTTCAACTTCAAGCCAAAGCACCCAAGCCACCATTTGCAGTAAGTAGTGCCTTTGAACTTCAAGCCAAAGCAACCAATCCACCATTAGCAGTAAGTAGTGCCCTTCAACTTCATGCCACCATTTGCAGTAAGTGGTGTCTTTCAACTTCAAGCCACACCCAAGCCACCATTTGCAGTAAGTAGTGCCTTTCAACTTCAAGCCAAAGCAACCAAGCCACCATTTGCAGTAAGTAGTGCCTTTCAACTTCAAGCCACACCCAAGCTTTAGAACCAATAGTCATTTTTTTTGCAAGCTTTAGAATCAATAGAGACACGTTTTGCAAGCTTTAGAATCAATAGAGACACGTTTTGCAAGCTTTAGAACCAATAGACATATTTTTGCCAGCTTTAGAACCAATAGACATATTTTTGCAAGCTTTAGAACCAATAGAGACATTTTTTGCAAACTTTAGAACCAATAGACATTTTTTGCAAGCTTTAGAACCAATAGACATTTTTTTGCAAGCTTTAGAACCAATAGACATTTTTTTGCAAGCTTTAGAACCAATAGACATTTTTTTGCAAGCTTTAGAACCAATAGACATTTTTTGCAAACCGGTCAAGAACAGACTTTTAGTAATATAGTTGGATTTATCATAAAGACATAAAGATGGAATTAAAATACTGAAAATGACAATTCACACCAATATGAAAAAAGTTTTAAGACTCCTGACTTGTTTAAAAGTAAAAACATGTTCAACATCCAAGTGTGATGTGAAGATAATTAGATTGAGTGACATCAGTGGTCAAAGAGCTGGATACAAATTAACTATCAGTAGAAATGTCAAATAATTACGTAGTTGGTATGGGAACAAATGCTACGATTGATTAATTTTGGTCATATGCTAGGCTTGGGGCTCATGATGAAGTACCAGACCCTTGACCTCACTATATATGGAGTGTTGAATACTGTCTGAGGGTCACCACCTTGTCAAGGTGGAGAAGCCTACGTGTATCTAAATACTAAGTGCTAAACTGTCTGGATCGATGCTCCTGGCAGGGTCACCCATGGCGGGCAGATGGAGGGACAGGCTGAGAAGGCAGAAGAAGGCTGCAGCAGGGAAAGATTCCTCACTGTCATGGAGCGGGTACCATTGAACTGTGTCTGTGAAGGACTGTGCGGTGGCTGCCAATGCATCAGTCTCCCCATGTTAAACGATGCTACACACAGGCACCCACCTGGAAGAACATGATAAAGATACACTTGGAGGACAATCTTACTCTTTAGACTTTAGAGATACAATGTGGAAACAGGCCCTTTTGCCTAACGAGTGTGCCCCATACAATAGCGCTATCCTACACACTGGGGACAAGTGACAATTTACAAAAGCCAATAGACCTACTAAGTTCATTTTTGGACTGTGGGAAGAAGCCAAAGCCATATGGTCGCAGGGACAAGGTACAAACTCCATCCAGACAGCCCCCATAGGCAGGATCGAACATGGGTTTCTGGTGCTGTAAGGCAGCAACTCTACCGCTGTGCTACTGTGCTACTCGACCGAGTGATTGCTGCTGCTGCTGATGATGATGAAGATGACAAAATACATTTTGTGAGGTTAATGTAACAATGTGAGGAGCAAAATAATGGATAATGTGACAGGGAGATTGGATTAATTGGGGCACTTAGATCCCTTTGGATCACAAGGTGAAACAGAACCGGAACAGTGATGCCCTTAAGAGTTGTCTTCATATTGAAGACTATGGAACATCTCTCCAACACATGTTTGAACATGTTGCTCATGACTGACTTGCTAGCTTTAAATGTCAACTCAGCACATCAAATACGCTGCACTTTCTGAATGCAGCCAGGGACAGACTGAGAGTATCTAAAGGAACTGAACGTCTCCTGGCAGCTGGCACAAAAGGGCTGGATGCCCAGAAAACTATCCTACTACTGAGGGCAAAATGGATTAGGAAAAGGGCTTGGGAACCTTTTTGGATGATCTCTCAGAGAAGGATATTAATCTTCAAGATGAGGACCTTGATTTTGTGAAAGGGAGAAGCCAAAAGATGGTGACAGAGAGAAGGACTGCTCTTGCATTATGCAGGATCTTGTGCATGAGGCTTTGAATATCATCCCAAATGCTTCTTCTTCACTATGAGTAGTCATGAACTTGCCATACATCAAGAGAAATCGCATCCTTAAACTCTCACACATCAAATTACATCTGTGGCATTTTAACATCTCGGTAATGAAATGTTGTGACATTATGTTTCATAGCATTATAGTAGCAGAATATATCCAAAGATGTGGATAAAGAATTAGTTGATTGCATTTTTTGTGATGGTACGTACCAGTACGGTGTGATGGTACGTACCAGTACGGTGTGCTGGAACCTTGAAAAACATATACATCATTATTTTATTTGTTATATTTATTATACCATGATATGTATGTTTATCAAATGTGGGTACGGCACCCTTTTGTCTACAAAAAGAAACCACAGGATTAGTTCCACATTAAGCACATGTTGAGCAAAGCTTGCAGCACATTGAACATTCTTGGCAGACACAAAGAGCCTTTTAAAATCAGATAAGAATGGCATTTAACAGACTGAGTTAATAATTAACAGTAGAATCCCAATTCTTGTCTGATTTGATTAGGTTATTAGATTTCTTCAGTTAATGCATATAATGCATAACATTCATAGCAGAAACCACATCATTTTTTTTCAGAGATCTCAAAGACTGTCTCAGAACAAAGTCATCACAATTTCTTTACACAGGGTGGTCTAACTGTCGACAAACTCCTTTTCGACACTAAGCCACCATAAAAGTTTGCACACTTGTAATTCAGTAACCACCCCTGAATGGTGTGCAGGCTTCAAGTCTTTCTAAAGAATCTGCTATCCCAGGGACAAGCATTTTTCATGCAAGCATCTTGCTATCTGAGATGGAGTCAAAATGTCAGGTCAACAGCTCTTTTCTCACCACACAGCCGACATCTGTTTGGAAAACCGAGGAGGTAAAGCCAAAGAATAACTGTAAGTTGCTTAATCAACAATTCAAATTTGGTGTTCATTGAATACCTGGAACAAATCCGAGGAAATATTCTTCTTACATAAATGTTACTGCCTTAAGGGCCTGTCCCACTTAGGCGATTTTTTCCGGCGACTGCCGGTGACAGTCACAGTCGTAGCAGGTCACCGAAAAACCGGCGACTGAACCGTCCCCCCTACGACAATGTCTACGACAACCTACCACCTAGTCGACGTCAAGCTACGTCATACTACGACAACCGACGACCCCAATTCCTCGCGACTTAGGACGTCCACCTACGACCACACCTACGACAACCTACGATGACACATATGACAACCTAGGACAACCGAAGTAAACCTACATACACCCGCGAGAAGCTACGACCCTGTCGCAACAACTGAAGACTTACTTACTTACTTACTTACTTACTTACTTACTTACTTACTTACTTACTTACTTACTTACTTACTTACTTACTTACTTACTTACTTACTTACTTACTTACTTACTTACTTACTTACTTACTTACTTACTTACTTACTTACTTACTTACTTACTTACTTACTTACTTACTTACTTACTTACTTACTTACTTACTTACTTACTTACTTACTTACTTACTTACTGCCTTTTATGCATCCTGGCATGTAGGGCAGCAACAAAGGTCCTCCACTCCTGTGTGTTCTGGGCTAGCTTCTGGACACTACCCCAGGTCAGGTCCATTGTTTTCATTTCCTCCTCTACAGTTCGACGCCAGGTGGTTTTGGGTCTCCCTCTTTCCCTTTTCCCTTCCGGTGTCCAGTGCGGGGCTATTCTTGGTATGCCGTCTGGTTCTCTTCCTTTCGGCTTTTACCATTGACATTCATCCTAGCATCTGTCGATAGCCCTGGAAGCCCATCACGCCCAGTGGCGTTAATTCCTTCAGTTGCCGTTTCCGTAACGTATTTGTTTTACGAGACTGGGTTGTTAGCCCTGTGCTCAACCTCCAACCCTGGAGGACCAGTGGATCGCTCTTCATCTCGCCTCAACCCTTCGACCTGTTCAGCATGGGAGACCCTAACAGGAGACGAATCTCCCGCTGGCATAGCTCTAGGGGTCACTGAGACACACAAACTCCCCGACCACGACAAGTTTGCAATCCAACGGGGAGACAACTGAAGACAACAGAAGACAATTTAGTCGCCGGTACCTGTCGCTGGTTGACGTAGGTTGACGTAGGTAGTCGCTAATGGAATTCACCAACATCATCACCTGGTGACAACCTACGTCACCTGGCGACAACCTGCGTCATCCTGGCGACAACCTACGACAGCATCTACGACAGGAGATGACAAGCTACGTCAACCCCACAGTCGCTGAAAGGTTTTGAAAATTTCAAAATCCAGCGGCGACAAGAAAAAAGTTACGACTCTTCAGGTGACTTGAAGAGACAACTCACAACCATACAGGCATCACCCCGCGACCATGTGTCGACAGCCTAGTCGCCTGTAGTCGACGAAAAAATTGCCTAAGTGGGACAGGCCCTTAAAGGTTGAAACTCTCTCGCATTCTTGGGACCTGATTACAGAAATTCCACCTTGGTCACCTTCCTCTGAGCAGGAAAACTATTCTTTTAAGTACAGTCGCTTTAGACAAGTCCTGGGTCTTGTAAGATTTGCCTATAACCAGAGATTTACATAAGTTGGAAACACTGTGGGTTGAGATCACAAAAGTTGCATTAGTAGGTTACTTAGCGAGAGATTAGAACAGATTTTAGCTGAATTTAAATGTTAGTGAGATCATGCGTGGAATTATTGAGATAGTACAGACTGTGCTGCCGATCCATCACATGCTAGACCACTGGAGTTGCTGGAACACTGAATGCTAGACCACTGGAGTTGCTGGAACACTGAATGCTAGACCACTGGAGCTGCTGAAGCACTGAATGCCAGATCAGTGAGATTCAACCTATATTTCCTTTACTCAGAACCTATAAGAAAGCCGTTAATAAAGTTATTGAATCATCACTGTTCTTAATTCATATTCTAAAATTAATTATATCTGGCGTGACAGAAATAAATTTAGCACTCTGGGTTTTTACAGAACACTTTATAATTCACCATCCATCCTTAAACACAGAATAAATATTTTACTTTTGGTACTGAATCATCTAATGAAAATAAATTGATTTGATAAAGGTCAATATCATTTCCATGCATGTATGACATGATCCCAGTAGGACGTTCTACAGAAATAATAGCCAGGTTGTCTATAATCAGAGATTTTATTTACATTAATTGGTCACCGAGGGTATTTTGAGTTTCTGAAATTCATGCCACTCTTAATCCATCTAATGATGTTTGCAATACTTCCATCTTTCTGATTTTGGAACATGAATGCAATGCAGAATAGAGTCTGCAGGATTTCTGTCCTCAAGACTCTCCTCAAATCACTCACACTCTCTGGGTTTCTGGGCTAGCATCAGCACATCCAGTAACCTGTGTACGCACGGAAGTGAGCTTAATTTGCAAGCTCTGTCCTTCAACCAGTCATCTTATTTGCCATCAAGAGGGGGAAGCAAAGAGGAAGTCAAAGTTTCAAATGTTGCAGGAACTGTTGTACTTCCCTGTGTAGGAAGGAACTGTAGATGCTGGCTTAAACCAAAGACAGACATAAAAAGCTGGAGTAACTCAGAGGGACAGGCAGCATCTCTGGAGAGAAGGAATGGGTGACGTTTCGGGTCGAGACCCTTCTTCAAGTCTTCAAATAAATGTTGGGCTTTACAGTCTCACCAAGATAGAATGGAAACATTAAAAACTGCTGACTTAACTCAGCTGATATAGTCAGTGTCTTTAAGGTATTTTTAAAAAGGCAGAATTTTACAGATTTATATGGGGAGAAGGGAAACTAAATTCCATTAAGGTTGATATTTCATTATGGACTGGGAGAAAGACCAGGGGTTGAAGGGTGGTCAAACTGGAAAAGAGAGAAGAGCTGCTGCCTCATTGCACCAGAGACCTGGGTTCGATCCTGACCTCAGGTGATATCTGTGCAAAGTTTGCATGTTTTCCCTGTGACTGCGCAGATTTCCTTCTTGTGCTCCCGTTAATTCTCACAGCTCAAAGACCTGTGGTTTGTAGGTTAATTGGCCTCTGTAAATCGCACCTACTGTGCAGAGAGTGGATGCGAAAGTGGGATAACATGGCACTCATGAGAATGGGTGATTGATGCTCAGCATGGATTCGGTAGGCCAGAAGCAACGATTTCCGTGCTGTATCTCTAAACTAAAACTAAAAACTAAGTAACAGCGAGGGGTGGCATGGGTCTCCGCAGGTGACCATGTTTCTCAACCAGTGCGCACCACGATTAATTTTCCCACCAGAACATCAAGGGGGAGCTAATTAGGAGGCTCATGTGTTATTCAGTAAGAACATCCACATTGAAATGTCAACTTCACTGCAACAACAACAGCGATTTCAGAGCGGGACAAGGAGCCCTTTGCCAATGGTTGCCACGGTAAACATGGCAAAGATCTTTCATGCATTTTGGTCCTTTCAAGACAAGATGAGGAGATTATTGCAATACTTTACAGTTTGACACCAAAGGTGTTATTTTAGTCTGCGTTAGACTGCTGCGTTAGCTGAATTTGAGTCAATGCCAATCCAAAGGCTGGAAGTGGATGGCAAGTGAATCTACTGACAATAAAATCTATGCCATCAATAGAAAGGATATGTTTCTGGCTCTCTATCAAGCAAGGCAGTGGAAGAATAAGGCAGAATGTTCCAACAGCTCCTGATTACATTGTAGTGTTCGTCCAATGTGAGTGAAAGAGCAAATCTGCTGATGCAGTGTTGTCTGCCGGCTGAATCTTCTGTAATAGAGGCTAAAGGGCTTGTCCCACTTGGGCGTCATTTGCGCGTAATTTACGCGACATCATTTACGCGTCACGACACACGACGCGTGCGTTGTGCTGCTCACGTGATGCGCGGATGGTGCGGAGTGACGTAGGCAGTGACGCGCAGTCGCGCGCGACACCCCAGGATTTTGGTATGTACAAACTCTTCGCGCGCCATCTGCGTGACGTGCAAATGACGCCTAAGTGGGACAGGCCCTTAAGACATTGGTCATCAGATGTTACATCATTGCCCTACAAAGGTAAAAATGCGCTTCATCACCAACATGCTAGCTTGGGTGTAGACACAAAGTGTTGCAGTAACTCAGCATCTCTGAAGGATATAGATTGGCATCATTTGGATTGGGATCCTTCGTCAAACTAATCTATGTCCTCCATGCCTGACCCTCTGAGTTACTCCAGCACTTTTTGTTATACGCAAGATTGTAGTATCTGCAGTTCCTTGTGTTCGCCATGCTGGGTGGCGTGATGTGGGGATGGGCTGCAGGTTAAAGGCTCTGGGCAAAAGCACTATGACAAGCTTGTTCCAAGTTCATACTCCTTCACAAGAAAAGCAGGCTTTCCAATTGCACTGTTCTTCTGTAGCCTGGGTGATGTAACATGGGCTCTGCAATGACGCAAAATGTGACAGAATGTTGTCCTCAAGATTTTTGAATGATTTTGATGTTTAATTTTTCACTTGGATCGGGTGAAATCTTAAAAATGAAGTCTCTTTGTGTTGTTAGAAAGCATTCAGCACCAAACATATGCCATTCACAAGTATTTCAAGTGAGATTCATAACAATGGTGGTGCAGCTGGTGAAGTTTACACATTCTCCGTGAGCATCCATGGATATGTGGGCAGGTAAGTTAATTGTAAATTGTTAATTGCTCTCTAATGAGTGTCAGAACGCAAGGAGGGGGGTAGCAAATAGGAAAGTGTGGAATAACATTGAATCAGTGTAGGAGTGTGGGGGGGGCGTTTAGTTTGTAGTTTTAGAGACACAACACTGAAACAGCCCCATAGGCCCACTGAGTCCGCACCGACCAGCGATCCCCACACATTAATACTATCCTACACACACTAGGGACAATTTACACATATACCAAGCCTATTAACCTACAAACCTGTGCGTCTTTGGAATGTTGGAGGAAGCCAAAAATCTCAGAGAAAACCCACGTGGTCATGAGGAGAACGTACAAACTTCGTAGTCGGGATTTAACCCGGGGTGTCTGGCACTGCAAACTCTGTAAGGCAGCAACTCTACCGCTGCGCCACCGTGCCACCTGCTTGTAGGTCTTGAGGGTACTTGAAGGTCGGTATGCCCTCAGAGGGCTGAAGGGCCAGTTTTGGTGATGCATGAGAATGCCGACCAAACTCCATCCGGATTTGCCTAACAGTATCTGAAGATTGCTTTAATTATTTCTGGAAATGGCTGCCTCATGATATGATTTGGTTGATAAGCAGGAGCAAAAACTGGTTGCCTGCAAATGAGCAAGGAAGAAAGTGTCAGGATAAATAGGCTTTCAAGCAATTCTTGCAGAATTTAGAGTGGCTAATTGGGAGAATCTTCAAGCAGATTCAAAGTGAAAATGATGTAATAATCACAATGCAGAAAGTAAAGTCATATTGATGATTTATGGTTGGAAAATAATCACAAATTATTCAGTGTTTTGTTCAATTCTGAAATCTAATTTCATCTTCAAAAATATTTTTTTTCCAATTTTTCCCTGTGATTGAACAGCATATTTATCATAAAGAAAAAGAGCCGATTGATCCACCAGACTGTGATGCCGGAAGTTACTTTGACCTCAATGATTTAAATGAAAAATAAAAATGAAACATAGATAGGATGTGAACTCTACTGATTTTCCTGCTGTATTTACAGATTTCATAATCTTCAAAATCTTTCTTCTTGAAAGGGAAAGAATTAGTGGAAAGTGGGGAAGAGCAGTGAATGGATCTAATTAGATTGTCCAGGAGGGAATGGAAGGGATGACCATCCTCTCGTGCTACAATATTTGATAGGCTTTTTTGCCTGAAAGTTTCATAGATATATATTCCATGTACTATCTCTATACAGGTGCACAACCTTTTATCCGAAAGCCTTGGGACCAGACACTTTTCGTAATTCGGAATTTTTCGGCTTTCGGAATGGAAGATTTTTAGCGTAGATTTTAACGGCTGGCTCAGTGGTAGAGTGCTCGGCTCATATCCGCAAGGTCGCGAGTTTGCGCCTCGATCCCGGCAGTTACTCGATCGCGAGTTTGAGTCTTCAATGTAGTTTTTTCTTGCAGAATAGGAGAGAATAGGGAGGTTAGGCTGGGATCATTCTCTGCAAGATGATCTTAGTGCAGGAGACAAGTGTAGGAGAGGTGTACTGACTGTGTGGGCAGAACTTTGGAAGTGATTGCCCACCAGTCTCAAAAGCCGCTGTGTCTCCCTGTCCCTGGGATAGCAGGGGCGATCAAACAGCACAATACCCCCCTCCCCCTCCAATTCCAGAGGAATCCGCTCCCCGATGGGCCGCTACGGCGACAAGTGGCAGTTTGCCCACAGCCCGAGCTGCGCCACCCCAAGAACAAGACGTACCTTGCACACCATCAGCTTCTGCCCCTACGGGGAGCGTGCTCCTCTGGAGTTGGAGCGGGGCTGGGCTGGAGTTGCTGATCTGGGACCTCCGTGCTTGCAGTGGGCCTGGGGGTCGGTGTCTCGATGAGGGGGCGCAGCTCAGGCTGTGGGCGAACTGCCACTTGTCGCCGTAGCGGCCCATCGGGGAGCGGCTTCTGGTGGTCCTGACGTCTCCGGCCAATTTGCAGTTTTCCTATGGAGTTGGAACGGGGCTGGGCTGCTGCTGGCTGTGGGTCTCTGGGATCTCCGTGCTTGCAGTGGGCCTGGGGGTCGGTGTCCCGTTGGTTCTGACGTCTCCGGTGACTGGCACTGACCTGCTGGCATCGCCGACGTGAAGACAGTGCAAAGCCCCCGCGCCAGTGCAATGGGCGGGGAGCTGGAGAGGGGAGGACCTTCAAGGACCTTTCTTCAAGGACCGAAAAAATGTCCGCTATTCGGAGCTTTTCGTTATTTGGAATTTCGGATAAAAGGTTGTGCACCTGTACTTCTAAAACTCTGATCTTGGATGTGTATGTATTTGTGTGTGTGTGATGTTCGCGTGCGTTTCACATCTCCTCAAAAACATGACTCGCTAACGGTGAAATTTTTACATATTCCGATAGAGATTTATGCCATCATGTCAAAAATCGTCTTATCTGAAAATTTCATGCATTATTTCTCGAGTTATTTATGAAAATGTTCACAAATCTCAAATAACTTAGAAAATAAACGAGATGGTCTCGCTGATGAAGTCACAATGGATCTAACTGCCTGCCTCTGATCGCGCTGCGAGTGACATCATCCCTGATATGTCTTCTGTACTTCTTGGCTTCTTAACATTTACTTCTTTAAATTTGACACTTAGCGTTTTTAAACTGCTGCTCAGGTCGTGCTGCGCGCTCAACTGGGCTCCTTGAAGTTCTAGAACATGGCGGCGGCAGTCGTTATCGCTGCGCAAGCGCAGGTGAGGGTGCGGGGCAGCGCGGTGGGAAGGTGGCCCTGATGGCCATTACTTCCTCTCGGAGTGGCCATCTATGGAGACCTGCGATTCCTCCGTCGATCGCAGGGACTCAGGGAATCGTGACGCCTTTTCCTCGCTGGTGATCCCGACCCCACCTGGCGATCTCTGGCCGTCACAGAGACGACCTCCTCTCCGTCTCCCCCGCCCGATGGTCTGTCACACAGCTGGGTGGGCTACCCCTCGCAGAAGCCTCGATCGGCCAGCCCTCCGCTGCATGGAGAGTGGTCCTGCCCGCTCAGCATTCGCGCGCCTGGTGGGGAGGCTGCTGCCGTGGGCCGAGCCTAGCTCGACGCCCGCCCTGCCGCCCACGACCTGCCTCGAGACCAGTGGATGAGTTTGATGGTAAAGTAGTTTATGGACAGAAAAGAGCAACGGGAGGTAGCACGTTTAAGGGTCATGTTGATGCTTTGCCACCGACCGTGCAAGAGCTGGCTGCTCTTGAAAAGGAGGCGCAGTCGTCTTTCTTACAGTTTGGCTTTCTTCCCAACCAATTGTTCAAGCGCTTTTGATTGCAACATGCGCCTTAATTTAGTTCAACAGAGAAACTGACAAGTTACTAAACGTCCGCCCGCAGCCTCCCTCGAAGCGACGATCGCCCGCCACCTCGCTCGGGGTCCTCGGCTCGACGCCTGCTCGCAGCCTCCCTCGGGTCCACGCCCGCCCGCAGCCTCGCTCGGGCCCGGCGCCTGTTGGGGAGGCTGCTGCTCTACAACCTGTGTAGGTGCTGCCTCTACCCTGTCCACCTCCCTCTCTACCCCCTCCCCTCCCTCTCTAGCCCCTCCCCCTACTTCTCTGCCCCCTCCTTCTCTATCCCCTCGCACTCCCTCTCTACCCCTCCCCCTCTACCACCTCCTCTCCCTCTCTACCCCTCCCCCTCCCTCTACCCCCTCCCCCTCGCACACCCTCTCTACCCCCTCCCTCTCTATCTCCTGCTCCCTCTCTACCCCCTCCTTATCTGCCCCCCTCCCTTTCTGTCCCCTCCCTTTCTGCCTCCTCCCTTTCTGTCCCCTCCCTTTCTGCCCCCTCCCTTTCTGCCCCCTCCCTTTCTGACCCCCTTCCCTCTCTGCCCCCTCTCCGCCCCCCTTCCCTCTCTGCCCCCTCCCTCTCTACCCCCCTTCCCTCTCTACCCCCCTTCCCTCTCTACCCCCCTTCCCTCTCTACCCCCCTTCCCTCTCTTCCCTCCCTCCCCTCTCTGCCCCCTCTCCCTGGTGGAGTATTGCGCTCGGGAACCAGCCCTCCCCAGTGACGCCGTGCCCCCCCACCCCTCAATCACCACCCCCTCCCTCTTCCTCTCTACCCCCCTCCCTCTCCCTCTCTAATCCCCCTCACCCTCTCCCTCTCTACCCCCCTCTCTAGCCACGCCTGCGCAGTTGGGGGTTATGCGTGAGTGGATAGGGCAGGGAATGGTGTAAAAGGAGCGAATGAATAGTATTAACATAACTAGACTAAGTGGGACCCGTTGGGTCCCAGCACCACAAGGGAGGGCTGGTCCCCCAACACAATATTCCACCTCTCCACCAATTCCAATATTGGTGGCCAGTGGGGGCTTTCTGGAGCGCTAGTATAGGTGTTGTGGGGTGAAGGGACTGGTTTCCAAGGGGTTAGTATGGACATTGTGGGCTGAATGAATTCTTGGGCTGGCGGGTCAGTCACTCAAGCCTGTTGTGCTGGCAGCTCACTCACGCACGGCTGGTGGGCTGGCAGTTGACTCACGGCTATTCCTTGAAATTCCATTTCAAGCAGGGTGCAAGGCCACCAATTTCAAGTGTAGTTTCTTACCACTTCAAGCAGGGTGCAAGGCCACCAAATTCGTGCAGTTTCATACCATTTCAAGCAGAGTGGAAGGCCACTAAAGACAGTGAGTCATGACCTCTCCCTCCTCCATCTTGCAGAGACTGAGCCATGCCCACACTTCTCCGTTTTATAGTCCCCCCCCCTCCCACCAGAAAGGGCGTGGCCTTCATGGCGTGATTGACAGGAGAGAGAATCTCAACATTTTTTAAACACTAATAACTCTTTTATTTTTCATCAATGGGAAAAATCCTCGGCACCTGATGAGCAGAGGGGGACTCTGAGTAAGATGGCCAAAAATCACAGCTGTAGCGTTTTTTCTAAAATCAATATAAAATGCAAACAGGAAGTGGTCAAGATTAGATCTTTAATTGTATAGAAGGCAAGGCAACTTTAATTAGGCAAGGCTACTTTAATTAGGCAAGGCTACTTTAATTAGGCAAGGCAACTTTAATTAGGCAAGGCAACTTTAATTAGGCAACACAGCTTTAGCATTTCCAAACCAAAGGCACCACAGCTTTAGAATTTCCAAACCAAAGGCAACACAGCTTTAGCATTTCCAAACCAAAGGCAACACAGCTTTAGCATTTCCAAACTGTATGCAACACAGCATTAGCACTTCCAAACCAAAGTCAACACAGCTTTAGCATTTCCAAACCAAAGGCAACACAGCTTTAGCATTTCCAAACTATATTTTGAAACCACATTAAGGGCACTGACAGGTCAGTAAAACCACTCATGGTTTAGTAGACATGTGTTCAGTGTTATTCACAGCTCAGACTGAGAGACGTGACCCTCTCACTCCCCCATCTTGCAGAGATTGACTGAGGCACAACACTTCTGGGTTTTATAGTCCCTCCGGAAAGAGAGTGGCCTTCAGGAAAGAGAATCTCAACATTTTTAAAACACTAATAACTCTTTTTTTTTCATTGATGAGAAAAATCCGCATGTCCTGCGCAGCGGAGGGGGACTGAGTTGGTCTAGTTATTAATAAATTATTGAATTAGCCTGTTTCGTTATGGTTAAAACAGGTTTGGCTGAAATCTCTGCAAAATGGACCTGAATTACCATACAGCTGATTATTGACTGTCATTCTGACTGTGTTGTGCCCAGAGCTAAAGGGCAAAACTCTCCAGTTACTCAGCAATTACTTTGCAAAATCTGTCTGCAGAGCAAAAACCCAGGTTTAGCATTAATTTCAATGGAAAGAAGGACAGGGAAGAAGAGAGATAAATTCCAGATAATTTACATTATATTTGGACGGAAATGATTGAATTTCAACTTTAATTGATTAAATTACGTGTTTTATTTATTTTTAACTCTAACAATATTTTAATTGTCTTTAGCGGTACAGTGAAACTCCAATAATCCAGTATTCTCTTGCTCTGAAATCCTAGATTGTGACCGGTGCCAGGATCTGGCCAGTGGGCTGGTTGTGGGGAATGTGCAGAGGGTTAGAGCTGGGACACCTGATGTAAGGAAACGTGTTAGGAATTGCATCTGGAATCAGGGTTCAGAGGGTCTGTATACTTTAAAACGCACTAGGTTCATTGAAACATTTATTATACTACTGTGTAACATGTATAAAGTGTGGATTAACAGTGTGTTCTGGTATTAATAGTCCAATAGTGCGGAAACTCTCCTAGCCAAGGCTGATTGCTATTAGATTTTACTCTCTGTATAATAGACTTTATTTTTGAGACTATTGTCAGGGAATGTCACCAACTATTGAGTTTGTTGACATCTTGTCTACTCTGAGGGGGGAGGTAAGGGTCTCGACCAGCTGACAAATCCTTTCTGTGGACCAAGTGATTTGAAGGTTTTGGGTTATTCCAAGCTCCACTGATGAGAATCGTACACAAAATCCCAGAACGGTTACACTGCCTGTCAAATCCATGTCAGTTGCAAGCAGCAGTACTCCCCTACCCTCTCCAGCTGTCCCTGAAAATTATTTCCTTTCAGATCTTTATTCGGCTCCTCTTTGAAACTACGATCGAATCTGTGAAATTCGATTCTCTGCCCCTTCCTGTGCGTTCTAGACCCTAATCACTCACTGTGGAAAATATATTCCTCATCTCACTATTGCATCTTTTGCCAATCACCTTCATTCTGTGTCCTGGTTCTTAACCTTTGTATGGGAGCAATTTATCTCCACCTACTCACTCTCAAACCTCTGGGATGTTCAGTACTTTTATCGAGTTCCCTCACAACTTATTCTGTCCAAGATTAAAAACCTCCACATTACTGAAGTCCCTCACCCCTGGAACCATTTTAGTACATTTCTACTGCAGCCTTTTGCATGCCTCCCTAAAACATAAACCTTTTTTTTAACCTTCCATCATAGTGAGGAGGTGCCTGGAAGAGAGTCACTGTGTTGGATGTTTGTGTTAAGTTGTGTTAATTGTGTGTTTTGTTGCTTTTTTTTTACTGTTACTGCATGGTAACGAAATTTCGTTCAAACTTGTTTTTGAATGACAAATAAAGAAATTCAATTCCATAAGATATAGGAGTAGAATTAGGCCATTTGGCCGATCAAGTCTACTCCGCCATTCAATCATGGCTGATCTATCTCTCCCTCCTAAACATAATCAAGGATCTATCTGTCTCTGCTTTCAAAATATTTATTGACTTGGCCTCCACAGCCTTCTGTGGCAAAGAATCCCACAGATTCACCACCCTCTGACTAAATAAATTCCTCCTCATCTCCTTCCAAAACGAACATAGCATCCAGAGCTGGACACCAAACTCCAGATGTGACTGAGCCAGTATTTCATGATGCTCTCTTTGATTTATTTGCTCTTGGACAAATTGACTCTATAATTGAAGAGACCACATTCTTTTTTTGCCATTTTCTAAATTTGCACTTCCATTCAAGGCAAATTATACACATATACCTGCAGATTCTCTCTTCATATAGTCTTTTTGGAATCACGTCTTCCAATATGTATATTAATTTACAGCAATTGAACACTAAATCCCTTCCATTTGGCCTATAAATTAATGTCAATGAGATTTAAAAATCATGTTTTATTGTGAATTCTTGTGTGAATGTTCTGGTTCATAATTTTTAATAAAGTTATGTGCTTTAGACTGTTCTTGATCACAGCTTTTGTGTTAAGTCAATGGAAAATCAATAGGGAACAAGATACTAATTTCCGAGTATAAAAATGGCCATAACATTTTTAATACTGAAGATATGAAAGTGAATTAGGTTTCAAATTAAACTTATTGTTATGCTTTATCTGATGGGATAAATTGCAGACTTGATTTTTAAAATCTCAAAATATTGTAACATTGCTTCTCTGTCGCTTGTTAGAATTAGAATTAGATTCCTTTATTGTCATTCAGACCTTTTGGTCTGAATGAAATTATGTTGCCTGCAGTCATACACAGAACCAATAAAAACAAAACATACAATAAACACAAATTAAACATAAATTAAACATCCACCACAGTGAGTTCACCAAGCACATCCTCACTGTGATGGAGGCAAAGTCTCTGTTACTGAGCCAATGTCCTGTCCATGTCCAACTTGCCATTTTAGTCCACAATCTTCAATTTTGATAACATGCTTGTTGTGTGATGTTTTGTCAAATGGGTTTTTGAAGTCTCTATATGACCACATCAACTGCAAACACCAAACATATCACCATCTGCTCCAAACTCATCACCTAGCTCCTCTGTGCCTCCTTTGCAACAGTGCCCTTGAGTTTTTCATCATCATACCTCAAACAGTGCCGATCGGTAACAACATCCCCACATCGCTAGCCATCAACAAAGGAGCAGCTCAAGGCTGTGTTGCCTAGCACCCTCCTCTATTCACTTTATACCCAAGACCATGTGGCTAAGCACAACACCAAAGCCACCTGTAAAGTTGCCGAAGCCACCAGTTATTGTCTGAATCATGGGTGGTGATTAGGCAGTGAACATGACAGATATAAAACACCTGGCTGAGTGGTACTGCAAAACAACATCAACAAACCAAGGATTTAATCGTTTGAAAGTCAGGTGAAGTCAGAAGATCATGTGACCGTTTTCATTGACAGTTCGGCAGTGGGGAAAGTTAGCAAATTCAAATTCCTGGGCATTAACAATGTCAGATGATCTATCCTGGTGGCCCAACACATAGACGTAATCACGAAGAAGGGTCACCAGTGGCTCTACTTTCTCAGAAGATTAGAAAGATTCAGCATGTTATCAAATACTCTAACAAACTTCTGCAAATGCATCATGGTTGCATCCTAGAAACATAGAAACATAGAACATAGGTGCAGGAGTAGGCCATTCAGCCCTTCGAGCCTGCACCGCCATTCAATATGATCATGGCTGATCATCCAACTCAGTATCCCGTACCTGCCTTCTCTCCATACCCCCTGATCCCTTTAGCCACAAGGGCCACATCTAACTACCTCTTAAATATAGCCAATGAACTGGCCACAACTATCTTCTGTGGCAGAGAGCTCCAGAGATTCACCACTCTCTGTGTGAAAAATGTTTTTCTCATCTCGGTCCTAAAGGATTTCCCCTCTATCCTTAAGCTGTGACCCCTTGTCCTGGACTTCCCCTACATCAGGAACAATCTTCCTGCATCTAGCCTGTCCAACCCCTTAAGAATTTTGTAAGTTTCTATAAGATCCCCCCTCAATCTCCTAAATTCTAGCGAGTACAAGCCGAGACTATCCAGTCTTTCTTCATATGAAAGTCCTGACATCCCAGGAATCAGTCTGGTGAACCTTCTCTGCACTCCCTCTATGGCAATAATGTCCTTCCTCAGATTTGGAGACCAAAACTGTACGCAATACTCCAGGTGTGGTCTCACCAAGACCCTGTACAACTGCAGTAGAACCTCCCTGCTCCTATACTCAAATCCTTTTGCTATGAATGCTAACATACCATTCACTTTCTTCACTGCCTGCTGCACCTGCATGCCTACTTTCAATGACTGGTGCACCATGACACCCAGGTCTCGTTGCATCTCCCCTTTTCCTAATCGGCCACCATTTAGATAATAGTCTACTTTCCTGTTTTTGCCACCAAAGTGGATAACCTCACATTTATCCACATTATACTGCATCTGCCATGCATTAGCCCACTCACCCAGCCTATCCAAGTCACCTTGCAGCCTCCTAGCATCCTCCTCACAGCTAACACTGCCCCCCAGCTTAGTGTCATCCGCAAACTTGGAGATGTTGCATTCAATTCCCTCATCCAAATCATTAATATATATTGTAAATAGCTGAGGTCCCAGCACTGAGCCTTGTGGTACCCCACTAGTCACTGCCTGCCATTCTGAAAAGGACCCGTTTACTCCTACTCTTTGCTTCCTGTTTGCCAGCCAGTTCTTTATCCACATCAATACTGAACCCCCAATACCGTGTGCTTTAAGTTTGTATACTAATCTCTTATGTGGGACCTTGTCGAAAGCCTTATGAAAGTCCAGATATAACACATCCACTGGTTCTCCCTTATCCACTCTACTAGTTACATCCTCGAAAAATTCTATAAGATTCGTCAGACATGATTTACCTTTCGTAAATCAATGCTGATTTTGTCCAATGATTTCACCACTTTCCAAATGTGCTGCTATCCCATCTTTAATAACTGATTCTAGCAGTTTCCCCACTACCGATGTTAGACTAACTGGTCTGTAATTCCCCGTTTTCTCTCTCCCTCCCTTTTTAAAAAGTGGGGTTACATTAGCTACCCTCCAATCCTCAGGACCCTCCAATCCTCAGGAACCCTCCAATCCTCAGTCCATATCATGGCCTGGTATGGATATTCCAATGCACAGGACTGCAAAAAGCCATTGAGAAATTGTGGGCTCTGTCCCATCAATCCTGAGTGCAGCCCTCCCCACCATCAAAAGCATCTTTTTGAGGCTCTGCCTTAAGAAGGCTGTATCTATTATCAAAGATCCCCACCCTCCAGGTCATGTCTACGACTCACAGCTACCATCTGGCAGGAGGTACAGAAGCCTGAAGTCCTACACCACCAGCTTCAGGAACAGTTACTTTCCTACAACCATCAGGTTCTTAAACCTATCTGCACAACTCCAATCCTACCTCAGCAATGGAACATACAGATCATCTATTGCACTACTATGTAATTGCTCGTCCAGTTGTGTTTTTCACGAATGTTTTATTTCTTTGCACAGAATTTTATTTTCACTGTCAAACCCTTATGTGTAATTTATGTATAATTTCTGATCTTTTTGTGCTTTGTCTGGGACTATGTGCCTGAAATGCTGCTTCAAGTAAGATTTGCATTGCACCTGCATCTCACCGTACATAGGACAATAAACTCAACTGACTTGACCTGACTTAATTTCCTTCATGATCCCTTTTCTGGTGTCTCATCAAAAATTTCTACCATGTGAGGCAGGATTTATCATTAATAAATTCACGCTGACTTTCTTTAAAACACTTGGTCCAAGTGAGTGTTAATTCAGTCCTTGATTACAGTTTTTAGAACTCGCTTCACGGCCAAGTTTAAATTACTTATTTTCTCCTTATACCCTTTTTTCAACAGGGATGTAATATTTACAGCTTTCCAGTCCTCAGACACCATCCCTGAATCCATTGATGTTTGGGAGATGAGGTCAGAGCCGCTGCACTTTCCTCCCTAACTTCCCTCAGCAATTAAAAATGTATTATATCTGGACCAGGTTATTTATTCACCTCAACTGCAGCTAGCCTTTGCAGTGTCTCTTATTAATCAACTTTTATTCTGTCAATGTTTTCCTTGCTAAGCCTCCATCAGCAGCATTATTTCCCTGGTGAAGAATGCTGTAAAGTATTCATTTTGTACCTGATACAAGCCCTCGTTCCCATGAGGAGGTTTCCTTTTTGTTCCCTGATTGGTTTGCAGGGAACAATTTACATTGGTTTGTTGCCTGCAGAATATTTTTCAATTCTCTTTCATGTTTACTCCCAATCTTTCATCATGTCTATCTAATGATCTCACTTACTCTCCCTCTAAATATGCTGCAATCAGCCCAGTTCTAAGTTGTCTTAGCAACCTGTTATCTGCCACATGCTATTTTCTCCTCTGCTTATGTTACTCTCTATATTTTGATCATCCAGGGAGTTCCCAATTGAATATTCCCACTGTACTCCCATGTGGGAATGTAACCAGGTAAGAGATAAAATATCTCCACTTGATTAAATACAAGTCAGCGATGGCGCCTTGAGGAAATCCACACAGGGGGAATCATCCTCAGGTTTGGGATGACAGATGGCACAATGGGCTAAGTGTTCGGCTGGCAACCGGAAGGTAGCCGGTTCGAATCCCGCTTGGAGTGCATACTGTCGTTGTGTCCTTGGGCAAGACACTTCACCCACCTTTGCCTGTGTGTGAATGTGTGTGAATGTGTGTGAGTGATTGGTGGTGGTCGGAGGGGCCGTAGACGCAGATTGGCAGCCACGCTTCCGTCAGTCTGCCCCAGGGCAGCTGTGGCTACAGAAGTAGCTTACCACCACCGAGTGTGACTGAGGAGTGAATGAATAATGCGATGTAAAGCGCCTTGAGTATTAGAAAGGCGCTATATAAATCCCGATCCATTATTATTATTATTAGGTTTATTATTGGGCAAACAGTGACCAAAGGCAGTCAGCTATTTTGAAGGAATTCAGTGCTGTCACTTAAGATGATGGGATTGGGGTAGGGTGGTGGAAAAGTGATGTCAGAGGATAGAAAAACTGTGCAAATCCATTTAACAACCTCACATCAGAAAGAAGCAGGTGTGTGTGTTGGAGGTTAGGTTTGGCTGTTTTTGGAGAGTCAATATGAGCACTTTGCACACATGAGGACAAGTCCTTAACATGCTCAATGTTAATATTGGAAGCTGCATGTGCCCTTTCTGCCATCTAGTCCGACCACAGCATCCAACTATTGCAACTACCTCCCCCACACCAACCTTTGTGCACAACCCACATTTGTCCCGCGGATCACAGCTTCATTCACTACGCCTACTGGCTCTCAAGAGCTGACAGGTTTTTCACAAAATCTATGAGCCTCTGTTAATCACATCGTACAGGAGTCAGTAAGTATTTTTCAGTCTGCAGCAGTTTTCAAAGTCATCAATTTCCTCTGTCGTACCCTCAGGAGATGCCACTGCTGTTGTAGACTGGAAAGCTTGTCCTCAACACCAGGCTAGTGTTCCAAGACTAGCAGTTTTCTTCCTGGGTCACCCAGGCAGTGATTTATTACTTCTGTTTCTAGAAATGCAAATGGACTTCCATTTATCATTTACCTCTTGGTATCAAAAGAGGAAACGCAAATGAATTATTTGCTACATCATCATATATCTCTATGACTTGTGCACCACAGGATGCCAGACCAGAGTGTCACATTGAGCCCTCTATACCGCTCAGATGTTATTGTTTGCCTTATTTCTTTCAAATTGACATTTCCAAGGCATAAACTGTATCAAAATACAAAGACAGCCCAGATTTTGCTGGTTTTCACGGTAAGCGGCCAATATTTATCTGCATAAATACCAGCAAGTTTAAGATTTCAGCATGTCTATCAAGAGCAGAACGTACAAGCTCATTCTGATATTCCTGCCAACAAAGCTATTGCCACTCACTGCCACTGGATTATGGATGCAGCAGGAAGTTTGTCACATTTCTCAGCATTAAGGCTGGGAATCTGCTTGAAGAATGCCCTGTCTGGTTAGAGTTAGTTCAGGCTGCACAAACTCATGCACAAGGATGGAAAATATGGAAGAAAGTTAAGATAAAACAAATTTTTTGTTCTGCGTGTGCTGATGCCAATAAGGGTGTAAAGTTTTTAAGTGTTCTGAATGTTTCATAACAGTTTTTCAGTATTTGTATGTTACTTATCTTTGGAAGCCAGAAAAAAATACACATAATCAGAAAAATTGGGAGTCTTGCTTTACACTTTGTTATTCAGCAATTTCATGAATGGAGCTTGTCCTCGTTTACACATGTAACCCAGCACAGTGATGCAACATGTAGAGCTGCTGCCTCACAGCATCACAGACCCAGGTTCGATCCTGTCCTTGTGGAGTTTGCACATTCTCCCCGTGACCACATGGGTTTCCTCCAGGTGCTCCGGTTTCCTCCCACATCCCCAAGACATGTGCATTTGTTGGTTAGCTGCCCTCTGTATAATTGCC
The DNA here is from genome assembly GCF_010909765.2 of Amblyraja radiata. Classification (NCBI taxonomy): domain Eukaryota; kingdom Metazoa; phylum Chordata; class Chondrichthyes; order Rajiformes; family Rajidae; genus Amblyraja; species Amblyraja radiata. The sequence continues at coordinate 21,743,699 of NC_045957.1, read as the reverse complement.
CTTAACGTGAAGGGAATGGATGAGAAAGTGGGAAAATATGGTGTGAATGGGTGATCGATAGTCCGTGTGCACTCGGTGGGCTGAAGGACTTGTTTCCATGCTGTGTCCTTAAACTAAACTAAGACCCAATTACATTGCACCAGGCTTGTAAGGCACCATCCACTGACTGCTTTCATACAGGGAGTTCCTCTTGAGATCAAGTGTAAAGTAGAGATTGGATAACTGCCTGTCTCGGTGGTTGGTGGATGTGGGCAGCGAGTTTCACTTGCTGAAGCATCATAGTTCCCTCCACTTTCATTTGTGACCTATTTGAATGAACTCAGGCTCAGCAGTACCCCCTCCCTGACCAACAATGTGCTGGATTTAGGCTCCCCTCTGGAGAATGCAGCACTGGCATTTCAGAGCAACGCTGATGGAAGCCTGTTCTGTCATCTGCTATGTTTTTCTGGGGAGGCATTCAATCTAAACAGAGGTACTATATAGAGGTGTGCTAACATTATGAGGGGGATGAAGGCTGCAGCAGAAAAGGGTCTCCGGTCGTCTTGGACTCCATGCCACTGGATTCTGACACAGATCTATCAAGGTGGCTGTCTGTGCACTAGTCTCCCCACGATAAACAAAGTCACGCACAGGCGTCCTCCATGAGCGGAAAGTCATACTCGTTTCGAATGACCGCCGATGATGATGATTATGAGGGGGTTATAGGGTGTGTGCATAGATCTTTTGATGCAGAGTAGGGGAAGGAAGAGCCAGAGGACATAGGTTTAAGGTGAGGGGGGGGTGGGGAATGATTTAATAGGAACCTTAGGTAAAAAAACATTTTCACACAGAGGACGGAGAATATATGGAACAAGCTGCCAGAGGAGATAGTTGAGGCAGGGACTATATCAGCATTTAAAAGACTTTTGGGCAGGAACATGAATAAGAAAAGTTTAGAGAGATATGGGTGAAACGCGGGCAGGTGGGACTAATGTAGATGGGATATTTATGGTCAAGTTGGGCCAAAGGGTCTGTTTCTGTGCTGCGTTACTCTATGACCCAATGTCTCTGTAGAGGTGCTCATATGATACAAGGTTCAATATTGGTAATTTGACAGCAGTCAAATAATTGTAAGGGGTTTCTGGGGCTTCTCAGGGGGAGGTGAAATCCTAACCTTGGTCTTCCCTTGCTTTAGGTATTCCACTTCTTCTCCACTCCGCACATAAATGAAGTTCCACTGCTCACGCAGAGATGCCAAAGATTTAAAGGATCCAAAGGCCTCCTTTTGTGTTCTCCATATTCCATATCTATATGGTTAAATAATTCATGATTCAGTTTCCTCTCTCCCTAGATCATTGATACAATGATATAGAAATATCTTACACAGATACTGACAGCACTGCAGCCTCTCACTAAGTTGCATACTTTGTGTAGAAATCTAATGAAGATTAAACCTGATTCCACCCACAAACACCAATGACCAGAGGTGCATTTTCTTTTTCAGCAAAAAATAATACATAAACGTTAGAAACTTAATTTTTCGTTTTCGATGGCATTGTCATAGGTCATGATCTCTTTAAAAGGATAAAAATGTTTTCAAGAAAGGAGTTGCAGCTGTTGTAAATCTTGGCAGAGTACAATACCCATATATATTTATAAATATAAAACTGCTGGAGGTTAGATATAGGGAGAATTGACCACTATTGGGCCTCCTATACTCATTAAACAAAATCAGAGATGTTACTACCTTCAACATCAGATACAGTGCATTCAGAAAGTATTCAGACCCCTTCACTTTTCCACATTTTGTTATGTTACAGCCTTATTCTAAAAAGGATTAAACTCTTTTTTTTAATCATTAATCTACACACAATACCCCATAATAAAAAAACAAAAACAGGTGTTTAGAAATTTTTGCAAAGTAATTTAAAAAAAACCCTGAAATTTCACATTTACATAAGTATTCAGACCCTTTACTTAGTATTTTGTTGAGGCACCTTTGGCAGCGATTACAGCCCCAAGTCTTCGTGGGTATGATGCAACAAGCTTGGCATACCTGTATTTGGGTAATTTCTCCCATTCTTCTCTGTAGATCCTCTCAAGCTCTGTCAGGTTGGATGGGGAGCGTTGATGCACAGCTATTTTCAAGTCCCTCCAGAGATGTTCGATCAGGTTCAAGTCCGGGCTCTGGTTGGGCCACTCAAGGACATTCACAGACTTGTCATGAAGCCACTCCTGCGTCGTCTTGGCTGCGTGTTTAGGGTCATTGTCCTGTTGGAAGGTGAACCTCCACCCCAGTCTGAGGTCCAGAATGCTCTGGAGCAGGTTTTCATCAAGGTTCTCCCTGTACTTTGCTCCGTTCATCTTTCCCACGATCTTGACTAGTCTCCCAGTTCCTGCCGCTGAAAAACATCCCCACAGCATGATGCTGCCACCACCATGCTTCACCATAGGTATGGTATTGGCCATGTGATGAGCGGTGCCTGGTTACCTCCAGATGTGACGTTTGGCATTCAGGCCAAAGAGTTCAATCTTGGTTTCATCAGACCAGAGAATCTTGTTTCTCATGGTCCTTTAGGTGCCTTTTGGAAAACTCCAAGCGGGCTGTCATGTGCCTTTTACTGAGGAGTGGCTTCCTTCTGGCCACTCTACCATAAAAGGCTGATTGGTGGAGTGCTGCAGATATAGTTTCCTTCTGGAAGGTTCTCCCATTTCCACAGAGGAACTCTGGAGCTCTGTCAGAGTGACCATTGGGCTTTTGGTCACCTCCCTGACCAAGGCCCTTTTCCCCTGATTGCTCAGTTTGGCCGGGCGGCCAGCTCTATGAAGAGTCCTGGTGGTTCCATAGTTCTTCCATTTAAGAATGACGGAGGCAACTGTGATCTTCGGGACCTGCAAAGCTGCAGAAATTGTTTTATACCCTTCCCCAGATCTGTGTGTCGACAAAATCCTGTCTCGGAAGTCTACAGACAAATCCTTCATCTTCATGGTTTGGTTTTTGCTCTGACATGCACTGTCAACTGTGGGACCTTATCTTATATAGACATGTGTGTGGCTTTCCAAATCATATCCAATCAATTTAATTTCACACTGGTGGACTCCAATCAAGTTGTAGAAATATCTGCAGGATAATCAATGGAAACAGGATGAACCTAATCTCAATTTTGAGTGTCATAGCAAAGGGTCTGTATACTTATGTAAATGTGATATTTCAGTTATTTCTTTTTAATTACTTTGCAAAAATGTCTAAACACCTGTTTTCACTTCTTCATTCTGGGGTATTATGTGTAGATTGATGATAAAAAAAAATGAATGTAATCAATTTTAAGATAAGGCTGTAACGTAACAAAATGTGGTAAAAGTGAAGGGGTCTAAATACTTTCTGAATGCACTGTATGTTCTCATCTTCCAGTAGCTAGTTCCAGGGGACAGACTTCAAACTGTGTTTGCCCTACAATATTACAACCACCCAGGCTCATCAATGTTGGCATCTATATGTCATAGTCATATATATTGATACAGCATTGGAAACAGGGCCTTCGGCCCGACATGCCCACACCCACCAACGTGTCCCAGGTACACTAGTCCCACCTAGCCTGGGCTCTGGCCCATATCAGGCCCATATCCCTCCAAACCTGTCCTATCCATGTGCCTGCCTAAATGTTTCTTAAACGTTGGGATAATCCCTGCCAAAACTACCTCCTCTGGCAGCTTGCTCAATACACCCACCACTCTATTCTATGTGTGAAAAAGTTACCTCTCAGATTCCTATTAAATCTTTTCCCCTTCTCCTTAAACCTATGTCCTCTGGTCCTCAAATTAACAACTCTATGCATCTACCCGATCTATTCCTCTCATGATTTTATACATCTCCATAAGGTCACCCCTCATCCTCCTGCGCTCCAGGGAATAGAGTCCCAGCCTAAACCTCACCCTATAGCATAAACCCTGTAGACCTGACGACATCCTCATAAATCTTCCCTGTTCCCTTTCCAGCTTGACACCATGTAAGGGACTAATGTTTACTGTGTTGACCGTAGAGAAAATGAGATTGAAGAAGAGAAGCAACATAGTCATCAATATTCTATTTTCCCCCATGTTTCTGCTGTGATCAAACAATCTCAGCTAGGAACAAAAGAAATCCTAGCATTGTCACATGCCTCTTACACTGCTGATGTCAGTTAATGTAATACAGAATCAGAATAGAAAACTGTTCTGATCTGTTAGACCAGCCACAGTTCATTTCCTGAACACTTATCCAAATAACAAAGTAATGAAGTAGATTTAATGTTAGGATCTTAAATCACATTTCTATCAATTTATTAAAGTCAAGTCAAGTCAAGTCAAGTTAAGTTTATTTGTCACATACACATACGAGATGTGCAGTGAAATGAAAGTGGCAATGCACGCGGACTTTTGTGCAAAAAGACAAACAACCAAACAAACTATAAACACAATCATAACACACATATACCTTTACATAATAAATAATGGAAGGAAAAACGTTCAGTAGAGTTAGTCCCTGGTGAGATAGGCGTTTACAGTCCGAATGGCCTCTGGGAAGAAACTCCTTCTCAACCTCTCTGTTCTCACCGCATGGCAACGGAGGCGTTTGCCTGACCGTAGCAGCTGGAACAGTCCGTTGCAGGGGTGGAAGGGGTCTCTCATGATATTGTTGGCTCTGGAGTTGCACCTCCTGATGTATAGTTCCTGCAGGGGGGCAAGTGAAGTTCCCATAGTGCGTTCGGCCGAACGCACTACTCTCTGCAGAGCCTTCTTGTCCTTGGCAGAGCAATTCCCAAACCAGATGGTAATGTTTCCGGACAATTTAACTTAAACGGTGAGGAATATAGCCATCATGGGAAACTGGTTTCAATATAAGCATAATTGAAACTACTGACCGATGTGTCAGTGTGACAGAATCATTAACGCAGATGCATCAGAGGGGTTTGGCATTTTAACCGTAACTAGTGTTGGGATCACTAACCATTTCAAATGGCAAATAGTAAAACCAAAACTAATAAAAACAATATTTAGCAATACAGTATTTTATCATCTTCAAATAATGTAAAACCTATACCGGTTTAATCTTTGTTCCTCATATTTGGTGAAAAGAATGAAGCACAAGGATAACTTGTGGTCCTGGTGCTGAGGTTTGGTGAGGAATGTCATGAAGATTAATCTAAGCCAGTTACATGGAAGACTGAAAAGGAAGTTGCCATATTGGCAGAGGATGGACTTGTAGTGAAGAAAATCCTTGTAATTGACTCAGCTTTGGAATTCGAGGCATTGAGAGGGTGGGCCAATGAAGAGGCGTGAGGACTGTGAAGGTGCACAAGTGTGGTGCAGCATTTGAGGCCTGATTGAGTTAGATGTTTTTGAGGACCACCAGGAGAAGGTACAACAGACAAGTACAGTGATAAAAGCAAGCATGTAGTTTCAGCTGCAAATAATTAAGTTAGGAGCAGAGATAGGGGATATTATGGGGATAGAACTAATGAATCTCTATAACTAAATATGAGGATGCATCTGAAACTTAGCTTGAGTTAGAACGGGCATTGGGAGCATTTATTGTCCTATTCAGATTGAGGCAATGGGGAGCTAGCGGGAGGAATCAATAGCAAGAAAATTGGGTTTGTGCAGCTGAAGGCATTTTATGGCTGTTTTCAGTGTGCATGTGGACACTAATCCCATGACCACAAATTCTGCTGCTGAAGCAAAGTGAGGAGAAAGTCGAGGGAGGGACTCGATCAACCCTTGGGATTCGTGGGGGCATGTGACGGAAAAGGAGGAGAAATCTTTGCTAGGGATTATCTGCTTACAAATTTATATACAGGTGCACAACCTTTTATCCGAAAGCCTTGGGACCAGACACTTTTCGTAATTCGGAATTTGTCGGTCTTCGGAATGGAATTTTTTTAGCGTAGATTTTAATGGCTGGCTCAGTGGTAGAGTGCTCGGCTCATGTCCGCAAGGTCGCAAGTTTGCGCCTTGATCCCGGCAGTTCCTCGGTCGCGAGTTTGAGTCTTCAATGTAGTTTTTTCTTGCAGAATAAATGTCTGTATGAAATGCAGTGTGTTGAATGAATTCCTGAATTTGTAAATGTGACCGCAGCATTGAATCACCTCTCGCACTCATGTCACCCTAGCGGGGCTACATGCCCTTAGGCGGCCTAAGGCGACATTTTCACACTTTTATATCCGTGTGCAGCAGAGGCGACGTGCGTTTGCCGCCAAACGTGAGCTTTGGCGTGCCATGTTTAGCACCAAACGTGAGCTTTGGTGAGCTTTGGTGTGCAGACGACATCCTGGAAAAAATGTCCGGTTTCTCCAGGTAGGCGATATACCCTCCCGGGCAATATACCCTCCACTTCTCTTTTATGAAGGGGATTTAGTTCCCCTTTCTTCCAGGACCGACCGGAGGTTCCGCTGTCACCTCTGCGGGCCGCCCTCGGTGAACGTTTTCAAGGACCTTTCTTCAAGGACCGAAAAAATGTCCGCTATTCGGAGGTTTTCGTTATTTGGATCTTCGGATAAAAGGTTGTGCACCTGTATTCATTTATGAAATCTTCCATGAAGGTGTAAAAAGTAGCAATTATTTGAGGTATGGAGTCTTGTCAGTTTGGTGAGCTTACTGTCAATGGAATATTTGTAAACCCAGCACACAATCACAGAAGCTAGATATGAACAGTATTTCTGAAATCTATTGCACCAGTTATGCTATCACAATTGCTTCCGAAGAACTAGTGCAATTGATCAGAAACTCCAGGATGTTACATTTTTATGTGACACTAAATTGTGGAAAGAGAGCAGTCAAAACAGAATAAGCAGCAGAGAGCGTAAAACATTGGATACAATGTTCAAATTGATATATCTGAGTAAATGCAAAAACGTGTTGATTGTGTGGATTGAAGGCAGAGTTGTTTTTTTAACTATAGCCTAGACCTTGAAGAAATGCCTCCGACCACCTATAACTACCTACGACTAGCATCACGACCTACTTCGACTTACCTATGACTTACCTATGAGTAAAAAGTATCGATTTTTTCCATGCCGACCTTTTTTTTACTCGTGGACATTTTTTATTAAGCTAGAAAAAACGCCGCGACCTACTTAATGCCACGAGTACCTACGACTAGCATCACAACCTGCTACGACCTACCTATGACCTCCTACGACCTCGTGGAGACCATGCTGTGAGTATGAGTCAAGGGGAAACTCGGCAGAGGTCGTGAATTAGGTCGTGAAAGTGGGACAGGCCCTTAAGAAATTTGCATTATCCATGTTTGGTGTCATTTGCAAATTTACTAACAATATTGTCAACCAAACTGTCAACCAAATTGTTAATGTAGATAACAAAGAACAGCACTGACCCTGTATGGCATACCAATGGTCACAGGTCTCTGATCAGAAAAATAATCCTCCACCACTCACCCATGGCTCCTTCCTCCAAGCCATTTTTGAATCCAATTGATTCCATGTGATCTAACTCTCCAGATTAGCCTACCACCCAGGATCTTGTCAAAGGTTTTGCTAAAGTAGACAACATCCTGTCCTCAAGAATCCTCTTCAAAATTAATTGCAGAAAAATGGTAACACAGTAGGGAACTACAAAGCAGTCATCACCTTGTCACAGTTAATGGGAACCTCAGTTCTAAATTCTGTGGATCCTGTGGATTGGGCGCAATGGTGGCGCAGCGGTAGAGTTGTGGCCTACAGCGCGTGTCTGTACAGAGTTTGTATGTTCTCCCCGTGACCGCGTGTGTTTTCTCTGAGATCTTCAGTTTCCTCCTACACTCCAAAGACGTACAGGTTTGTAAGTAAATTGGCTTGGTGTAAAGTGTAAAAGTATCCCTAGCGTGTGTAGGATAGTGTTAATATATGGGGATCGCTGGTCGATGCAGACTCGGTTGGACGAAGGGCTGTTTCCGTGCTGTATCAATGAAGTAAATTAAATAAACTTTAGAATTTGGCAACACAATTTAGAGTCATATTTCAGCACAGGATTGTGGAATACCATTTAATCAGATATGCCATTTTTCAGCTGAGTTGGGAATCTTAGGCCCTCTTTTCTTGGGGTAGATAGGAAAGATTCTTCTGCTTGATTTGAAAAGTTATAAAGAGTTTTCCTGATGTTTTTCAACTTAAAAGAGTTCATTCATCTTGCTTTTTGATTATATGATCTGCTGTATTCATTGTTTTCTGCACATGGCTTACATGTAGCGTTGTTACAAAACCTACCATCAGCGGCGTTACAGGTCTGCCACTGCCTGTGCATGCGGTTCCGGAAGCTTTGGAGGGGGGGGAGGGGATTAAAATGCAGGTTTGTATTGGTTATCAGTGAGGGATTTCCTTGGGCTGCTAGCTGATGAAGAAAAATTGTTCGTGCTTCCATTCCCAGTTTTTTTTAATTTATTTGCATCGCTGGATTGAAGTTAAACGCGACTTCTAACGCCTTCAACGCCTTAAACATCACCGATCACAATATCAGGACAAAACAAAAGGTACGTTGTTTATTTAACAAATTATCTTGCTTTTTGGTGTGGCTGCATTTTAATCTTATGATGCAAAAAATGTTTTTTAGGCTCCCATATGAATCGGCCGTGTCTTGCCTGCCGATATGGGCTTAACATTTATGGCAACAGCATCTATATTTTGTGTTATTGTCTATCCATGATCAATATTTTCATACTAAATATTCAGAGTACAGTTTTAGTCAGATGTATTGTGCAAAAAATAATGATTTTGATTATCTTGAGAGTGGATGTTTCTGGATTAAATAATGGGAATTAAACATTAAATTCCTTCCATTTGCCATATAAATTCATGACAAAGTGAGATTTTAAAATCATGTTATATTGAATTCTTGTGTGAATGGGATCAGTTTGTTATTTGTTATTTGGATACTTAGGCTATTTTTAAAAATTAGCCTTTTCTTACGAAATGTATAGATGTTTAGATCTAGTAATTGAATTTAGATGAATTTAATTGAATAGATGAATTAATTAATTGATTTGATGAAACTGATGAATATAATTTTTTTGTTAGGTATTTACTATTTGTTTTAGCGTTTAACCTTATCATTTTTTTCTAAAACTGCAAATAATAACTTGTTTCTGTTAATGCTGTTCAGTGTTTTTTTCCTTTACATATTAAACAGATTTCCGAAGAAGAAATGCAAAATTGTCAATTCAAATGCCCAGCAAAAGAGACTGATTTAGACAGCATTCGCAGAGATTATCCGAATTTGGACTGCTCCAAATGTGATGATCTACAGGACATTCTTAATGGGAAAGTAGTGGGCAGAAAGGCATGTCATGCGTGGTTTGAAGAGCAAAAACTTGTAGTTTACAATGCCAAAATTGAAAAGTTGAGGAAAAACAAGGTGTACAGAGTTGCTAATTGGTAACAATCTGAGGAGTATGATGATGCTACTGATTATGATATGCCAATGTACCAGCTAGCAACTGATATTCTCCATAAAGACTTGGTCTTTTGCTAGAAATTGTAATTTCTTTACCTGTCTGTTCTGGATTTACAGCATATAATACAATAATATTAAAGTTCTGATCTTGAGAATATCATGTTTTTGAATTTTCAAAGCAGTCTCGGTGTTTATTACCATTTCCATCACTATGTCAACTTTGTAATTAGCTACAATTAGGTAACTAATTAATTATATGCTTTAATTTCCGGTCATCCAAGTATGATGTTTCATATTTGTTTCAGAATGCTTCAATCTATAATAACTGAACATTTCATTCAGTTCTCTTAATTTTTAAGAAAGTTATGGGCTTTTGACTGTCCTCGATCACAGCTTTTGTGTGACGTCAATGGAAAAGCAATAGGGAACAAGATGCTAATTTCCAAGTATGAAAATGGCCATAACTTTTTAAATACTGAAGATATGAAAGTGAATCAGGGAATCAAATTAAAGTTATTTTTATGCTTTATATGATGGGCTTGATTTTTAAAATCTCAAAATTTTGTAACGTTCCTACTACATGATAACCATGACTTCATTTCAAAAGAAATGCATTGAATATAAAAGGTTTTGAAAGTTATGAAGTTATGCAAATGCTTTATAAAAGGACAAGTTTTCTCTTGTGCCATTTGATAAACAGGGCAGATCAGTTGATTCCGAAACTTTAGTTCAAATTTTCTTCAGGCAAGGCGGCATACAGTACAACAGATTAAAGCATAATACAGGTGCACAACCTTTTATCCGAAAGCCTTGGGACCAGACACTTTTCGTAATTCAGAATTTGTCGGTCTTCGGAATGGAATTTTTTTAGCGTAGATTTTAATGGCTGGCTCAGCGGTAGAGTGCTCGGCTCATATCCGCAAGGTCGCGAGTTTGCGCCTTGATCCCGGCAGTTACTCGAAGAGTTTGAGTCTTCAATGTAGTTTTTTCTTGCAGAATAAATGTTTGTATGAAATGCAGTGTAGGAGAGGTGTACTGACTGTGTGGGCAGAACTTTGGAAGTGATTGCCCACCAGTCTAAAAAGCCGCTGTGTCTCCCTGTCCCTGGGATAGCAGGGGGCGATCAAACAGCACAATACCCCCCTCCCCCTCCAACTCCAGAGGAATCCGCTCCCCGATGGGCCGCTACGGCGACAAGTGGCAGTTTGCCCACAACCCGAGCTGCGCCCCCTCATCCGTCACCCCAAGAACAAGACGTAGCCTTGCCCGCCATCAGCTTCTGCCCCTACGTGTTCTTCTGGAGTTGGAGCGGGGCTGGGCTGGAGTTGCTGCTGGCTGTGGGTCTCTGGGATATCCGTGCTTGCAGTGGGCCTGGGGGTCGGTGTCCCGCTGGTCCTGACGTCTCCGGCCACCCCCCTGGACTGGAGCTGAGACTGGGAACTGTACCGCCCTTGCCCCCTTCCTCTGCAACTGCAAACAACCCAACTCTCCTGCAAGGGCGGTACAGTTCCCGGAGGATGGCAGGTGGCCGGAGACGTCAGGACCAACAGGAACCCGCTCCGCGAGCCACTGGCCGGACGCCTCTTCCTTGGCTTTAGATCCAGCCCGCTGCTCAGGCGCTAGCGGGCTGGGCTCGGCACGGTGTCGGGATAGCGGCGCGCCGGGTAAGCGGTCCTACCGCCTTGTTGCTCCCTGTGAAAGAAAAAGCCTCGAGCTGCGCCCTGTCATCCGCAACCCAGGTTCCTCTGTAGTTGGAGCGGGGCTGGGCTGGGCTGCTGTTGGCTGTGGGTCTCTGGGATCTCCGTGCTTGCAGTGGGCCTGGGGGTCGGTGTCCCGATGAGGGGGCGCAGCTCGGGGAACGGCTTCTGGTGGTCCTGACGTCTCCGGCCAGTTTGCAGTTTTCCTCTGGAGTTGGAACGGGGCTGGGCTGCTGCTGGCTGTGGGTCTCTGGGATCTCCGTGCTTGCGGTGGGCCTGGTGGTCGATGTCCAATTGGTCCTGACGTCTCCAGTGACTGTCACGGTCCTGCTGCAATCGCCGACGTGAAGACAGTGCAAAGCCCCCACGCCGGTGCAATGGGCGGGGAGCTGGAGAGGGGAGGGAAGGGGTCACACACATGGCCGGGAAGCAGAGGGGTGTAGGTGGGGTGAAACTGACTCACGATACACTGTGTATCGTGACCGTGGGAACTTTTTAACTCAGCAGGCAGGCAGCAGCAGATTGCTAATTATTAACCCTCCCGCGCAATATACCCTCACCTTCTCTTTTATGAATGGGGATTTAGTTCCCCTTTCTTCGAGGACCGACCGGAGGTTCCGCTGTCACCTCTGCAGGCCGCCCTCGGTGAACGTTTTCAAGGACCTTTCTTCAAGGACCGAAAAAATGGCCGCTATTCGGAGGTTTTCGTTATTTGGATGTTCGGATAAAAGGTTGTGCACCTGTAGTAAGATTAAACGAGAACTTACCAGTTTGAAGTTTGATCTGTATTTTACGAGGAGTTACGATGAGGGATTACGTGAAGAGCCCGCTCAGCATGCATGCGCGGCATACTTCAAACCAGTGGTGTGGAATCACAGATAGACACAGTTATTGAAGTAAACGTAGTAAAGACAAGGAGACATCAGTTTATCAGTTTGATCCATATTATTGAGGGTGGGAGCGGAGGGCACGTAATCCCTCATCGTAACTCCTCGTAAAATACCGATCAAACTTCAAACTGGTAAGTTCTCGTTTAATCTTACTATTTTACTTCGGAGTCACGTGAGTGATTCCGTGAAGACTTCAAAGCTCTGTGATTTCAAACCGTGTAACAGTTATTACTTCACGAACTGCCGAAGTCCTTGAGGGAGGAAGTGTGTTATCGTAATCAACCAATGAATCTGTTTGTAGAAAAACACAATGGTATTTTTTAACAATAACAACAAAGAAATTAAATTGCTCCCCTGGGCTTAAATTAAATATTTGCAGTCTGTAAAATCTTTCCTGCTAATAAAACAGGTTTTGCCAACGGCTTATTATAAAATTTCTGAACGGCCTTTCCCCCGACCATCCTGCTGTAGCCAGGATGTGGTCTATAGGCACGTCCATTCTTTTAGCCGTCGACGTGGATGCTGCCCTGGTGGAATAAAATTTGTACATGTTAGTGTTTATCCCAGCAGTTTTTAGCACCTGCTTGAGCCATCTCGCAATGGTTTGGCTCGTCACCCGACCATAAGGTTTTTTATGACTGACCCACAAGGCTTTTCATCTCCCTCGAATATTTTGGTTGTGTCTATGTAGGATAGTAGGTGGGTCATGGCACATAACCGTGTTTCTGGCAGGTAAGCCCGGAATTCCACGACTGGATTAGGTGTTCCTGATCTGCTCTGTTTGATCAGTCCCTGGATAATGACAGAGATCTGGTCTGGAGCTGTGAGCATGCTGTCCAGTCGCAATAGGTGTAGTGACTGGACCCTCTGTGCAGATACAAGTGCCATCAACATGAGTGTTTTGAGCATAGATTGTTCCAGGTTGAGGGATCTGGCTGGTGGCTATCCCCTGAGGTATGTCAGGACCACACTGACATCCCATGTATGGGTGTACCTTGGTCTAGGGGGTTAGAGTTGTAAATACCCTTCATTAGTTTGACCACCAGCGGGTGGGACCCCATGGCCTGTTGTCCTGGAGCTGGTTTTAAATAGACAGGCAGGGCACTTCTAGCTGTGTTGATGGCTCTGTAGCTGAGTCCTTCATCGTGGTGTAGGTTCGTCAGGAATTCCAGTACGTTGGTAACTGTAGCGGTTGAGTAGGTGGTCCCTGTATCCAAGCAGTACTTCTCCCATTTTTTGATGCTGGACAAGTGCTGTTTTTTAGTGGATGTTCGGAGGGATGCTGACATGGTGTTGACGGTTTGTTCTGATAATCCCAGTCCCAGAAGTGGTTTGTGCAGAATCTGCAACCCAGGAGTTTGATTTTTTCATGGCACGGGTGGCTTGTGCCCGACACTGGGTGTTAATTACTCTGGGTCACTGGGGATTACCATCGGAGTTTCAACAACCATGTCATGGAGTATTGGGAACCATGGCTGCGTAGGCCAGTCGGGTACTATCAAAATACCTGAAGCAGAGTCCATTTGTATTGTGCGTAGTCCCGACTGATGAGACAGAAGGGAGGAAATGCATAGAAGAATTTCCCCAATCCAGCGCGAACGCATCTACCGCTGCTGCCTCAGGTCTGGTTCCCAAGCGACATACATAGGTACCTGGTGATTTAGCCTGGATGCAAATAAATCGATATCTGGCGTGCCATATTGCTTGATAACTTTTGCGGGGAAAAAAATAAATTTGGGGGGGTTTTAACATCCATTCGATGTTGTAATTAAATTTACGTGGCCTGGTGTCTGCCACTGCATTTAGCTTACCTGGCAGGTAAGTTGCTGATAGCCAAATATGTCTGTCGACACACCATTGCCAAATTCTGTTGACCAACTTGTCGCATGGTACCGATTCTATACCGTCCATATGGTTAATGTAGGCCACCACCGTAGTATTTATCTATTTGTAACCGTACATGCAAGTGATGCATATTTGTGCATATGCTTTAAACCATAAAAGTCACCCATCTCTAGAGAGCAGTGGGTCTGGCTCAGTGGCTGGGGTTTTGCACAACCCCGCAAATTTAGGATTTTATGGCAGGTCTTATGATTTGTTTACGAAGGTTGTGGTCATCTCCATATTGGTCCACGGAACGAGCAGACGATGTGATGGCTGACGTCAGGAGCCTGAGGACCACTGCAATTTTAGCTCCTGATTCCGAATGTTTGCCCCAACGTGGCCCCACTTTTGGCTGTTTACAGCCGGCACTTTAAGGGACTCACAGTTCTCTGGAGCTGTATACGCCTCATTGACCACCTCTCCTGTAGGGCCTTTAACGGCCTCCTGCACGTGGGGTGTCACGTAGCGGTCCTCCACACCTAGCAGCTCTTCCTGTTCCTGCACCCCTTGCATACTCCCGAGATCTTCAGCCATCGTCCCCTCTTCTTGACCAGCCCAGTCCTGGTCACCAAAGCTACCCTCGGGTAAGGAGGAAGCAATGGACAGTGCAGAAGGCACTGGAGGGAGTGCCTGAACTCCCCCTGCGAGAGCGTCCCTCACAACGCGTCTCGCTGGAGCTCCTGCTCCAAGAGCCGCTCCATGCGGCTCATGCGGCTGTCTCCCCTCCCCGGTAAGCGGTCCTACCGCCTTGTTGCTGCCCCCGCCAGATGGAATGCTCCTCCGTGGAGTCGAGCGGGGAGCAGGTCTGTTCAGGCGGCTGCCTTTCCCCCCGTGCGGGTGGAGAGACGTCCCCGTCCGACAAGTCGGAGCCACCGGCCGGACGCCTCTTCCGTGGCTTTACTTCCAGCCCGCTGCTCAGGCGCTAGCGGGGCTGGGCTCGGCACGGTGTCGGGGGATAGCGGTGCGCCGGGTAAGCGGTCCTACCGCCTTGTTGCTGCCCCCCCCCCCAGATGGAACGCTCCTCCGTGGAGTCGAGCGGGGGACAGGTCTGTTCTGTTGCTGCCCCCCCCTGATGGAACGCTCCTCCGTGGAGTCGAGCGGGGGACAGGTTTGTCTAAGAGCCTTTCTTCTCTGCCTGAAAGCAGAAGGCTCCCTGTGAAAGAAAAACCCGACCTCAGAGCTTACCTGAAGGTCCGTTCTTTCACCTCCGTAGCGGGAGCGCCTGACTCCCGCTGCGCCGCTGTTGCTCTGCTGAACGTAATGCCGCGCATGTGTGCTGAGCGGAATCACTCACGTGACTCCGAAGTAAAACAACACCCTCTCTGTGCCAAGAAACATTCAACACTTGGACTGATATATTTGGTAGTAGAATTGGAGGCAAATACTATAGATCACAATAATAAATGAAGTAGAGGAATGGAAGCTTTCTTTCTGCATAAGCTGGTTGAGCTGGATGTCCACTCATCTGGATCTGTACTGGAATATGTTCAACTCTTAGTTATATCACAGTAAAACTGACATTAGCCTGTCAACAGATTTACTCACATTTGGTATTTTCTGCAACACTGGCCAAAATCTACCACCATATTTTTCTCCTTATCATTACTGATCTCTTCAGGCAACTGTTTCATTTTTAACTTCTGTAACTAATCAAGCTTTGTTAATCAGTCCAGAAACCCCACGCAGTCACAGGGAGAACGTACAAACTGTGCACAGGCAGCAGCTGTAGTCAGGATCAAACCTGGGTCTCTGGCACTGTAAGGCAGTAACTGTACCACTGATCCTCTGTGTTGCACACCTTCTTTTTTGATCATTTTGAGGTACATCCAGTAGTTACAGAAGATCAACTCCAAATATTGCACTATTGTCACAGTGACTTGACCATCAAGGGATCATTGCTATTTACACCTTACAACTTGGATGCTACATCCAGCACAGATAACTTTTTTATGGTTGTCATTTGAAAGGTCATACACCATGTCACTGGGATCTGCCACTCTCCACATAGATAAGAATAATAATTGTCTCTGACCATTGGAACATTATTCAATATTCATGCCTTTCATAATTTTATTTGCATTTATAGTAATTTTATTTGCATTCATAGTAATTTCACAACAGCACAGTGGTACAGTGGTAGAGTTGCTGCCTTACAGCACCAGAGACCTGGGTTCGAACCTGACTATGGGTGGTGTCGGTACGGAGTTTGTACGGTCTCTCTGTGACTATGTGAGTTTCTCTTCATTGCTTGAATTTGGTGGGCCAAAGTGTATCCAAAATTCAACCTAAATCCTTTGTAATTAAATGTATCTGGTTTTTACCATTCCTGTGGCATTAATAACTCTCAAGGCGAGGGAGGAAATATTTAATAGGAATCGGAGGGGCAACGTTTTTACACAAAGTGCGGTAGGTGAATGGAATAAGCCGTTGGGGGAGGTAGTTGTGGCAGGTACTATCACAATGCTTAAAAAACATTTGGACAGGTATCTGGATGGGATAGGTTTAGAGGAATTCAGGCAGGTGGGACAAATGTAGTTGGAGCGTGTTGGGCGGTGTGGGGAAGTTGGGCCAAAGGGCCTATCTCCATGCTGAATGACTCTATAACTATAACTCTATAACTATTAAGTTCCTTAATATATTGTTAACCAAAATCAAATCTATTTGCTCCATCTCTGCCTCCATTAAAATCACTGTTCTTAGTCACCTTAATGTTGAAAATCAGTAAAATTTATAATATTTCAAAGTTGATCAATCGATGAATGATCATTTTCATCCAATCTACTGAAGCCTGAACTAATAATGTTGCAGGTAAGATTGAAAGTGATGTCACTTTCAATCTTACCTGCAACATTATTAATCCTCATAATAATCTCTTAATTATTGTTTAATATCTTGCCCCTTGCACTCTCAGCATTAGATTTTACTTCGGAGTCACGTGAGTGACTACGTGAAGAACCCCGCCACGACGCATGCGTGACATATCGCTTCACGCTTGCGAAACGACAGGCGGGGTGGAGCGTCCCCCGCAGCGGTAAATTTGAAACCGCGACCTGCAGGTAAGTGATTTACTCTGCGGTAGTTTTTGTCCCCGCGCTGTTTTTACACAGGGGGGGGAAGCTGGACAAAATAGTGTCCACAAGTGCTGCGAGTAAAGCTGGCTGAGGAGGACCGCGAAGTTGCGGGAGCCAGCAGCAGCTGAAGGCACAAGCCCCGTAAGGAATCAGCTGTGCCGACTTTTGGTCCCGCGCCGGCCAGAACACCACGGCCGGGCGGGAGACTATTCAAATGGGGCCGTCGACTTTTGGACAAGTCGAAAACGGCAGGAGACGGGGTGGAACGACGTTCCCCCGTAGCGACAATTTTAACTTGGACCTGCAGGTAAGAGCTGCGGTCTTTTTGTGTTTTTACCATGCTAATTACAGGTGGAGAAAACAACAGGCTACGACAAAGCTGGTGGGCTAGATGGGATCAGCTGTGCCCGATGTCGCCTCCGCACCGGCCAGATCCATTCCACGGCAGTAAGGACAAAGCTGGTGAGGGAGGACCGCGGAGCAGCGGGCAGCCAGCAGCAGCCAGCGGCACTCGGATCACCGATAATGGGATCAGCTGTGCCCGATGTCGCCTCCGCACCGGCCAGATCCACGCAGCCGGGCGGAAAGGCTAGACACAAAAACAAACAAGGTCGTGGACTCAGAGGAGTCCGACTTTGAACAACCGCGGGCGGCCAGCGACCGAGAGCGCTGGAGCCGGATGGAGCGGTGTGTGGAGCATTTGCTCCAATGTGACAGACTCCGGGAGATGGAGTCGGGTCACTGTGGGCCCTATGATAAACCCACAGCAGTACCTCTTGAAGGGCTGCACAGTGCTTCTACCTCATCAGAGGGGAGCACTGCGGGTCAGTTCTGGGCTGACCTGGAAGAGGGGTCCGCAGAAGGAAAGACAAGTGTGCAAGGGGTGCAGGAACAAGAGAACCTACTGGACTAATAAAATGGACTCCAACAAACACTACAGCCAAAGACAGCACCCCTACGCACCCACCAGCAGAACTGGTGAAAGCTCGAAGGCCCGGTATTCAAAACATGAGTCTTTTTAGGCCATGGCCCAGGCCGGCCTTCTTGGAAGATGCGGGGACCTCCAACGCCAACCAAACCGAAAATCCAGACACCAGCGCAACAACAGCAGCGAAGAACCTACAAAAAGAAGTAAACCTGCCACTGGTAACTATGGAGGTAGGTGGGTCTGGTTCCCTACAAAATACAGGGAGCATGAAGGTTGGGGGGAGACTACACTCTTTTCTGAATGCATGGAGCATGTTGGGGCCAAGGAAAGAGCGTTCACGTCGCGGCCCTGTTTCAACCAATCTTTACACCACCACGCACAAGAAGTACAAGAAGCGCAAGACAGACACCATTGTGCAGCAGATGCCGAGAAGTGTGTTCAGCTCTGGCTGAACAACTTCTAATCTTGTGTGTGGACTCGATAAGAAGAAGAAGATGGAGCATGTTAACAACCGATACTTACATCTTAAGCAGTATCCAGGGATATACAATAGAGTTTATACACAAGTACAGCCCTCCAGTTCAACATATACCGAACCGAATGTTCGTGCCTTCTGATAAAGAAAAATCAAAAGCGCAAGCTGAACTGGAGCGGCTTTACATAAAAGGTGTAATTGAGAAAACTCAACACGAACCATTAGAATTCGTGTCCAATATATTTATCAAAAACAAAAAAGATGGTGGTTGTCGCATCACCATAGATCTGACAAAATGGATGTTACTGCTAAACAATTAATTTCCAAAGGTTACTTCATGGCCAGCATTGATTTAAAAGATGCTTACTATTCAGTGCCTATACGAGGTGACCACAGATGTTACTTAAAATTCAACTGGATGGGCAACTCTGGCAGTATAATGCACTGCCAAATGGGTCATCAGCCCCAGGCTGTTCACAAAAATTTTGAAACCAGCCCTAGCGTTTCTACGTAAACGTAAACACATGGTCATCGCATATTTAGATGACATACTCATTGTGGGCACAACTTTGGAATTGGCCAAACAAACTGTAACAGCCACAAAACAGTTATTTGAAAAACTGGGATTTATTATCCATCCAGTTAAATCTAAACTAACGCCTTCCACTACTATGGACTATTTGGGGGTTTCACCATTGACTCAGTTCACATGTCGGTGACTCTGCCTAAGGGAAAGGCTAGAGATTTAATAGAGGCTTGCATAACCTCATTGACATCAGCAAACCATCCATCAGATTGGTAGCAAAAGTAATTGGCAAATGGTGGCTGCCTTTCCAGCCACACAATTTAGACCTCTACATTACCAAAACTTACAGAGAGCAAAAATACAAGCACTCTAAATTAATGCAGGTCACTTTGACAGACCTATGAAACTACCAATCAAGCTAAAATTGAATAGAATGGTGGATAGATAACATCTGGCTTTGTTCCAATCCAATCATTGTCAGTAACCTTTCCATGGTACTACAAACTGATGCCAGTGCACTTGGGTGGGGAGCCACCAATACCATCACCAGCTGTGGAGGTAGATGGACTGCTCAGGAGGCATCATTATTACTCACACTGGGCATAAACTACCTGGAAATGTTGGGTGCATTCCATGGCCTAAAGTCATATTGTACTGGATCATATCATCAGCATGTTAGACTACAGATAGACAATACCACCGTGGTAGCATACATTAACCACATGGGTGGAAACAAATCGACATCATGTGACAATCTGGCTAATACAATTTGGCAATGGTGTATCCAGAGAGATATTTGGATATCAGCCACTTACCTACCAGGAAGACTAAATTTAGTGGCAGACACCAGGTCACGCAAATTTAATGAAAACACCGAATGGATGTTGAATAAAAAAGTATTTGCTGATATTACAGCAAAATATGGAACACCAGATATCGATCTATTCGCATCCAGACTTAACCACCAGTTATCAAATTATGTTTCATGGGAACCAGACCCTGGGGCAGCGGTGACAGATGCATTTTCGCTGCATTGGGGGGGAAATTGTTTATTTACGCATTCCCTCCTTCCTGCCTCATCAGTCGGGTATTAAGGAAAATACAACAAGACTCTGCGTCTGGTATTGGTAGTACCCGATTGGCCTACTCAACCATGGTTCCCAGTGGTATTAAACATGGTATTAGAACCATGTATCACCATCCCACATAGACCAGATTTATTGCTACATCCCGTAACAAGGGATAGCCACCCATGCCATAAACATTTGAACTTATTAATTTGTAGAGTTTTAAAAACACCTCTACTACAACTGGGACTGACGGACCGAACAGTGAACATGATCTCGGCGGCCCAAAGACAGTCAACCAAAAAAAAAAACAGTATCTGGTCTATATCGGGAAGTGGGCGATGCACTGCCATAAAAACAACATCACCTACAGAGACATGAACATCCCGTCTGTTCTGGAATATCTGGCAGGCCTCCACTATGATGAGGGGCTCAGTTACAATGCCATCAACTGCGCCAGAAGTGCCCTATCGACTTACCTATGGCAGGGGACAGAGCGTTACTCTGTTGGGACCGGTAACTCACTGGTAACAAAATTTATGAGGGGAATTTTTAATACTAATCCCCCAAGAACCAGGTACTCCCAAATATGGGATGTAAGTATTATCCTGAAGATGCTCAGGAATTGGTCTCCAGCAACAGCTCTGTCCCTACACAGACTGACATTAAAAACAGTCATGCTATTGGCATTGGTCACGGCACATGGGGTACAGTCACTGCATAAACTAAGACTGGACAACATGACTTCCTCAACAGAAAATATTACGTTTCATATCTATGAGTTAGTAAGCAGAACAGACAGGGATCAGCAGGCCTCAATATACAATTTAGGTCATACCCAAACAGATGACCGTCTGTGTATAATAAGACATCTGTCGTTATACATGGAGAAAACAAAAATCCTAAGAGGCAATGAGAAGGCACTTTTGGTCAGCCACTAGCAACCACACAAAAGAGTGACGGTCCAGACCATCTCAAGATGGCTGAAACAGGTGCTAACACAGGCTGGGGTGGATACTAATATTTTAAAATCTCATTCCACCAGGGCTGCAGCTACATCAGCAGCGATACAGTTGGATGTACCAATGGACCAAATCCTCAAGGCAGCAGGATGGTCTGGGGGAAAAAACATTCCAATTATTTTACAATAAACCAGTAATGAAACCTGGAACGTTTGCAGAAACAAATTTAAATTCTGTAAATTAATTTAAACCCATAAAAAGGGGTTATAAATTTGTGTTAATAAATTTTATGATTTCAATGTCGAATTCATGTCCAAATTATGTTAACACAATTCCTCCTACAGTCATCAAGGCAGACGTGATGCATGGACTCGTTTCCACGGCATGAAATCACAGAGCTTTAAAATCTTCACGTAGTCACTCACGTGACTCCGAAATAAAATAGTAAGATTAAACGAGAACTTACCAGTTTGAAGTTTGATCTGTATTTTATGAGGAGTTACGATGAGGGATTACGTGCCCTCCGCTCCCACCCTTGATCATATACTTAACTGGTATCTCTTCTCTAATCTTATTATGTTTAGTCATTACAGTTATCTGTGATTTCACACCGCTGCTTTGAAGAATGACACGCATGCGTCGTGGCGGGGTTCTTCACGTAATCCCTCATCGTAACTCCTCATAAAATACGGATCAAACTTCAAACTGGTACGTTCTCGTTTAATCTTACTATTAAACTCCACTGCTAACTTCATTAATATGCTTTACCTAAATCACTGTCTTTCTGAAAATCGTTTACTCTTTTTCACTGTAACTCTTATTTTCATACTTTTTATAATCCCATTCTTGCAGTGATTTACTTAAGGGCCTGTCCCACTGTACGAGTTTACCCAAGAGCTCTTCCGAGTTAAAAAAAATAATCTAACTCGTGGTAAGTACGTAGAATGTACGTGGCGGGTACATCGGAGCTCGGGACGTCTCTTAGCGGCTCGTAACGCTAACGGCAGGTACTCGGGAAATGCGGTAAGCTCGTGAAGTTTTTTCAACATGTTGAAAAATGTCCACGAGAGCCCCGAGTACCTACGAGCGGCTATTACCGTAATTCTCCGAGTGCGAATCAGGGGAAACTCAGGAGAGCTCTTGTACAGTGGGACAGGCCTATAGATCTTTTAAGTAGAGCCTGTAAGAATTAAACTAGATAATTTCTGATTAAATATTGGAATTCAATTTTAGCTTGCCACCCATCATGTATTATAATCAGAAATATATAAAGCTCAGAAGGTGATGGTGTGGCCCCTTGTGTCCATTCCCATTCTTTGAATGGTCGGTAGGAAGGGACATGCTGGATCTTTATTAAGGAAGTCGTAAGGCAACTTGTAAAATGATAATAGGACTGGTCAGAGTCAATGCACACTTATAAAAGAACAATGTAGAAACAAGTGACTGCAGCTGCTGGTTTAAAAAAGAAAACACAAAGTGCTGGAGTAGCTCAGCAGGGGAGGCAGCATTTCTGTGAAACATGTACCATGTTCGAACTGTACCAAGTTGAGATTCACCCCATCCGAATACTTTTCAAAGTGCTTTTGTAGATGTTCGAGAAAATCCTTGTGGACATACCGAATCTTCTAACGCTTTCTTGATCGCTACATCAGTGTGAAGGGACCTGGTTAGGTTGTGGGTGATACGGGTGATATGGATGCAAAGAAATGTAAAGCAATTGATAATACCTACTACTGTTGAGGGAAGGCTGTGGTCACCCACCACCACGATCACCCCCACGATCACCACCCCCCCCCCCCACCTTCCTTACGCCAACAAACAACCAACTGTTTCATCGTGTTTACATTAAGGGCTGTTGTTCCGATACCTTGCCACAAGATTTTATAGTACTTCATCTCATCATTGGTATCAATGTAGGTTTATTGTTGCCATGTTTACCGAGATACAGAGAAAGGCTTTTGTTTGCGTCCTATCCAAACAAATCGGATCATACTATGCAAGAGTACTATACGCAAATACAACAGGTAGTGGAATAGTATAGTATATACAACAGGTAGTGGAAAGAAAAAATACCAGAGCACAGAATATAATTTTGCAGTTTTGTAGCCTCACAGATACAGAGAAAAAGTCCAGCATCAGCAATGAAGCTAAGTTGAAAGATTAAAACTACCCCCTAACTTATGGGAGGGCCATCCACTATTCTGATAACGGAGAGCAAGAAGCCGTTCCGGAGTCCGGCAGTATGTGCTTTCAAGCTTTTGTATCTTCCGCCCAATGGGAGAGGGGAGAAGAGTGAATGACCGGGATGGATTAGGTCTCAATTATGTTCACTGCTTTCCTGAGTGAGTGTCAAATGTAGGTGGAGTCGATGATGGGCAGTCTAGTCTGTGTGATAGACTGGGCAACATCACAACTCTCTGCAATTTCTTGCAGTCTTTGGCAGAGCTGTTCCCAAACCAAGATGTGATGCAAAAGACGGTATGCTTTCCACAATGCATCAGTAGAGGTTGGTAAAGGTTGTTGGAAACATGCCGAACTTCCTCAGTCTCCAGAGAAAATAAAGGAATTGGTGTGCTTTTTAGGCCCTAACTTCAATGCAGTTAGTCCAGGGCAGATTGTTGGGGATATTTCCAACTTTAAGAACTTGACTATTTCTACTTTGGCGCCTTTGTTGCTGAGTGGGGCATATTCCCCACCATGTTTCCTGAAGTTGATACCTAGCTCCTTTTGCTGCCATTTAGGGAGAGGTTGGCGTCTTGTCACCATGTTATTCAGCTTTCTGTCTCCTTCCTATACTCTGCCTCATCAATGTTCGAGATCGCTGGTGATCTAACTGCCAAAAGTGGTGTAATTGGCGAACTTATAGATCGAGTTTGTGCTGTACTTGGCCACGTATTCATGGGTGTAGAGTGAGTCGAGCAGGGGACTGAGCACGCAAAACTGCCAACCCCATTATTCAGGGTCTGAGTGGAGGGCATTTTATAAACAATTCTATTCGGCTGAAACCCGCTTGTCAGGAAATCCAGAAGCCAGTTGCAGATGGAAGCCCCAAGGCCAAGATCTGTTTGTTTAGAGATGAGCTTAGTTGGTTCTATGGTGAAGAAAATTGAGCTGTAGTCAATGAATAGCATCCATAGATTCTCCCATTGTCAGGGTGATATAGGGTTGAATGTAGTGCTAGAGGGACAACGTCCTCCAAACACCTTTTTTTCTGTAAGTAGATTGTCTGAAAGACTGACACAGATGTACAAGGCAGACCAATACCAACCTCTCAAAGCGCTTCATGTTAGAGCTACTAGGCATTGAGACAGGTCACTTTATTTTTCTTGGGACTGGAATGATGAAGCTTTCCTTGAAGCAGATTGAGACATTAGGCTGTTGAGGTGAAAGGTTTAAGATGCCAGTGAAGACTGTGGCCAAATGATTGGCACTGATTTGAGAACCTGTCCAGGGACTCCAATTAGGCCGACTGCTCTCTGAGAGTTTACCATTGTGAATGCAGATCTGGTTTCTGCAACCGACATACATTCACTCGGCTAAGGCATCTGAAGCAGGACTTACGGCTTCCAAATTAGGGATTGGTATTCAGGTCTGAGTCAGAGGAAATGTCATCACCCAGATGACAGTTAGTCTTTGGAATTCTTTTTTTTTTTTTTGAGATTACCTTTGCTTTCTGGTCATTCTTTTATTTATTTATCTATTTATTTATTTATTTATTTATTTATTTGTTTGTTTACTTATTTATTTATTTATTTTTTGAGGTTACCTTTGCTTTCAGGTTATTTTTTTTTATTTTTAAAAAAAATTTATTTATTAGAAGTAGACATATTATAAAATGTAATTACATATTATAGTAAAAAAACTTTTCATATACATCAGTCATACATTATTAAAATTTTCCATTATCAATTACTTCTGCTTCTAGTGTTTTTATTTTTTATAGAAAGAGGGAAAAAGAGAGGGTAGAAAGTTACAAATAAAAAAGAAAGCAAAAAAAAAAAACACAACAGAAAAACAAGGGGGGTGGAATGGGTTACCTGTAATACATCAATGGAGATAGGTTCGTAGGTTATAAAGTATAGCTTTTCATCTATTCCTGAGTTCAAGTTTCAGTTGGGTCCTCGTGCTGTGCCAATCTACCCTTCAGATAGTTAATGAATGGAGCACAAATTTTATGGAAAAGATCTTGTTTGTCCATTAAGACAAGTCTAATTCTTTCTAAGTATAGGGTCTCCGACATTTCCGTAATCCACATTTTCATTGTGGGGGTTGTAGGGCCTTTCCAAAATTTTAATATTAATTTTTTTCCGGTTATTATACTGTAGTTGAGGAAATTTCTTTGGTTTGTTGTGAGTGTTAAGCTTTGTTCTGATATTCCAAGTATTATTAATTTTGTGTCTGGGTCCAGTTTTGTATTAATAACTTCTGAAGTTATTTCAAAAATATTAGTCCAGAAATGTTTAAGTTTTATACAGTTTGCAAACGTATGTGTTAAATTAGCCTCTAAATGTAGACATTTATCACAAATAGGAGAGATTTGTGGGAAGATTCTATTTAGTTTTATTTTAGAGAAGTGTAGTCTATGTAAGACCTTGAATTGTATTAAAGTATGTCTGGCATTTAATGAACATTGATGTATTTGTTGTAAACTTTTGTCCCACATATCTTTCGCGATAGGATGACCTATTTCATTTTCCCATTTGTATCTATATGGTTCGGTAAGCTCAGCCCTTAGTTTCTCGTCCAGGAGACCGTAAACCAGGACATCCCGGGTCATTTGATCGGGGGTCACCGCGTCGAGGCGACAACGCCGTGCTAGGTGACGCAACGAGGCAATGTAGGTGTCAATGTGCTCCCCAGGGCTCTGGCGCCTGGTGAAAAACTTAAACCGTTCTAGGATGCAGTTGGTAGGAATGTCTCCAGGGGTGGGCAGCAGGATGAGCAATCGCAATGTAATGCTCGAAGTCGCGCCGGTAGACAGCCCACCGATGGACGATGTCGGAGTCAAACACCAGAACATCAGGTTTACGACAAGAGTTTGACATTGCAAGGCAAGGGTTAAAAACAACGAAAGGTGTGGAACAGGGAGAAAAGCAAATAAAAACCCGATAAACAGGAGGCGCAAAGTTCAACTATGACACCATGTAAAGAGTTGTTGAAACACACGATGTCTTCACAACTGGTTTTATTACTAACATTTATATTGATACACATTCGTGCCCTAGCTGTCCGTAGTCTGTCACTGGAGCTAGAGAGAGAGCTGGAGGTGGGGAGGTTACAATTATACTGAAGATAATGGGGAGTGGTTAGTAGTGGTGAGATCACTATGTTAAAGGAACATGCACTGATCTACAGGGTTTAAAGATTTTTGTAATGTGTGCGCTAGCCTGAAGTTTTCATCTTTTTTTTTTTTTTTTTTTTTTTTTTTTTTTAATAAAAAATATTTATTCAAATATTAAAATAGTATTGACACTACAATAAAACAAAACACCACCATAATACAAGACAAACAAATATGCTAAGCAACTGCTAAACAATTATATTGCAATCCTTGTCAAGGATACATTCAACCCCCCTCGGTGCCCAGCGGTCCCGGAACTCCCTCAGGGTGCCCGTAGACAGGGCGTATTCCCTTTCCATCCGCACCCGGGCACGGACGTATCCCCGGAAAAGGGGCAGGCAGCCGGCTCGGGTAGAGCCCTCCAACGTCTGGTGCCTTGACTCACGGATGGCCAGCTTGGCCAGGCCCAGGAGCAACCCAACCAGGACATCATCAGCCCTACCCTCTCCCCTACGCACAGGGTGTCCAAAGATGAGGATGGTGGGTGAAAAATGCAGCCAGAAGGCAAGGAGCAGCCCCTTTAGGTATTGAAACAGTGGCTGCAGCCTCACACACTCCATGTACACGTGGTACACAGACTCTTCCAGCCCGCAACAGTGGCAGGCGGCTGGCGAGTCTGTGAACCGCGAGAGAAACAGGTTGCAGGGAACACCTCGATGCAGTACCCTCCACCCCAGGTCCCCAATGTAGAGGGGGAGAATCCCTGCGTAGAGGGACCCCCACCGGGGGCCCCCCTCGCGACCGGAAGGGAACACCGACCGCCACTTGGTGTCCGGACGGTGGACCAGGGCGAGGAAGTGCAGGGTGTGGAGGAGGAGCCTGTACAGGACACGCCTCCCTGCGTCTCGGAGGGAGACGAAGGGTGTCGAGGAAAGGCGGCTCAAATTGTGTGGGACCGGCTCCCGGGATGGATTACGGCGCCTTGGTCCGATGAATACTTCCGGCTGAGCGGGGGCTTGCTCAACCACCAGTACTCCACACGTTTGAGCCCCCCGGTCACCCGATGGGGCGGGACAGGGACCGGCTGCTCTCAAGCCCGAGCCGTCACCCTCCGCTGGTGGAGGTGGGGCCTGGTCAACGGCAACCAGGTTCCAGACTCTCAACAAGTCCCTGTAGAAGCCAGGCATCCCCATCAGGACCGCACGGCTGACCCCCACCATCGGGATCCGCGTACCTCCTTGAAGGCAGCGGCTCCGTTGGAAAAAGTGCGTTGCCAGCACGTGCCACCTGGGAGGATGCCCTGAGTACAGGTATCTCTTCAAGGTCCTGAGGCGGAGAGCCGCCACCTTGGTGCGAATGCACACCAGCGACTGACCGCCCTCCTCGATCGGGAGACTCAGGACCGCTGCAGAGACCCAGTGCTTTCCGTTGCCCCAGAAGAAGTCCACCAACTTCTTCTGGATGATCCCAGCAAAGGTGGCTGATGGGACCAATGTGGTCAATCTGTACCAGAGCATGGAGGCCACGAGTTGGTTAATGACCAACACCCTGCCCCGGTACGAAAGCACTCTGAGGAGACCCGCCCAGCGCCCCAGCCGGGTGACGACTTTCACCTCCAGCTCCTGCCAGTTCGCCAGCCAGGTCTCCGCACCGGGACTCAGGTAGACTCCCAGGTAGATGAGGTGTGTGGTACTCCACGTGAAAGACCTCATCTCCTCCGGGAGGGAGTCCACCTGCCAGGGACCCACCAAGAGTCCAGAACATTTCCCCCAGTTGATCCTGGCAGAGGAGGCTGCCGACTGAAGTTTTCATCTGGCAGGTAATTTTTCTTTAATGCTTGCCAGCTCATGACAAATTATTTTTTTCCAATAAGAATTAATTTCATCAGCCCGTGAAGGGGGAGATGGAGGACAAAGAATGAATAAGTTTAGTGGCCAAGTAATTACATACAAGGAATTTGCCTTGGTGCTTCGCCCGCAAGTGACAACATGACATACAGTGACAATTAAGAATGATACATAAAACATTAATAATAAAACATTATTGATTAAACATGTGAATTAAATAAAATACCAGAGCAAAACGAGGCTACAGATTTTTGGTTATTGAGTAGAGCTACTGCTCGTGGAAATAAGCAGTTTTTATGTCTGGCTGTGGCAGCTTTGACAGTCCGGAGTCGCCTTCCAGAGGGAGGTTTGTGGCCAGGGTGAGAGGGGTCAGAGATGATCTTACCCGCTCACTACCTGGCCCTTGCAGTGTACAGTTTGTCAATGGAGGGAAGGTTGAAGCCGATAACCTTCTCAGCTGATTGGACGATTTGCTGCAGCCTCTGGATGTCGTGCTTGATGGCTGAGCCAAACCAGACTATGATGGAGAAGATGAGGACAGACTCTACGATGGCCGTATAGAATTGGGCCATTATTGCCTGTGGCAGATTGTGCTTCCTCAGCTGCCACAGGAAGTACATCCTCTGTTGTGCCTTTTTGACTGTGGAGTCGATGGTAGCCCCCCACTTAAGGTCCTTGGAGATGATGGTTCCCAGGAACTTAAAAGACTCCACAGATGTGACTGTAGTGTTGTTAACGGTGAGAGGGGTGAGGGGAGGGGGAGCTCTCCTAAAGTCTACAATCAATTCCACTGGCTTAAGAGAATTGAGCTACGGCACCTGTGAATGCCACATGTGACACTTCCTGTAGGCAGATTCCTCCCCATCCTGGATCAGTCCAATCAGGGTTGTGTCATCCCTAAACTTGAGAAGTTTGACAGAGGAGTCAGTGGAGGTGCAGTCATTGGTATAGAGAGAGTAGAGGAGAGGGGGGAGTACGCAGCCTTGCGGTGCTCCTATGCTGTGGGTTTGCGGGTCCAAGATGTGCTTTCCCAGACTCACATGCTGCTTTCAAGGCCATCTTAATGCATGGGCAGTTGCCCGGGGCCCCACGAGCATAGGGGCCCCATGCTAATCAATGTATGTTGTGACTTGCTGTCAATAAATAAATACTATACTATACTAAACTATAAATATTTGTTATTGGAAAATGCATATTTAGCATGTGTTTTACTAAAGTTAATGAACATTATTAATGTTAATGTTTATGATAACAAGTGGACATTGGCATACGCTTCTGATTTAGTAGCATGGTCACCTCTGCAACCACATGTGCATGTATGTGTACGTATCTCACGCACTACATAACTGGAAATCCTGGAAAAGGGAACCCATCGTATTTATCGGCAAACATTTGTGAAGAATTTATTGAATTAATGAGACATGTTCTTTGTGCTATTCTTGAAGAAATAAAAGAGTCAAAGTATTATTCAAT
Organism: Amblyraja radiata; assembly: GCF_010909765.2. NCBI lineage: Eukaryota > Metazoa > Chordata > Chondrichthyes > Rajiformes > Rajidae > Amblyraja > Amblyraja radiata. The sequence continues at coordinate 21,714,196 of NC_045957.1, read as the reverse complement.
AAGTGTGGATTCCACTCCAGTCATCACACACACTGATCAACTGACATTTACTGTCCGATACATTAGAGGATGTGAGCCTGTGGAACGTTTCATTAAGTTCATCCCCATCTTTTCTCATGGAGCAAAGAATCTAGCAGACACTGTTGTGGACTTCCTTAATGAGAACAAAATTCCACTATCAAACTGCCGTGGTCAGTCATATGACAATGCCTCAAATATGTCTGGGCACTATACAGGATTGCAAGCACGGATTCATCAACTGAATGAGTTTGCCATTTATGTCCCCTGTGCTGGACACAGCCTGAACTTGGTGGGAGTAAAAGCGGCAGAGTGTTGTCTACAGACTGTAAAATTCTTTGACTTTGTTCAGTGTCTGTATTCCTTTTTCTCTGCTTCTACACATCGATGGAATATTCTGGCATCATCTTTTGGAGAAAATTATGTGGTCAGGCGTCTGTCTGACATGAGATGGTCGTCACGTTTTGATGCTGTTCATGCTCTGTATGGGGGTCTCGAGAAAATTAAGCATGCACTGGATTCTCTATCAGCTGACTGAACAGGAAGTGAACACAAGGCGAGAGGCAGAAGGATTGAGCTAGAAAATGGAGAACCTGGAAACAATCTCTCACAATTCTTTGGAATGACATTCTTGAAAGAGTGAACAAAACAAGCAAGGTCCTGCTGTCAGAGGATGCGAACATACTTGTTGCCATGAATCCTCTTGAGTCTCTGAAAACCTATCTTCAGGAAATTAGAGACAAATTTAGTGAATACGAATTGAAAGCCAGGAATAGGTATCCAGATTTACATTATAGCGATGTGAAAAAACGGGAATGAAAACTAAATGTGTAGGTAGGGGCCCCAGTGCACTGCTTTGCCCGGGGGCCTATAATGCTGTTCAGACGGCCCTGGCTGCTTCCTGTCTGTCAGGAAGCTGGTGATCCACCGACAGAGAGGTTCAGGCACAGTCAACTCGGAAAGTTTAGAGTGTAGTAGCTCTGGCACAATGGTGTTGAATGCAGAGCTAAAATCAACAAACAAAATCCTCGCATAGGTCCCCTGGTGGTCTGGAGGATGAAGTGCAGGCCCAGGTTGATTGCATCATCCACAGATCTATTGGCCCAATATGCAAACTGCAGAGGGTCCAGCAGTGGGTTTGTGATATTTTTCAGCTTGGCCAGCACAAGCCTTTCAAAGGTCTTCATGACTACAGAGGTCAGTGCGACAGGCCTGCGGTTATTAAGACCAGTAATTCTTGCCTTTTTGGGTAAAGGGACAATAGTGGAGACTTTGAAGCAGGCAGGGACAGTACAGGTTTGCAGGGACTGGTTGAAAATGTCTGTGTAGACTGGTGCCAGTTGTTCGGCACAGAGCTTGAGAGTAGAGGGGGAAACATTGTCCGGTCCTGGAGATTTCCGGATTTTCTGTCTTCTGAATAGCCTCTTCACCTCCTCTATTTTTATTGTTGATGATGGAGAAGTGATGTTGTGCAGCAGGGAGGGGATCGGTAATTGAGTGTGAGGTGGCGATTGAAGAGGGGTGGATGGGAAAGGGTCCAATCTTTTCAGACTGGAGGCTTGGTTTAAGCAAGACTCCAGACTCCTTGCTTTAAGAACAACCTCATTTTCCACTGCACATATTGATAGAGAAATAAAATATGGGTCTATTCAATATTTACATTGAAGCTTGAGTGTTTATGTTAGAAAATCAGAGTTTGAGATACTCGGCATTCTTGTTTATTTTAATTTCCAAACTTTAATCAACAATGCATTATCTCAATTATCAAACTATTCATTGTTTTTGAATCCAGGGAATGAATAGTTACATTTCGCAACGATTACTATGTGTAGCGAGTTGCTTCAGATGATGTGGCAAGGCATCCAGAACTCTCTAAGAGCTACTGAAATCTGAGTACTATATATATCCCTAACTAATTCATTTCAAGGACTGTAAACACACAATTTGGAGTCTGAGTCCAAACATCAGTTGAAATTGTGAATAAATTCTAAATTATGATCAATGCCAACATCCAACATCCTTCTGATCCCAATACCCATTGTCAGTCTCACCCCATCAAATCCCAATGACCGGTGCCAACTTTCTTTCCCCTCGTACTCTATTTCCATTTTCTCACTGATCTCATCACCCAGGGTCAGTCTCTCGCCCTGAGATCCCTGCATTCAGTGGCAGTCCTTTCCCTTCCAATCCCAACAACAATATCTCCTCCTCTGATCCCAATCTTAATAATCTCTAATTACCACTGTCACTCATCCCCCTCTGATCTCAACATTCCAGTTCCTCTCACTCCAATCCCATGATCCAATTCAAATACCTCCCTCTTTTATCACAATATAAATCCCCATCCCACCCTGCCTCTGATGCCTCTCGCACTCTAGCTTCTCCCTCTCTGATCCCCAACACCAAGTGCTGTTTATTTTCCTCCAAGGCCAACACTGTCAATCTGTTCTTCCTAGATCCCCAAAACAAATGGCATTCTCTCTGTCCCTTCCTGATCCTAATACCTTGTTAGCGACTTCCCCCTCTCATCCCAAAACCACATGGTCTCACTCTCTGTCAACATCTTGCTGTTGGATTTGTACAGGGAGAGTCCGGCACTATATTTTGGTTATTGTGTATTAGTGAAGGGACAGATACAGTTGATATCAGGGTTGAAAAGATTGGTACTTGGTACTGGTGATGTGAGTGAGTCCTGCACTGGATGGTGTTGACAGAATGGATCAATTTCTATCAAGTTCAGGATCTTAATCAAAAGTACGTCAATGGGAGGTGATTCCATCTGGTCCAATACAACATCATGCGCAGTGCTGGAGAATACTGAAATCTGGAGTACGTTGGTCGGTAGTGGGGGACCACGAGGGCTCTGTGGCTGTTGAACCTTGCAGGTCAGTATATCAGGCTGAAAACTGTGGGCAGTATGATTAATGCTGGTGGCATCAGTATAGGGAGGGGGGAGGGTGGGAGCTAGATGTTCAACTATTCGGACAGCAGTCGGGTGCAATTCTGGGACTGCCTAACAACGGGTGCTACTAAGAAATGGACCAGTCCCAATGATCTTCTTAAGTTCCTTACAACACAAGAATTCTACACCTTTTATCAGGGATCAGGAAAAACCCTCCACTGGTTGGAATCATACTTAGCTCAAAGAGAGGTGTTCGTCATGGCTGGGGGTCAATCATCTCACCACAGGACACCTTATCTGGAGTTCTTAGGCCCAATCATCTCCAATTGCTGCATCAATGGTCTTTCTTCACTCATAAGATTAGAAGCAGGGGTGTTTGCTGATGATTGTAAAATGTTCAGAACCATTCACGATTCTTCAGATAATGAATCAAGACCCTCCCGAAACATCACCCATTCCTTCTCTCCAGAGATGCTGCCTGTCCCGCTGATTTACTCCAGCCTTTTATGTCTATATTTGGTTTAAACCAGCACCTGCAGTTCCTTCATACACTCCTCAAATAATAAAACAGTCCACATCCAAATACAACAAGACCTGTACAATAAGTAGACCTGGGTTGATAGGCATAAAGTTACATTCATGCCACACAAGTGCCAGGCAATGCTGATATCCAATAAAAGAAATTCCAGCCATCAAGCCTTGACATTCAATAGCATTACCATCACCGAATCTCCCACTATAATTTCTGCAGGTCACCATTGTCCAGAAACTGAACTGGAGTAGCAATTACACAACGGCTTTCGGAGCAGGCCTAGGAATCCTATGGCAAATAATTCACCTCCCAATTGGTAGTGGTATTGGTTTATTTTTTGTCGTTTAGTTTAGTTTAACTTAGCTTAGAGAAACAGCATGGAAACATGTCCTTTGGCTCACCGGGTCCGCACCAACCATCAATCATGCGTACACTAATTCTATGTTATATCAGTATCACATCCTACACATGGGGCCATTTACTGAAATTAACCTACAAACCTGCATATTGTTAGACTGTGGGAGGACACCGTAAAACCCAGAGAAAACCCACATGGTCACAGGGAGAACGTACAAACTCCATACGGACAGCACCTGTAGTCAGAATCGAAACCGGTCTCTGGTGCTGTAAGGCAGCAACTCTACCACTGCGCCACTATGCCTCATGTGTTCGAGATACAGTGAAAAACTTTGTTTGTATGCTATATCAGAGGTCAAAATATAGGTTGATAGTGTTATAGTATTACAGCTACAGAGAAAGTGCAGATATAATAAAGTACAAGGGCTGCAATCAGGATGTTGAAAGGTCTGGATTGCCCCCTTAGTTTATGAGCGGACTGATCTCTAGTCTAATAACTGTGAGTAAAATACTTTTTCTGAACCTGGTGGTTACATGTTTACAAAAATTTGTATTTTCTGCCATTTCTCAAGACTTCTTATACAGTAACTTCAAAATCACTGACAGCTGCAAGGGCAAGGGCAGCAAAAACATGGAAATACCTTGACCTGGAAAAGACAAAGTGCTGGAGTAACTCCGCGGGTTAGGCAGCATCTCTGAAGAACAGGGATTGGTGATGTTTCGGGTCGGGACCCTTCTTCAGACTGATTGTAGGGGAAGAAAACTGGGAAAGAGGGGTGGCATGACAGAGCATGGCTGGTAATAAGTAGATGCTGGTGAGGGGGGGGGGTTGATAAGCAGATGGTTGAACAAAGGCCAGAGATAAAAAGACAGGAGGTGCGAGGCGAAAGGATTGAAGAGTTGTGAATTATGAAGCTGGAAGAAGGAATGTAGGTGGAAGGGGAGGGGGAGGGGGAGGGGAGAAATGGGTGCGAGTCCAGGTGGGACGGAGGCGGGTGGGAGGGGGGAAGAAAAGGGAGCTGGGGGAAGAAAGGAGGGGGAGGGCTTGATTACCCTACAATTGGAGAATTTATTGTTTATATCATTGGGTTGTAAATTATTATATGCAAAATATGAGGTGCTGTTGTCTCATGTGGCCTCACTATGGTGTTGGAGGATGCCCAGGAGAGTTAGTATGGGAATGGGAAGGGGAGTTAATGTTGTTAACAACTGGAGATCCAGTAGACCTAGGCGGCCGAGTTACTCCAGCACTTCATGCCTTTTTTTTATACACCAACGTCTGCAGTTCCTTGTATCACCTTGACCTGGAAGTTGTTTCCAAGCCACACACCATCCTGACTTGGAAATATATCTCCAGTCCTTCAACGTCGCTGAGTCAAAAGCCTGGCACTCTCCCCTAACAGCACTGTGAGTATACCCCACACCTCAAGGGCTGCAGCGCTTCAAGTAGGCAGCTCATTACTACCTCCTCAAGGGCAACTAAGTAGGGGCAATTAAAAGTGGTCCACCCTATGAAGCTCAATTCCTTTGAATGAATTAAAAAAAAATAATAGGACTCCATATTGTTTCTGCTAAGGTGAAGGTTTGATGGCTAATATTGGGTAGCAATTTCTATATGTTTGAGTTTAACCACGCATCTGCCCTTACCTAAAATTTGTGCTGAAATAATCGTAACTCTCAGTCTTGCTTTGACTATAAATTTTGAGTCATTACATTGATAAAAATCTCTTCGGTAAAAGCTTGATTGTAGGTGCAGTTTGCTCAAACTCTGGAACAAGAATTGAAACGTTGCCATTAATGGGAATGCAGGAAGGAGATCTGTGATAAAATGTAATGGCGCTGAACACAATAAAGACTAAAGCTACCACATTCAGCAAGCTGTTCAAAAGTGGCAATTAAATATAAAGGAAAATGGGACATAAATAATTGACTAAAGTATAACACCTTAAATAACGTTTCAAGAAAAAGAAAAAGAGGAAGTAAATACTTATGGAAATCCTGTAGTCCAATAAGTTATAAAGCTAGATTCAAGAATGAAAATATCTCTGTTAATGGATATATAATAGATTTTTACTTCACCAATACAGTTATAAAAGATGCTAGCAGAGAATTAGATAATGGAAAATCTGGTGGCAGATTGAAAAATTAACCACTGTCCCTGTTCCAGGAAGAGGGAAGAAATAATTTCTCATATAATGGCAACTGCTGTACGATTGTTTATATAAGATTCTGCCTGATAATCCACCTGCAATCCTTCTTCCACTGCTTGGAATTCATAACCTCGCACATCACAGCTGAAGGTTTTGCATGCAAAATCAATTCACCGCATAAACCTGCCTCCTCCAAGTCATTGCAATGCTGCTGCAGTTTTTAAAATAACTTTGGTGTTAAAAGTTGAGAATGAAAGAGGCATAACAATTGACATATCAGTGCACAAATGCAAACACAAAGGAGAATTTTCAATTTATTGCCACTTACGCTACTGTTTATTTTACAGATGGATAGCAGATACAATAGTCTGCAGGACTAAAGTGGGGGATATGCAATTTATTATTAAGCCCATTAGATGTAGAAAGTATTAAATTGGTGTAAAATTAGAATTTGGCTCTGGTATTAAATTTTGCAATGAAGTGACAACACGACCCAAGTTTTGAAATGATGGAAATGGAAGCACATGGTACTGTTTGAATGGGGGCAACAAAGTAAGTAAGTAAGTTTATTGGCCAAGTATTCACATACAAGGAATTTTCCTTGGTGGTCCGCCCACAAGTAACAACATGACAAACAGTGACAGTTACGAATGACTCAGAAAACATTAAACATTAATAATAATAATAATAATAAAACATTAATTATAAAACTCCATTGATCAAGCATGTGAACCAACAAAATACCAGATCAAAGGGAGGCTACAGATTTTGGCTGTTGAGTAGAGCAACTATTCATGGATAAAAACTGTTTTTATATCTGGCTGTGGCAGCTTTGACAGTCCGGAGTCACCTTCCAGAGGGAAGTGATTCAAAGAGTTTGTGGCCAGGGTGAGAGGGGACAGAGATGATCTTGCCCGCTCGCTTTCTGGCCCTTGCAGTGTACAGTTCATCAATGGAGGGAAGGTTGCAGCCAATAACCTTCTCTGCTGATCAGACGATTCGCTGCAGCCTCCAGGTGTCGTGCTTGGTGGCTGAGCCAAACTGTGGTTTATTGGGAAGGACTGTTGGATGTACCTATCACTTTCTGGTAGTTGGGACAGAGATGAGAGATGCTGCTCCTCCAGGATCTCCTCCTCCTTCAACTCACTCTCTCTTCCTCTGTAATTTGTGCTGCATGTATTTAGGTTGAGGTAGGTCATTCTTGATGATAAAGATTTGGTGTATGCATCAGCTGAATGCGACTGGTCCAGGCATCAGAGTTGTTACTTGAGTCCTCTAGCTTTCTTCAGGTGACAGCCTTTATAGTTCAGCTTGAATGCACAGCTGGAGCGCAGCGTAATCATGCAGCATGCAATATGTATGTAGTCCACCCTACATGTAAACTATTGCTTCTTTGAAATAAAAAACACTGTGATTCCACACCTTTGTGAAGGCATCGCAGGTCGTGACATCAAAATTCTACACCCATTATGCATTTGACAGAGAGATAGCCTGCATTGGCAGAGAGTTATCTTAGTCAAAAAATTTAAAGGAAGTACGTGTATATGAACGTTTAGGAAGATGGAATCTGACAAGGCTGTTGAGGACTAAAATGAGGCCAGCAAATTACCCAAGTAGGCAATTTGAAGGCCAGAAAGGGCCATGAAATGTCATTGGCACATAAGATTAAAGAGATTCCCAAAGCTTTTTATAAATGCATTAAAAATAAGAGGGTAATGAGGGGGATGGAAGACCGCTCAAGAATAAAGGAAATAATTTTTGCTTGGAGTCAGATGGTGCAGGTGATGTACTAAACGACTAGTTTGTATTTGTATTTATCAAGGGGCATGGGGAATAGTGAGATTAGTGTGTGGAATACTAAAAGGCTAGAGCATTGTGAGATCAAGCAGGAGACAGTGTTGGGTTTGTTGAAGAGCGGCATGGTGGGTTAATACCTTGATGAGATCTATCACATGTTATTGAGAGATACAAGTGGAGATTGCTGGGGCCATGAGTAAGATCTTAGTATCATCTCTAGCCACAGGCAATGTGCTGGGGGACTAGAGAGCAGCCAATGTTTTTCCTTAGTTTAAGAAGTTAAAATGGATAATCCTGGAAACTATGGGCCAGTGCACCTCACTTCAGTGGTTTGAAAGCCTTTGGAGAGGATTCTTTGGGATAGGATTTACTCGCATTTGTAAGGGAATGAGCTAATTATGGACAGTCAGCATTGTTTTGTCAGTAGCAGGTCTATTAATATATATTTTAATATACTATTAAAAGTCTCATCCTGTTTGTGTGTGTGTGTGTGTGTGATTGAGATGGTATCTACACCAAAATGGTACATGGTGGCACTAAGATGTTTGGACCACCTTATGCACCTTTGTCCCGTGATCGATCAGGTCAAGTTTCCTTCAGATTTGATGTTATATTTCGCAAGTTATTAACATTTTTAGATTTACAAAACACCAATTTGAGAAAACATTATTTCCAGTGCTTACAGCTATGACATCACAATTGGATTGTAGCCCTGGTCACAACATTGTTGCTATCCAAGTACACTTTAGCTCTAGCAGGTGCAAATAGGGTTTTTTAAGCCACAGTACACTGAGTTCTGCTAGCTAGCAAGTGCAATTGCATTTATTTTAAAATGTAAAAATTTAAAAATGAAGGAGGATGAATAAGGCGAAATGAGCAGCTCCTGCACAGTTGGAGGCTATGTTACATCGAATACATCAAAGTCCCTCACCCTGAGCACAGGATCGCCCCAGGGTTGTGTCCTCAGCCCCCTATTGTACTCCCTGTACACACATGACTGTGTGGCTAGGTTCAGCTCCAACTCAATAATTAAGTTTGCTGATGACACTGTGGTGGTGGGCCTGATCTCAGACAACGACGAGAAGGCCTACCGGGAGGAGGTGGCTGATCTAGCACCCTGGTGCCAGGATAACAGCCTCCTCTTGAACATCAAAAAAACGAAGGAGCTGATCGTGGACTTTAGGAGGGCACATCATCCGAGGACGTACACTCCATTGAGGATAAATGGGGATCCTGTGGATAGGGTGAACTGTTTTAAATATCTGGGAGTCCACATCTCCGAGGATATGACATGGGCATCACACGCCTCAGCACTCGTGAGTAAGGCAAGGCAGCGCCTTTACCACCTCAGGCAATTGAGGAAATACAGAGTGTCTCCGAGGATCCTCCAGTGCTTCTACGCAGCGGCGGTGGAAAGCATCTTGTCTGGGAACATTACCATCTGGTTTGGGAATTGCTCTGCCAAGGACAAGAAGGCTCTGCAGAGAGTAGTGCGTTCGGCCGAACGCACTATGGGAACTTCACTTGCCCCCTTGCAGGAACTATACATCAGGAGGTGCAACTCCAGAGCCAACAATATCATGAGAGACCCCTTCCACCCCTGCAACGGACTGTTCCAGCTGCTACGGTCAGGCAAACGCCTCCGTTGCCATGCGGTGAGAACAGAGAGGTTGAGAAGGAGTATCTTCCCAGAGGCCATTCGGACTGTAAACACCTATCTCACCAGGGACTAACTCTACTGAACGTTTTTCCTTCCATTATTTATTATGTAAAGGTATATGTGTGTTATGATTGTGTTTATAGTTTGTTTGGTTGTTTGTCTTTTTGCACAAAAGTCCGCGAGCATTGCCACTTTCATTTCACTGCACATCTCTTATGTGTATGTGACAAATAAACTTGACTTGACGACTTGACTTGGATGACTGGTGGAATATTGCATTGGGGGAGCTGGTTGCATTGGGGAAACGGGTGACTGGTGCAATTTTGCCTTGGGGAATGGGTAGTGTTGGGTAACCAGGCCTCCCGTGTGGGCTATGGGTGAGTGGTGGAATATTGCCTTGGTTGGAATAATAATAATAATAATGGATGGGATTTATATAGCGCCTTTCTAATACTCAAGGCGTTATGTTGGGGGACCAGGACTCGCATAGTGGCTATGGGTGAGTGAAGAAATATTGCATTGGGGGAATGGGTTGCATGGGGGACCAGGCCTCCCATGTGACAGGGACCCAACGGGTCCCACTTGGTCTATATATTACTAAAATGACATCTTGTTTGTTTCTATCTATTTATGTGATCTCATGTGATCCTGAAATTACTGCAAAACGATACACAATAGCACAAAGTTTTGCGCCTCCTTACTCACCATTGTCCTGTGGTCGTTCGTGTCAAGTTTTGTTCAGATTGATGTTATATTTCACAAGTTTTTGACATTTTTAGGTGAACAAAACCCCAATTTGCAAAAATGTCTTCCCTGTGCTTACAGCTATGACATCACAATGGGATTGTAACCCTGCTCACAACATTGGTGCTATCCAAGTACACTGAGTCCTACTAGCTCTAGCAGGTGAAAATGCATTTTTCTTAAAGTCACAGTAAGTGCGTGTGGGGGGTTTAGTGTGTGTGTGTGGTTGTGTGTGTGGGGGGTTTAGTGTGTGTGTGTGGTTGTGTGTGTGGGGGGGAGGGGTGGTGGTAATGTGTGTGTATATATATTTGTTTGCATGTTTGTATGTTCCCGAAATACAGCTATAATGGTACACAATAGCACAACAATTTTAGGCCCACCTTACTCACCATTCGCCTGGGGTGTGCAGTAGCAAGTTTTGTTCGATTTGACAAAGTAATTCCCTTTATAAACTTAAATCAACTTTCTCCCGCGAACGCCACTGCGCTCCCACTTGCCGGCCCCATCAGTCACGCCTGCGCAGTTGGGGGAGGGCTGACGTGCCCGGTATCCATGTTTGTGCAGTTGGGGGAGGGTTGCCAGGCCTGCTGCCATTTTCAGATCGCCATTTTGACTGGAGTCACAACGGGGATCTATAAATATATAAATTAATTGGACAAAAATGTAGATGGATTGTTTCGTAAATGTATAGATGACACAAAAAATGATGGAGTCTTGCACAGTGCAGAAGGCTGTCAAAAGCAGGATATAAATCAATTATAGATATGGGGCAGATGACATTTAATCTAGGCAAATGTGAGATGTTGCACACTGGGAGGTCAAATGTAAGGAGAAAGTATACAGTTGCTGGGAAGATCCTTAACGGCAAAGATGTACGAAGGATCTTGGGGTCCAGGTCCATAGTTCCCTGAAAGTAGCAACACAGATCGATGGAATGATAAAGAAGGCATAAGAAACAGCAAAATCATGCTACAGCTTTATAGAACTTTGGCCAGACTGCATTTGGAGTATTGCATGCAGTTATGGTTGTCTCATTACTGGAAGGATAAGGAGGCTTCGGAGAGTGTGCAGAAAAGGTCCATATGGAAATAAGTTTTATCTGTTCAGCCTGTGATATTCCAGGAATGTATTAAACCCAGGAATAACTGGCTGGGGTACTATCATATGTATCTGCAGTGCATAGTTCCTGTGAAGGAGCTATAATTAATACCAATCCATTCTATGGGAGGTTTAACAGTATATTGCTGAAAGCAGCACAACAGGAAGATCTGTTCCACTGATGGATGAGCACTCCGTCAAGATCTATAACAGCAGGAGTAACTTGGCAAATTCAGTAAATCACACCAATTCAAGAAAATTCCATTTGAGGGGGCACTAAGAGACTGGAGACCACATACCTACAGTACCCTTTATCTGGTGTGATCAAAACAAAATGAAATTACTGTCACCTTCTTTATTGCTAGTTTCTGTCTGTCACTTTGCTGCACGAAGTAGTCCTGTGAGTATCGACTCCATAATCATTCTCTGTTGTCAGATCAGTTTGCTGTTAGTGTTTGTTCAAGGCTTCTACTTCACAGGCATTTTCTAAGCTGCTGCAGTGGGCAAAAATTAAATGTGCCTGACTGACTTATTTAATGGAAATTTAGTGCAGAACAATTAATCCCCACAATATTGTGGTGGAACAGTACGGTAAACTGGGTTTAAAACATATTCCTATAATTTCTTGTTCAGATTCTCTTTCTCACTATGTTTAATGCATCCAATCATTGCAATAGTGGTTTGTCGGGGCATATTCCATGTACCAAACCCTGTAAACTGTGACTAAAATGAACCATTCACCCTCTTGTAATGTAGATAGGTTTGAACAGACAGCAAAAATCATTATACAGGCTTCTTAAGCATGTCATTAGAAAGCAGTATCGACTAAGAAAGCAGTAAAAATCCACGAGCAGACAAAATCTGTCCAAATAATTGTTAAGTGTCACTGTAGATTCTTATCAACCACTCAGCATCAGGCATTGGTTGAAGCCGATCTAAGACACAGTTGGAATATTTAGGGTTAGATTTATTATTGTCACGTATACCAAGGTGAAAAGCTTTGTTTTTGCATGCTATACAATCAAAATATAATGAAAATACACTCAAGTAGAATAAATAAAGCAAAGAGGAAGATACAGAATGCAGAATATAATTCTCAGCTGTGTAGCACATCAGTTCCATAGACAAAGTCCAATATGACCAGTGGGGTAAGGTGAATTGGGCAGTATACTTGATTAATCAAAGACCATTAAGAAGCCTGATGATAAAGGGGAAGAAACTGTCCCTTAGTCTGGTGCTGTGCATTTTCAAGCTTCTGTACAATACAATACAATACAATTTTATTGTCATTTGAGCCTCAGTGAGGCTCAAACGAAATTCTGTTTCCACAGCCATACAAACAAAGACAATTCCTAGACATACACACAATTTAGTTCACACAAACATCCATCACAGTGAACCTACTGTGATGGAAGGCAAAGTCTTTTCTCTCCCCTGTTCTCCATGTCTCTCCCGATGTCCAAGCCCCAGGCGGGCGATGATAAGTCCCACGGCCATTTTAGGCCGTGCCGGGCGATTTACGGCCCCGCTCCCGGTCCAAATGTCACAAAGTTGGAGCCCCCGGTGGGCGCTGGAATGTCCCACGGCCATGAAGCCGTGCCGGGCGATGTATGACCCCGCTCCGGGTCGTTCCAACCCCGCGACACGGGATGGAGAAGTCGCGTTGCGGGAGCTCCGGGAAGCGGTCTCTCCCCCCGGACCCGCGAGCTCCCGATGTCCCAGTCCACCGGACCTGCGGCTGCGTTGCTGGAGCCTCCGAGCCCCAGGAGTCGAGTCGCAGCAGCGAGTCACCACCGCTCCCCACGCTCCGAGGCCGGCCAGCCCCACAATGGTGAGTAGTCCGCAGCTCCGCATTCTCCCGAGCCCCCGGGTCGTTCAGGTTGGAGGCCGCTCCACGGTGCTAGGCCCCAACGACAACGGAGACCCGACAGGGAAAAGGTCGGGTCTCCCGGACAGGGAAGAGATTTTAAAGTTTCCCCCTCCCCCGCCCCCCACATATACACATTTAAAACCAATATTAAAAAACACCAACACTACATTTAACTAGACAAAAAATTAAAAAAAGACAGACAGGCTGTAGGGGCCGCTGCAACGGGTGAGTCGTGCCGCCAACCCGTTCTGTTGGATGGGAGCAGGGAGAAAAAGGATGACCGGGGTAGGACGAGTCTTTGATTATATTGGCTGCTTTTTGTGACGCAGCATGAAGTGTAGATGGAGTCAATAGTGGGAAGCCTGCTCTGTGTGATGGACTGGACTACATCTATAATTCTCTGCAGTTTCTTGCTGTGTTGGGTAGAGCTGTCCCCAAGCCAAGCTGTATCGCACCCCAACAGTATGCTTTCTATGGTGTATTTGTAGAGGTTTGTAAGACTCATTGGAGACATGCTGAAATTCCTCCAGTCTTGACTGTCACATCAATGTGGTTGATCCACAACTGATGTTGAGTAATTATTGAACATAGAGACCTAGGGATGCAAGTACATTGTGGCCACACAGGATGGTGAGGAAGGCATACACCGTATGGCATATTTGCCTTCATCAGATGAAGCAATGAGTACAAGGGTCTTAGTGTAAAAATAGTTTATGAGGCCACATCTGGAGCAGTGTGTGCAGTTCTGGGTGCCATATTACAGGAAAGTTGTGATTAAGCAAGAGAGGGTGCAGAAAAGATTCACAAATATGTTGCTTGGATTGGAGGGCTTGAGTTAGAGAGACTGGGTAGGCTGTGCTTGTTTTCCATGAAGCATAGGATGTGGAGGCACAGATAGTCTGAAGCTATTTCCTATGGTGGGATGGTTAAAACTAGAGGGCATTGGTTTAAGAGTGAGAGGGAGGAGGTTTAAAAAAGATCTGAGTGGCAAATGTTTCTCACAATGTTGCTGGTATCCGGTAATGGCAGCCACAGGAGGTGGTGGGGGCAGGAACAGTAGCATCACTGAAGGAGCATCTGTACAGATACTTGAATGAGCAAGTCGTAAAGGGACATGGAATTAATGCAGGCAAGCATAGCTGTGCATGATGGTCGGCATGGTCCAAGTGGGCTGATGTTACTACATTGTTCAACTCTATGACACTTTAGAAGCTAAAGTTGATTAAAATAGATTTTGGTAGATTTTGACAATTGAATAGTTTTTAGTAGAGTGCTCAATCCCTCCACCCTGCTGGCAGAGGTTGTAAGTGGGAGCTCAATCCACATTATGAAATCCCTGGAATAGTTGGGGAATACACATGGCTTTGTGCGGTTTTGGTGATCAAGGCTGATTGCATGTGGCCCAGGTGTTTTGTTCGGCAGTGAAACCTATTTGTGTGTTTAAACAATTGGTTTATTATTGCCACATGAACTGAAATACAGTGCAAAATTTTGTATGGCATGCTATCCAGGCAAATCATACCATACGTGAGTACATCGGGAATTCATTCCTAGCATATGAGAAGTCTGTTTAGAAGTTTACTTTACTTTACTTTAGAGATACAGCGCGGAAACAGGCCCTTTGGCCCACCAAGTCCACGCCGATGAGCAAGCCTCGTACACCAGTATCCCTAGACTACATTCTAGGGATAATTTATAATTCTCACTTAAGCCAATTAACCTACAAACCTATACGTCTTTGGAGTGTAGGAGGAAATTGGAGCTCAGGGAGAATATATAAACTCCGTACAAGCAGCACCCATAGTCAGGATTGAACTCGGGTCTCTGGCGCTGTAAGGAGGCAACTCTACCGCTGCACCACCACGCCGCCTGCCTGTTCAATGGGGAAGTGACTGTTCCTGAATCTGATTGTACATACTTTCAAACCTGTATACCTTCTGCCCGGCGGAAAAGGAGGGAAGAGAGAATGACCCAGATGTGAATGAACATCAATTATGTTGGCTTCTTTCCCAAGGCAGTGCAAAGTGTTGATGGAGTTGATGGAGAGGTGGGGGTGCAGGGGGAAAAGCTGGTTTATGTGATTGACTGGGCTGCATTCACAACTTTAGACTTTAGAAATACAGCGTGGAAACAGGCCCTTCGACCCACCAAGTCCACACCGAACGGTGATCACCTGTACACTAACATTATGCTGCACATTGCTGACAATTTCCAATTTGACCAAAACTAATTAACCTACAAGCCTTTGGAATGTGGGAGGAAACCGGAGCACCCGGTGAAAACACATGCGGTCACAGGGAGAACGTATAAACTTTGTACAAGCAGCACCCATAGTTAGGATCGAACCCGGGTCTCTGGTGCTGTAAGGCAGCGAGTCTACCGCTACTCCACCGTGCAGCCCCATTTCTTGCAATTTCTCCAATTTTTGCAATTTCTTGCAGTCTTGGGTTGAGCAGTTGCCAAACCAAATTGTGATGCAACTGGATGGGACCAATCACAGACAACAACTTGGAAATTAATAACAATTCTATTGATATTCTTGAAGATTGGTAAAACAGACAATAATCTTGGGGTAAGGGGAGATACCAGAAAATATAAGAGGGAGCAACATTTCTCTTCATCAGCCAAATAAGGCATCCTTAATTGGGCAAATAAAGACTACTATTTACTGGGAATACAAAACTGTTTCCACCGTTCAAATTTGCTATGATTCCAATTATTTTTAACAGATCTCCGAGGACTAATCAGAGATTACATGTATCCTCCAAATTTTGCTTGCATTTGATGATACAGTAATAGTGCTGAGCGTACAGTAAACCCTTGGTATTACGGACCTCTTCACAAAGTATTTTGGTTACAGCAGATGAAGTAGCAATGTTACAACATTTTGAGATTTAAAAAATCAAGTCTGCAATTTAATGACATTTTCTGTTATTATAGATTGAAGCATTCTGAAACAAATATAAAACATCTTACTTGGATGACCTGAAATTAAAGCATATAATAAGTTAGTTACCTAATTGTAGCTAACTACAAAATTAAATTACTAGATATAAACATTTATCCATTTCTTAAGAAAAGATTAACATTTTTAAATAGCCTAAGTGTCCAAATAACATTCACACAAGAATTCACAATATAACATGATTTTTAAATCCCATTGTCATGAATTTATAAGCCAAATGGAAGGAATTTAGTGTTTAATTCCCATAAATTAATGGCCATTTAGATCATCTTGCGAGTGAGATTTTGTGGAACGCAATCGTTTGGAACGTTGCGGTTGCGGTGAATTTAAACCCCATATCGGCAGGAAAAACACTGCATGTTCGTATGGGGCCTTAATCACATTTTCGCCGATGAAATTTTGATTAAAGTAATCCTAAGAAGCAAGTTTATATGTAAAATAGACGACTTAGCTTATGTTTTTTCCCGTACGTGAGATCCGTCCTGTTGTTGGTGTTGACGGCGTTAGAAGTAGATTTTTATTTTACTCCAGCTATTAAATTGTCCCGCGGTCCAGACAGTCGGCAATATCAGACACCCTTTGGTCCACTGTAACAAAGGTTTATTGTATATCCTTCTGCAGGGAATCCATTCTGATTCCAGAAGTACATTGATTCCGTTTTGATGAGGTGGAGAAGTGGGTGAACCTGAGTCTTCCTGGCAGCAGACGAGAGGGAGATCATAACATGTGTTTTATGGCAATTGTTGAATCTTTCAGAGAAAGTTAAATGCCCATCCCAGAATACCCAAGTTTGAATTAACTACACATTTAGTAGATGACACACATATCTGTAGAAATCTGGCTAATTCGGAAACAGCAGCTGGAAATAAATGTGATCCTATTGAAATGGATCCCAACTCACCGTATCTGAAAATTAAATCTTAACTGGTACTTTTACATTTGCAACTGATCTATTTTCTCATTCTGTGACCATTTCTAATCAAGATTAAATAAATTTAAATCTGCATATCAATTGGAATAAATTGTTTATCAGCAATTCTATTGCTAAATGGATCCAAATGGCATTTTTTAAACAATCATAGTCAATTTTCAAAGCTACAAATACACAATAAATCATTGTTTACCACATACTTTTAATTTAGTTTTTTAGTTTAGTTTATTAGTGTCACGTTTACCGGGGTGCAAAGAAAAGCTTTCTTGTTGCATGCTATCCAGTCAATGAGTAGACTATACATGATTACAATAAAGTATATACAGACCCAGGATAGAGGGTATATTATTTAGTACAATTTAAGTCTTATAAAGTCCAATTAATGATAGCTCAAAAGTCTTCATTAAAAAAAAGCAGTAATGGTGATTAAAAGTATTCGATTAAAAGTATTCCACCTTCGATTTAAACCATCATCTGCAGTTCTTTCTCACACAATGGTGATCAAAGTCCAGCCAACTTTGCAGATTTAAACTATGCCATTTTATAAAGTATGTTTTTCACAGAAGATACTTATGAATGGTGAGATCAAACTATTGAATGTGAATGACACTTTGAATGCAGTTAATCTGAATATTCTTCTTAGATCTAAGAATATTGAAACAGTTGTCGTCTTGATCACAATCCAATTTTATACTGAATAGAATAAATCTTTCTGGAAAAGCAATATCTAGTACATGTTATCACGTGGCAATTTAATCTCACAAGCATTAGTAATAACCCAACAGCAATGGATTTCTCTATAATTGTGAAAGCAGATTTCCATAAGTATTGGAATCCAGTACTGCTATTATACTGTGCAATTTCAATGCAAACAAGCATTTATATGAAACACAAGATCAATTGATCATATATTTTGAAGGGCATTATCTCAATATTTCTCAAATTCTCTTAACCGCATAGAAGAACTAAGTGGTAACACTGACAAAACTTGGAAAATTCCCACCAGGATACAATATAATGTGACAATATTAGCATTGCACTACAGTTTCTCCTAGGTCAGCATACAAAAATCTGTTTCTATTTCTATTGGCAATATCTCCATTGTCAGAGAGTTTGCACCTCTTTATGCTATCTATTATTTTAATCCAGTTACATGTTTAATGCTCTTCAAATTCAGTTTGTTAAGTGTGCTTTCTAGTTCATCCCAATATCTTCCCTCGATTTTACATCATTTAAATTTCAGGAAATATTGAAAATACTGAGAAAACGCATCTTTCATTTTGAATATGCTGTGGAAAATCGTGTCCACGTCTGAGAGGGTGGCCATTGCACTTTTTTGGATTTAGCACAGATTTTTGCCTTCTGTGTCTGCAAGGTGACATGACTATGTCAAACCAAACCCATCACAGGAGACACTCAGTTTTTCAACTGATCCTGTGTAGTGTTGCATCAGTACTGGCCGCAGTTCTTGTGCATGAATTTTGAAATAGCAGAAATAGGATAAAGATTATTTTTTCCTGGAAAAATCAAGAAGAGAGTGAGATGGAAGGTTTTTGCATTGCGAATTACTAAATCGTAAGAAGTTCATAGAGATAGAATGGCAGGAAATGGTTGGTGTTTTATATGAACTAAAGTAAACAATAGCCTCCAATCTTCTCTGCAAACACTGATAGTTGTATTTAAACACTGACAATACGTGAACTCAATTGTAAGTATGTACTCTGAACTAAATGAATGTAACTTAACCATGGAATGTGATAGGATATGATCAAAAATAAGAAACTCAACTAGCAAAATGGAGCAAAACGCAATCCTGGCAAGATTCCGAATAACAATTGTAATTTATTGGAGAGCCTTGAAGATCAGATAAGTTGAGGATGAGGGAAGATTAATGATGGGCTGTGAATATGTGTGTGGACCGGGACATATAGTCACTACACATATGAAAATTAAGGTGATACAAGAGACAGATAAGATTGCTTGAGGAACTCAGGAAGTTCAGCAGTATCTGTGAACCTTTTGTCAGTCTAAAGAAGGACCCTGACCTGAAACATCGCCTGTCCATTTCCCTCTATGGAATTAAGCTCTGGGATTGTCTCCCCATGAGTAGGTTCAGTAGCTCAGTATGTTCAAGGCAAATATAGAGATTTTTGGGATATTAAGGAATGGGGTTAGTGCAGGAAAGTGGTGCTTTGGTAAAAGATCAGCCATAATATTATGTAAAGGGGCAGCATGCATTTGGGGCCAAATGGTCTACTATTTTTGATATTATTATGTGAGTGAAATGCTGAGAGAAAGGTGATTCATGGTAAGTGTATTTCTAAAGGGGCAGGAAGCACTTCACCTCCTTCTACCCATGAGGTTGGAACTGCAGGTTTTCACCCCATTCTCCAGAGTCCATGAATACTGTCCCAGACGTGTGGACAAATATTAGATGCATAGAGTTTTAATTTCTTAGGATTACCACCTGCATCCTAAAAACGTAACAACTGACACTGGAACTTCATGAGTTAAACTGGAATATAGAGGGTTCACAAGATTTTGTTTCAGGCTTCCAGTTCTTAGTAATTGAATCCTTCCTTCCAGATCCCCAACCCCAACATCCTGACGTGTTCTTGGAATCGGTTAAATGTTGGCCATTGTATTAAGAGATAAAGTCATAGTCAAAGAGTCATGCATGGAAACAGGTCATTTGGCCAAACTTGCCTACGCTATACAAGTTGTAGTCCCACCTGCCTGTGTTTGGCCCATATCCTTCTAAACCTTTCCTATCCACTTACCTCTCCAAATGTCTTTTTTTGTTGTGATAGTACCTTCCTCTGGCAGCTCATTCCATATACCCACAATCCTCTGTGTGAAAAAGCTGCCCCTCAGGTTCCTATTAAATCTTTCCCGCCTCACCTTAAATAAGGGATTTAAGATAAGGGAGGAAATGAGGGAAAAACATTTTTGACTTTTAAATCTTCATCAAAGGAATTAACTTTCTGTTTGACTACTTAAGGAATTTAACGCTAAACATAAATCCATATTTCCAACTTTAAAAAAATACAAGACCACCCGATCAGAGTTCAGGACCAGCAAGTTCCAGTCAGGAGGAAGGATAAGTTTGGAAAAGGAACCTTGGATGTCAAGAGATTGCTAATTTGGTTTGAAAGAAAAAGGAATGGCATGTAAGATTTCGAAAGATGAAATCAGACTGGGCCTTTGAGGGATATAAAACAATCGGGAAAGAACTCAAGCAGGCAATTAGACGGACCGAAAGGGACCATGAAATATAATTGACCAGATGAATGAAAGAAAATTCCATGGCTTTTTCTATGTACAATAAAAACAATAGGGTAACCAAGGAGTAGGTTACTCCAGCAATTTGCATTCATTCAATGTTAAAGCAGGAAATCTATGCCTGAAGTTAGAGGATGAAGGTGTGGTACTAAGCAAGCATTGAGTACTTTGCGTTTGTATTCATACAGGAGAAGGACATGGAGACCATTGAGATCAGTGTGGGGAATACTAATATGCAAGGACAGTCTGAGATCAAGAAGAAAGTGGTATCGGGCACTTGAAGAGCACTAAGCTGGATAAATCCCATGGGCCTGATGGGATGTGTCTCAGGTTTTCGAGGGGTGCAAGAGAAACATTGCAGGGGCCTTGACGAATATTTTTGCATCTTCTTTAGCCACAGGTAAGGTCTCAGAGGGCTGGAGAGCAGCCAATGTTGTTCCTTTGTTTAAGTGGAGACAATCCAGGAAATTGTGATTATGGTTCATGAATCTTGGTTGTTTGTGAAATATATACACAACTTGGATTAAATTGTAGAAGGGTTGCTCAGTAAATTTTGCTCACAACACCAAAATTGGTGGAGTTGTGAACAGTGAGGAAGGTTGTCAAAGTATGTACTGGGATAAAGAGCTGGAGGGTCTGAGGTGTCTTGAACATAGGTAGGGAGGGATTTAACCAAGGGGGATAGGATGGAGTCAAGGTATGTGGAAATAAGTTCTGTAGGGCACGAACAGGCAGTTTCCGAGGTTAATCAAACTCGCCGACAAGGGAGGTGCTGTGGTAGTCTGGCGCGTCGATCTCTACAAAGCTGAGGCCACGCGCCAACTCTCGGACACCTACTCCTACTTACCCCTGGACCATGACCTCACAGACGAGCACCAGGCCACTATCTCTAGCACCATCACTGACTTCATCCACTCCGGCTCCCTGTCCCCCCGAGCCTCCAACATCATCATTCCCCAGCCCCGCATGGCCCGATTTTACCTTCTCCCCAAAATCTACAAACCTGACTGTCCTGGTAGACCGAAGGTACACAAAATTGCTGGGGAAACTCAGCGGGTGCAGCAGCATCTATGGAGCGAAGGAAATAGGCGACGTTTCGGGCCGAAACCCTGGTAGACCCATTGGCTCTGCCTGTTCGTGCCCTGCCAAACTTATTTCCACATACCTTGACTCCATCCTATCCCCCCAGGTTAAACATAATGGGTCAAAGAGCCTGTTCTAATCTAATCTATAAACTGGAATACATTTTTACCCATTTGAATGCATTCAATGTTACTTTCTCAATATTTTATTGTTATTTCAAATACATTATAATCCCAAAGTATGGATTTAGTATGCCTTGAAAATGATAAATTGGAGAACGAGTTTAAAATAGTTTTCAAATAATACTGCAACTGAAGACATTAAAAAAAAACTTTTGAATTGAAAACTATTAACATTAATTTTTGAAGGAAGTCTTCTTGTAATGTTGTTTCTCCAGACATTATTGTGAGTTAGTTCATAGTTTCTACTAACCATGGTTATGTTAATTAATCATTTTGAAGTGGAAAGCAGATGGAGACTGGAAAGAATAATTTATCAACTTGAGCCAGATGTCCTGAAACTCAGGTTGAACCTAACAATTTACATGAAGCAATTTATAACAGCAATATATGAAAAGATAGTTGCACTGATATACTAATTAGATTCAGATTCAGATTCAATTTTAATTGTCATTGTCAGTGTACAATACAGAGACAACGAAATGCATTTAACATCTCCCTGGAAGAGCGACATAGCAAATGATTTGAATAAATAATAATAAGTGTCCGGGGGGGGGGGGGGGTGATTGGCAGTCACCGAGGTACGTTGTTGAGTAGAGTTAACATACCATAAACGGCCAAGAGCACAAGTTTTAATACTGTGGCCGAAGATTCCTTGCATTATTAATAACACAATGAAGAGCTTTCTGACAGCAACATTTATTGGGACATATTTGGTTATAATAATTTGGAAGAGGAAGAGGAACTCAGCTCCATTTTTCCTATATCCTGGGCTAATAATTTATTCACTTCCATGCTGCCTTGTAGATGGTGCAGCATCTTTAATTTGCCAGTACCTGACCTGCTTCCCCTTTAATCTACTCAAGCTATCATGGAACCCAGGAGCATAACAACAGCATCCCCTTGTGATTGGAACAGGATATTAATGTCCTTGCTTGAAGATATGAGAAATCTCATGGTAGGATGGGGGCAATCTCAAATCAGGAAGCTGCTTTATTTTGCGGAATAGATTTGACAATATATTTTAAGTTCCAAGACATTTTGTATTCTTCTGACAATTCTTGCCATGATGATAGGCAATAACAATTCTGAAATATCCCCATCATTTCTTCTGAAACGCCTCAATGAAAACCCATTTTAAGAATTTGCAGTCAAATTAGTGGCCTGGGTCGGCTGAATGAACTGAACAGAGCAGATAATTTAATTACCATGACAAAAAGACTAGAAAGAAAGCGTCCGAACATTGACTTCTGTGCCCAATTCAAGGGCCTGTCCCACGTGGGTGTCATTTGCGCATCATTTACGCGACATCCTAAAAATTGGTTGGCACGTCGTGACGTGCGCATGACACGCGCATGGCGTGCATGGCGCGTGGTGAGGCATGGTGGCATATGCAGTGACGCGCGGTAGCGCGAGGCCCCCCAGGATTTTGAGATGCTCAAAATCCTCACGCACCACCTGCGCACAAATGACGCACAAGTGGGACAGGCCCTTAAATCATCCATTCTCTCTGTTGAATGAGACCACGGGTCAGGATCAGAGCTCCACAAAACGTAACTTTTAATTTGTGAGTTTGAAAGCCGTTAGGAATATTTCACAAAGCTTTCAAGTTGATGACAAGTCAGTCATTCTTGATATAAAATTTAATTTCTTTATTTATATAGCACATTTTTAGTCAACTTGCATTGACCCCAAAGTGCTTCACATAATTACATTCACACACACAGGCAAAGATGGGTGAAGTGTCTTGCCCAAGGACACACACAGGCAAAGGTGGGTGAAGTGTCTTGCCCAAGGACACAATGACAGTATGCACTCCAAGCGGGATTCGAACCATCTACCTTCCGGTTGCCAGCCGAACACTTAGCCCATTGTGCCATCTGTTGTCAAGAGTAATATTCTTTTAAATATAGATTTTTGTTACAGAAATTCATGAGCTGTCAGGAGCGTTATCTACAGAAATGTGTTTGCTTCATTTCCTTAATGTTTTTTTCCCAAATCCAAACCCAGTCAGCCCTGAGCTCTCAGTATCTTTTTTAATTTCTTTGTTTCTCATTCCTACACACCTCATCTCATCGCACAATTCTGCTACCCTGCACCAGCTCAAGGTTTCATTTCCTTCACCTCAGTCTCCTGACCTCGTTTCTTTGTGCAAAGAGCGAATACAGCTAGAGGTGGCACGACAAGCATTTATCCACTGTCAATCACCTTCATAGCAGCCCTTTCATTATTTTTTTCAAATATAGTGCTGCACAGAGGTGAGTGCAATAAGTTGTAATGCACTGTAAGCCTGGGGAATTTAAGTTGAGTGACGTGTCCTTTTCCTTACTGTTTATTTCATTTGGAATTACACTTTACATATAAATTGGACTCATATAAGATTTGTGATTTTTGTTTTCTTATTTTGGCCTATGGCCACATGAACTAATGGTTTTGCAAAGCAAATTTTATGACAAGCTTGAGGTTTTAATGAGGGAATTGAAAATACAAATATTATATATTTGGACTTACTCACATCTTTGGGAATTGTATCCAACATGTATGATATATTGTTTGGATATTAGTGATGAAGCCCAAGATACATGTTTACAACACACACACACACACACACACACACACACACACACACACACACACACACACACACACACACACACACACACACACACACACACACACACACACACACACACACACACACACACACACACACACACACACACACACACACACACACACACACACACACGTAATTTGGTTGGGAGCACCATCATTCTTTGTTAATTATATTCAGATATTTTTCTACAAACTCTTGTATCATAACTTGAAAAAATTCATATACATTCATGTGTATGTGTATGTTTTTTTCATGGTATGAAAAAAAAATTTGAAAATAATATATAGATATATATTTAAAAATATTTATACAATGTTTAAAAATATATATATATGAGAAAATCACACACGCATATATAAAATATATATATATGTGATTTTTCTCATGGTATGAAACAAGAGTATGTAGAAAAATATATTTGAAAATAATTAACAAAGAATGATGGTGCTTCCAAGCAAATTAACCATCAAAAGACAGCAATAGGATTTTAATGCCCAAATAAATTAATGCATTTATATATCTAGACACTTGTGGAGACATAATGGTTAGAGTTACTGTTATTACAGTGTAAATTGGATAGTGAGACTGCACAATTACATACAGAAGTCAGGAAACTGCTGTCTAATTTCTGCTGCAGAAGCTTTGCGATAACACCATATCATTAGAAGCTCTGCTGAAATGAATAACACAGAAAGGCAAGATATTATTGCTGTACCTATGGCAGAAATATTTGATGGGTATTATTTGATGGGAAATATTTCTGAAAAATAAACCAAAACTCAATATTTACATGGATAACACATCGTTCCCTCGGCTTTTAATTATTGTTGATTTAAAAAAAAAGATAATGTTCTACTTTGTTTATTTTATCTATCCCTCTTTTATAATCATACTTATTTTTCTCACTTTTTTTCCACTTCATGCAACTGATTAAAGATTCCAACTGACCCAGGTTCCGACACAGCTGCTCATTGACAAGTTGTCAATCCGCTTGTTCGAGGAGGTGAGCAGTTGCTTTCCCTTTCACACAGATCCTGCATCACCGCTGCAATATGGAACCCCTACCAAATTAATTTCTGATCTGCACAAAGTTCCTGCACAAAATCTTCCTCTCCTTTATGCAAAAGTCCAAGTGTAACATGTAGAGAATGCTTGAAATACACAGCAGGTCAGGCAACACCAGAAATAGAGTTAACATTTCAGGTCAAAGATTCTTCATCAGAACAAGTGAGAATGTTGCGACAGGTAATAGAATTAAGACCAATGTGTTATGAGAAGCTGAATATGGAGAAATAATTTACAGGTACAGTACCCTGTACCAGAGTTGACAGCAGTGACTTTGCATTTGGTCTCATTAAAGGAGAATGTGATGCCTGATTAGTTTCCATCGGTTCCTGGTGGACACCTTACATGAAGTGAAGAGAAAGCATTTGCTTCAATGTCCCTCTCATGGCTCAATTGTGGGCAAGGGTACATTTTAGAAGTATGCTCATCTAAGTAAAAGTAAAAAATTACAGTCAACTTGAAAGCATATTAATGCAAAGTACCGAGGACATTATATCAGATGTCACAATAGTCAGCGACAATAGTAACCAATGGTTGTAGTTGATTATTACACGTACTGTCAGTGACCTGGGTTCGATCCTTTACTGCTGTTTGTGTGGAGTTTGCATGTTCACACTAGGACCATGTGGATTTCCACCGGATGCTCCAGTTTCCTCCCACATCCCAAAGACAGGTTAATTGGCCTCTAAGTTACCCCTAGTATGTACGGATGTGTAAACGGATGATCGCTGGGCGGTGTGGATCGGTGGGTCGAAAGTCCTGTTTCCATGTCGTATCTTTGAATCAATTCAATAATTGGTTAACATTGATTAGTAAAAATTGGTTCAGCAAATCGAAGGCAGACAGGAAAGTGGTGGACATACTATGGGGAAAGCATGCAGAAATGTTTGAAGAGTATCTCTACTGAGATAACAGGGTAAACTGCTCAATTCTATACCAGACTAGGAGAATAAAAAGTCTTCTGTAAACTTAACCTGTTCCCTGTGCATTGGAGAAACAGGTGGAGGAATAATTAAATAAATCAAAATGAAATTGAGTTTGAATGAAGATGAGCCGGAGTGACTAGGCAATACCAATTGCAATAACACTTCAAGTGAATAAGACTCTTTATCTGTGTCGTGTTTACAAGGTGACCTTGAGCAAAACATTGATAATTAGCAGAACCCTGTCCTATTTCAGGGAATGTAAAGGCTATGTTGATAGGAGCCAAGTAGTTTATCAAACTAAAGTAAAAACAGAAATTGCTGGAAATAGAAACATAGAAAAATAGGTGCAAATGTAGGCCATTCGGCCCTTCGAGCCAGCACCGCCATTCAATATGATCATGGCTGATCATCTAAAATCAGTACCCCATTCCTGATTTTTTTTCCCCATATCCCTTTATTCTTTTAGCCCTAAGAGCTAAATCTAACTCTCTCTTGAAAATATCACAGATCCGTCCGCAACCTTGGGAAGAGAAAGAGTTAACATTTCAGGTTAAAGGTCTCATGAAGAATTATGTGATATTGTCACCTAAGGTCGTTCAAGGAATAATAATAATAATAATAATAATAATAATAATAATAATAATAATAATAATAATAATAATAATAATAATAATAAATTGAATTTATATAGCGCTTTTCAGGGACTCAAAGTCACTTTACAAGGCAAGGCAAAAAAACAAAAACAAAAACAAAAACAAAACAAAACAAACCAAAAAATGAGCAACAATTCAAGCACAGATGAAAAGGGAGGGGGACGTGGGGCTAAGGATAGGCAGAGGTGAAGAGATGGGTCTTGAGGCGGGACTGGAAGATGATGAGGGACACGGAATTGCGGATCAGTTGGGGGAGGGAGTTCCAGAGCCTGGGAGCTGCCCTGGAGAAGGCTCTGTCCCCAAAATTGCGGTGGTTGGATTTGTGGATGGAGAGGAGACCGGCTGATGTGGATCTGAGGGACCGTGAGGGTTGGTAGGGGGAGAGGAGGTCAGTGCGATATGGGGGGGCCAGATGGTGGAGGGCTTTGTAGGTGAGGACCAGGATTTTGTAGGTGATCCGGTGGGAGATGGGAAGCCAGTGGAGTTGTTTGAGGACTGGAGTGATGTGGTGCCAGGATTTGATGTGGGTGATGAGTCAGGCGGCTGCGTTCTGGACCAGTTGGAGTCGGTTGATGTAGCTGGAGCTGATGCCAAGGAGAAGTGAGTTGCAGTAGTCCAGTCGGGAGGAGATGAAGGCATGGATGAGTCTTTCAGCAGCGGGGGGTGTGAGAGAGGGTCTGATTTTGGCGATGTTGCGGAGGTGAAAGAAGGAGGTTTTAATGACATGGCGGATGTGAGGCTCAAGGGAGAGGGTGGAATCAAAGATCACGCCAAGGTTGCGGGCCTGAGGAGATGGGGAGACAGTGGTGCCGTCGATGGTGAGAGTGGGGTTATTGATTTTGCTGAGTGTGGATTTGGAGCCTATGAGGAGGAATTCTGTTTTATCGCTGTTGAGTTTGAGGAAGTTATGTTGCATCCAGGTTTTTATAGCTGACAAACAGGAGTTGATATGGGAGAGGGGGGGGGGGGGTTGTGGGGGGATTTGGTGCTGAGGTAGATCTGGGTGTCATCGGCGTAACAGTGGAAGTCCAGGTTGAAGTGGCGGAGTATCTGACAAAGGGGGAGGATGTAGATGATGAAGAGGAGGGGGCCGAGTACGGAGCCTTGGGGAACGCCTTGAGTGACTGTGGCTGTAGCAGAGGTGTGGTTGTGGAGAGAGATGAAGTGGGATCTGTTGGCAAGGTAGGAACGGAGCCAGCTGAGTGCAGAGCCTTCAATGCCAAGGTCTTTGAGTCTGGTGAGCAGGATGTTATGGTTCACTGTATCGAAGGCTGCGCTCAGGTTGAGGAGGATGAGGATGTTGAGGTGTCAGCAGAGGTGAGGAGGTCATTTAGGACTTTGAGGAGAGCAGTTTCTGTGCTGTGGAGGGGGCGAAAACCAGATTGGAGGGGTTCGAATAGGTTATTGGCATGGAGATGGGATTGAAGATGTGAGGTGACGATACGCTCCAGGGTTTTAGAAAGAAAGGGGAGGTTTGAGATTGGGCGGTAGTTGTTGAGAGAGGAGGGATCCAGACCAGGTTTCTTTAAAATTGGGGTGACAGC
Source organism: Amblyraja radiata (assembly GCF_010909765.2). NCBI lineage: Eukaryota > Metazoa > Chordata > Chondrichthyes > Rajiformes > Rajidae > Amblyraja > Amblyraja radiata. The sequence continues at coordinate 21,685,823 of NC_045957.1, read as the reverse complement.
AGCAGTTTTGAAGGCGGAGGGGACAGTTCCTTGGGACAGTGAGGAGTTGAAGAGGTTAGTGAGGTAGGGGCAGAGGACGGGGAGGCAGGACTTCAGCAGGGGAGTGGGGAGGGGGTCAAGGGAGCAGGTAGTGGGTTTGGAAGAGCTGATGAGTTTGGAGATTTCAGGGGGGTGACCGGGTCAAACTGGGAGAGGAGGCAGTGTGGAGGAGGGGTCGGGAGGTCAGTAGAGATGGGGAGAAGAGGGGCCTTGGCAGGTGCTGGAGTAGATGATGGGGGGTCAGATACAGGGGATAAAGATTGATAAATGATGTTAATTTTATCAGCGAAAAAGTGGAGAAATTAGTTGCAGAGGTCCGGAGTAGAGGTAGGGAGAGTGTTGGTCCGAGGCTTGAGGAGGTTGCCCACTGTGGAGAAGAGGGTTCTGGGGTTTTGGCAGGGGTCGGTGAAGATGGTGGAGAGGTAGGCAGACTTGGCAGCAATGAGGGCGTCTTTGTAGGCAGTGAGGTGGAGTTTATAGGCTTTATGGTGGACTGTGAGAGATGATTTCTTTGTGAGTCGTTCAAGTTGGCGACCAGTCTGTTTCAACTTACGGAGTGCAGGTGTGTACCAGGGTGAAGAGGTGTTAAAAGTTACGATTTTTGTTTTGATGGGGGCCAGAGTGTTGAGGGAGGTAGACAAGGTGGAGTTGAGATGGTTTGTGAGATCATCAGGTGAGATGGGGGTTGAGTCCAGGGGGAGAGTGGTGGAGAGCAGGTCAGAGAGATGGTGGGGATCGATGGATTTTAAATTACGGAAAGTGATTTCTCTGAGGAGGCGGGGGCGGGGGGTGGGAGAAGGGATGGTGAACCATATGAGTTTATGATCAGAGAGGGGAAAGAGGCATGGATGGAGGTCGAGCACCAGTTGATTAGTGGAGCAGACCAGGTCGAGGATGTGTCCTTTATCATGGGTGGGGAAGGTGACATGTTGGGTGAGAGTGAAGTTGTCCAGTAAAATGGTGAATTCAGATGAGAGCTTGCAGGTGGGGGAGTCCGTGTGGATATTTAAGTCACCGAGTAGCAGCAGACGTGGAGAGAGAGATGAGGCTAGTGTGTGGAGTTCAGTAAAATCGGAGAGGAAGGAGGGGTTTGGTTTAGGTGGCCGGTAAATGAGGATAACTGTCATGGAGGAAAGAGCTTTGAAAGCGAGGAATTCAAATGATGATACTGAGGGGAGGGTGAGTTCTGTGATCCGGAAGATCTGATTAGATTAGATTAGATTTACTTTATTAATCCCCTTATTCAGGGGAAATTCAGATGTCCTTGCAGCACACTAATAAAAATACAACATAGCATTCAAGAAGTTCAACACCAAAACACAAAAACATCCCCCCACAGTGGTTCCCACTGTGGGGGAAGGCACAAAGTCCAGTCCCCATCCTCTTGTCCACCCAGAGTCGGGCCTATTGAGGCCTCCACAGTCGCCGCCACGGCGCCCGATGTTCTCGCCGGGTGATGGTGCTCCGGCGTCGGGAGAACCGTCAGCGGCTTGGGGTGCCAGGAACGGCCGCCTTCTTACCGGAGACCGCGGCTTCCAAGCCAACAGACCACGTTTGACGGAGCTCCACACACTGGCGATCTCGGCGAGAGATCCCAGGCTCTGGGATGTAAAGTTCAGCGCCGCCGCTGGCCGCTCCACAGAACCGCGGCTCCACAATGTTTTCATCGGCGGTCCCAGCATACTGGAGTTCCAGCGAGGCGACCCAGGAAAGGCTTCGCCCGCTCCGCAATAGCGCTCCAGCGCTGTGCCGCCGCCAAAGCCGAGGTTCTGGCCAGGTCCCCCCAGGAAACGTCGCTCCAGGACCCGCTGGTAGGCCGCAAGGACAGGTCGAAGGTGCTGCTCGGAGGAAGGCAGCCTCTCCGACCAGGTAGGGACTTGAAAAGCAGTTTCCCCCTCCCCCCCCACCACCCCCCACACATAAAAAGATAAGACCCCCCGACTGCACACTTTTAACGTACTAAAAATAATAAAAAAGAAGTGAAAAAAAACGGACAGCTGCAGGACAGGCAGCCGTACAGGACAGCGCCTCCTCAGGTAAGTCACCGTGATTGAAAATAACGGCAAGGCCACCTCCACGGCGGGAGGGGCGGGGTTTGGAGATGTAGTTAAAACCAGGGGGGGATGCTTGGTTGAGGGAGAAGAAGTCATTGGGTTGTTGCCAGGTTTCAGTGAGCAGAAGGAAGTCCAGAGTGTTGTCAAGGATTAGTTCATGGAGGGCAAGGGCTTTGTTGTTGAGCGATCGGGTGTTGAGGAGGGCAAAGTTGGCATGGTGAGAGGGTGGTGGGATGGGGGCAGGCTGGAGAGATCTGAGGTTGTCCCGGTTAACAGTGTGTGTGGTCAGTGGGGAGGGGGGGTGTTGCAGTTGAGGGGGGGCAGTGAGTGGATTTGCAAATGATTGGACAGTGGGTAGTTCAGTTTTGTTCAGAGGTGTGACAGAGCGTGCAGGTGACCAGATGGATGGAATGGATTGTCCGTGGTGGAAGTAAACAAACTTGCGGCGAAAGCCTCTGTGGATGTAACGGGGTCGACGTAGAAGTCCGAGCTGTTTAATGACTGGGATGCAAGATGGGATGGAGTAGTTGAAGAATTCAATCAGCTGCAAAGTTGAATATTTGAAGATGATGCCGAGCGGAGGGACTGAGAGCTCCGTGATAGCGGTTAGCCGTGGGCTAGGTGCACAGAGGTGGATGACTGTTGTGAGTGCCAAAATTATCCACGGCATGACAGGAGGAGATGAACATCCAGTCTTGGTCACGGCTCGCATCTGGTGGGGATTGCCTGTAAGAAGGACGGAGGCGATCAGGTTAGCCGCTGTAGCAGCTAGCATTAGCCGCCACTCGTTGGCTGAACGAGGGCAGCCAGCAAGCGGCTAACCGAAGAGGCAGCAGTCCGGTCGAGGAGCCCGAGCGACTTCGGGAAGCAGCTGAGAGGCTGTCCAGCGGTGAAACCCACAGTGTTAGCCAGCCGACACCCAGAGGTTGACCCGGCCGGTGTTTGAGGGCAGCGGCAGCAGGTAACGATGGAATATCGTCGATGTTGGTGGTGTCAGCTGGTATGCACTTGGAGAGCATGTAGAGTTGATCCGGTAGGGATGAGATGAAGGAAAGAAACTTGCTTTCCTTCAAGGGTGCAGAGAACACAAACAAGAACACAAGAGGCAATAGCAGACGGAGAAGCAGCAAACAAACAGCGCCAGCGTCCTCTCCGTGCAGCGTCCTCTCAGCTAGTGGTGTAGGCCGCAGGCCGGCATTTGGAGCTTCTTCTTCTTGCCCCAGGTCCCCCACGAGGGATCCCAGGCTGCGGACGCCACGCCAGCTGGAGCTCAGGCCGCCACCAACTGCCGCTTCTCCGCCGCCGCCACCGCCACCATAATGAACTAGATACCATAATAATTGTATGTGCAATGAAGGTGATGTACCACTTCTTCTTCGAGTCCGTTGCAATCTCAGATGTCGTTCTGCCAGTATCTGGCGCAGGTCACAGCTGGCCGGGTCGGTTCAGCCAGGTCCTGGGGGCTGCACTGGGGGGCGTCGTCACACTCCAGTAGATGGGACATTGTCTGTACTGCTCCACAGCTGCATGTGTCTTCTGCCTGGTAGTTCCATGCTTTCATAAGTGCTTTGCACCTCCCCTGCTCCACTCGTAATCTGTTGAGGGTCTTCCAGGTTGGCCATGGGAGGTCGTGCCCGCTGCCGATATACCACTGATCACAAGACATGAAAAAGGGGAAACTGTTCACTTATTGGAAGAGATGTTACAAAGCTACACAAAATGTATGTTAAGATGGAAAAAGTAGAAGTGCCTTTCACAGAGGAAAAAATAGTTTGTCTTGGGCTCAAGGTCAATTCAAATTGATTGCAACCAGTCAAAAACAATGTGCAAGCAACTGTAAAATCAAGAAAACCTGAACCCAGTGCAGACCATAGGTCATGCTCACATATGGTATAGTATTATGCCAGCTTTTAACTGGAATTTGCAACAACGCTGATTTAATTATATGAGGTACGAAAGAAAGATGAAAATGCAGTTGGGGAAAGATCATCACATGGTTATTAACACACAGAGTATGTTGAAGCATATGGGTTTTGCTTTGAATGATTGTTTGGGAACTGTGATCTGTTGTGTACTGTAGGATGGTCAGGAAAACTACAATTGCATTTGAGAATCAAAAGAGTGTTTAATTGTCAAATGTACCAACAACAGAACAATGGAATTCTAACTTGAAGCAGATGAACAGGCTTGTAACCACAATTAACACAATCATTTTGACATGTTGGTTGAGTGGGGGCAAGCAGATTAATATGTTTATCATTTGAATGGTAACAGAATGGGAAAAGAGAAGATATATCCAGTCCAGGTGCCTCTGTTCCCCAATCGCTGACAGCAAATGTTCAACATTTAGTACTGTATGTTAATCTTCAATATGAGATGATTTGAATACTGGAATAAAGGGAATAAGGCTGCCTTATTGCAGCTGTACAGGGCCTTGCTGAGACATCACCTGGAGTCTTTGTTTCCTTAACATGGGAACGATGTCCTTGCCATGGAAGGAGTGCAATGTTATTTTATTAGACTGACTCCTGGGATGGAAAGACTGACATATAAGAGATTAGGTCAATTGGGCCTATATTCATTGGCGTGTAGAAGAATGAAAGGGGATCTCGCAGAAGCCTATAAACATGTAACAAGACTGGGCAGATTAGATACAGGGAGGATGTTCCTGATGACTTGACCAGCAGTCACAGCCTGCAGAAATGGAGTATGTCACTGAAAAGTAAGATCAGGTGACGATACCAAATAAACACAAGGAAGCCAATTCATTAAATATGTTCAGAAGAATGTAAATATAGTTCTTAATACTAAAGGGTAGAAAGTTGGAACAGGATCAACCATGATTGTGTTGAGTAGTGCAACAGATCTGAAGAGGTGAATCCTTAACTCCCGCTCCTATTTTTTATATGGCTTAGAAGTTCAACATTTTGGGTTCACTATTAAAACAGAATGTACGAGTGAAGAATTGAGATTTATTTTTTCATGTCATAGCTTATCAGAAAAAATATTTTCAGTAGGTATTCTTTTGTTTTCGCCAATCTGAGGGCTTTATGGAACAATGTGGTATTAAACAAAAAGCTGGAGTAACTCAGCGGGACAGGCAACATCTCTGGAGAGAAGGAATGGGTAACATTTCGAGTTGAGACTCTTCTTCAGCACATTCCTTCTCTCCAGAGATGCTGCCTGTCCCGCTGAGTTACTCCAGCTTTTTGTGTCTATCTTCGGTCTAAACCAGCATCTGCAGTTCCTTCCTATACAATATGTATAAAATAGTGCAGCTGCAAGATTAGTAAGAATTGGCAAAGAATCACTGAAGAAACAAATATTGTAAGAGTGCTTGTTTAACAAGGGAATATTGATTAGAAACTGTTTTGCTAAACTGTAGAACAAAGCTACATTACACCACAGATAATACCTCTGCCAATCTGCGCCAATGCAAAAGACTCAGAACCCATAGAACAAAGAACCTAGAACTGTACAGCACAAAAAACAGTCCCTTTGGGCCACAACTTCTGTGCTGAACATGATGCCAAGGCCAACTCTTTTCTGTATGCACATAATCCATATCCCCCCATTCCCTGCATATCCATATATTTTTGCCTATCAGGAAATCTCTTAAATGCCACTATCATGCCTGGCTCAACCACCAGGCATTTGCTCCAGGCATTCACCACCCTCTGTGGAAAAAAAAGGCCCCACACATCTCCTTTATACTTTGCCCCACTCACCTTAAAGTTATGCATTCTACTATTTGATTTTTCCATCCTGGGAAAAAGGTAGTAACTGACTATCCTATCTATGCCCCTCATAATTTTATATATAACTCAGTCCTTATGGTTCAGCCAAATCTTGGGACAGTGAAAGAGAGGTGATCAAGAAAACCTAAATTAATTCATGATGAGGAATAATTCAAACAACATGATTATGTATGTACGTTAACATGACCGAGTAAATTTGACATCGTTAAAGCATGCGGTAAAAAAGATATCCTGTGGAAATCGAAGATAATAACAGGTGTACACATAAACAATCGACATCCAGCAAGAGATATACTGTACAATAAAATATTGAAGAATTATTTGATCATGAGTGCACTTCTAAAGTTGTTCCAGTGAAAAATGTAGAAGAAAAGGCAAGATTCTACTGATCTAAGTAAAGAAGTTATCATATCTTTGTGTGTGTGTGTGTGTGTGTGTGTGTGTGTGTGTGTGTGTGTGTGTGTGTGTGTGTGTGTGTGTGTGTGTGTGTGTTTCTGTGTAATCACATCTTCTCGAAAAATCGACGCGCTAACGGTGAAATGTTTACATATTCCGATAGAGATTTATCCCCTGGAATCCGAAACCGCCTTATCTGAACATTTCGAGCTTTATTTCTCGAGTTATTTATGAAAATGTTCACAAATTCGATAAAACCTTTAAAATAAACCGGCTCTTTCACTGATGATGTCACAATGGATCTGCATGCTGCCGTCTTGCTCGCGCTGCGAGTGACGTCACCCCACCCACCTCTCCCTCCTCACCCCCGTCATCTCCCCCCCGGGTACTCTTCCCCCGGCCTCTCTCTTCCCCCCCCCCCCCCCGGCCTCTCTTCCCCCAGCCTCTCTCCCCCCCCCCCCACCCCCCGCCTCTCTCTCCCCCCCCCCCCCCCCCCCGGCCTCTCTCAACCCCGGGCTCTCTCTCTTCCGGGCTCTTTCTCCCCCGGGCACTCTTCTCCTGGCCTCTCTCCCGCCTGGCCACTCTTCCCCTGGCCTCTCTCCCCCAGCTTCTCTTCCAACCCCCCTCCCCCCTCTTGCCCCCCCCCTCCTCCCCCCATCCCCCCTCCACCACCCTCTACTCCCCTCCCTCCCTGCCATCCTGCCCTCTCCCCACCCTCCCCCTCTCTGGGCAGCGAGACCTGGGCGTCCTGGGCTACACCGGTCACTGAAAGTTGTCGTACAGGTACAGCAGGCAGTGAAGAAAGCTAATGGAATGTTGGCGTTCATAAACAATTTCAGTATAGGAGTAAAGAGGTTCTTCTGCAGTTGTGCTCTGGTGAGACCACATCTGGAGTATTGTGTACAGTTTTGGTCTCCTATTTTGAGGAAGGAGCAACGCCCTCCTCACTTGCACCTCCAATAAACTTCTTCATCGCCTCCAATGCATTCAGAACTCTGCAGCCCGGATCATCACCCGCACCAGATCATTGGACCACATCACACCCATCCTCACTCAGCTCCACTGGCTCCCTGTGCACCACCGGATTAACTACAAGATTTTACTGCTGACCTTCAAAGCCCTACACCACCTTGCTCCCCAATACCTCTCTGACCTGCTGCTACCATACACTCCTTCCCGGTCACTTCGTTCCTCCTCAGCTGCAATTTTAACTGTCCCCACATTTAGATTCAGCACCATGGGTGCCAGAGCCTTCAGCTGCTCTGCCCCACATCTCTGGAACACTCTCCCACCTCACATCCGTCACCTGGACACTATCGATCAATTCAAATCACAACTCAAAACACACCTGTTTAGATTAGCATACCCGACATAACTTCCACCATGTTCACCCTGATTTTAATGACTTAAAATATTTTGTGTATTTTTTTTTTTTTTTTTTTTTTTAATCAACTTGATTTTAATATTGATAAATGTATTGTGATTTATGTCCTGTAAGGTGTCCTTGGGTGTCCAGAAAGGCGCCAGCAAATAAAATGCATTATTATTATTATTATTATTATTATTATTAAGGACATCCTTGTGATTGAAGCAGTGCAGCGTAGGTTCACGAGATTGATCCCTGGGATGGCAGGACTGTCATATGAGGAAAGATGGAAAAGACTAGGCTTATATTCACTGGAGTTTAGAAGGATGAGGGGGTATCTTATAGAAACATATAAAATTATAAAAGGACTGGACAAGCTAGATGCAGGAAAATTGTTCCCAATGTTGGGCGAGTCCAGAACCAGGGGCCACAGTCTTAGAATAAAGGGGAGGTCATTTAAGACTGAGGTGAGAAAAAACGTTTTCACCCAGAGAGTTGTGAATTTATGGAATTCCCTGCCACAGAGGGCAGTGGAGGCCAAGTCACTGGATGGATTTAAGAGAGAGTTAGATAGAGCTCTAGGGGCTAGTGGAGTCAAGGGATATGGGGAGAAGGCAGGCACGGGTTATTGATAGGGGACGATCAGCCATGATCACAATGAATGGCGGTGCTGGCTCAAAGGGCCAAATGGCCTCCTCCTGCACCTATTTTCTGTTTCTATGTTTCTATGTTTCCCCCCCCTCTATCTCCCTCTCCCCCCTCTCTCTTTCCCCCTCCTCTCTCTCCCTGGCTGCTATCTTCCTCCCCTGGCATCCCTCTTTCTCCCCCCTCTATCCCCCCCATCTGCTCCCCCCTTCTTCCCCCCTCCTCCTCTCTCCTCCCCTCTTTCCTGCTCCCTCTCCCTCTCCTCCACTTCTTCCCCCCTCCCCCCACTTCTTCCCCCCTCCCCCCATCTCCCCCTCCTTATGATGCCGCACAAACTCCCCTCCCCCACCCCCCGCAACTGCGCGTTGATGGTACGGGACCCAACGGGTCTCATTTGGTCTAGTACCTATTAAAAGTCTGATCTTGGATGTGTATTTATTTGTGTGTGTGTTTGTTCGTGTGTAATCACATCTTCTCGAAAAAATGATGCAGTAACGGTAAAATGTTTACATATTCCGGTAGAGAGTTTTCCCATGGAGTCCAAAATCTACTTATCTGAAAATTTCCACCTTCATTTCTCGATGTATTACTGAAAATGCTTAAAATTACTATGTATTGAAAATGTTTTTTACTGTTAAAAATCATTCCTCACAGCTTCCAACACACTTTGATACAAAGTTGCAAGACAGGAACACTGGCAGCAACTCTCTGAACTTCATCTCACAGCAAGTGCACCCAACATTTTGCAACAATGTTGCCATCATAGTTCCTGGCAGGACAGGAGGGGGAGGGTCAATTGTTATTGAAATTGGGGATTGGGATTTTACTTTTTAACTCCAATGCTGGGGGAGGCTCATGAGCTATGATCTTTGCTGAGGAGTGCTCGAATCTTACCTTCGGCAACAGGTTGAGTTGGAGGACTAAGCCTCCTGTGGTGGCTACGGGTAGGGGACGGGTGTGTTGGGGGAGCAGACCCAATGGGTCTGCACTTGGTCTAGCACTCTTCTAAAGTTATACCTTTCTCAAGACAATAAGTGGATAAACTCTGGCAACAAATTCCTTTGGGAAGATCAAAGAGATTTAGAAAAAGTGCGAATAGATTCAGTATGTAAATTATATGTGTACAGGTATATGAATCACACTTTTCAAAAAGAAGGAAGCAGCGTGGTGCAAGTGGTGCATGCCATACCTGGAAGATGGGTGTTTACCTGCACAGTGTAGTTGTAGAACTGAATAGATAAGCTGCACACATTCTCCTTGTGTTTCTTTAAATACTCTGCACTGCTTAGATTCCACTTAAGGAATCTCAAGGAATATGTGCATGTTGCAAAGAAATTTAAACTTACTTTATTCATTTAATAATAATAATAATAATAATAATAATTAATAAATAAATAGTTATCTAAATAAATGAAGTAAGAAGAACATACCTTAATTTATCTTTTTCCTCTGTACTTTCAGGTGAGGAAATGCTAATAAAAATGAATGGGAATTCTAATCTTATGTTAGGTCATATATATATGATTAGCCAGAATCACTCCAGTGAACCCCAGCACAGTTAGACTCTGCTATTGAATTCCATTTTTAAAAAAAACAGTGTGCTGGAGGAACTCAGCAGGTCTGGCAGCATCTGTGGAGGGAATCACCTGATAATGTTTGATCCACTGAGTTCCTCCAGCAATTTGTGCTTTGCTCAAGATTCCAGTTTCTGCAGTTTCTTGTGTGGGCCCCATGAGTTAATCCTTTCAGGGAAAGAGCAAAATGAATGTGGAATATTAGAGGTAAAACCTGTAGCACTCTAATCCATTGTCAGAGTCGGTGACTGATCCTCACATTTTTCCGCCTACCCTTCAGCAGCTTGTCTCATACGTAACTAAAAGGATCAAACGATCAAGTAATGAAGTGAGCATATGCACAGAGCAGGATTTTGGAACAACACTGTAATATGTCACTCTGCTGCTCTTAATACCATATTTTTAATCAGGAACACGTACATCAGCTTCTTGTGTGATTTACTTGCCTTGTTGTGTCAAACCATTTCTAATCCCTTGAGGCGGTTACTGATATTTAAGAAAAATGTTCAACATTAATCTTCATTTGGCCTGTGCTTTCCAAATTATTTCCTTATATCCTTGGCTCTCTGATTTTGGTTCCTCGTGGGAGCATCTCAATTTTCAGTAATTAAGTTTCACAATCCCCTTTCCATTAAAATTTGAATCTGCCCGCCTACTCTTTTTCCTGAGTTAATGGACTAAAGGACATATCTTCCCAATTGTCTTATACACTGAATTATATAGCTCACATCGCCAGATTGTGAGTTGGAGGATGCTGAGCTAAATTATTTCTAGCTTTACCCAGGACACCACCAAGTTATCAAGATGTCCAGGAGACATGTAGGCATGAATCATATGCCTGATCTCTAGTATTATAGGGTAAGAGTATCAAATGTAATCTTGTAAAAATGTAGGCTTGCATAACTTAAGTTGTGGGTGTTGTGTGTGTAAAACTGCTTGTGGGAGAGGCGAAGAGATATAGTGGTGGGGACAAGCTTCATTTTGGCTGTGGTTGGTATCTTGAGGGGTTCAAAATATGATCCCCAAGGTTGAATTTGCCTAAAAATCGGGTGGCACGGTGGTGCAGCGGTAGAGTTGCTGCCTAAAGGGCCTGTCCCACAATCCAACCTTATTTGCGAGTTTAGGAGAGTTTGCGCTCGCCACAAGCTCGCAGCTTGGTCGACACATGGTCGTAGATGGTCACTGGTAAGTCTCCTTCATGGTCGAGAGGAGTTCCCTCATAGTGGTTACTACTCGCAGCCTCAGTTTGGTTGAAGAAAAATTTCAACAAGCTGAAAAATATTCTGCGAGTAAAAACTGGTCGGCATGGAGAACATCGATACTTTTGAACTCGTAGTGCAGTGGTAGTGGGGTCGCCATGTCGTTGTAGGTAGTCGAGGTAGCCGTAGGTAATCTCCTTTTCTGACCGGGCATTTTAATTGGCTCAATGGAGGAAAAAAAAACGTAAGCACGAGTTTTCAGAACCAAGGAAAACCGACCGGTAATGTTAAATGCCCACTAAACTTCATAGCTGTGTATCTCTGGCTTATTAAAAGTTGTCTTGCTTCTTAAAAGTGTCTCCACCCCTTCTCTCTCCCCCCCCCATCCTCCACCCCCATCCTCCACCCCCATCCTCCCTCCCCCCACTCTCTCCCCCCTCTTCTCTCTCCCCCCCTCTTCTCTCTCCCCCCCCTTCTCTCTCTCCCCCACTCTCTCTCCCCCCCTCTCTCTCCCCCCTCCTCTCTCCCCCCCTTCTCTCTCTCCCCTTCTCTCTCCCCTTCTCTCTCTCCCCCCCTTCTCTCTCTCTCCCCCCCTTCTCTCTCTCTCCCCCCCCTTCTCTCTCTCTCCCCCCCCTTCTCTCTCTCTCCCCCCCCTTCTCTCTCTCTCCCCCCCCTTCTCTCTCTCTCCCCCCCCTTCTCTCTCCCCCCCCCCTTCTCTCTCCCCTCCTCTTCTTTCCCGCCCCCTTCTCCTCCTCCTCCTCCTTCTCTCCACCCCCCCCTCCTTCGCCTCCCCGCTGAGACCTGGGTTCGATCCAGACTACGCGATGCTGTCTCTACGGAGTTTATACGTTCTCCCCGTGATCTGCGTGGGTTTTCTCTTAGATCTTCGATTTCCTCCCACACTTTAAAGACATAGAAACATAGAAAATAGGTGCAGGAGTAGGCCATTCTGCCCTTCGAGCTCCTCAGTCCTAAAGGATTTCCCCTATATCCTTAAACTGTGACCCCTTGTCCTGGACTTCCCCACCATCGGGAACAATCGTCCTGCATCTAGCCTATCCAACCCCTTAAGAATTTTGTAAGTTTCTATAAGATCCCCCCTCAATCTTCTAAATTCTAGCGAGTACAAGCCGAGTCTATCCAGTCTTTCTTCATATGAAAGTCTTGACATCCCAGGAATCAGTCTGGTGAACCTTCTCTGTACTCCCTCTATGGCAAGAATGTCTTTCCTCAGATTTGGAGACCAAAACTGTACACAATACTCCAGGTGTGGTCTCACCAATACCCTGTACAACTGCAGTAGAACCTCCCTGCTCCTATACTCAAATTCTTTTGCTATGAATGCTAACATACCATTCGCTTTCTTCACTGTCTGCTGCACCTGCATGCCTACTTTTAATGACTGGTGTACCATGACACCCAGGTCTCGTTGCATCTCCCCTTTTCCTAATCGGCCACCATTTAGATAATAGTCTACTTTCCTGTTTTTGCCATCAAAGTGGATAACCTCACATTTATCTACATTATACTGCATCTGCCATGCATTTGCCCACTCACCCAGCCTATCCAAGTCACCTTGCAGGCTCCTAGCATCCTCCTCACAGCTAACACTGCCCTCCAGCTTCGTGTCATCCGCAAACTTGGAGATGTTGTAGGTTTGTACGTTAATTGGCTTTGTGTTTATGTAAATTGTTCCGTGTGTGTGTAGGATTGTGTTAATGTGCGGGGATCACTGGTCGGCGTGGACTCGGTCGGCCAAAGGGCCTGTTTCCACACTGTATCTTTGAACTAAACTAAACTAAACTAAACCAACAAATTATTCTCACCTGCATTTTTGTTTAGTTGGGTGAACCTGGTTGTATCTGCCTAGCTTCACCAAACGCGTGCTGGTCATTTAACAGAGTTCTGGGGAAGGCCCTACACATGGCCTCCCAGTGCAGGGATTCTTTTCCCAATCTCTGCCACCATCCCAACCCTCTACCCAGCCACTCACCTGCAGTAGTGCTCCCTCCCCCACCTCCCACACCCAATCCATCATATACGAAGTTACAGAATCCAGGTCGGGGCTGGGTTTCCAACGATTCTGGAATACTCCCACGGAAGTTGCAGAACAACTGCAAAATGTTGTAGTACAAAGGGATGTCCACATCCGTGAGAGTGGGCATGCTGATAGAGCGAGACAGATAGAACACCTCATGATGGGTTCACTGGAACTAGGATGCATTGTTTTGCAATGAGAGGTCATCCATTTTGGACAACGTTGAGGGGGAGTTTGTTCTCTGGGTGGGTTATGAATCTATGGCACCAGATTACTGTGGAGGCAAGTCCTTAGACATATTCAAGGTATAGTTGAACACATGTTTGAACTGGAAGGGAGTCAAATGGTACAGGGAAAGTAAAGGGAAATGGTATTGAGGCCAAGTTTGGATGAGGCATGATCTTACTGAATAGCAGAGATGGGTCGTGTAGGATCTGATGGGCCTACTACTCCTGCAGTTTCTTCCCACATATTCTCACCTCTGTTGGTTCTTCACTTCGTGCAGTATATGCCCGAAGCAGCATCGATGGTGCCGAAATGCAAATGCTTGAGAGTTTCAAGTTCCTTGGCGTTAATATTAATGATTTGTCGTGGATGATGGATGCAACAGCCAAAAAAGCACACTTTACTTCCTTAGGAGACAGAGAAAGTCCGGCATGTCTCTAATGACTCTTACAAACTTCTACAGATGAACCATAGAAAGCATACTGTCAGGTTGCATCACAGCTTGGTTTGGAAACAGCTCTGCCCATGACCACAGGAAGCTGCAGGGAGTTGTAGATGTAGCCCCGTCCGTCATATAGATCAGACTCCTCTCCATTGGCTCCATCTACACTTCATGCTGCCTCAGAAAAGCAGCTAATATAATCAAAGACTTGTCCCAACTCAGTAATTCCTTAATCTCCCTGCTATCCTTAGGCAAAAGATACAGGTTTGAAAGCACACACCACCACACTCAGGCTTCCCATAAGCTAGGGTAATGTCTGATTCACCTCTACCGCATTGAGGACATCGGATATTATATATGGAACTGATGCACAACCATGCTGAGAAATATACTCAGTACTCTGTATCTTCCCTCTTGCTCTACCTATTATACTTGAGTTTGACTTGATTGTATTTATGTATAGTATTATCTGGTCTGATTGAATAGCAGGCAAAACAAAGCTTTTGACTGTTCCTCAGAATATGTGACAATAATAAACCTAAACCTATTTCCACATGTTAACATTATAAATAAATCAACCACTAGAAAAGGAGATATTCTGGGCTGAATTGTGCTAAAGCATACCACTGCCTGCACTTGGCCATCATGCTCATGCCACAGCTACAATAACTTGCTGCAATACATGTTGGACAGGCTGTTTTTGTTGGACATGTTGGGCAGACTGTTTTTGAGGCCTCTGTTCTGTGCCTTCCCCATGAAATGATACACAAGCATAAACAAGGCCTCAAGTGATTGAACTTGAACTCCTGCCATCAGACACAGTTTGACAGCATTTGACAGCTTGAGATAATAATACAAGTAACCAAACATATCTTTTTAAGGTAGAACCCATCACATTACTATTAATCAATTAAATCCATAAATGGCAGTGATGTAAGAAAAGGTCAGCAATTTACCTAAACCTACCTGTTTATTGAAGGTTGATGACCCCAATCAAATGAATGGGGTTGTTGCTTGTCTGTCACCCCTGCCTGGTGTAGAGAGCTGAGGGTCAGAGTTCAAAGTGCATCCAGCCGCTCAACTCAGCTCAGTATGTTCTGGAGCCTGCATCTTACCCCAACAGATCTTCAGCATTGGTGCTGCAGAGCACGGGCATGGAAATTGATGATGTGCTGGTCAATGGAGTGTGGGTGAGCAACAGTTCCCCATAGAAACTTTCTCCATGATAGAGCACGATCCAGCCCAGCCCAATGCTGCGAGAAACCTGTGTGAAATCAGACCTAATATATAATAAATAACCTATATACATAGAAAAATATAAATATTAAGGTATTTATATTAAGATATAATACCTTAATATAAGATATATCATTATAGTATAATATAATAATACCATATATTAAGGTATAGCAGTATATAGGGAAGATGTTTTCAAAACCCGACATTGCATAGATTATAATAGTGTCTGTCAATGTGACCGTGCTGTTTGATATCATCAATGTTAACGTAATTTTCATTGTTGTACTTTTCAGTGATTTAATAGTGAGGAACAAATCTTTTAATTTATTTAATCAATGTCAATGCACTTCACGGCTTATTATGCATATATTTTCTTTCTGATTCCACTCACTCAAGATGTGGGGCTGTTCACATGTGGAAGCTGAGTCGGATATTATTGAGCGGCGTGCTGCAATTTACTCTTGCTGTAATTCCAATCATTTTCAATCACCTGAAGAGGACAGAATAAATTTCACTTGAAATTTCATTTTCCAATATTCGAGGGAGCAGAATGCTCAATAACTTAAGAAACGTAATTTTTATTTCTCTTCACAAAAGGGGCAGATTATCAAGTACCTATATGTCAACAGATATATTAGAAATTATCAATAACATTTTAATTAAGAAAAGGAGAAGAGAGCTTGATCGCAATATATGGGACAAATGCCAGAGGTAAATAAGTTATAGTCAAGGTTAATATCCTCTGAGATGGAGCTATTGAAATTTTCAACATAGTTTAATCACAATAATTTATGTTAGAAGTTGCACAAAGACCTATTGTCTTTTCAGAGATGCAATATGTGAGACATTTTATAACAGCCGCTACACTCTGCCAGGGATGCAATTTAAATCAAAATGGCATTATTGTTTACCTCCATCAGTCCAAAACACACATTTCCTAAATATAAAGCAATAATTTGTGACTTAATGCCCCCGATCATGTACACATATTAAAACATGGAAGAACAATGTGTTGAATGCCACAGTAGATTAACGAGAAAATACCTGAAAAGGGCGAAGTGCAAAGCCATTTAACCTACTAGTCTGCACGTCTTTGGAATGTGGGAGGAAACCAGAGCACACAAAGAAAACCCACACAGTCACAGGGAGGACGTACGAACTTCACACAGACAGCGCTCGTAGTCAGGATCGAGCCTGGGTCTCTGGTGCTGTAAGACAACAACTCTATTATTATGCCATTGTGCAATCCTAAAAAGGGACCTTTTCTGTGAAACCTTTAATGTGTTAATTTTCTCCTTTAATGTGATCATTTAGTTTAGTAGAGCTTAGTTTAGAGATACAGCATGGACAAAGACCCTTTGGCCCACCAAGTCCACGCCGACCAATGATCACCCATACATTAGTTCTATCCTACTCACTAGGGATAATATACAGAAGACAATTAACGTACAAACCGTATGTCTTTGGAATGTGGGAGGAAACTGAAGCATCTGGAGAAAGGCCATGCGGCCAGTGTGAAGATGCTGTTCAACATGCTCTAGCACATTGATCTATCACCTCACCTAAGTGTAATATCAATACTCCAATAACTTCATAATTCAGTTGGTTTTCAGGCAATTACAATAGACAATAGACATTAGGTACAGGAGCAGGCCATTTGGCCCTTCGAGCCAGCACCGCCATTCAATGTGATCATGGCTGATCATCCCCAATCAGTATCCCGTTCCTGCCTTCTCCCCATATCCCCTGACTCCGCTATTTTTACGAGGCCTATCTAGCTCTCTCTTGAAAGCATCCAGAGAACCTGCCTCCACCGCCCTCTGAGGCAGAGAATTCCACAGACTCACCATTCTCTGTGAGAAAAAGTGTTTCCTCGTCTCCGTTCTAAATGGCTTACTCCTTATTCTTAAACTGTGGCCCCTGGTTCTGGACTCCCACAACATCGGGAACATGTTTCCTGCCTCTAGCATGTCCAAGCCCTTAACAATCTTATATGTTTCAATGAGATTCCCTCTCATCCTTCTAAACTCCAGTGTGTACAAGCCCAGCTGCTCCATTCTCTCAGCATACGACAGTCCCGCCATCCCGGGAATTAACCTTGTAAACCTACGCTGCACTCCGTCAATAGCAAGAATGTCCTTCCTCAAATTACCAGGTGGAACTAATGAGTATGGAGATGGGAGAAGTTGCTCATAGCATGTTGTGTTTAGTAGTGGATTCACAGAGAGAGGGTTTGTGCTAAGGACTGCATTTTGGTATCACTGTTCACAATTTCTCCCAGAAAGTGCAAGCTTGGCAGTATTCAATCTGTGTTTATCCAAGCACTGGCCACTCTGAACCTTGTAACAGGAAGGGCTAAGTCTCTGAATTTTCTGAAACAACATTTGCTCCTTCATTGAAAAGATTCCCACTGCAAATAACTCTTTAGAATATCCTGTGAAAGCTGCCTGCTGTAGAGTTGGGGGAGATTGCAAGCTTTTCGAAGTTGCCATTGATCTTCAACAGAGAGTTGTTTGCAATTATTCAGAAAGCAGGTGTGTGATGAGGCCAGCTCCAAAAACATTCTCTCTCAGAAACAAGTCTTTGGGGGTACTGGAGGAAATCTGGAATACATGGTGATGCCAGGTATTGAGGAGTTAAGTCTCCGTTGGAATATTCAGCCGATAAATCATGATTTGATGGTTCTAATTCCATTCCCCTTATTTTGCCATCATGAGTTTTTTTTCTTAATTATGGGGTGATTTTTCATTGCAATGAAGAGGAAAGGAAATAAGAGAGGTAAAGAGTCTTATGCCCCTGTCCCACTTAGGAAACCTGAACAGAAACCTCTGGAGACTTTGCGCCCCACCCATGGTTTCCGTGCAGTTCCCGGAGGTTGCAGGTGGTTGCCGGAGGTTGCAGGTAGTGGAAGCGGGAAGGGAAACTGACAAAAACGTCCGGGAACCTCCGGGAACCGCACGGAAACCTTGGGTGGGACGCAAAGTCTCCAGAGGTTTCTGTTCAGGTTTCCTAAGTGGGACAGGGGCATTAGTCTAAATCAGGAAATGCTGAGTTCATCAATGGTCCAGCTCTCTGTTGAAGCATAAGGGCAAACATAATTCTAATTATCTGGAGTTATTTAGCATGTTCTGGCTAGGACACACTGTAGCTTATTTATCTTGTTTTTAAAAACATCTAACAGCTAAATTGCCTGTGGAAATAAAAATGTTTATGAACACAGCCCAACATTGTAGTTTTTCAGGATATAATCTGCTCTGCTCCTTACCCTGTCAATGGAACAATAAAGGCTTCTCCAATTATCTCTACCCCCATTTTGTAGAATCTTACAGTTTACACAGATTTATTCCAAAGTGACTGCAGCGTTAGCTCTTAAAAATAAATGTTCCAAGTTCTTATATCTGCTCTGCTATGTTGGGAGACTACAGATACTCAACCAGAATTTTAATTGGAGGAAGGTTATGAACATTGAACTGTGAGCCCAAATGGTTTCTTGGCTTGGCGATGGTTGTTTTGCATCAGTTTGACATACAGACTGTCAGGTCCACAAGGAATTTTATGTCCCTTGCTTTAGCGTTGCAACACTGTTCGTTTTCTTCTCCATCATACAATACATTCCCTGAGTTGCTTTGCCCACTTGTTTTGTGCATTTGATTTGAAATTCCCAAGCTGCCCCCTCAGATTCCATTACTCTTGTAGAATGTGGCAAATTTGCATTGAGCTTTTGAAGCCAAGTTGTCAATGGAAATGAGAAATAATGAGGGTCTCAAAGTCAGTCTCTGGGGTAATTCAGCCTGCAGTTTGATGTGATCATTGTTGCTTCTTTGTTGCCAAACTACTGAAACTCGGTGTTTTGTGAACTTGCTGTGAAATCTGTGAAGATGAAACTCTCACACGACACATATTAAACTTGAAAATTAGCATACGGTTCTCGTCTTTGGGATATTATGGCTGAATTGTAATTATTCTGGGTTTAATCTGCCCTGTTCTCTACAGCAAGACTACAATCAGAACAGCTTTGCCAAAGTATTTGCATTGCAGCAGAATTCTTGGACCAGCAGCAAGACTGGGCCAAATCAAGCTGGATTCAGCTTGACACTAGACCTGCTGTTTGTGGCCCACTTTAACAGGGCTGGGTTGCAGAGGACTGCATCAATTAACTCTCCACCTCTGCTGCCCAGCATACCAAGACCTCAGTGGACCTTTAGCTGGCATGGTGCTGAGGTCCTGTCGCAGAACATCCTGGCAGCTTTTGAAGTGGGCAAGGCTGGCGGTAGACCTTTGCCTTAATCCCTCTGACATTCAGTCAAATATAAGTCTGGAGTATGACCAAAACTAGCATAAAACTGGGGTGTTCTGCTTGTGGATTTAAATCCAATGAAGGAGGAACGTGACAACTGTAGTGAAGGAAGCAAGTGACAAAAGGAGGACAGTATATGCCGCTCACTGTCGCCTAGACTTACAGTGGGTCCTTTAAATCTAGGATGAGTTTACCCATGATTGATTGATTACTGCTCAGATACAGTTTATTCATAAGGTCATGGGTGATAGGAGTAGAATTAGGCCATTCAGCCCATCAAGTCTACTCCACCATTCAATCATGACTGATCTATGTCTCCCTCCTAACCCCATTCTCCTGCCTTCTCCCAATAACCCCTGACAACTGTACTAATCAATAATTTATCTTTCTCTGCCTTAAAAATATCCACTGACAACCTCCACAGCCTTTTGTGGCAAAGAATTCCACAAATTCACCACCCTCTGACTAAATAAATTTCTCTTCATCTCCTTCCTAAAATAATGTCCTTTAATTCTGAGGCTATGACCTCTAGTCCTAGTAGTCCTAGACTCTCCCACTAGTGGAAACATCCTCTCCACATCAAGCTAATAGGTCTGCGTTGGTGCATCATTTCCATACAAGTCTCCTCACAACTTACCCAGGGCTCCAGGAAGGGAGTCCCCTGTTTTTGTTAATGGTTGGAATTCCAATGAATCATCCTTCTGGGAAAGCACTTTATTAAACAGCAAAATGCTCAAAGCGCAGGTGGTTGTGCCCACATTCTGTGATATTATATAAACAGTGAAAGTGTTTTAGAAATGGGAATAAGGTCCAAACAACTTGGATAATTTTAATTGCCCTCTCATCCTAATTCTGTCAGCTACACATGATTCAATAACCTTAGTAGTATCTGGTACAGTGGAGGGCACAAGATAACCTCAGTGGTATCTCAGATCTACAGTGTTGATGTACAGTATCTACACTGTACCCACAGTACAGTGATGTCACCTCTGACATCACATTCAGTGGTGTCGACAAATTACACTACAAGTGTAATGTATAACACACCACCCGGAGGGAAGCTGCTCAATATTCCCTCAAATAGAGATGAGCTTCACACCAGTACATCACCAGCCAGTGAGTGGAAATGCTCCCCATAGGACATTAACCATGTAAGATGGATAATCTCTGTTGGATCATGTATTGCTTATGTTTCAATGCACAAAGGAACAAAACAATTGTGTATACCCTCTATAAGAACCATACTGCAGTGAATAACTGTCGAAGTAGTTAATTTAATTAAGTGGCATCTGTGCACCAAGGCTCATATCTTTCTCATTACATTCAGTGTGTTAAGTCACAGTGCCACAGCAGGAAGAACTCATGACAGTTTTTTTAATTAGTAAATTATTTACAATATGAATTCCTTTTTAATTAAATGTCCATTACAATGGGTACATTAAACTGCGTGACACTCAGTTTGTATATATTTTAAATGTATTAGTCTCACTTAAGCTTTCAGATACTGATATTGTAAATGTGAGCTACTTTCTCAACTTTTTATGGTGCACTGGCTTTTCTGTGTGTTGATATGATTGTTTCCACATTATATAACTCAGTATATAAGAGGAGGATTTCTTGCATTGATTTAAATGAATATCAGAGCATGTGACTGGATGCAAGAACCTGTGCAGTTGTTGAATACTCCCCCTCCCCCTCACGCTCTTCCTACTGCCCCAGCCGAAGGAAGTAAAACTTCCCTCCTATTGCTTGACATTTCACTTCTCTTGTCTCCATATCCTACACCCTTTTGCCTTCTTTTCCTCTGGCTTTTGTTCACATGTCTGTCGATGATACTCCCCTCATCTGTATTCACTTACCAGGCTCTGTCCTGCTCCCACCTCTTTTACAGCTTTCTCCCACCGAGTTCAATCTGTCTGAAGAAGGGACCTAACCCGAATCCATGTCCTCCAGAGATGCTGCCTGACCCACCGAGTTACTCCAGCATTTGTTTTTTTCTTTTTGTAAACTAGCATCTACACATTGGTATTTCTCGTCAGGTTAAGTGGTTGGTGTGGGCCATAATGACAGAGTAGCCTGCCTGATGTGGCCCACTGAGCATAAGCAGGAGCTCAGAGTTGACTTGGGGACAGACAAAAAAATGGGAGGGGCAGATGGGGGAAAGGGAGGGTGAAGTGGAGGGGGATAAGGCTGCCAGTGCTGCAGTATAAGCAAGGAACATGATAATGGGGGCTGTTAAGGGAGAGGTGAAGGACAGGTGGAACCAAAACCACATTGGGGAGAAACCTGAGGGTAAACGATGCGTGCAGTAGGTGGATGGAAAATGGAGGGAGAGAGGGACAAAGATGAGGATGGGAAGCTGGAGGGAGTGGGTGTGCTGAGTGGGAGGATCAGATGAGGATGGGATGGAGAAAGTGGGGATGGGGGGGGTGGGTGAGGGGGGAAAGGGGAGGAGAGGTAAACACACCAGAAGGGAACGTTACCAAAAATTGGAAAATTCAATGTTTTATTACACCATCTGATGGACTCCAAGGTACTGGTAAGGTTAAAAAAAAAAGGTATGTATAAAGACTGATATTCTTCCCTGCATGTTACTCTGTGTGGATGCATGATGAAGATCATATCTGCTGTGTCTCTGGATGTATGGAATCCACAGTGTGATCCAGGTGCAGCTCCCTGGCCACTGTTGAGGAGGTCCATGTTGATTACTTTCCCTGTGTTAAGGAGCAGGAATTTTTGTAATTACCACGGGTTGACCTGTCAGTAGTTTAATTAATGTCAGTTTAGGGATATAGCATGGAAACAGGCCCTTCGGCCCATCGAGTCTGAGCCAACCAGCAGCGATCCCTGCACATTAACACTTCCATACACACACTATGGACAATTCACAATTGTACCAAGCCAAATAACCTATAAATCTGTACGTCTTTTGAGTGTGGGAGGAAACTGGAGATCCTGGGAAAAAAACCCACACAGGTCACGGCGAAAACGTACAAACTCCGTACATACAAGCAGCCATAGTCAGGATCGAACCCGGGTTCCTGACGCCGTAAGGCAGCAATTTTACCACTGCGCCACTGTGCAGCCCATGTTTCTTGAAGATGGTCTTGATTATAGCATCTCTAAGGTTCCCTGGAATATCTTTCTCTTCCTAGATGCAGACAATAATATTGCGGATTTGTGACTGTAGCTCTTCATCGCCACTTTTACGATTTCAGCAGAGTTATAGTCATACAACATGTAAACAAGCCTATGTCAACCAAGGTGCCCCATCTAAGCTAGTTCCATTTACCCACATTTAGTCCATATCCATCTAAACTATTCTTAACCATGTACCTGTCTTATGTCTTTTAAATGTTGTTATTATGACTGCCTCAACTACTTCCTCTGGTAGTTCATTCCATACGCCACTACACTGTGTATGGAGAAAGTTGGCCCTCAGGTTCCAATGAAATAATTCACCTCTCACTTTAACCTATGCCCTCTAGTTCTTGATTCCTCTTCCCAGGGAAAAAGACTCTGCATTCACTCTATCTATTCCCCGCATGATGTTATGCACCTCAAAAAGAACACCCATAAACCTCCTGTGCTGCAAAGAACTATGTCCAGTGCCTTTTGTAATCTCTACCTTTATGACAATTTCTTTTGGTCCCAGGATTTTCGCTGAGCCCTGTGCCTGTGGAGCTGTTTCCTTTCCCTTGAATAAAGATTATGCTTTCATTCGATCACCTTATCATTCTTATCATGATTAATACCAAACTGTTTAACATCTGGGTCTGTTTCTTAATTCCAGTAAGCAATTTGCCCTTTCAGAAAAGGCTTAACTGTCATCCATCATCGGACTTCAGACTTCCATGTCAATGTTCGCAGAACCCAAATTATTAATTTATTTGCCAACCGAGTGTTCTAATACTGAGTGGATGCATAATATATGGCAACTTGTATTTGATTTTAAGCTTTCCAAAAGAATTCCAAAAAAGAATGCAAATGAAATCTTTACTTGTGACATTCTAGATATTGTAAAATGCATCCGTTTCTCTTCCTTACCAGTTTTATGTCTTCTAAGTATGACAACACGCTTGGCTATTTTTCATGGCCTGCATTGCATCTCAAGTACCTTGTTCAAATGTGCTGCGGTGTCAATTGTCGAGTGGCTATTTAACTGTTGACAGCATTGCAGCTTGGAATAATTCTTTCCTCCCCTGATATCCTGCCACCAACCCTTGCAACTGACTCTCCATTGCGAACTCTTTTGTGGGAAGAGATTACTAGATGGGACAGAGACAAGGATATGCTCAAAGCTTCCTGGTGGTAATGCAACATCCTCACTGGCTATTGGGAACCTCTGGCCCTTGACTGCTCAGATGGGAGGAACATTCAGGATGGTGTTGAGAAACTGGAGACCACGCATCAGAAATATTCAGAGGCCTTGCATATGCAGCATTACAAGTGCATCACCACAAATCCAGTCCAGAAGGCAAAGTTTCTGCATGTTATAATTGCCATTGTAAAACATACTTTCTTATTTCGGACCGTTGACATTTCGAGTCAAGAACCTTTATTTGGACCATCCAGAGGGATGGTGTCAACCCCAAACTTGTAATTCCCTTCATGGATGTTGGCTGACCCGCTGAGTTCCTGCCACAGATTGTATTTTGCTCCAGATTCCAGTATCTGCAGATCCCAATGACAGTTACAGTAGTGCAACATGCAAAATTCCTCCCTAGTGGGACTTTCATCACTGATCTGAAACTTAGCGTCTTAATTACTGACACAACAATCCAATGAAAGTCTCGCTGGGGAGGAATTTTGCATGTTGCACTATTGTAACTGTCATTAAGTCATTCATTTTCCCCTGAATCTATGCTGTTGGAAGTGCAAATTTGCACAGGGCTTCACTCTGACAATGGGGGAGGCCCAGGACAGAACGGTCAGTGTGTGACTGGGAGGGGGAGTTAAAGTGTTGAGCAACTGGTTGTCAGACTGAGGTCCAGCGCAAATTGGAAACTGGTTACTTAACACTTTAAACCCCCCTCTCATTCCCACACTGACCTTTCTATCCTGGGCCTCCTCCATTGTCAGAGTGAGGCCCAGCGCAAATTGGAGGAACAGCACCTCATATTTCGCTTGGGTAGCTTGCCCCCCAGCGTTATGAATATTGACTTCTCTTCAAGTAGCCCTTGCTTTCCCTTTCTCTCCATCCCCTCCCCTTCCTAGTTCTCCGACAAGTCTTACTTCTCCGACTACATTTTATCTCTGTACTACCCACTCCCCTCATATCAGTCTGAAGACGGGTCTTGACCCGAAACCTCACCCATTCCTTCTCTCCAGAGATGCTGCCAGTCCCACTGAGTTACTCCAGCATTTTGTGTCTATCTTCGATTTCAAGCAGCATCTGCAGTTCTTTACTACACAGGCTTTCTATAGATTTGGATTCCTGGTAACTAACATAAGCCTTTTTTTTCCTACCTTATTCTATTCTCAATCAACCTTCCCAGACAGAGGCTCCAGATTTAGCAATCTTGCCTGTTTTTCATGGGTTCATGTTTACCACGATCCTCTTGTATTTTGAGTGATTTACTGTCAGGTGCCACTTCCACTCCAGGTTGGCTAAATCATTTTGCAGTCTAAAACAAGTCCCACTTAAAATTTTTACTCCTCTCTTCTATCTTCCTAACAAATATTCTATTAAAATAACAGTATATAGCTCATAAATCTCCGAATGCTCCGACCCCATTGATTATTTTATTACATAGTAATCCATCTTACGTAAGTGTTGTTTTGTATTGACTGCTGAAAGCAGAATTACTAATAATAAAAAGCTACATGCGTTTAGTTACACAGCTTTAATCAATGCGATTCCTTAAGAGTACTGTATTTTACCTTAAACCTTAAACCGTACCCAGCCTCATTTAAATAGCATTATTGATAGGACCTTGTAATCTAGAAGGAAAAAACCATGTTTCAAACATTCAAACACAATAATAAGAATTTTAAATTTGAGGTCTTGGAAGAACAGCAAGCAATTTACAGGGAAATATATGGGGTTGGGAGGACAAGATACTTCTCGGGTCAATGCCACGAGGTTTAAAGAAATATACCACAAAGGTATTAAGAAATATGTAATTATCATGTATACAATATGATTATCATAAAATCATGCATTAGAGGCTACTGGGCAGCACGGTGGCGCAGTGGTAGAGTTGCTGCCTTATAGATCCTGCCTAATAATGTTGCAATTTGCCTACCCCTAGTTGAGTTCTATCCCCAGACTTAACCTTATTCATAACTATCTTAAAACATATGGAGTTATGATCATTGTCCCCAGAATGTTCTCTCATTGATACAACAATCACTTGGCCCCTCCTCTAGTTGGACGATCTATATACTGTTTCAAGAAACCCTCATGAATATACCTAGCAAATTCTGCTGCCTTAGCCTCCTCCACTAAGGAAGTACCAGTCAATATTGGAGAAGTTAATGTCACCCACAACAACAAGATGTGTTGCTTTTACATCTTTCCATAATTTGTCTACATATCTGTTACTCTACCTCCCACTGCTTGAGAGGCGTATAGTGTAATCCCACCAGGGTGATCGCCCACATTTCTTATTTTTAAGCTCTACCCATATGTCTCAGTGGATAAACCAATGGAGTATGTTGTAATTATAAGCATTTGCATTTTTTAACAAGATTTTTAAATCATTAACGATCGAGGGACCTTAAATGAACAAAATTAAACAAATGCTCAGGTATAATATCCAAAATGAGTGGATCATCCTGATGAGATATGGGTATGCTGTCCATATTGTGGCTGAGACTAGTGTGGAGAATTCTACTCACATAATGCGCGGCTGATTGAGGCTTAAAGGGCATGTCCCACTGACGCGGCCTTTCAGCGACTGTCTTCGACCTTCAAGCTTGAGGGCACTCGCCTGAAAAACCTCGAGCTGGATCGACTGTCAGCGATGAAACCGTGAGCTGGATCGACCGACCGCGCGCACGCGGACACGCACGCACGCACGCACACACACACACACACACACAGCAAAGACTGGGGCCAGGGAAAGCGGGGAAGCGCTGTCTGAAATTCACACCCGCGATAACAGGAAGGTAAAAGACGGCTGCACAGTGTACGGTAAGTCCTTTATAGAGCGCGGGGGGGAGGGGGGATGGGAAGAGAAGAGGAGAGAGGGGGAGAGAAGGGGAGAGTCTGGGGGGAGAAGGAGTGGAGACACTTTTAAGAAGCCAGACAACATAATAAAGTTTAGCGGGCATTTAACCTACCGGTCGGTTTTCCTTAGTCCTGAAAACTCAAATGAGCCAATTAAAATGGCCCGTCAGCGAAGGAGATTGTCTACGGTTGCCCTCGACTGCCTGTAACTAAATAGCGACCCCACTCCACTGCACTACGTTCAAAAGAACCATGCCAGCCAATTTCTACATGCGGAAAAATTTTCAGCATGCTAAAATATTATCCTCGACCAAACTGAGGCCGCGAGTATTCAGGAACTTCCCTTGAGCATGAAGGAGAGTTCCAGTGACCTCATAGGTCCTTCTAGGACCACGTGTCGACCATATAGCGAGTTTGAGTCGAGGGCAAACTCTTCTAAACTCGCAGATTAGGTCGCCGCAGTGGGACAGCCCCTTAAGGCAAGTTGGCCTGTGTGTGACATTGATTACAGAAATAACAGCCATTCAATGTTTTTACCTGCACCATGTTTTTTCTGCATATCTGCTTTCTAAGATTAAATGTGTGTGTTCAAGACCAAAGACTGCATCAGGGTTCAAGTGATTTGTAGATGCCTTATTTTAACGTGCACTTTGGAACATGATTTTGATGCACTCCTGATTAAATAGCAATGTGACCTGGCAAGATTTTTTTATTGTAGAAATGTGTTGTTCAGGATGACTAGATAGCAGAGGACTTACAACAATTGCTGCTAACTGAACTGAGTTTGTATAGTGCAATCTGAAATATTTTTCTGTTCTTAAAAGAATGAAAGCTCTTGTAGAGTTTCATACAGCATGGAAACAAGCTGTTTCGCCCAACTTGCCCACACCAAGCAAGATCCCCATTTACACTAGATGATTCTCACCCTCCTACATTTCAAGGAATAAAGTCCTAGCTTGCTCAACCTCCCCCGATAGCTCAGGCCCATGAATCCAGGCAACACCCTCAAATCCCAACTGTCCAGTGTAACAACATCTTTCCCATAACAGGGTGGCCAAAACTGAACAGAGTACTCCAAATGTAGTCTCAGCGTTGACTTGTACAGCTGTAACATATCATCCCAACTTCCAAACTCAATAGACACAAAATGCTGGAGTAACTCAGTGGCAAATGCAGCATCACTAGAAAGAAGGAATGCTGGACATTTCGGACCGAGACCCTTCTTCGGACTGTGAGTCAGAGGAGGGGGCGATACAGAGATAAGGAAGTATCAGGTGTGAGAACGAGACGTCAAAGCCGGTGGAGATAATGGAAAATGTATAATAGATCATTGTTAGCTAGGAGAAGGTTAACAGTATTTAGTTACAAAGTAAACAGAGATAAAATGTAACCAGGGACAGTCAGACTGGTCGGAAAAATGGGGAATTCTAAACTCAATTCTAAACTCAATACCTTGACAATGTGCCGAAAGCCTTCTTGACCACTCTATCTACCAGTGACGCTATTTCAACAGAACTACATACCTGCACTGCTAGATCCCTTTGTACTACAACACTCCCCAGAGCCCTGCCATTCACTGTAAAGTTCCTGCCCTGGTTTGACTTCCCAAAATGCAACACCTTGTACCCAAATACTCAGTATTAACCTCCTTTATCTGCTCCTCTGCCTACCTGATCAACTGATCAAGATCCTGCAGCAATTTTTGATAACCAGGTAAACATTTACTAACACTTCCAAACATCTTCTCACAGTAATGCTACAGACCCATATCCAGGGATGAATAATTTACATTTAATATTTTCTGAAGATTGTACTGAATTAGGGAAGCAGTATGAAATTGATGGGCAGTACTTCCTCATAGAATGAAATTAATTTGCTCTTTACCTATTCTTATTGCAATAGACATTAAGATGGGATTCTTGCAGAGAATGTGGTAGACTCCCCTACAAACAATAATAGTGCAAAGACTAAAATAATTCCCCAAGTCCATGTAGTTCGGAGCTTATTTGGAGTGTTTAAATGGCCTGATGGTTGTAGGGAAGAAGCTGCTTCTGAACTTGGACGTTACAGTTTTCAGGCTCCTGTACCACCTTGCCAATGGCAGGAATTAAATTTATGTGGGTCTCTGATGATGCTGACTGCCATTTTAAGGCAGTGGCTCCTGTAGATTCCTTTGATGGTGGGGAGGTCAGTACCCATGATAGACTGGGCAGTGTTCACCATGTTTTGCAATCTTTTTCTTTCCTGGACATTCTAGTTTAGTTAAGTTTAGAGATACAGCGTGGAAACAGACCCTTTGGCCTATTGAGTCCGCACCGACCGTCGATCCCCGCACATTGACACTATCCTACACACGAGGAACAGTTTACACATACTGTTCCTCATGCTGAGTTCGTGTCTGGCACGTTCCAGTAAGAAGGAGAGACATGGATGGCAAGTTGAGGGAAACTTGGATGATGAGAGAAGTTGTTAATGTGGTCAAAAAGAAAATGGAAGCATATGTAAGCTTTAGGAAGATTAAATCAGAAAGAAACTTTGAGAAATATAAACAAAGAAGAAAATAACTCAAGCAGAGAATTAGGTGGGCCAGAAGGGGGCATGAAATGTCTTTGGCAAGTTGGATTACAGAGAATCCCAAGGCATTTTATACATACATTAACAAAAGTATAATTAGGGAGAGGATAGGACCACTCATGGGTATAGTAGGGAATTTGGGCTTGGAGTCAGAGGATATAGGCAAGTGACATCCCTCCCCCAACGCCCCCCCCCCCCTCCTGCTCCACAATACTCGCTGCACCCTACAACCCCCCCCCCCACCCACCCAACCCTCCCCCCGCCCCCACACCCCTCCCCTCCACTACCCCCCCTTGCCCCCACACACCCCTCCCCCCTGCACCACCCCCCGCCCACAACCGCCCTCCCCATAACCCCTCCCCCACAAGCCCTTCCCCCCCTCACCCCACACCACCCTCTCCCCCTCCTCCTACACTCACCCACCCACACACATCCCCCCTCCCCTCCCATCCCACACCCCCCTTGCCACACCCCCCCTTCCCCCCGCCCTCCCCTCCCACACATGAAGAGGATGGGGAGGGAGTGCTGGAGGATGAGGGAAAATGAGCCGCGCCTGCACAGTTAGGGGCTATTGGTGAGTGGTGGAATATTGCGTTGGAGGAACGGGTTGCGTTGGGGGACCAGGCCTCCCATGTGACTGGGACCGAATGGGTCCCACTTAGTCTAGTAATGAATAGAATTAGACGTCACCATTTTCAATTTATTTTGTCCATAATTATCGCTCAAGTAAACCAAGCCTCCATGGTATTTCCCCATTCATGACCCAGTTATGACCTAATGGAACATGTCGCTGTGTGAGTAGAAGCAGAAGAGAGGAATCACCACTGGACCATTCTTATTACACATCTGGAGTTTATAACCCTTCAATCTATTAAATCAAAATAAACAAATAACATGCCAGAAAATTATTAAGCAAACTTAGCTGGCAAATTAATCTAGTGTAAAACAACTTTCATTGAATACTGTAGAATTTACTTGAAAATCATAAAGGCGCTGATGTTGGAAATCTGCAGAACAAAATCTACTGGAAATAATTAGGCAACATTGGCAGAGTCAGAAAAACAAAGTTAATGTTTCTTTTCGGAAAAGGATAAGAGAAAAAACAGGTGTGTTTTAAGTTGCAGAGAGGAAAATGTGGCGAGAGTGTAAAATAAATCAGTTTAGAGATACAGTGTGGAAACAGGCCCTTCAGCCCACCGAGCCCACACCGACCAATGATCACCTATACACTAGTTCTATCCTACACACTTGGGACAATTTACAAAAAACAATTAATCTACAAACCTGCACGTCTTTGGAATAGAAACATAGAAACATAGAAATTAGGTGCAGGAGTAGGCCATTCGGCCCTTCGAGCCTGCACCGCCATTCAATATGATCATGGCTGATCATCCAACTCAGTATCCTGTACCTGCCTTCTCTCCATACCCTCTGATCCCCTTAGCCACAAGGGCCACATCTAACTCCCTCTTAAATATAGCCAATGAACTGGCCTCGACTACCCTCTGTGGCAGAGAGTTCCAGAGATTCACCACTCTCTGTGTGAAAAAAGTTCTTCTCATCTCGGTCTTAAAGGATTTCCCCCTTATCCTTAAGCTGTGACCCCTTGTCCTGGACTTCCCCAACATCGGGAGCAATCTTCCTGCATCTAGCCTGTCCAACCCCTTAAGAATTTTGGGAGAGAACCAGAGTACCCAAAGAAACCCAACGTGGTCATGGGGAGAACAAACAAACTCCGTACGGGCAGCACCTAAGGTCATGATAGAACCTGGATCTCTGGCGCCATAAGGCAGCAATTCTACCGCTGTGCCACTGTGCCACCCTCTATGTCAAATGCCTAGGATTGGGAGGGAAAGAGGTTTTGGAGCCATCTGGTTAATAGATGAATGAGGACAAGTAGAGCAAGAGAATAAGTTAGGTCTTTATTCTCTGGAGCGCAGAAGGTTAAGGGGGGACTTGATAGAGGTCTTTAAAATGATGAGAGGGATAGACAGAGTTGATGTGGACAAGCTTTTCCCTTTGAGAATAGGGAAGATTCAAACAAGAGGACATGACTTCAGAATTAAGGGACAGAAGTTTAGGGGTAACATGAGGGGGAACTTCTTTACTCAGAGAGTGGTAGCGGTGTGGAATGAGCTTCCAGTGGAAGTGGTGGAGGCAGGTTCGATGGTATCATTTAAAAATAAATTGGATAGGCATATGGATGAGAAGGGAATGGAGGGTTATGGTATGAGTGCAGGCAGGTGGGACTAAGGGAAAATAATTGTTCGGCACGGACTTGTAGGGCCGAGATGGCCTGTTTCCGTGCTGTAATTGTTATATGGTTATATGGTTATAAGAGCAAAAAATCAAAATAATTAGCTGGAAATGGGAGATGGGAAAAATGGGAAAACAA
This sequence comes from Amblyraja radiata, assembly GCF_010909765.2. Taxonomy (NCBI): domain Eukaryota; kingdom Metazoa; phylum Chordata; class Chondrichthyes; order Rajiformes; family Rajidae; genus Amblyraja; species Amblyraja radiata. The sequence continues at coordinate 21,654,408 of NC_045957.1, read as the reverse complement.
ACTAAACCCTGGAAATATGAAACAAAAGAATATACTGGAAATACCCAGTATGCCAGGCAGCATCTGTAGAGAGAGAAATAAACAGAGCAGGAGAAACAAAGAATTGCAGATGCTGGTTCACAATAAAATACATTGCCACAGCAAACCAGTGGATCAAGCACCTCGTATGAAGAACATTGATAAGTGATGTTTTGGGTCAGGACCCTTCAGTACATCGAACAGACTTTCATTTATCAAAATTGCTATATTCCAACATTGTATGATGCAGTTTTAGTTGTTAAAGTTATGCATTTATTTAACCAGCATAAACTTTTCTTTTGTACAGTACAAACTGTATCCCAAATATATTTATATACTATTTCTATTTCAATTTCTTAAATTTCTTTCAATCAACAGTCACAGCATTCCAGCAATCAGAATGAATTCATTAAAAACTTGAAACAAAACTATAACCCTGTACACTTTAATGAGCACAATTGTCAAGCAACCGATTATTTCCCCATAGATCTTCATGATGGAACTATTCTATTACTAACTGTTTAGGATGTAGTGATCTATTAAATGAAAAGATGTGAGCACTTGAAACAAAGGTGAAAGTTAATTTATTCGCATATGATATACAGCTCTGCAGGGACTTGAAGTATTGTTTTATAAATTAATTAGGTGGTTTGGTTGTTTCAATTCTTTTTCAAATATTATTCTCCTCTTGCCAGAGGACAAACTAATGTCTGGCAAGATTAATGTGCTCTTATGCTGCACAGCTTAACAAAGAAATTAAACTGTTATTTACAGGAAAAAAAACATTGGGATGCTGCATTGCACTTCACGCCCGCCCCAACATTCAATATGATCATGGCTAATCTGTCTCGGGTTTTGTTTCTTCTTCTGTACCAGTTTTACATAGCTCTCATTTCCCTGATCTTTAAAATAAAATCTACTTCTTTAAATACCCCAATGATCTAAATCTCAACAACTGTCTGCGTAGAGTCCCAAAGGTTTATCACCTACTGACAGAACAAGTTCACATGCCAGTTTTAAATGATCTCTCACTCATCATGTAGCTGCTTCCCCTTAAATGAGAATTCACTCCTCCCCCCCCCCCCCCATGGTAACAGCTAAATCCCAAAGAATATAGATTTGTTTCTACCAAGTAAAGCATCTCATCCCAGAAAGTAGCCCACAGAATCTTTTCTGCACTCCCTCCAAAGTAAATGCATTCTTTCTTGAATAACGATACAGCAACTGCAGAGTATTCCCAATATTGCTGAATGTCCTTAGCACCCTCTCCATCTCTATCTGTTCTGTCATCTTTAGAGTTCTATGCACTTGTGCACTAAGACCTCTGTCTCAATACTCCTTACCATTCATGGTGTATGTTCTGCTCTTATTAGACCTCCTGAAATGCATTACCTCACACTTATGCGAATGAAATGGTATTGCTCTGTACCATTTACTAGCTAATTAACGCCTTTCTTAAAAAAGGTATGTTCCCCTTATTATCAACAAAACACCAGTTTCCATGCAGGCTTGCTGATCATAGCCCCTATATTCTTATCCAAATTGAAAACGTACATGACAACCAGTAAGGGTCCCACTACTAATACCCGTGGTACACCACTGGTCACAGGGTTCATTCACATAAGGTAACCCTCTATAATCATCCTCTGTTTCATACGATTTGCCAACATTGGATTCCTTTTAGACTGGCTTTGCATGTGGGACCATGTCAAGGGGCTGACTGAAATACAAAAATATTAATTTTCAAACATTGTACATTTATAAATGATAATTTATTACAAAAAGATGAACATTGCCATTATGGTGAGGAAAATAAGAGGCAAAGATCTCTCAAAAATACTTATGGAAGAAACAATTAATTTCATTCATTATTTCAACATTCAATAGTTTATGTACAACCGATGATAGTTTGTGGCATTCCTAGTTATCAAAGTGTAGAGCTCTATTTTCTGCTGCTCAGATAAAAGCCCGGAAAGTTTGCCGTTCAGCTCTTTCGGAGGATCCCAAAATGGAGCTTGGGGAATTCCACGCCCCACTTGGCTCATGTAACTTGCCCCTCTGTGGAAGGTCAATAACGAGGCACCTTTATCTAAGTTCAAAGAGATGGGCCTTTTCATTTCCACATGAGGGTTTAACAGCAGCGTGATACCTTCCCTTTATCCCTTGCCCCCAAGACAAAGCTTAAGTCTATGCTACTGAGATCTATTATAGGGAAACCAAACATACAAAACACCTACACAAAGATGCAAACTTATTTATGGCTGAATTTTGATTGAGAGCAGGAGAACCAGTATGAGTTTAATGAAAATGCTGTATTTTGGATTGAGATTAATGGTCGGCATAAACAATGCACAAATTATAATGAAGACACTAACTTTTGCAGGCTATTCAAGCACAGCAAAATACAAAAACCCAGAGGGTGGGCTGTGGTTCTACTCTGGACTACTATATTATTTTCTGAATAGATTCAGAATTTATGGTTGTGATGATTGGGGAGGAGGGGAGTCACCAATTGCCAAAATTGTATCATGGAATTGACACCAATTTAATACATCCACCCGTGTAATTTATCAGAGATCCCAATGATGCCATCAGAGACTTGGTGCTGGACTGGGGAAGAGATTAAGAGCTTGGACTAACTGGCCTTCAATTGCAAACCATTTTAAGAGGTTTGGGTTGGAAAGGGGCAGGGAACTTCAACATTCCTTTGCCAGTTCTCAATTGAGGTACTAGAAGATGATTAGTGTCATAGAGCCATACAGCAGAGAAACATGCCCTTCGGCCCAACTTGCCCATGCCGACCAAGCTGCCCAATCTACATTAGTCTCACCTGGCCACGTTTGGCCCATATCCCTCCCACTCAACCTTTCCTGTCCATGTACCTGTCCAAATGTCTTTTAAATATTATGGTTTCTGCCTCAACTACCTCCTCTGGCAGCTCATATATGCACCTTCCTTATGGAAGAAAATCTTACAAATGGCAATTTATTACCTAGGGATCAGATATTTTTATGTATCTTGCATTTAAATGATTTGCTAGTTTTAATTGTCCATAACAGTTTTGACTGTTTGAAAGGTGTTAAGTTTTTTCACATGAAAATACTTTACAATTTTATTCATACATTTGCAACTACTATATTCCCCCAACTCTGGAACTTCAAAAGAGCGTTGTTTAAAAAAAAAACTTTAAAAGTCTTTTTTTTAGTAAGTTAACTACTTCTTCTCTCCATCGGCAATACTTTAGACAAATTTATTTCCTTCCCAAGATAGACACAAAAAGCTGGAGTAGCTCAGCGGGACAGGCAATATCTCTGGAGAGAGGGAGTGGGCGACGTTTTGGGTCGTTTTCAGTCTGAAGAAGGGTCTCAACCTGAAATGTCATCCATTCCTTCGTAGTCTGAAGAAGGGTCTCGACCCGAAACGTCATCCATTCCTTCTTAGATATCCTGCTACTTGCTGCCAAACAGAAGTGTGGCAGCAAAGGTGTGAAATGTCAATTAATGGCCAATGAGAAATCACCAGTCCATACAAGTAAAAGTATATTTTTCATGATGTTGGATAATTATTGGCAATTAACCCTGAAGTCACTTTCCTTCAAAAATTGAATTGATATTTGGAATACAAAATATATTATTTTTGCTCTGTCTTATTTCTCTCCCTCAATTCAATCATTCTTGCCCCCACCCAATGCTTCTAACTTATCCGCATACTTAAATGTAATTTATCCTTTCTGGCTTCAAGTCTGTAGTCCAAAGATTAAAACCCCAATGTAAATATGGGTTGTAAACTATGAAATGTTGTTTAAATTAGCCTGTAACAATCTGGAGACCAAGGAATTCAGGTCCGCTGCAGGCTTTAGGGTGATAAGCAGTGCAGTTGGTGGCAGACTGCAGTAAAACCTCATCCTCTGAATACATTGTTTCTGTCAGATGGATGCAAGACTAGGTGAAATTAGACACATTATTGGATATTCTTCAGGCAGAAGCTGTGTTTAGTTTAGAGATACACAGATAGCATGAAAACAGGCCCACCACAGAGAACCGCAGATCGGCACGACCAGCGATCTCCACACACTAACACTATTCTACACACACTAGGGACAATTTACTATTTTATTTTAGTCACTTACAAAGCTGTATGGCTTTGGAACGTGGAAGGAAACCGGAGATCCCGGAGAAAACCCATGCAGGTCACGGGGAGAACATACAAATGCTGTACAGACTGCACCCATAGTCAGGAATGCGGCTCTCTGGCACTATAAGGCAGCAACTCTACTGCTGCGCCACCATGCAGCCCACTGTACCGGAGATCTTCTCTGTCCCTCCTTTTGAACCCACTCCTTCTTCTGGTCACGCTGAAGGCCAAAAACACCCAGATATCATACAAGGGAAGCCTCAACCTCAACCTCAATATAACCCAGAGCAATATTTGCAGCTCCACTCTTCAAATGTTTGTGTGTGCAACATGACCACCAGGGTATTCCTGGGTTAATTGCCAATAATTATTAGCAAACGTAGTTTCCTACGTGCTGGTGCATACAGTGTCCTCCATAATGTTTGGGACAGACCCATCATTTATTTATTTACCTCTGTACACAATTTGAGATTTGTAATCGTAAAAAAATCACATGTGGTTAAAGTGCACATTGTCAATTTTATTAAAGGCCATTTTTATACATTTTGATTTCATCGTGTAAAAACTACTGCTGTGTTTATACATAGCCCCCCCATTTCAGGGCACCATAATGTTTGGGACACGTGGCTTCACGTGTGTTTGTAATTGCTCAGGTGTGTTTAATTACCTCCTTAATGCAGGTATAAGAGAGCTCTCAGCACCTAGCCTTTCCTCCAGTCTTCCCATCATCTTTGGAAACGTTTATTGCTGTTTATCAAAGGACCAAAGTTGTGCCAATGAAAGTCAAATAAGCCATTATGAGACTGAGAAACAAGAATAAAACTGTTACAGACATCAGCCAAACAGGCTTACCAAAATCAACTGTTTGGAACATAATTAAGAAAAAAGAGAGCACTGGTGAGCTTACTAATTGCAAAGGGACTGACAGGCCAAGGAAGACCTTCACAGCTGATGACAGAAGAATTCTCTCTATAAAGAAAAATCCCCAAACACCTATCCGGCAGATCAGAAACACCCTTCAGGTGTGGATTTGTCAATGACCACTGTCCACAGAAGACTACATGAACAGAAATACAGAAGCTACACTGCAAGATGCAAACCACTGGTTAGCCGCAAAAATAGGATGATCGGGTTAGTTTGCCAAGAAGTATTTAAAAGAGCAACCACAGTTCTGGAAAAAAGGTCTTGTGGACAGATGAGACGAAGATTAACTTATATCAGAGTGGTGGCAAGAGCAAAGTATGGAGGAGAGAAGGAACTGCCCAAGATCCAAAGCATACCACCTCATCTGTGAAACACAGTGGTGGGGGTGTTATGGCCTGGGCATGTATGGCTGCTGAAGGTACTGGCTCACTTATCTTCATTGATGATACAACTGCTGATGGTAGTAACATAATGAATTCTGAAGTGTATAGACACATCCTATCTGTTCAAGTTCAAACAAATGCCTCAAAACTCATTGGCCGGCAGTTCATTCTACAGCAAGACAATGATCCCAAACATACTGCTAAAGCAACAAAGGAGTTTTTCAAAGCTAAAAAATGGTTAATTCTTGAGTGGCCAAGTCAATCACCTGATCTGAACCCACTTGAGCATGCCTTTTATATGCTGAAGAGAAAACTGAAGGGGACTAGCCCCCAAAACAAGCATAAGCTAAAGATGGCTGCAATACAGGTCTGGCAGAGCATCACCAGAGAAGACACCCAGCAACTGGTGATGTCCATGAATCGCAGACTTCAAGCAGTCATTGCATGCAAAGGATATGCAACAAAATACTAAACATGACTACTTTCATTTTCATGACATTGCTGTGTCCCAAACATTATGGTGCCTGAAATGGGGGGCTATGTATAAACACTGCTGTAATTTCTACATGGTGAAACCAAAATGTATAAAAATGGCCTTTATTAAAATCTGACAAAGTGCACTTTAACCACATGTGATTTTTTCTATTGCAAATCTCAAATTGTGGAGTACAGAAGCAAATAAATAAATGATAGGTCTTTGTCCCAAACATTATGGAGGGCACTGTATATCTATTATTTTGCATACTTTCTGTGTATGCAGAATTATAATAAGGCAATTGCAAATTGCAAATGAAATTCCTCACAAATTACAATCTATGGCCTTGAAAAAGATTATGTCAGCATGTGATGCAGTTCCTGCAGGAATACGACTCAGTGAAGATATTTTCCAACCTGGCTCAAGAGACGCATTGTGTCTTTACCGCTCGTATATATTTCCTTAGGAGGCAAAATGACATTGTTGATAAGTCAGTTGGCATTACCTGCACAGCTGTTCCCACAAATAACTGCAAAATCGATATTGTGCTATATGTTTGAATCGTGAACTGCTTCTGTAGTCTATGTTATGCTACTTACTTTGCAAGCAGTAATAGTTTATTGATTCAAGTATATTATTCTTCAGCTTGTCCAACATCATGTTGCTAACATCAACTTATTTCATAACTGTACACAGTTATAAGAGATCACATGCCAAGCATTCATGTGCAAAACTCGTAGACAAATGAAGAAAGCATGAATCCCGAAAAATTTTGAATATAATATACAGACTTTTGGTGGAAAGTAAGAGGCAGCAGAAAGTATGGGGCTCAGCTTGGTCCATCACAGACACAGCTCTCCCCACCATCGAAAGCATCTATTCGAGGTGCTGCGTCAAGGCGGCTCCCCCATTCTCGCTTCTCACGGCTACCATCGGGCAGGAGGTCCAGACTTTTGAAGTTTCATGCCACCAGATTCAGGAACAATTTCCCACAACTGTGAGGTTCCTGAAAAAAACTCCGCAATCCTAATCAGACCTCAACCATGGAACACCTCAGACCATCTCTTACACCAGTCATTTTTGCACTTTTTCAATTTAAATGTTAAATAATATGTATTATTTATATTTTTGTGCATTTGTCCAAGCCTGTGATGCTGTTACAAACAATTTTTTAATAGTACCTCTACCTCACAGTTTTTGTGCATATGACAATAAACAACTTGATTTGACATATATAAAGAAACAGCACACTTAAATATACAACTTTAAATTAAAAGCATTTTAACATTTTGAGATGGACACACAGGAACACAAACCTAAAGAATGTTGTAATCTGATTATAAATCAACAGACCTTTATGATCTTCATGTGATCAATTCTTCAAATGTTAAAAATGAGGCATTGCATCAGCATGTGCTATGCTGCTTTGAAAGTGCTTCAGGATTACAAAGGTTACAAGTGGGGCAACACAGTGATGCTTCACTACTCCAGGGACTTGGGTTTATTCCTTATGGGGTTTGCATCTGCTTCTTGCAGCTGCATGGGTTCCCATAGATGCTCCAGTTTCCTCCAACACTAAAACTGGCTAATGTAGATGACCCCTTGTGTAGGTGTGTGGATGAGAAACAATGGAGAGCTGAACTTAGAGAAGGAAAGTAGGTGCAAGAATGGAACTGATGGGTTGTTCCATTCCTGTGTTTTTTGTGGTTGCAACAGAGATAGTACAGGAGAGATTCACCAGAATGAAGGGCCATGGTTATAAGGAGAGATTGGATAGGCTGCATTTATTCCTCTTGGAACATAGGAGGCGGAGGGATTACATTATTGAGGCTTATACAATTATGAGGGGCATAGATAGTAGGATAGTCAGAGTCATGTTCATGTCAGAGGAGCATATTTAGGCTATTTGGCCCATTGAGGCCACTCCGCCATTCAATCACAGCTGATCTATCCTTCCCTCTCAATCTCACTCTCCTGCCTTCTTCCCATAATCCTTGACACCCTTACCAATCAAGAATCTGTCAATCTCTGCCTTGAAAATACCAGATGACATGGCCTCACAGCAATTAATTCCACAGATTCACCACCCTCTGACTAAAGAAATTCCTCCTCAATACCTTTCTAATGGTACGTCCTTTTATTCTGAGGCTGTAGCCTCTGGTCATAGACTCTCCCGTTAATGGAAACATTCTCTCCACATTCACTCTATCCAGGACTTTTACTGTTCGTTAAGTTTCAATGAGGTTCCCCCTCATCCTCCTAAACTCCAGCGAGTACAGGCCAAGTGCTGTGAAACGCTCATCATATGTTAACCCAACCCTCATCCCCGTGATCATTCTCATAAATCTCCTCTGGACCATCTCCAACGGCAGCACATCCTTCCTCAGATATGGGGACCAATACTGCTCATAATACTTCAAATGTGGTCAGTCTTATGAAGCCTTAGCATTACATCCCTGTTTTTATATTCTCAGAGTCCAGAATTGGAGGGCTCAGGTTTATGTTGATAGGGGAGACACTTAAAGGAAATCTGAACAATGTTTTTCAATACGGAGGAGTGGTGGTTTTCTAGAACAAGCTGCCAGAGGAGGTGCATGCTATTACAGCATTTACCTGTAGATATTATTTTGACAGGTATTAAGATGGGAAAGTCATTGAGGGATATGAGCCTAATGCAAGCAGGTTGGATTAGCATGGATAGGTATAGCAGCTGACATGGATGAGGTGGGCAAAAAGGTTCTGTTTCTGTGCTGCATTTTTTTTTTTTTTTTTGCAACTATGATAAAATTGAGGCAAGAGAAACTGTAATCCTACTGGGTTTTTTTCAATGAAATGACTGACCAAAACAATTTGGTGCCTAGGTCAAAGGTGCAGAATAATGAGAACACAATGAATATAATGGTAAATGTACAAAAACAGTGGTCATGACTATTCCTGAGAATTTCTAAAATTAAAATTTGCATAACCTGCTGCAGATGTACTGAAACTGCTGGAGTCTGAGACCTCATTAGAATTCTAGGCAGTTTTGAATTATACTTATGTGTTGCCTATAACTAAACGTTAATAGAGGCTTCAAATGGCATACCTTAAAAATTGCATAAATATTACACTTACATCGATTTTGTTAAATTTGACGCTAGGGGCTATGGAAAGGGAGACAAACTACTGTTTTATGGACTCATCCATTAAAGAGTAAAAAAAACACCCTCCTTCAGCAACTCTTAAAAGCAGTATGTGCATTGGGTAGAAGATCGTGTGGAAAGATGTTTCACAAGCATTTATCATTTGCTTCTGTCAAAGCAAGGTTCATCGAGAAGATGGACATCACCATTATCCTCCATTAATGTATTTAACATGGAACTGTGCTGAAAAAAAATCAAATATTTTGCCCAAGAAAAGTCTTTCCAATACTTCTTTCCAGATTTATCATTGGTTAAAAATGTCTCTGTTCTTTGCAAATAAAAGGTTAAATAGAATCATACAATTGGGTTTGTATTCTCTTCTTAAGGCTCATTAACTCCAGACATCCTGCAGGTAACGATTCTCTTCACGAAGACTGGCTACAATTCTCATGGCTTCCAGCGTATTCACTCCTAACTTTTCCGATATAATCTCAGTCAGAGTCGTGGTCACATCTTTAGCCATATTCTTGCCATCTCTGTTGCAAGAATAAAAATAAAATCAGTAAAGCACGAGATACATTAGTCTCATTAGAAATCATAGACCTTTCCAAAGACTAGTCATATTTAATCACCCATGACTGTCTTTTGACCGCAGTCTTTATGTTCCTCATCCTCACCCAGAGAGTTGTGAATGTGTGGAATACTCTGCCACAGAAGGCAGTGGAGGCCAATCCACTGGTTGAATTTAAAAGAGAGTTAGATAGAGCTCTAGGGGTAGCGGAATCAAGGGATATGGGGAGAAGGCAGGCACGGGTTACTGATTATGGATGATCAGCCATGATCACAATGAATGGCGGTGCTGGCTCGAAGGGCCAAAATGCTTCCTCCTGCACCTATTTTCTATGTTTCTATTCCTCATCCTCAATACCCGAGCAACTCCCTTTTAAAATTATTTATGGAATCCATACTCCGAAGCAGATCTTAGCAACTTTCAATTAATTATATGCAGTAGTTTCTGTGCTGTCTACGGCCAGTTTATGTGCAGAAATTCATTATACCCAATAAACTGGAAAGAATGCAAAAATATTTTACAAAACCTTATTTAAGCCCCTCATGATTTTATATAACTATATATGGTCATTCCTCAGATTCCTATAAGGTCCAGTCTTTGCAACCTCTCCTTATTACTGGACCCACCACACGTAGTAATACTTTCAAGTTCAGTGTAGGGCAGTTCACTGTTGATACCAGGGAAGGTAGTGGATGGGCATGTTGCTCATGCTTGGGGCGTGTTTTTCCATGTTGATTTCATGTCTGCGAGGTGATTTCATCCACTCCTCAGGAAGTAGGGGAGGAACTTCAGCTGGAATAGGCAATAGACAATAGACAATAGGTGCAGGAGCAGGCCATTCGGCCCTTCAAGCCAGCACCGCCATTCAATTGATTATGGCTGATCATCCACAATCAGTACCCCGTTCCTGCCTTCACCCCATATCCCCTGACTCCGCTACCTTCAAGAGCCCTATCTAGCTCTCTCTTGAAAGTATCCAGAGAACCGGCCTCAACCTCCCTCTGAGGCAGAGAATTCCACAGACTCACAACTCTCTGTGTGAAAAAATGTTTCCTCATCTCTGTTCTAAATGGCTTACCCCTTATTCTTAAACTGTGGCCCCTGGTTCTGGACTCCCCCAACATCGGGAACATGTTTCCTGCCTCTAGCGTGTCTAACCCATAATAATCTTATATGTATTAATAAGATCCCCTTTCATCATTCTAAATTCCGGATTATACAAGCCCAGCCGCTCCATTCTCTCAGCATATAACAGTCCCGCCATCCCGGGAATTAACCTTGCGAACCGAAGCTGCACACCCTCAATAACAAGAATATCCTTCCTCAAATTTGGAGCCCAAAACTGCACACAATACTCCAGGTGTGGTCTCACTAGGGCCCTGTACAACTGCAGAAGGACCTCTTTGCTCCTATACTCAACTCCTCTTGTTATGAAGGCCAACATGCCATTCGCTTTCTTCACTGCCTGCTGTACCTGTATGCTTATTTTCATTGACTGATGAACAAGGATCCCCAGATCCCATTGTACTTCCCCATTTCCCAACTTGACACCATTTAGATAATAATCTTCCTTCCTGTATTTGCTACCAAAGTGGATAACCTCACATTTATCCACATTAAACTGCATCTGCCATGCATCTGCCCACTCACCCAACCTGTCCAAGTCACCCTGCATTCTCATAGCATCCTCCTCACAGTTCACACTGCCACCCAGCTTTGTGTCATCTGCAAATTTGCTAATGTTATTTGTAATCCCTTCATCTAAATCATTAATATATATTGTAAATAGCTGTGGTCGCAGCACCGAGCCTTGCGGTACCCCATTAGTCACTGCCTGCCATTCCGAAAGGGACCAGTTAATCCCTACTCTTTGTTTCCTGTCTGCCAACCAATTTTCTATCCATGTCAGCACTCTACACCCAATACCATGTGCCCTAATTTTGCCCACTAATCTCCTATGTAGGACCTTATCCAATGTTTTCTGAAAGTCCAGGTACACTACATCCACTGGCTTTCCCTTGTCCATTTTCCTAGTTACATCCTCAAAAATACTTGTTCCGGGCTTAGTTGTTGAGCTTGGCTGCCTGCTAGAGGCAGGCATGAAAGTCAGCAAGGGAGCACAGGCAGGACTTTGCATGGGGCTTGTGGAGTGCTTGCTCAGCCATCTGTTTCAACTTTGCCTTGGTGCCAGGCAGGTAATAATATCTACTGTGGGAGTAGGTGGGAAATATTTTCAGAGCATGGATGAGACACGCGAAAGACTGGAGGACCTCTCTCATAAATGGGTGTCGTCTGGTTTGGTGCAAGTATCTGGGCTCAATATTCTGTACTGTGACTGAGAATGGTTATGGAAGGATTATACATGCATCAGGTGGAGCTTTGAGTGGAGCTTTGGGTAATTTTATACCCGAGCAGGCCTCTAAGCTCTGTTACTTTTTCTTTATTGTATTAGGAAAAGGGGAGATGCAACGAGACCTGGGTGTCATGGTACACCAGTCATTGAAAGTAGGCATGCAGGTCCAGCAGGCAGTGAAGACAGCAAATGGTATGTTAGCATTCATAGCAAAAGGATTTGAGTATAGGAGCAGGGAGGTTCTACTGCAGTTGTACAGGGTCTTGGTGAGACCACACCTGGAGTATAGCGTACAGTTTTGGTCTCCTAATCTGAGGAAAGACATTCTTGCCATAGAGGGAGTACAGAGAAGGTTCACCAGGCTGATTCCTGGGATGTCAGGACTTTTATATGAAGAAAGACTGGATAGACTCGGCATGTACTCGCTAGAATTTAGAAGATTGAGGGGGGATCTTATAGAAACTTACAAAATTCTTAAGGGGTTGGACAGGCTAGATGCAGGAAGATTGTTCCCGATGTTGGGGAAGTCCAGAACAAGGGGTCACAGTTTAACGATAAGGGGGAAGTCTGAGATGAGAAAAACATTTTTCACACAGAGAGTGGTGAATCTCTGGAATTCTCTGCCACAGAAGGTAGTTGAGGCCAGTTCATTGGCTATATTTAAGAGGGAGTTAGATGTGGTCCATGTGGCTAAGGGGATCAGAGGGTATGGAGAGAAGGCAGGTACAGGATACTGAGTTGGATGATCAGCCGTGATCATATTGAATGGCGGTGCAGGCCTACTCCTGCACCTATTTTCTATGTTTCTATGTATTGACATATTTTCTACAGAATGAAGACCTAAAACTACAGATAGCACACTTACTGCCATCTTGTCAGTAATAGAGCGTTGAGTCAGTAATGCCTTATTGTCATCTTATTAATGTTTTAGAAAATAAACTATTACATTTTAATTATATCATATTCCCGTTGCTCAGAATTCATCATTCAATTAATATTTTAAATGCTTTATTTGCTCGTGCCTTTTTTTTAAATTGTATTATGTAGCTGAGAAACTTATTTTCTTTTCAGCTAAATTAGATTTCAGCAATTTCAGATTGGATTCCAAAATTATCCTGCCACATAGCAAAGCATTCATTTTCATATAATGTATGCTGACAATAGCAATAGACACCAGCTGATAAGATCCTTTTGCGTCTTTTTGGAACAGATTGCAGCATTAACAGATGATATAACCATAAATATTTGGCCTATGATAGAATTATGAATAAACTATATGCTCTATTCTTTACAGTTCTGTAATTTGCAATCATACAGCTACAGACATCATTCATTTGAATCTATCCATTTCACTCACCCACAAACATACAAGCAGCCATTTTCACTCAACAAAACTTTTGTGACAACATGAGTCAAGTGCTGGAGTAAATGTTGAACATATTTTGGTTTCTCATCTGTAGCTTCTCTGGAGAAACAGACTTCCAGTTGGGTTAAGGTGCCATTACTTAGAAAATGTCTCAATTCGTTTCTGCAAAGAAAGAAAAAAAGTTTTTGGCATTAAAGTACGTAATTTGATTTCAGTTCATGTGTATGCATGTAGGTATCCAGGTCTTATTTTGGATGTTACTTCCATTATTCCCATTTTTAAATGTGCCCAAATAATTTGAGTTATCAAACAGATAAAACCCATGAAAGGCAAAATTCTGCTCTCAGCTTCCTTCAAAAACTACCATGTCTGTTCCAGGTGCAGGATTTCTACACCATGTGCCCATGACCCAGTTACCATCCAGACTTCTCCACTGGACTCTAGTGTTGAAAGCACCAGTGATAACACCCTTTTGTGTGTGAACATGTGGAAATTCAGGATGAAAACTCTGTGAGGATATCTACAAAGTTTGATTAAGTTTCATCCCAGGAAGAAGCAGCTTTAATAATAATAATTCAATTCTTAAAAATATACTGCAAATGAAATTTCATCCGACGATTTGAAACAAAAAATATTCAACCAGAATTGCACACTAACAAGCTTTGTAAAGTGGGTGCAGAATTTTTGTTCCAATAACAGATGAAGGAGAAATATTTTGAAAATATCAAGTGAATTTTTTTTGTATAATTTGTTAAAGGTGGTAGATGGAACAGTGCACTATGTTTACTCTGTAAGTGTATCCTCCACTACAGAAAGATTGAGCAGTGGTGCAAATAAAATAAAATCATTGTGCTTACCGAAACAGATAGTCTCGATCGTGTTGTCGGCAGCCATAGAATAGCCACATTTCCCCAAAAGTACAATCAGGATTCTCTTCTCTTTGTTTCTGTCTGAATCAAAAAGCAAACGGATGAATAATAAAATCCACATTGGCGGTCACCCAACAGTGGCCTAGGCTCCAAGATTGACTTTCTGCCTCCCAACCGCAAAGACACAGTTTTACATTGACATCCTGTGCCAAGATTTTTTTCCAAATGAAAGGCTCAAAGTAAAGGCAAATATTTGTTGCAGATAATTGAAAGCAATCAAAACTGACATGGTTTTGTCAGTGTAGGAAGGAACTGCAAATGCGGGTTTACATCGAAGATAAACTCAAAATGCTCGCGTAACTCGGCGGGACAGGCAGCATCTCTGGAGAGAAGAAATGGGTGACGTTTTGAGTCGAGACCCTGTTTCAGACCTGAAGAGTCGGGTCTCGACCCAAAACATCAGCCATTTCTTCTTTCCAGAGACGCTGCCTGTCTCAAATGGTTTTGTCAGTGATTTTATTGTTTTAACCACAGAGAGCTGTTCTCCAACTATTGCAGTGCCCCATTTGAACTATGTTTGTTTTTCCTTAGTGCACAAAATTCCTTGGACAGACTTGCAGCTGAACCTAGCACTTTCAGTTGACAGCAACATGCCAGTACATTGGAGAGGCTATGCATTTATCACGAGTAGACAAAATCTCCTATCGACACATGCCAAGTCAAATATATAACTCCTCCTTCTGCCGGGTAAGATCAGCTATGTCAATATCAAGAGGAAATCTGGCTTCTGCGAATTAAAAAAAAAAAACTTACTGAGCAGTCAGGAAGACAGAAAACATCATTCCATAAAAAATAAAACATTTTAAAGCAATTAGTTTCTACCTCAAAATTATTTTTAAAAATTCTGATTTAAAGATTACTTTCATGTAACTTTCCATGACTTTTAAATGATTCTAATTGCTTCAGGCTGTGTTTCAAACACACTAATTCATGCAGTCCTCCCACCTACAGTCTCTCAGTAAGCCCAACTTCCATGAACTACCACAGTCCTGCTAGCTACACTCTCTCACTAACTCCCATGGTTCTATCACTTATACTCTCTGTAAAGCTTCGCTAGCAAACAAGAAACATCACAATATTTTGTTTCAGAAAAAATCTGAGTCACTGAAAATCAGTTTTAACAAAAAATGAGAAAACTTATTTTCAAATTTTCAGTACCATGCCATGCTATTAATTTTACAAGGACTCAAACAGGCAATTAAGAATTCAAGCAAGCAATTGGAAGGGCTAAAGGGGACCATGAGAAGTCACAGGCAAATCAGATTAAATAAAATCCCAAGGCATTTCATATGACACTAAAACCAAGAGGGAATTTATACTTAGAGTCAAAGGATGCAGGCAAGGTACTAAACAAGTATTTTGCATCTGTATTCACCAAAGAGAAGGGCGTGGGGGACAGCGAGATGACTGTGGGGAATACTAATGTGCAGGGACAGTTTGAGATCAAGAAGAAGATGGTGTTGGGACTCGTGAAGACCATTAACGTGGATGAATCCCCCGGGCCTGCTGGGATCTATCCCTGGTTATTAAGAGCGGCATGAGAGAAGAATGCACAGGCTTTGACAAAAATCTTTGCATCTAATCTAGCCGCAGGTAAGTCCTGGAGAGTAGCCAATGCTTTTCATTTGTCAAAGAAGGGAAGTACAGATAATCCAATAAATTATTGGCTGGTAAGGAATCTTTTGCAGAGGATCTATTGGAATAGGATTTCTTGCATTTGGAAGAATGGGATAATTAGAAGCAGTGCAGGTATGTAGGTAAATTAGCTTGGTATAAGTGAAAATTGTTCCTGGTGTGTGTAGGAGAGTGTTCATGTGCAGGATTCGCTGAGCAGAAGTTTCCGTGCTGTATCTCTAACACTAGAACTAAAAAAAAACTAAAACATTCTGTTCAAAAGAAAAGCAGGTCGATTCATTTTAAGAGTTTAGAGAATTGAGGCTTTGTGGACCAGAAACTGAAATGGAGTCAAGGCCAAGGGTAGATCAGCCATGATGGTATTGAAAGATGGGACAACCTTGAAATGGCCAGAGAGCCCCCTTCTCTCCTGTGCATTTAAATTCTTGTGAGCCGTTTCTACAGCACATACCAAATGCTATTCACCAAACACTATGTGGCAATTTAATTGTCACCTACTGCTATATTTCAAAGCAACTATCATTTGAATAATAATCCCCAGAGAAATAAAGCTTTCAAAACCTACATCTTGCACCTTATTTGTCAAGTGCTTGATGAACTCGAAATCCACAGGGTAAAGAGAAATATTAATAAAACGATCTTCAAGCATATGCCCAGTCTGCTAATAATTTAGTTGTCTTCTCCTAGAAACTCCATGACTCAATTCTCATAGTAGTAGCGCATTTCCTTCCATGCTGCGCATAGCAATTGTAGCTGAATATGGCCCGAGGATATGTTCAAACATATTCTTCTTATTATGTGAGAATAATATCTTGTCAAGTTAAAAATCACTAAATCTTTGCACAGATTGAAAGCCCCCATTGGGGACAAATATGCCTTCAATGACAGCTACAAATAATCCTTTATCCATCGTGCCCATGAAACAAGTACTGTCCCTCGCTGTGAGGAGTTTGTTTTAGCTATGCCATTGTACAAATGTATTCCATGACTCAAGAACAAAGGCAGCAAGAATGGAATATGTTTTTCAAGGATTCCATTGGCTGTTTTCAACTTTGTGTTCTGCCCCACAATTAAACCCGTTTCATCCCATTTCTATCCCATTCTTTCTTATTGTATTGAAATGTAAGTGGGAGTTTCATATGCACAAAAAAACAATTAGGGGGAGGATTCAGAAATCGGAGATGCAAAGGGACCTGTGAGAGGTGGTGCAGTGTCCCTAAAAGGTTAATTTTGTTCAGGTAGAGTCGGCAGTGAGAAAGGCAAATGATATCCTTGCAATCATTTTGAGGGACTAGAATATAAAAGCAAGGAGGCAATTCTGGGGCTTTATCAGGTGCTGGTGCAGCCACATTTGGAATATTGGGAACAGTTTTGTCCCCCCAAACCTGAGGAAGGATGTGATGGCTGAGTTTTATCTCAGAGTTTTCTTGATACAAAACCCAAACGGTTGAGGCCTGATATGGCAGCAGTTGAAGGGGATTGAGTTTACTTGTTCCGCTGCTGCGAATTCCAGGACATCCTTCACCTTGGAAGTTACGCCCGTCCCACTTAGGTGATTGTTTAGGTAACTACAGGCGACTACGCTATCGCCACTTGGTTGCCGGGGTGTCGCATGTATGGTCGTGAGTAGTTTCCTCAGTCGCCCTAAGAATCGTAGCATTTTTTCTGGTCGCCGCTGGATTTTGAAATGTTTAAAACTTTTTGCCGACAGTCGGCGACAGTTGGTTTGTCGTAGGTTGTCGCCAGGATGACGTAGGTTTTCGCCGGGTGCTAACTTCGGTGAATTCCATTGGCGATTGCCTACGTCAATCTACATCAACCGGCGACAGGTTGGGGAATTTATGTGCATGTAATTCAGTACTGAATTATCTGAATTGTCTTAAGTTGTTGCTGACAGGGTCGTACCTTGTCGTACCATGTCGCGGGTGGACGTAGGTTGTCATAGGTGTGGTTGTAGGTGGACGTCTGAATGGGTCGCCGGTTGTCGGTAGCTTGCCGTCGACTAGGTGGTAGGTTGTTGTAGACATTGTTGTAGACATTGTCGTAGGGGAGTCCAGTCGCCGGTTGTTCGGCGACCTGCTACAATGACAGCCGCCGAAAAAAAACGCCTAAGTTGGACAGGCCCATAATTTCCCCAATTTTCCTTCATTTAGTCCCCCACCTACCCCTTGTTACTGATGCCTTTCATTCTCGATTAGACTGTTGAACATCTGATCCATACCCAGGTTGACATGCACTCTCCCTGTCCAAATGTCGTACCACACCTAGTTACATGTCTGAAACCCACTCGCACCACACAATCATTTGTCCATCTCCCTTATCCCTGATGCTCTCACTTCTTCCTACCTCACCTCACACTCATCTCTTACTCAGCAAACCACAAGCCCATTTTAGTTGTCACACCTGCAATTGAGAGTTTTCTGAAGAATGACCACCTTGTGTGGTTATGGTGTTGGGATACTTGCACAAAACCAGCATAGGCCTTGACCAACTCCATTCTCATGTTCTTTTCCTGGCTTGGAAAGTCTTCCAGTATGATCAGCCATGATCATATTGAATGGCGGTGCAGGCTCGAAGGGCCGAATGGCCTACTCCTGCACTTATTTTCTATGTTTCTATGTTTCTACATATATTTTTTGCAAGATACAAGATTTCATGTTTGAATATAAACATCTATCTTAACAGTATAGCTTTTGTAGACGTGTATAGCAATTACACAAATGTATGGATTGAATACGTACATGTGATTATCAAGAGTCATCTCTTGAAAACCCTCAGATCTTCATATTCAGACATGCCACTGTTTGATATGCATGTGCTAACAATAATCATCAAATGTGGCCGTCCCCATCATTATTTTGTTCTCTATATCAAAATGGTTGGCCTTTGAACGATTTTTTCATTATTCTAAAACATAATATTAGTTATGGAATCTAATTGCTTTTGTATGCTGATACACAAAATCTCATGGGAAAATAATGCTGATGGTACCCAACACTGCAAATTCAAGTACCTCTGAGAAATGGCCTGATTTCCCCCAAGCATTACAACCTTGGCTTTCCTGATTTTTATCCAGAATGAGTATAAAAAAACTCATCAAAATTATTTTAAAAATGAACTGAAAATACAATACCATAAATGTTGGGAAAGTAAAAACAATTTTAATTGAGGCCATTGATGTCCACATTCAATATTTGTCAAGGTATATTATAGTCTTTGCCGTGGTGCAGATCATGGAACCTGCAAACAATTCAGTGGAATGAAGTTATTTTTTAAATAAATGGATTGTTTTAAAATAGATGTAGAACTTGTTGTACCATATAAAACTTGCTTGTACTCGAGGCATTCAACCAAAATGATAAAGGGACTTTATGTTTCAGCATGAATCAACTGCAATCTTTAGAAAGCAATCACACTACAGCATTATTGACTTTCGTTATATTATTCCTAGAGCCCCTGGAAGCAGTTTCTTAACAGCAGAATGTTAATCACTGATAAAAAAAATATTAAATGTAATAGGTTGTCAAATCATATTGTCTGCTCGCTTGCTCAGTGACCTGCTGACAACTCCCCTTTATCATTCACGCTATCCCTTGATCGTCTTCCAGCCTCACTTCAAATCTTTCCATCAATACGTCGCCAATGGCGCCTTATTCCTATACCCGTGGATTCAACCATCTCAATCACCTGCTGCCAAAACTGCCGAGCAGCTTTCATCTCATAATGACATGATAAATTTGGCACAAGTGCCTTCCAACTCTAGAATTTAAGAGACGAATACTCATGTGAAATCGATAAGTGTTTTCTTCCTACTTTACAATAGTATCAAATTTCAGTATAAACCGATCACCAGACACTTTGAAATGTAAAGCCTCACTATTCCACCCACCACCACCCCAACCAGAGCTGCAGAATGGCAGGGGCAGAGATAGGATAGTCAAAGGAAATGTTTCCCCTTAGTAGAGGTGTAGAGGTGTATAACATTAAGGGCTTAGGTTTAGAATGAAGAGGAGATCTGAGGAAGAACTTTTTCACACAGTGGTTCATTGGAATCTATGACACACTGCCTGACTGTCAAAATGGGATTGAGAATTAAAAGAAACTGATGCTGGAAAACTCAATGGGTAAGGCAGCATCTGTGGAGGCAAAATACATGTCTACGTTTTGGGTTGTGCCCCAGCTTAAGGAAATGGGGGGGGGGGGGGGGGGGGAATGGAATTGCTGAGATCCAGCATAGACTTAGTAGATCAAATGGCTTTCCACAGTGCTGCAAGAAAATATTAAAATTACTCTTAAGCATTATCCTTTCCCAACTGAACTATGCTGAACATTCAGGGGACTGTGGAGACAAATAATATTGTACTCAAATCCTTTGTTAGCTCACTCTTCCCTGCTTCAGACCTGCAACCTCTCCCCCATCAAAGTCTGTTCCCCGCTCCAGCCTTTCCTGATCCCCTTCTGATTCCACAAAGGTACCTACGACCCCCTGCTTCTTCATCTAACCTGTTCTACAAGATGCTTTTTATAAATCCCAAATCATTCTTCGGCACTTCTAGCCTTTCTTTCTTTGGTATGGCATCCATTGTGTTCTTTAGAATGTTCTGCACATTAAATGCTGCTATAAAAAAAATACCAGTTGCTTTGTCACAATCCCACGTACAAAATAGAATAGGTCTAGGGAGAACTCTGGTGGTGATAACTGAAATTACAAGTAAAGCAAATTTACAGGATGCAACAGAGTTCAAGAGTGTTTTATTGCCATATGTCCCAGATAGAACAATAAAATTCTTACTTGCTGCAGCACAACAGAATATGTAAACATAGTACACTATAAACAATATGATAGACGAGAGAGAAAAGAGAAAAGAGAAAAAAAATAAAAATAATGATAATTCATATTAGATAATTATTTTTTTTGGAGAGCCATCCATACAAGCCATTTCAATCAACTGCATGCTACGGTTGGTGGAGATTTCCCTGACTCCGAGATAACTCTGAAGTACCTCAGCACCCAAGCCCATTTCACTGCTCTTGGTATAACTACATTGTACTTTTGCATCAGCATAACATTATTCAGATGAGGCTGTGTTGCAGTGCAGGGATATGCAGACATAGTCTGCAGGTGACCACCACACAGCTCATCATCTGCTTCTCTTCCAACACAGGTCCAAAGCACATACCAGCATTGTCTGTCATGTAAGTGTGCCAAGCCTTGTAGATATAGCTGGTTACATTTAGGCAGAAGCAACTGCTTAATCTCAGATCATAAAGGCATATCTTCTTTAAATTTAAGGCTTGACAGGTAATGAAAGGAAGACTGAGCAACCATCACAACAGGATCTTGAACCTACTTGTACAGTTATGAAAAGAAGCATCCACTCCTGTGAGTCACTTTTTGAAGAACTCTCCATTGCCAAATTTTTTTTTTTTTTTTTTTTCTTTCAAAGCAAACCTGACCCATTCCACACCTCATTTTTCTTCCTTTTCCAATCATGTAAGTTGGAGATTAAAAATGACTAAACATAAGCCACTGGTGATTGAATAGCATTCACCTTGACCTCCATGGGGTTAGTAATTGTCCACCCGCCCACTGCAATGTCTACCAGATGTCTTCTTCAGGCTTCCCATGCTACTAGCTACAATATACAGCAGGTCCCTTTTCAGTATTGAGGCTCCCATCCATATTGCGAGCATTGGAAAAACATCCTTTTTCAGGAAAGCTCTAGAAATACTGGAACAAGTGGAATGGAGCAAACATTGCTAGATTCTGGCCATTAATATTAGTTCTCCAGAATGCCACACAAAAGCATGGCACTTCTGTATCATTGATTATTTCCAAGGCAAATATAATTATCAGTTGTATTGCCAATAATCAGAATAAGAAATTCTTGGCAACTTTCAGTATAAACAAAATAGATGCTTTTCCTCTGCTCTACCTATCTTTCCTTCATTTCTATATAACAACCATATAACCATATAACAATTACAGCACGGAAACAGGCCATCTCGGCCCTACAAGTCCGTGCCGAACAACTTTTTTCCCTTAGTCCCACCTGCCTGCACTCATACCATAACCCTCCATTCCCTTCTCATCCATATGCCTATCCAATTTATTTTTAAATGATACCAACGAACCTGCCGCCACCACTTCCACTGGAAGCTCATTCCACACCGCTACCACTCTCTGAGTAAAGAAGTTCCCCCTCATGTTACCCCTAAACTTCTGTCCCTTAATTCTGAAGTCATGTCCTCTTGTTTGAATCTTCCCTATTCTCAAAGGGAAAAGCTTGATCACATCAACTCTGTCTATCCCTCTCATCATTTTAAAGACCTCTATCAAGTCCCCCCTTAACCTTCTGCGCTCCAGAGAATAAAGACCTAACTTATTCAACCTATCTCTGTAACTTAGTTGTTGAAACCCAGGCAACATTCTAGTAAATCTCCTCTGTATTCTCTATTTTGTTGACATCCTTCCTATAATTGGGCGACCAAAATTGTACACCATACTCCAGATTTGGTCTCACCAATGCCTTGTACAATTTTAACATTACATCCCAGCTTCTATACTCAATGCTCTGATTTATAAAGGCTAGCATACCAAAAGCTTTCTTTACCACCCTATCTATATGAGATTCCACCTTCAAGGAACTCTATTGGGCCCTTGGCCCCTATCTATATGAGATTCCACCTTCAAATAAGAAATGCACTTTTATAAAGTTCTGGAAATTTAAAGCTATTACAGTATTCTGTATTCAATTCACAGTGGTATAATTATGTTAATGCACTAATAATACAGGAGCTATGGCTAAAATCCTGACACTGGGGCTGAAAAATCTCACCACAGCAGCTGGGTAATTAATTAAAAATCTGCTACTTGTAAAAATTCATCTGGGTCATTAATCGTCATTTGAGAAGGAAATGTACTGCCTTCACCCAATTTTCTCTCTTAGTAATTCTAGATCAATAGTAATTTGGTTGACTTTCAACCATAATCCCAAATGATTTATAAATCTACTCAAATTATATGAAAGCTGTCATGCAACAGCAAACCATATGCCAAATTCTGACCTAACAAAAGGCATTGCAAAATCTCCTCGAGGTATGCCTACTTTGAACGTTCTAGCAGTCTGAAGAAGGGTCCCGACCCAAAATGTCACCTATCCTTTTTCTCCAGAGATAATGCCTGACCTGCAGTGTTACTCCAGCATTTTGTGTCTATCTTTGGTATAAACCAGCATCTGCAGTTCTTTGTTTGTACATCTTGTCTGCTCTACTGCTAAAGAAACATCAAACCAATTTGTGCTGCAACTGGGAGCAATGCTGACCTGATGTGTACCCTCAGAATCATACCTTTTGAAAGCTTCCCAAGCTGCTGAAATCACCAAGCCTTGAAATCCCTGGTGCAGGGCTGAGACGCTCCCGTGAGGGCGGCCTGGCTCGAGGGTGGGTGGAACGGCGCTCACGTGAGGGTGACCCGGCTCGGGGCTGGAACGGTGCTCCGATGGCTGAGACGGCGTTCTGGCGGCGGCGGCCTGAGTTCGGGGTTCGGCCGCGGGCCAGTGGACGACATCGTCAACAGCTGCGTCCGCTGGACTGGAGGGCGGCAGCTTCGACCACCCCCGGGCCGCGGAGTTTGAACCGGCCCGTTCGCGGAGCTCGGTGAGCCGCGGGACTGATTTACCATCGCCCGGTGGGGTATCGCCTCAGCGCAGAGGGAGAAGAGGAGGGAAGAGACTGCAGCCCTAAGATTTTTTGCCTCCATCACAGTGAGGAGGTGCTTGGTGGACTCACTGTGGTGGATGTTAATTTGTGTTTACTGTCTGTTCTGTTGTTTATTATTGTATGTATGGCTGCAGGTAATGACATTTCGTTCAGACCGTAAGGTCTGAATGACAAATAAAGGATCTAATTCTAATTCTCTTGCCTCACTGAAAGGGTAGACTAACCAGAGACAATGTTTTATGGTGACAATCCTCATAATTTCCTCTTGATGCCATGACGTACAAAAGAGATGGTCACAAGCATAATATCCTCCAGTTGCTTAGTAATTGCTATCTTACACAACATGAAACATTATGAAGCACCATCATGGAAGCCTAAAAATCTACCTTGGATAGAGAATGTTAGTAACAACACAGCACAGGAACCGTTCCATTGGCCCATTACATCCGTACCAAACATGATGCCAATTTAAAATGCATATCTGCCTGCACATGGTTTATATATCCCAATTAAAGACCTGCTCATGTGTATTCATCATCAAGGATAATTCAGTAACACCATTTCCAATGGAGGACACAGCTGTGGCAGATCATGGAGGATAAAAAACACATGATTACAGGTGGAGCAATGGAAGTTAGTGCATTCACCACATGGACAGCAGCAAATCAAGGGAACAACTCACTGCCAACTTCAGGCACAATGTGTAACAAATGCCGTCCTTACCAGAACGATGCCCATTTCAAGAATTAACAATTTAAAATGAATCAAAATGGAAAGTGACTTCCTCTCTTGACTTCTCTTCCACCGAAGAGAAATATACAAGAGGAATAAATAGAATAACTTTTCCTATTACTTTCAATAGTAACTCCGAGTTACACGACAGGCATGGAATGGAAAAGCTATGACTGTTATTCTTTTTCTTCAAAAGCCATGAAAGGCCACATAGCAATGGCATGTAAACCAATGGATAAATTAGCCATTTTTCTGAACAGAACTTTGACTAGCTACACGGATAAAAAGAATATTTTGATTTCACATCCAGAGCAACATTTGACTAAGTAATCTAGAAATTGGATGCATTTTTTTATTTACAAATCAAATATAAAGTGGTTTTGTACAGCAAATGACACTTCTGGGTAAACATGCACATCATGGGCAATTGGCCTGGACATGCCCATGCAGTATTTATCCCAGCAGGGATTTGCCGAGCATCAGTCACAGGCCTAATGACTTCACTGGTCATAAACCAATTTTCCTTCCATTGCGGGGACTCAAAACATTCACTGATTGTTGACAGAGAAACTCACACCCCATCAGAGAGGATTTGGAGATGAGACAGCGATTACTAGGTTTGTGTAGCCAGAATGATGTATTGCACCCAGCATCGGCCAGCCTCTCTTTTGATGGGAGGTTTTATGTAAAATGATCCACTATCACTCTTTACTTTAGAGATACAGCGTGGAAACAGGACCTTCGGCCCACCGAGTCCACACCAATAGGCGATCACCCCTCATATACTGGGACTATCATACACACTAGGGACAATTTACAATTTACAGAAGCCAATTAACCTACAAACCTGTTCGTCTTTGGAGTGTGGGAAGAAACTGGAGCACCCAGAGAAAACCCACATGGTCACAGGGAGAATGTACAATCTCCGTACAGACAGACCCCGTAGTCAGGATCGAACTCGTGTCTCAGGCGCTGTAATGCAGCAATTCTACTGCTGCGCCACCCTGCCACTCCTCCCATGCACTTTTTGTTCAGAACTGCATGCTGATATCAATGGCTCCTGACCTTTAGTTAGGAAGGACATTAGTTTGCAGGATGTGGAATCGGTATGGGTAGAGCTGCGAAACACTAAGGGGCAGAAAACGCTGGTGGGTGTTGTGTACAGGCCACCTAACAGTAGTAGTGAAGTTGGAGATGGTATCAAACAGGAAATTAGAAATGCATGCGACAAAGGCAAAACCGTTATAATGGGTGACTTCAATCTACATATAGATTGGGTGAATCAAATTGGCAGGGATGCTGAGGAAGAGGATTTTTTGGAATGTATGCGGGATAGTTATCTAAATCAACATGTAGAGGAACCAACGAGAGAGCAGGCTATTTTAGACTGGGTATTGAGTAATGAGGAAGGGTTAGTTAGCAGTCTTGTTGTACGTGCCCCCTTGGGCAAGAGTGACCATAATATGGTTGAGTTCTTCATTAGGATGGAGAGCGACATTGTTAATTCAGAAACAATGGTTCTGAACTTAAAGAAAGGTAACTTTGAGGGTATGAGACGTGAATTGGCCAAGATTGACTGGCAATTAATTCTAAAAGGGTTGACGGTGGATATGCAATGGAAGACATTTAAAGACTGCATGGATGAACTACAAAAATTGTTCATCCCAGTTTGGCAAAAGAATAAATCAGGGAAGGTAGTACATCCGTGGATAACAAGGGAAATCAGGGATAGTATCAAAGCGAAGGATGATGCGTACAAATTAGCCAGAAAAAGCAGCATACCGGAGGACTGGGAGAAATTCAGAGACCAGCAGAGGAGGACAAAGGGCTTAATTAGGAAAGGAATAATAGATTATGAAAGAAAACTGGCAGGGAACATAAAAACTGACTGCAAAAGTTTTTATAGATATGTGAAAAGAAAGAGATTAGTTAAAACAAATGTAGGTCCCTTGCAGTCAGAAACAGGTGAGTTGATCATGGGGAACAAGGATATGGCGGACCAATTGAATAACTACTTTGGTTCCGTCTTCACTAAGGAAGACATAAATAATCTGCCGGAAATAGCAGGGGACCGCGGGTCAAAGGAGTTGGAGGGATTGAGTGAAATCCAGGTTAGCCGGGAAGTGGTGTTGGGTAAATTGAATGGATTAAAGGCCGATAAATCCCCAGGGCCAGATAGGCTGCATCCCAGAGTACTTAAGGAAGTAGCTCCAGAAATAGTGGATGCATTAGTAATAATCTTTCAAAACTCTTTAGATTCTGGAGTAGTTCCTGAGGATTGGCGGGTAGCAAACGTAACCCCACTTTTTAAGAAGGGAGGGAGAGAGAAAACAGGGAATTACAGACCAGTTAGTCTAACATCGGTAGTGGGGAAACTGCTAGAGTCAGTTATTAAAGATGGGATAGCAGCACATTTGGAAAGTGGTGAAATCATTGGACAAAGTCAGCATGGATTTACAAAAGGTAAATCATGTCTGACGAATCTTATATAATTTTTCGAGGATGTAACTAGTAGCGTGGATAGGGGAGAACCAGTGGATGTGGTGTATCTGGACTTCCAGCAGGCTTTCGACAAAGTCCCACATAAGAGATTAGTATACAAACTTAAAGCACATGGCATTGGGGGTTCAGTATTGATGTGGATAGAGAACTGGCTGGCAAACAGGAAGCAAAGAGTAGGAGTAAACGGGTCCTTTTCACAATGGCAGGCAGTGACTAGTGGGGTACCGCAAGGCTCAGTGCTGGGACCCCAGCTATTTACAATATATATTAATGATCTGGATGAGGGAATTGAAGGCAATATCTCCAAGTTTGCGGATGACACTAAGCTGGGGGGCAGTGTTAGCTGTGAGGAGGATGCTAGGAGACTGCAAGGTGATTTGGATAGGCTGGGTGAGTGGGCAAATGTTTGGCAGATGCAGTATAATGTGGATAAATGTGAGGTTATCCATTTTGGTGGCAAAAACAGGAAAGCAGACTATTATGGTGGCCGACTAGGAAAAGGGGAGACGCAGCGAGACCTGGGTGTCATGGTACACCAGTCATTGAAAGTGGGCATGCAGGTGCAGCAGGCAGTGAAGAAAGCGAATGGTATGTTAGCTTTCATAGCAAAAGGATTTGAGTATAGGAGCAGGGAGGTTCTACTGCTGTTGTACAGGGTCTTGGTGAGACCACACCTGGAGTATTGCGTACAGTTTTGGCCTCCAAATCTGAGGAAGGACATTATTGCCATAGAGGGAGTGCAGAGAAGGTTCACCAGACTGATTCCTGGGATGTCAGGACTGTCTTATGAAGAAAGACTGGATAGACTTGGTTTATACTCTCTAGAATTTAGGAGATTGAGAGGGGATCTTATAGAAACTTACAAAATTCTTAAGGGGTTGGACAGGCTGGATGCAGGAAGATTGCTCCCGATGTTGGGGAAGTCCAGGACAAGGGGTCACAGCTTAAGGATAAGGGGGAAATCCTTTAAAACCGAGATGAGAAGAACTTTTTTCACACAGAGAGTGGTGAATCTCTGGAACTCCCTGCCACAGAGGGTAGTCGAGGCCAGTTCATTGGCTATATTTAAGAGGGAGTTAGATGTGGCCCTTGTGGCTAAGGGGATCAGAGGGTATGGAGAGAAGGCAGGTACGGGATACTGAGTTGGATGATCAGCCATGATCATATTGAATGGCGGTGCAGGCTCGAAGGGCCGAATGGCCTACTCCTGCACCTAATTTCTATGTTTCTATGCCTACATCACACTGTACATTGGAGTCCATCCTTTGTGGTGGAGCCCACATACATCCTCATCAGACACACCTATCCTCATCCTCACATCCTCCATCTACCCTCACTTCTGCAGATAGCACAAAATGCTGGAGTAACTCAGCGGGACAGGCAGCATCTCCGAAGAGAAAGAGTGGGTGGGTGACGTTTCGGGTCTCGACCCTTCTTCAGACTAGGGTCTCGACCCAAATCGTCACCCATTCCTTCTCTCCAAAGATGCTGCCTGTCCTGCTGTGTCACTCCAGCCTTTTCTGTCTATCTTTGGTTTAAACCAGCATTTGCAGTTCCTTCCGACCCTCACTTCTGTGGCAGGACTTTTCTGTCATTGTATCATTGTTGCCACAGGAACTGTCCACACTCTGAAACTTCAATTATTGTACTTTCATCGTGAGACCACAGGCAAGAGAGAAACGGAAAAATGGGATACAATTAATATTATAAATCTCTATGATTATTCCTGTCACATTATTTCACAGTCATCAAGCAGAATATTTTAAACACTCTAATGCAATCATATACTTGAGAATAATAAGCTCTGAAAACATGTAAACTATAATCAATCCATCAAACTTCTCAGCTGAAAATCTCCTCATTATAAAGGTTATTCTAGTGAAGATCCCAGAGGCAGGTTGAACAATGTTTATTTAAACAAACGGTTTGATTTGGAAATAACTGAAAGCTCAGAAATATGTTTAAAGGCAGATTTGACATATGTAAAGGTGAAAATGTTGCCAGATCTTTGGATAATATGGCAAAATGTCCATAAGAGTCAATGTTTCCATCATAATAAATAGCATCATCCAGTGTCAGTAGTTAATTGTTTTTTTTCCTTTTTAGCTTTCTTATTAATTTCCCAGGGTGGAAATACTAGAGGACATAGTGTTAATGTGAGAGGGGAAAAGTTTAAAGGCGATTTGCGGGACTGTTTTTTTATTTTACACAGAAGGTGATGAATGTCTTTTACTCACTGCCAGGTTGGTGGTGGAGGCAGATATGATCGTGACATTTGAGAGAAGTTTGAATGGCCTTTTGGATTTGGATTATGTGCAGGTAGATAAGTGTTGATCTTGGCATCATGTTTGGCACAGACATTGTGGGCCAAAAGGCCTGTTCCTGTGCTGTTCTTTGTTCTATGTAACTGCTCAATATCTTTGCTAGCAATGACCATCCCTTTGTCAGCATCCATCAAAAGCCTTTTCCCCTTTCCAGTGCCAATCTAATTAACCTTGTCTGCTGAACTAAATTTATCCATAAGTTGCTCCAAGCAATGCAAAAGCTGCTCGTCTAATCGTTTTGAAAAAGAAAAAATATACTCCCTAGCCATTGCTGCATTTGTGTTATCAAATCTGTTGTAAACCATGTATACTTAAATATATACTCCACATTCCTTGAGAGCAGGTTCTCGCTCCAAATAATGTTATCAAAAAAAAGGCTACCTACCGGTTTTGCAAGAAACCTATGAAGGGAGCAATACCAGTTCCAGGCCCCACCATGATGATAGGAACTGCAGTGTCAATGGGTAAACGGAAAAACGTGTTCTGCCGTCTGAAAATAGACACCTGCAATAGAAAGTTCATTCAGTATTGGGAAGTTCTTTCTCGAAGTTTAAGTGAAATGCATCAACCAAGCTACTTTCCACAAAATGTCTTCAAAAGAAGCATCTTTCCTCCTTTGTTATCTTTTCCTGAAGGTAACCATGAGTGTTATGGTTCCAAATAGGTTCAAATTTTTACTACCAACAGGTTCTTGAATACTACGCAACAGTAACCTCCGCAACTAGGATCTTCAATCCACCGTCACTGGTTGCACTACTGAATTAAAAAAAATTTAAAGCACCATTATAGTCACCTAATATTACAATGACTAATTTATCATTTTTTTAAAACGTTATATATTATTATCTGTGTGTTTTAATGTTTATGGGCCTGTTAAACTGCAGCAAATAAGAATTTTAATGTTCTATTCTCGGGACATTTGACAATTAAACACTCTTGATATCTTTGAATGTTAGAAACAAATATTAAAATTTAATGTACAGTGTTTGAAAGACCTCTACAAATTTTCTGGATATTCCATAGAATCATAAAATCTTCAAGCGAAACAGCTTGGAAAAAAGGCCCAACTTGTTCATGCTAACTTTAGCATTCTGGGCTACTTCTTTTTGTCTGCATTTCGCCTATATCCCTCCGAATCCTTCCTATCCATATATCTGTTCAACTGTCTTTTGAAAGTTGTAATCACATCTGCTTCTTTAGCTTCCTCTGGCAGCTAAAGAATCTTCCAGAGTCCAGACTTTTTTACTGAACATTTTCTCAAGCTGAAGGTAGGGAATGGGGTACGGAGAAGAAAGGCTGGAAATTTCCAACAACTCCAAACAAAATTCCAGCTCATCACATTTCCAATACAATGAATCTGAAAATAGTGTAATTGGAACATGGCTACATTTTTTAAGTAAGAACGAGGAACAGCAGATGCTGGATTACAAAAATAGGACACAAAGAGTTGGAGTAACAGAGCGGGCCAGCAACATCTCTGGAGAACATGGAGAAGAGTCCGAATGTTTGAGACCATCAGTCTGAAGAAGGATCCCACCCCGAAACATTACCTTTCCATGTTCTGAAGAGAAGCTGCCAGTTGCGCTGAATTACTTCAGCATTTTGTTCCCTACATTGTTTTAGCTCACGGTACCCACCTGTGTTGGTGTAAACCCATTTGACAAACAATCACCAATTGCAGCTTCACTGTCATAGCTTTGAAGTACAGCTGTAACCTGCTGAGCCAGCCATCCCGTGCAAACTCCCCTCCGAGCAATCGGCAGCACAGGTGTGGATGGAAACTCAACAATGTTGAAGACAAAATGAAGTTTCCCTGGAAAATATCTGGATGAGCTGCACAGTGATTAAACAAAACAAAAAAAACATCCATTCAGCATTTATTTCTGTCCATTGTCATATTATACTTAACCCTGTAAATCAGTTCCTAATTATTCATTTTATATTTCACCAACAAACTTATTTACAGCCAAATTGTACCATAAAACAAATGCAAAAGCAGTGGTTCCTACACCTACAATGTACTTCATCACTTGCTGTTTTATTTCACGATAATGAATCAACTCAGGACAAGCAGAGACCTGTTCTACTAGGATAATGATCGGCCACAACAAACATCCTCATAAAACAGCAATTAAGAAACATTTTATTCTGATAAAAATCCTACATGGCAAAGATTTCTTCACTAATGTTTTTCTCAGTGTGTGTTGCTCCTATCTTTTTGGCTGGTTCAAAAGGATTCTCCAATGCAGTTAATGGTTATGAAGTTTCAGAACAATATAACTGTATTTTTAAATAAATCCAGTGAAGGAATCTCTGAGCCTGTGCTTTCACATCTTCATATGACAGGTAATATCCAACTCAATGCCAATTATTTAACAAAGTCCTCATCATTTGTAGTTCCTCAATTATGCAAGCGGACTCTCTCAAACTCAACTTCGTAAAAGCTTCGTTTCAGACAATGTCGCCTCCTTATTTGGGCCATTGAAGACTATCTGGCATGTTTAATGCAATTTGCAAAACAATTTGATGTTTATTTCGTAATATATTACTAATTTAAAAAGAAAGTCACATACCAATATCTGTCACAATACCATGACTGAGTAAGTTAATATCACCTCTGTTAGTTTTAGAACATGTTTCATTCAGATTTGGGAGAGTGGGGTGGGGGAGCAAAGATAAAGGAAATAATCACCATTTTTAGGACATTGCTTTTCAAATATACATGGTGATTTTGATGAAAACCAGCATTTTATGACAACTAATTCATTCATCACATATTCTGCATTATAACTGGTTTCAAAGCCTCACTCGCTGGTGATCCATGTTTTCACCCAGGTTTCCCTGTACAAACCCTACTTTATTGTTCAATCTATATTCAATGTGGCTGATTTTCATTCAGAAAATGTATCTCAGATTTGGTAGTTTTAGGATGGAGAGAATGGTATTCTCATCACTCATGAAGTTATAAAGAACGATGTTTTCATATATATTTAAAGTACTATGTGTAAGATATTCATAATTTATTAATTTTCATTCCAAGATGATAAAAGTCATCGAATGAAGAAACTCTTGAATGGCAGTTACCATGATACACCAGATATTAATTATCATCTAATTTGACATTCAATTAAGGAATGGAGATATAAAGCACATTCAGGGATCAAACTATATGTAGAAAGAATGAGTGGGAGCAATATTGCTTTGGCAATGGTTAACCCAAAGGTGGCATCTATTAGGTTTTTCACAGCAATGTCAGCAGAAGAAAATTAACACCTAGTCAAAGGAAATGATATTTGTAGAAAAACAAAAATGTGTTTAAAGAGAAGTTTAAATGAGGAGATTGCAACAGGAGGCAATTTTTTAGAAACAAATCACAAAGGTTTATAGCTGAAGGTGTGGCTGGATTGGTGGAGTTAAAGGATTTTGGTATGCACAGAAGATCAAAGTTGGTGGAATTTGGAGATATTGGAGGATTGCAGGAATGCAGTGGGTCAAAAGACAGAGGATAAGCAAAAATTTGAATTAAATATGAACATTTTGAATTTGGACATCTTGGAAGAATTAGACACAAAATGGTGATAAGCTTTTGGTTACAACTCTTCCAGAATATAGAATTCTGGAAGAGTTGGAAGACGGGAGATCAGCCATGGAATATTTGAGCCGGCGGATGACAAAGTTGATCGATGAGGACTTTTGCAGCAGATAAGCTGTAAACGTGCAGGATTCCATGATGCAGCATAATTACAAGCAGGTGACTTCATATAAGGGTTTGGATTGTAAGTTCAGCTTTATGTCGTGTAGATGCTGAGCTTACAGTTAACCTGTCTCAACAGAGAGAGAAATAGATCAAATCAACAGTATGGACATCCAGTTTTGAGTCTAAACAACATGATGGCTTGGTTCTTCCCAATGACTAACTTGGGTATATATCAAATTTTGTGGATTAAGATTGTTCTGGGTTTCAGTGATCAGATATTTACTGCCTTAAAGATGACACTCATTACCAATATTCATTTCTATAATTCAATCATAAAATACTACCTTGCAGCTGAATAAGATCTTGCTTGTAGCTTTGGTAAATGTTCTGGAAGAGAAAAGATTTTAGAAATGTAATCTAAGGTCAAGAATGGACAATGAAAAAAAAAGTTACGCCTTTTTTTTTGTACTTGCATGTGGATAAATAGCTTCCTGTCGGGTCGCAGCCAGAGAGTCAGAGTGGGCCATCACACATCCACGGCCCTCAGCCTCAGTACCGGCTCTCCACAGGGCTGCGTGCTGAGCCCCCTGCTCTACACCATCTACACACATGACTGCACCCCCGCCCACCACAGCAACACCATTGTCAAATTTGCGGATGACACTACGGTGGTGGGACTCATCTCCGGGGGGGACGAGTACGCCTACCGGGATGAGGTGGAGCAGCTGACAGTGTGGTGTGGAGAAAATAACCTGCTCCTCAACACCTTAAAGACCAAGGAGATAATAATAGACTTCAGGAAGAATAAAACGGACATGGTACCATTAATTATCAGAGGGGACTGTGTGGAGAGGGTGGCGGATTTCCGCTTCCTGGGAATCCATATTGAGGAGGACCTGACGTGGAGCGTGAACACCTCTGCGCTGCTGAAAAAGGTCCAGCAGAGACTGCACTTCCTGAGGGTGCTCAGGAAGAATAACATCACTCAGAGACTGCTGCCGTCCTTTTATCGGTGCTCCATTGAGAGCATCCTAACATACTGTGTATGCGTATGGTACACCAGCTGCACAGCGGCTCAGAGGAAAGCGCTCCAGAGGGCCATTGACAACGCCCAGAGGATTGTCGGCTGCCCTCTCCTTACCTTGGAGGACTTACACAGTTCCCACTGCATCAAAAAATCCCAGAGTATTATAAAGGACATTTCCCACCCCGGACACTCCCTGTTTGAACTGTTACCGTCAGGCAGACGGTACAGATCTACAAGGACAAGGACAAACAGACTTAAAAACAGTTTTTACCCCACTGCTATAAAGGCACTAAATGTAGCCGCCAAGGAACGCAGGGGCGATACATACTAAGAGACTGTGAAATCGACAGAAGGATGTAGGGCTGGGTGTTTATGCGTGCTATTTTTATGATATTTATTTTAGTTGTTTATCTTTTTTAAATATTTTACCTTGTATGTATCGTTAGCTTTTAGAAATGTTTGAATGGTGCACTGACTGGCTGACATTTTACAATTTCGTTGTACATGGTTCATGTTACAATGACAATAAAGAAACTATTCTATTCTATTCTATTCTATTCTATTCTATTCTATTCTACTTGTAGACTCATTCATTCCTTTTATTTTATGGTGCAGAACTAAGATTTCAGCCTAATCTTTCAGGGGCAGCTTTAAGACTCAGATCACGGCTGATCTTGAAGGGTTAGAAGATATATGATAATCACATTCTCTAAATGAGCCTTGGAGATATCATCGAAACAGCCCAGCTACAATGAAACGCTACAGCTACTGCGTTTCATGGCTAGAGCATCTTTTTAAACAAAGGGATTCCATCCAAGTACAAGCTGCACTAGCCCAATTAAACCTCAAATAACTAAAGATTTCAAAGGTTTCAAAGGTCTTTTATTGTCACGGATACCAATTAAGGTACAGTGATATGCGAATTAACACACAGCCATACTAAAAAATCAACAAGACCCACAACTACATAAAAGTTAACATGAACATCCACCACAGCAGATTCCCCACATTCCTGTGATGGAAGGCAATAAAGTCTAATCTTCTTCCCTCATTTTTCTCCCGTGGTCGAGGCAGTCGAACCATCCCTCGGGGCGATCGAAGCGCCCGCAGCCGGCAGTTGAAGCGCCTGTGTCGGGGTGATTGAAGCTCCTGTGGCTTGGAGTTCCCGAAGTCGGTCTCTGACCAGAGACCGCGGGCTCCGTGATGTTAAAATCCGCAGGCACCCGCAGTAGAGCTGAGGTCCCCTGGCAAAGTGATCGTGGGCACCGCGATGTTAAGTCCACAGGCACCCGCGGTGGAGATCTCAAAGTCAGTCTCCAGCAAAGGCTGCCAACTCCTCGATGTTAGACCGCAGCGCGGATGGAGATACGATACGGGAAAAAATCGCATCTCCGTCAAGGCAAGAGATTAAAAAGGTTATAATGATTAAAATTCAAACACATATGCATGGTTTTATTTACATAGAATTCCAGATGTTGGTTTAGAAAATAAAACAGTGTTGGAGTTTCTCAGCTAGGCAATAAGATGACCCACTAATTTACTATAAAATTTGCATATTTTTTATTCAATTTCCATTCCAAAATTCACAAGATGGGGACCTTGATAATAATAATAATACACAGTGGATGGGTTTTCCATTCCTGAGTTTACCAGCTTGTGATATTCTTATTGGGAGTTTGCTGGGGAGGGTGTAGAAGAAGACTAATGACTATGGAAGCACACAAGTAGAAAGCTCTCACATAATTAAAAAGTTACAGGCATTATATTCATACCTATTGAATGCAAAGTGCAAAGAGACAATGGAGTGGGTTGGTTTTCCATCAATGAAAACAGATTCATGGTTTTCACGAATGGAGTTATTAATTAACCAGAATGAACAGCAAATTTTAAATTCTTCACACCATACTGCTGGAAGAGACTTGTCGCATTAGTTTGTCGAGGTGTAATAAGACCCATTTTGAGGTGCTTGGTCACATTTCATTGTACCTTAATTACATAAATAATTGAATGAATAAAATCTGTTCTGCCTAAATGTGATAAAACTGCAAATTGTACATTGTATCTATTTGAAAAATTTCTCCCTTCAAAATCACAAATCATTTGATTATCATAGACTTGTATTCACTGGAGTTTAGAAGGATGAGAGGGCATCTTATAGAAACATATAAAATTATAAAAGGACTGGACAAGCTAGATGCAGGAAAAATGTTCCCAATGTTGGGCGAGTCCAGAACCAGGGGCCACAGTCTTAGAATAAAGGGGAGGTCATTTAAGACTGAGGTGAGTAAAAGCCTTTTCACCCAGAGAATTGTGAATTTATGAAATTCCCTGCCACAAAGGGCAGTGGAGGCCAAGTCACTGGATGGATTTAAGAGAGAGTTAGATAGAGCTCTAGGGGCTAGTGGAGTCAAGGGATATGGGAAGAAGGCAGGCACGGGTTATTGATAGGGGATGATCAGCCATGATCACAATGAATGGCGGTGCTGGCTCGAAGGGCCGAATGGCCTCCTCCTGCACCTATTTTCTATGTTTCTATGTTTCTATCATTTTTTGTAATATAACTTTACGGCCTAATCAAATTATTATTGGCAAAATTGTGAACTTTTATGTCTTTGGCGTACATTTCTAAAAACATTCAATTTACAATGAACTTTCAACATTTATACAAAATAATGTACAACAATAATAAGTGCAGTGACATACTAGCTTCAGTCCAAAGCAACAATTTAACCAAATGTAAATGTGATGGTGTTACTGATCTATATTCATCCTGCTCTCAAGAATTACTAATTATCGTGAAGTTAAGAAATTAGTTTTCGACATAGTGGCAAAGGCACAAGCTCGGAAGTAAGATTATTAAATTATCTGTTTCTGGACTCACTTGAAGAAATACACCTGCATATTGCTGACATATTTCCTTATTACCCAGATTAGTAATAATACTTTCATCTCTGCATTATTTTGCCTCACAGCGCCAGATACCTAGATTTGATTCTGTCCTTGGGTGCTGTCTGTGTGGCGTTTCCATGTTCTCGCTATGATCACATCAGTTTCGTCCGGGTGCTCTGGTTTCGTCCCCCATCCCAAAGATGTGTGGATTTATAGATTAATTGGCCTCTGTAAATTTCCCCTATTGTGTGTAGGGAGTGGATGCAAAAATGGAATAATGCAGAACAGGTGATTAATGGTTAGTGAAGACTCGCTGGGCCAAATAGCCTGTTTCCATGATGTATGTTTCAAATCAATCAATAATTTTTGTCAATGCCTATAATGAATCTATCCAGGTTTCAATCTGCTGCTAAACTACATTTTAAAAGCTCAGCACAAATTGTTAATATCACTCAGATTTATAAATAAACAAAGTATTTCAGAATTTACAGATTCCCTTGCAAAATTGTACAGTTCACAAATAGCACTGTAATAATTGTGTAAAGATATTTTGCCATTATATTGCTTTATGGTCCTGTTCTCAGTAATGGTCCCTCCTGGAGATGTGCCGACCTAGGCTTTATTACTTCAAAGTAATATCCAAAGATACTTCAATAATAAGTGGGTGGATCTGACAGCATCTTGTTCTCTCATTGTCCATAATCTAGAATGGCAACGTTTATCACTCTGGTTGCCAACTTTATCACTATTTAATGGAAATCCTATAACTAGCAGCAAATAGAGAGACTTCAGAAATTCTCTCCACTGTCTCCAATGCTCATAGTTCTCATTAAATTAGAATTCAATCTTAATTCTACACTTTACTTCAAACATTTTGTGACATTCTTATTGTGTGTTTATTAAATCAAACACTGTTAATTCTGGCCATCATATCCTATAACAACTCATTGTATCCAGCTTCTAATGTTGGCGAGTATTCAAATTTGAAAATTCATATTGGCAAAATAAAACTTTGAGAGATGGTGAATGAGGGACATACATATTTTAAAAACAAAACAACTTCAGCGTGTTGTCCATTGACCATAGGGGTCATTCAAGTTTTAGAACACACGATGTTCCTTTTATTATATATCAAAATGTTCAACTGTGATAAACGTTTGAAGCTGCCACAGTTGTATCCAATTTTGATGCAATAATTCAACCTATGATGGCCTCACCAACCCCATCTCCCCACTCCACCAAATGCTCTGACTTACCTGTACAGGTTTTTGTTTGCTCAAACCATTGCAAGTCATTCTAAGTGCCAATTCATTTTGTTCTGGATAATTGTCCCTAAAGTTTCCCCACCATTTCTTTAAACAGGCATCTGTCATTTGCAAACCTCCAGCTTCCTGGTACAGCAAAACACCAAGCTAATTTGCAAGCAGAAAGAAATCAGGCGCAGCAGCAAAATAAATGTTTCGATCATTGGTTTTACTATTACTGATCGAAGGATATCAGGAGAATTCCCTTGCTCTTTATCAAAGGGTAGAAGAGTGAGGCTCAGACCAAGGAGAGTGTGTAGAAGGCCCTGTCCAAACATTAGAAAGAAGGGCAAGTCAGCACATTGGTAAAAGTATTAGACAGAGGACTTGAGGACTGGTGGGCAAAGACACGCACCCTCAGAAGAGTTAGCTCAATGCCATGATTGTGCCATAATGAAAGTACACAAATGGCATCCAACAGCGTGCAAGGACACTGTTGTGTGTTAGACCTCTCTGTGCCGCACATTGCCAGATCCACCAGAAGGACCCAAAGGGAAAATTATGTACCAGGTATTTCTCACTTTGCCCTGGTTTCCTTTACATTTCATGATGCAGTGTTATTGAACTATGCAGTGCACCAAGTCATGGGAACTATCATATCTAATTTCTTAAAGTTCTCCAAGTGCTTTTTAAAATTTAGATACAATTATTTTTCAGCTGTATTCTAAATAGCATCACAAAATTTATGATTATTGCAACATATTGTAATCAGATCTAAGTATCTAGCCAAAAAAACAGTAGAAAATATAATTGCATGATTTACATGCTCTCAGTGTGACTTTTAACTATGACGTGTTTTACTATTTTGCTGGAGATCATGATGCAAAACAATGCAGTTTGCCTCAATGTTGGATCACCTGAATTTGGTGTAAACTTTGGTTCTAGTCTCAATGTTCTTGGAGAATACCAAGTTCATGATGAGGGGACTGGCTACAACTGTGGTAAATAAATATCTACTGACTTCTCAGAGTAAAAACAAACATTTGAAAGAGGACCAGCAAGATGACTCCTTTGTGGCAGAATGCATAAAGATCCATTCGTACAATTAACACTTGGTCTCGAAGGGATCAGATGAGTACTCTTCATGTAGAAGGGAAGGGCGGCCTGAGGACAAAATCCATTCATAGGTGATGTAATGCCCGGCTCAAACTGTACACCCCAAATCTGAAACTACAATGGGCTTGGAGCGCTTTAAGCTTCAATCGGTCATTAATCTTCAGAAGATAGCAGCAAATGCATGAGAAATCAAACTGTGCTGCAATGTAAAAGCTGGTTTGAGACAAACTTGTTTTTATTCAGAATACTCAAAGTTGTGGTAGCAAACTAGATGTCTCCTTTGCAACAGTTACTTATCATCAACATTCAGCACAAGTACCAACACTAGCACAGAATCACAATCAGCACTAGAAAAGATAACAGTAATGGAACACACAACTCGTATGATTGCTTAGCTAAAGCAGAGTACGTAAACACTCGCTTGACAGCCATGATAACTTGACCTTGAAAGTGACAAATAGTCAAAAATTGCTGGAAGAAATCAGTGGGTTGAGCAGATTTCTCCAGCAATGTGTTTTTGCACCAGATTGCATTTGCATGTGCAGTCTCTCGAGTCCCCTATTAATTAGGAACGATGTGCAGATATATTTCTTAATGTTGCTATCTAAATCTGTGACGAACATTAATGCAGAGGATTCCAGAAAACTGGTTAAAAGTCATATACTAAACTACAAGACTAATTCTTCTCCCAACAGGACTGAAAATGGGGGTGAATACAGTGTAGTCGACATACTCAAATGACTTCAAAGTGGACCCAGTACCATGAAACTGATAGTTTAACCAACCGAAAAATAAGGACCAAGCCATGGATTAAGATCAGCACATGGTGCTTTGAAATCACAATGCTCATATTTGTATGTGTCAATAGATACCAATTGTCACAAATTATATACTAAATTAGAAGCTCTTAGATACTTCCCTAAATAGTATAAACAATGCCCTTATTACACAAGAATTAATTCTCCAACTCACCTTGAGCAAAACTATGATAGATCTGCAAGATCAGCAAAAAAATATCTTTCCCACACTGAATCGTTGATAAACTTCCATTTTGAAATTGAAAACGAGATTATGAAGTTTGTACAGACATTTTGAATTGTAAAAAATAAAAATATTTCATTTATCATGACGCAAGGACTCTAAAGTAGAGCAAGTACAAAGCTTAACACGTTCCCCAGTAGTATATACTAGAGATTTAATTGAGACAAAACCAAAATATTCCAAAATAAAATGAAGACTTCTCAGCCATAGACAATATTGCAACATGCTCACTAATATTTTCTTACACATTCAGAATACAAGGAAAATATGGGTTAAAAACGTACCAATAAGTAGGCTAAATGGTGGATGGCACGATGGCAGTGATCTAAGAATATCAAGAAGGCAAACATTGAAGTCTCTAATATAGCGGTTGTAATCTGCTGCACCCTGTTTGCTGCTTAGTTCTTGCAATCGACGTTTCTCACGAGGGTCAGAAGTGTATTCAACTAATGCTCGAAAGCACGCCTAAAACATAAAACATTAAAATGCAATCAAAAATCCTACATTGAAAAACGGTGAGCATTTAATTTCAATCTTTTCCCAAAGAGATTAAGATTAGCCTCGAGGGTGGCAGGGACAGCCAACAGTTAGTACTGATCTCTGGTGTTGTCTGTGTGGAGATTGTACATTCTACACACAAATGGATACGTTTCCTCATAGTGTAGTCCCCAGCCTCATCCCATAGATGTGTAGGTTGGATGGTTAGTTGGCTGTTCTGAATTGCGCCTGGTCAAGTTTGGTGAGAAGTTTACAGGCACGCAAGAAAGAATAAGGTACAAGAAAATGGGTTGGGGAATAGGATTAGTGGGAGTCTTCACATAGCCGGCATAGATTTGGGGAGTCAAATGTCCTTCTCTAAGGTCATGAGAAAATAGCATCATGATCAGCACAGATAACGTGGGAAGTGTGTTGTGCTGTTCCATGTTTCATGCTGGTGTTCCCCATATGGTCTTTCACAGCACTCATTACACCAGGGTCATTTCTTAGTTTGTTGGCAATGACTTGTTGAATGTTAGGCCAGTTCACAAGGTCACACGCTATGGTGGAATACAATTCTGATGTTGCTGATAATCACTGTGCTTCATGGATGCTTGGCTTTTGAAATACTAGAAAAACAACAGTAAATGCTGGAAATCTTCAGGTGAGGCAGCATCAATGGAGAGGGATGCAGAGTAATTTTTTTTCCGTTTAATAGCCTTTCATTATCTGATTTAAGAGAGAGTTAGATAGAGCACTAGGGGCTAGTAGAATCAAGGGATATGGGGAGAAGGCAGGCACGGGTTATTGATTGGGGACGATCAGCCATGATCACAATGAATGGCGGTGCTGGCTCGAAAGGCCGAATGACCTCCTCCTGCACCTATTTTCTATGTTTCAATGTAGACAAAAGTGCAGCATACTGTTAATCCACTAATCCTCCCAAACCTGGCACTGAATCCCAGAGGCAAGCTACAGAAATTTGGGGATTAATTGGGATCTTTGCCATGAATGAAGTCAAGGATAGGATTGGGTAGCCTGCCCAGTTTTATTTTTAATTGAAGATAGTAGTCATTATAGGAAAACTATATTAATTCAGCTTGCTCAGTACTTTGGTGGTATCAGTGAACTCGGTAGGTTTCAACAGACCAGGAAACTGTGCCCCAGTGAGTTAGGGGGGAAATGGAAATAAATATCACCAAATGAGCCAGATGGTGAACAATCTGGATTGTACACAAGTGGATATTGGAGCATCAGAAATTTACTGCATGAGGAGTATTAAGATCTGGTGTCGTTTTAGGTGATTTATATGCAGTATTTTGGCCACATGGGTCAACAACAGATTGTTCTTCTAGTTTTGGCGGTTGATCCCTCTACTTCATTTGGCATGTTAGGCATAGTGTCTATTCATTGTTACAATCTCTACATAAATCTTTAATACCATATTTAACAATGGGTTGGGGAATAGGATTAGTGGGAGTCTGTGAGCTATATCACCCTATTTGTATACAGGTAGCCCATTAATCAATTCCTAATCTACTACGTTTGCTCCATGTTAAATGATAATTCACCCAAATCCAGAGGTATTATTTGTTTTAAGCAGCTTCAATTTGTATAA
Source organism: Amblyraja radiata (assembly GCF_010909765.2). Classification (NCBI taxonomy): domain Eukaryota; kingdom Metazoa; phylum Chordata; class Chondrichthyes; order Rajiformes; family Rajidae; genus Amblyraja; species Amblyraja radiata. The sequence continues at coordinate 21,612,109 of NC_045957.1, read as the reverse complement.
GATCTATCACCGTTTAAATGACATTAGGAATTTTGGCATGTGTTTCTTTTTTGTAAAGGAGAGATACCCTTTGTATGCTTTTTAGTAAATATAATCACATGGTATATTTATTGTTCAATCCAAATTTTCAATAATATCAACATTTTTTTGCTATTTTCTTTTTTCTCAAAAGCATGATAGTATTGACTTATTTCAATATTACATTTTCTAAATTTAAATCAGCTTCTTTAGTGTACAATATTGTATACTTCCACAAGATCTGACCACATACCTTTTTAGGAACTGCTCGTATTTCCAGACACCAAGTCAGAATGTACTGCAGGGTACTTTTCTTTGGTATGTAATCTGGCAGATGTGCACCTAAAAATGTACATGTTTGGTAAGCCTTGCAAAGAGAATTTTTACAAAGGTAAAAACAGCAATGCAAATTTAAATTTCAACCCTGAACACAAAATAAAAGGTTTTAGGATCATCTATATTTATGTTTATGTCAATTATATATCGCAAACAACAGAGTTCGCAGCACAGATCCTTGTGGGACCACTGTTCACGGACCTGAATGGTCACGTCACAAGGCTTATTTATTTATTTATTTATTTAACTTTTCTCTTACATCGGTTGGAAGCTGCATACTAACGTGCAATGACAATAAAAGATATTATTATTATTATTATTATTGTCCTTCAACTATAACTCTTTTGTCTTCTATCAGTAAGCCTGTTCTGAATCCATACAACCATGTCACTGTTAAGCTTGTGCAGCTTAATCTTCTGGATCAGTCTACCATGGGGGAATTTATCAAATGCCAAACGATAATGAGCATAACAAGTGAATAGAGTATAGCGGGGACATATTCTTCGTGAAACACAAATAAGTGAGAAAGTAAAGGAGGTATATAGCATATTATACAGGGGCTTGGAAATTAGAAGCACAAGTACTGACACAGTAGTGTAGGATGCTGGGTGAGCCCACACCTAGAACTAGAATACACGTGTAGAATGTGTGCTTTTTATTTAAGAATGCATAGAATTTTAAAAGATCAGGGAATTAAAAGCAACGTGGAACTGGCATAGAAGCGGAGATGAAACCGAAGGCAGATCAGCCACAACCGTACTGAATGGTGAGGCAGCTTGAGAAGCCATGCATTCTACATCTGTTTTTGTGCTCTCATGTTTCCTGATGTTGTAGGTTACAATATCGAGTCCAGAAGGCTGCAACATGCCCAGACAGAAGATGGGCTTGAAGCTCTGCAAAGCAGGTGTCTAACATGCATTTGATTTCTCCATTTCTCTTCGAATTTTAGAAACGTTAAACCACATGGTCAGATATACCTTTTTTCTTGCTGTTTGGTCGAATGTATAAATCAACAATTTGGTCTCTCTGGTCTCCAAGGCCAAGTCTTTGAATCAAGTATTCCACTTCGCTTCCATTATTAGGGCATATAATGCTGAAAGAATCACCCGGCTCGTATGTCATTGATGTATTCTGAAATGTAACAATACGCCTACTTTATTATGTTCGTAACGGCTCAAGGATTATTCAAGCAATAACTTTTTTCACAATCAAACTTGTTTGGGGAGATGCAAATAGGGGCCTTTGATCAAAAGTCAAGTAACATTTAATTCCAAGAGCACAATGCTTACATTATTTCTCAAAGTCTGAGACTACAATTTATAAATAACACAGTAGTTTGGGATAATTTTTGTACCTTAGTAATTCTCAAATACAGTTCATTCAATATATGAAGGAATCTGGTCTGATCAAAACTTAATATGAGAACACAACAAAGATACAATCACTTTCATAAGGCTTTGAAGCTTTTGTGTCTTCTGCCTGACAGGGGAGGGGAGGAACAGGAATGACCAGGTTGAAAGTGGTCTTTGATTATGTTGGCTGATTTCCCGAGACAGGGAGATGGAGTCGAGGGAAGGGGAGGAAGGAAGGTTGGTTTGTGTGTCTGGGGGACTTCCGCATCTCTCTGCAATTTCTTGCTTTGGGCAGAGCAGTTGCCAAAGCAAGTTGTGATGCATCCTGATAGGGTGATAGTTTCAGAACGCATTCAGAAAGTATTCAGACCCCTTCACTTTTTCCACATTTTGTTACGTTACAGCCTTATTTTAAAATGGATTAAATTTATTTTTTATCATCAGTCTACACACAATATCCCAGAATGAAGAAGCGAAAACAGGTGTTTACAAATTTTTGCAAAGTAATTAAAAATAAATAACTGAAATATCACATTTACATAAGTATTCACACCCTTTGCTAGGACACTCAAAATTGAGCTTAGGTTCATCCTGTTTCCATTGATTATCCTTGAGATGTTTCTACAACTTGATTGGAGTCCACCAACAGTAAATTAAATTGATTGGACATGATTTGGAAAGGCACACACCTGTCTAGATAAGGTTCCACAGTTGACAGTGCATGTCAGAGCAAAAACCAAGCCATGAAGACGAAGGAATTGTCCGCAGACCTCCGAGACTGGATTGTGTCAAGACACAGATCTGGGGAAGGGTATAAAACAATTTCTGCAGCATTGCAGATCCTGAAGAGCACAGTGGCCTCCGTCATTCTTAAATGGAAGAACTTTGAAACCACTAGGACTGTTCACAGAGCTGGCCACCCGGCCAAACTTAGCAATCAGAAGGGCCTTGGTCAGGGAGGTGACCAAGAACCCGATGGTCACTCTGACAGAGCTCCAGAGTTCCTCTGTGGAGATGGGAGAACCTTCCGGAAGGACAACTATATCTGCGGCACTCCACCAATCAGGCCTTTATGGTAGAGTGGCCTTCTCTGAGCCACTCCTCAGTAAAAGGCACATGACAGCCTGCTTGGAGTTTGCCAAAAGGTTGTTTTCTTGTTGCTCTGGTCTGATGAAACCAAGATTGAACTCTTTGGCCTTAATGCCAAGCGTCACGTCTGGAGGAAACCAGACACCGCTCATCACCTGGCCAATACCATACCTACGGTGAAGCATGGTGGTGGCAGCATCATGCTGTGGGGATGTTTTTCAACGGCAGGAACTGGGAGAGTAGTCAGGATTGAGGGAAAGATGAATGGAGCAAAGTACAGAGAGATCCTGATGAAAACCTGCTCCAGAGCATTCTGGACCTCAGACTGGGGCGGAGGTTCACCTTCCAACAGGACAACGAACCTCAGCACACAGCCAGGACAACGCTTCGTGACAAGTCTGTGAATGTCCTTGAGTGGCCCAGCCAGAGCCCGGACTTGAACCCGATCGAACATCTCTGGAGGGACCTGAAAATAGCTGTGCATCGACGCACCCCATCCAACCTGACAGAGCTCGAGCGGATCTGTAGGGAAGAATGGGAGAAATTACCCAAATACAGGTGTGCCAAGCTTGTAGCGTCATACCCAAGTAGACTTGAGGCTGTAATCGCTGCCAAAGGTGCCTCAACAAAGTACTGAGTAAAGGGTCTGAATACTTATGTAAATGTGATATTTCAGTCATTTGTTTTTAATTAATTTGCAAAAATTTCTAAACACCTGTTTTCGCTTTTTTATTATGGGGTATTGTGTGTTGATTGATGATAAAAAATGAATTTAATCAATTTTAGAATAAGGCTGTAACATAACAAAATGTGGAAAGAGTGAAGGGGTCTGAATACTTTCTGAATGCACTGTATAGAAATTGTTAAGAGTCTTTGGAGACATGCTAAATTTCCTTAGTCGTCTGAGGAAGTAGAGGCTTTTAACATTTCCATTGATGTTGCATGTTTGCTTTGCATTTCCTTCATTTTCTGTTTTCATTTTGGATTTCCATCATCTATAATATTTTTAATATTCCAATATGAGGATACAATTCAATTTCTCCACAATTTGATTCCTTCAATGACAGCATATGGTAAATATGAATGTTAAAATTAAAAAGTTTCCTCTCTCGTACACATTAATTAATGATTCTCCCTAGCTTCAACTAAACACAACAACTATAATCACAGTATTAGTACATAAATAATTAGGAAGTTAGTCTTTCAATGGCAATAAATTACAAACAAAATAGCTATGCAACATAGCCCACAATATGTGCTGTGTAGATAATGAATGGTATTACATGTTGCAAGGCTGAGCCTGTGTTTAGAACCATCATCTGTCATATTTGAGAAACAAAATAATGAGTATTTGAAACCAAGTATAATAAACAAATCTGCCAACAGAAGATTAAACCAAATATATTCACTGCAACCATACCATCCTTCTTATCAACAACACATTATCAATGTTTTGTATTCATGTTTCCATTCTTCGTGTAAGTGTATCAAAAAATGTTTTTAAGTAGAAACTGGAGAAGAGTGGATGAATTCAAAATAATATTTTGGTATCCTATATGAACATGAAGGTTCATAAAAGCTATCCAATCAATTTATTAATAAAAAGGTAGACAAATGCTAGAGAAACTCAGTGGGTGAGGCAGCATCTATGGAGCGAAGGAAATAGGTGACGTTTCGGGTCGAGACCCTTCCTCAGACTGATGTGGGGGGTGGGGGGCTGGAAGAAGAAAGGAAGAGGTGGAGAGTGGGCTGTGGGAGAGCTGGGAAGGGGAGGGGAAGGAGGGAGAATGCAAGGACTACCTGAAATTGGAGAAGTCAATGTTCATACCGCTGGGGTGTAAACTACCCAAGCAGAATATGAGGCGTTGCTCCTCCAATTTGCGGTGGGACTCACTCTGCCCATGGAGGAGGCCCAGGACAGAAAGGTCAGACCCGAAACGTCACCTATTCCTTCGCTCCATAGATGCTGCCTCACCCGCTGAGTTTCTCCAGCATTTTTGTCTACCTTCGATTTTTCCAGCATCTGCAGTTCTTTCTTAATTAATAAAAACATTAAGTATTGCAAAAATTTCAAATGGGAGAGAACTTCATCACGGATAAAATTATTATATAACAAACCCACGGCTAGAATATTAACTAATAATATACTATCTACGAAATTCCAATTATCAAGGGGCAATAGACAAGGATGTTCATTATCACCGCTGTTATTTGCTCTGGTAATTGAACCTTTAGCTGAAAAAATCAGAACACACCCGGATATTTACAGTTATAATACAAAATATTCAAATAACATCATATCTTTATATGCAGACGATGTACTACTGTATATCACAAAACCCCAAATCAGTATACCAAACATATTAAATCTAATTGAGGACTTTGGATCTTTCTCAGGATACAGAATAAACTGGAACAAAAGTGAAATTATGTCGATAAAACCGAAAGATTCAACACATCTCTTGAAATTCCCCTTTAAAATAGCCACAGAAAAATTCAAATATTTGGGAATTGAAATTACTAGAAACTATCACACTATGTTTAATGCCAATTATAGTCCCTTACTTAAGAAACTAAATAATCTAATCAAATTCTGGAAAACGCTCCCGATGTCTTTAATAGGTCGAATAAATGCTATAAAAATGATCTTTTTACCACAAATCCTATATTTATTTCAATCAATACCTATATATCTTCCAAAAAAGTTTTTCAAAAAATTGGACTCAGACATCACAAATTTTATATGGGATTATAAATCCCACAGAATACAAAGAGCACACCTTAGTAAACCAAAAGAGATGGGTGGTCTAGCGCTCCCTAACTTTATGTACAGATGGCACAATGGTTCTAAGTGTTCGGCTGGCAACCGGAAGGTAGCCGGTTCGAATCCCGCTTGGAGTGCATACTGTCGTTGTGTCCTTGGGCAAGACACTTCACCCACCTTTGCCTGTGTGTGAATGTGTGTGAATGTGTGTGAGTGAACCTTAGTAAACCAAAAGAGATGGGTGGTCTAGCGCTCCCTAACTTTATGTACAGATGGCACAATGGTTCTAAGTGTTCGGCTGGCAACCGGAAGGTAGCCGGTTCGAATCCCGCTTGGAGTGCATACTGTCGTTGTGTCCTTGGGCAAGACACTTCACCCACCTTTGCCTGTGTGTGAATGTGTGTGAATGTGTGTGAGTGATTGGTGGTGGTCTGGGGGCCGTAGGCGCAGATTGGCAGCCACGCTTCCGTCAGTCTGCCCCAGGGCAGCTGTGGCTACAGAAGTAGCTTACCACCACCGAGTGTGACTGAGGAGTGAATGAATAATGCGATGTAAAGCGCCTTGAGTATTAGAAAGGCGCTATATAAATCCCATCCATTATTATTATTATTATAATTGGGCAGTAAATATTAAAAATATGATTCACCTGCTGGACAACTCTGCCCAGCAGGTGGACTGGATTGTAATGGAGAGAGAGGACTGCTCCCCGTGCAATATAGGAGCGACTCTCCTCTCACCAATGAATCTGAATAACAAAAATTACAATAAAAATCCAATTATACATAGCACAATTAGAACTTGGAAACAAATAAAAGAATCTAAAATTAAGAAATCTATCTCTTTCAATAGTCAATAATCCGTCGTTTAAACCTTCAATTATAGATAAATCATTTACACAATGGGAAAGAATGGGAATCAAAACGCTCGGAGACTTGTATGAATTGGGAAAATTATTATCATTTCAACAATACAACTGAAATATAATTTGAAAAATAATCAATATTTTAAATATCTTCAAATCCGTGACTATCTGAAAAAATATACAAAAGACTATCATAACATGCCTCCAGACTTACTGAATGAAGCAATGAAGACTAATATCATACTTATACAACATTATTTTAAATATAGAAATACCTACAACTGATGGTATTAGAAGAGACTGGGAACAAGAACTAGCTATAAAAATTTCAAAAGAGAGCTGGGATAAACACTTACTATATGTGCATAAATGCTCGATCAACGTACGACATACTCTAATTCAATTCAAAACATTACATAGACTATATTATTCAAAAACCAAAATAAATAAACTTTTCCCCAATGTCTCACCCACTTGTGATAAATGTCAGTCTCAAGAAGCTACCATAGCGCACTCTTTTGTTTTTTGTATAAAAATCCAAAAATTCTGGAACGAAATATTTGAAATATTCACAAAATTAATTAAAATAAAACTGGTACCAAAAGCAGAATGGATCATTTTTGGAATATCGGAAGGTAACCCCGAACTAAACGTGTTTCAAAAGAACTTACTTAATTACGGGCTAATAATGGGAAGAAAGCTTATACTCAAATTCTGGAAAAACGCTCCAATACCAACAATAAAAATGTGGATTTCAAACATGTTCGAAACACTACACCTGGAAGAGATGAGACTCCTCCTAGCAGGCAAAGCAGACCACTTCCAAAAGACGTGGTCTGCATTAATGGAACTATTACAAGCACAAGGTGCAATAGTAATTTAAAAAATAAATGGTACCAGGATCTGGTAACGGGGGGCAAAAAAACACGGTTGGTATATCCTTTTTTGTGGAGTTTTGTGTTATAATAGAGCGATTGTTTCTCCTTTTTTTTCTTTCTTTTCTAGGGTCTATTTCCTTTATTTACTTCCTTCTCCAACTTCTTTTCTAAGGGGCTTTCTTTTCCCAACACTTTCCTGCACCTTCACGACTCTTGCTCACTTTCCTTACTTCTTTTATTTCTACCTTTTTTAAAGCTCGAAAATGTGGTACAACTAAATGTAATAAGATATACGTGATGTGTATTACTGTAATTTACTGTACTTCTAATAAAAATATAAATAAAAATAAATAAAAAAATTAATAAAAACATTATTTCACATTAGTACATTGTATTTACTGTCATGATATTCCAAATAGTAGTTGGACTATTTTATAATAAAACACTTTCCAATGATTGACACTCATGAAGTTACGTCTTGAGCAGAGCAGTTGCCAAAGCAAGTTGTGATGCATCCCGGTATGATGGTATGTATAGTTCATCTATAGAAATTGGTAAGTCAGTGGAGACATCCCGACACACGGCATATAGGGCTGAGGTGGAGATGCAAAGTATTTCAGATTAACTTTGCTCATTTGTCATGAAAAAAAAACTTGACAGTTTTGCAAAAACGTTTTGTAAATGATTTAATAGGATTCAGAATATTCATGAATGCGTGATCTTGTCATTTACTTCCAACCTTGAGATAGAAGGTAGGCTGGTTTAAAACAAAATACATACAATATGCTTGTCTTCAGCCTGGGCACTGTAATTAAAACTTGGCAAATCACATCGCAGCTGAATAAAACTTTGGATAGGTCACACTTGGAGTATTATGTGCAGTTCTGGTTCTCCCCTCAGAGAAAGGATTTGGAGGCTTCGAAAATGGTGCAGAAGAGGTTCATGGGGATTTTGCTTGGACCTGAGACTATTAACAAAAATGAGAGACAAATGAGGATTCTCTTCACTGGAGTATCAGTAGTTAAAAGGTGAACTGTTGTGGTGAATCTCTGGAACTCTCTGCCACAGAAGGTAGTTGAGGCCAGTTCATTGGCTATATTTAAGAGGGAGTTAGATGTGGCCCTTGTGGCTAAAGGGATCAGGGGGTATGGAGAGAAGGCAGGTACAGGATACTGAGTTGGATGATTAGCCATGATCATATTGAATAGCAGTGCAGGCTCGAAGGTTTCTATGTTGTGTGTATAAAATAAGAGGTGAGAAAGGATAGTCAGATTTTTTGTTTCAGCGTGGAAATGAAAAACAATAGAGAGCATAGCTTTACAATAAGAGAGGGCTACGTTTAAGTTTCTACATAGAGAGTGATGGGTATCTGGAGCGTGCGCCAGGGAAGATGATGGAAGCAGAATATAGCTTCTAGACAGCCATATGGGAGAAAAGAGGGGTATACACTATATGCCAGCAACGGGGTTTAGTTTAAATTGGCTTTATGGTTGGCACAGACTTTGTGTTCGAATGCTGAACTGTTTATGTTCTTTGCAAGGCTTAAGAATGGAGTTCATCATGTTTTTTTCCCCCTTTACTGATTCACTATCTTGACAATCCTGTTCCAAGAACCACAGAATTCAAAACAGAAAGATAAATATAGTAGGCAATCTTTTGCATGACAGTAATAGAGTTAACCTTCCCACATTTAACCTCTCATCACCTTAGGCCAGTTGTTGAATTGATTGACCGCCCTGTCAAAAGAATTGAACTCCTTCACATTTTTCAATTGTTTGGCTTGCCTTGTCTGCTTCTTCCATTCCTTTTCTATTTGTAAGTTCAGTACCAGAACCATGAAGTATGCACACCATGAAACATGATACCACATTGATGACAAGCGGATCATTCAAATTCTTCAATTATGTTTAAGTTTAAAATAATAGAATATTTAAATCATGCAAATAAATGTACAAAATTGATTTCAGGATATTAAGAGGATGTCAGTATTCTAATATTCTCATGCAGGTGCCATCGAGCACCTGGAATGCCTGCTTAATCCAGAGCTATTCTCACCTATAGATCACCAGATCTTTCTTACATACCTCTCCCGAGTTCGTGCAGGAGGAGGCATATCAAAAGAATAATTCCTACAGGAAACCAAAGACGGATAGAACGAGTGGAAGCAGGAAGGAACTCTAACATAAGTGAACATGATACAGTAAAATTCTGGTAATTCAGCACCTGTGGGCCTTTGGTGGTGCCAGACTGACAGATTTACAGGACTATTGGACATTATTCTTATTAATGTTCCAACAAAGCATTAATTCACTTTTATTCAAGATGGTACACAATAGTGCAATAAATGTTTCATTGAATCCAGCTAGTTTAAAGAGGGCATGAAAACACAGCCAGCAAATAGGAAACAAGGCCTTGCTGAGCTTTAAGGGCAGCACAGTGACACAGCTGGTAGAGTTGCAGCCTCACAGCACCAGAGACCCGGATTCAATCCCAACATTCACTCCAGTTTCCTCCCACATCCCAAAGACAAGTGGGTTTGTATGTTAATCGGCCACTGTATATTGTCCCTGGTGTGTAGAGAGGGTATGCGAAAGTGGGATAACACAACTAATGTGAACGGTGAACCAGATGCTGAACCTTTGAGACTTGAGAACAATGGGTTGATGGTTTATCTCAGTTTTACTGTACAAGAGGTAAGTCAGCATGCATCTGTATTGCTTGGAGTTTAGAAAAAGATGTTTCCCCTCACGGAATAGTGAGGTATAAGGCGGTAAATCTGTAGTTGGCTATTTTAAATCCATCTCAACAGTTATAGGTAGACACAAAGTGCTGGAATAAGTCAGCAGCGTCTCTAGAGAACGTAGATAGATGACATTTTGGGTCAGAAGAAGAGTCCCGACCCGAAACGGTGCGGATCCACATTCTCCAAATATGCTGCCTGAATAGCTAAATTACTAAAGCACCTTGGGTCTTTCTATGTAAATCAGCATCTGCAGTTCCTAGTGTCAACAGATATGGGGTTTGGTAGCATTGAAACATGATACTGAATCAGTAACCTTGCAATTGGGTGCTCACATGTTAACCAGCAGGTTAAGATTTTGAATGATTTAAATAAAATGGATTTCGAATGATAGTAAATGGCATTAAATATCCTGCTGTTAAATATCAGCTTTACTATCCTTCAAAAAGAGAATTTAACTGATCACTGGTCTGCCCTATTTGTCAGTCTTCATTGGAATAGTAGAGAGGTTGAATAGTTGACCTTAACTTGCCTGGGCAGAGAACAAAGAGAAAGATTGCAATCATTGTACAGCAAACTGGAATGATTTATGTTTATCAGTACATTTAGGGTTAAAAGAGCTCAATACTCTGATTGGGAGTCGTGAACATTAATTTCACAACTAGCTGAATTGCTGTTTAATATTAAGCTTGCTGGGCTGTAGTCTTATTTCTCCTTTGAAAATTAATAGAGAGAATAATTCCAAGGACTTATTTACAGATAAAATGGTCATGAACTGCTAATTATTGTAGATAGCCCAGAATCTGCAACAACCAAGGAAGCTAAAAACAGGGAACAGTGAACAGGGATACGTCTGTCTTACAGAGCCCCACAACTCTGCATATGAGGGGAAAGCACAAGGAAAAGCAATTTATCACGGTTCTGATTTTTTGGGGAATACAACATAGAACTCTAGACTCTCACAGCATAAAGGATTAAGGCGAGGAAAATAACAAAAGGCTTCAGGAGGAACAAAATCACCAGTTCCATCCAAGACTGGAATATCATTCTCAACTGTATGCTGCTGCATAAGCATAGTAATGTATTGATCCTTGCTCTTGTCAAGTCTCCTGAATTAAAGAACCGTTCACAATACATTGTCAGCACTGAACAATTGAACTGCGAGCCCTGTGATATAAATCTTTCTGGCACCACATTTATAATTGTAATGGCTCTCACTGCTACCCGACATTTTCTGGACTCGAGTCAAATGTAGCACTGAGCTAAATAGGCCAATAATAGAGGGCGACTGATGTCTGTCGACAGGGGAAACAGTGTGGATTCTTATTTATTCCAATCAGGATAGGTGTGACAAGAAGTTGAAAGACATAGGAACTGCTAGCAATAGCCAACGTGATTTGGCACATCAACCGTCCTCATTGTTAACCAACAAATCCCCTAAATTTCATCTGCCACCCGTCCACGCATTCTGCAAATTTCTGTCTATTTCCATATTCCTCACTTTTTAAAACACATTTGAGATTTGCCCACAGACCACATCATCATAAAAAGCTGTTTTGCTAGTTCTGACCATTGGGAACCTCCTCTGCCCAACATCTTGACAAACTAAATAAAATCAGTTTATCATGATTTTATTGTTCTGGTTGAGTAGGCTATGACTCTATTCCTTGGAGCGCAAGAGGATGAGGTGTGATCGTACACAGGTGTACAGAGTCATGATGGGAATAGGTCGAGTAAATGCACAGTCTCTTGCCCAGAGTAGGGACATCAAGAGCTAGAGGACGTAGGTTTAAGCTGAGGGGGGAAAATTTAATAGAAACCTGAGAGGTGACCTTTTTTTAACATTACGGGTGGTGGGTGTATGGTAAGAGCTGCCAGAGGAGATAGTTCAGACAGGTACTATTGCAATCTTTAAGAACATTTGGACAAGTAAATGGATAGGGCAGGTTTAGAGGGCTATGAGCCAAACGCGGGCTGGTGAGATTTGTGTAGATGGGACATGCTAGTTGGTGTGAGCATGTTGGGCTAAAGGCACTGATTCGACGCTGTATTCTACTACCTTCCTATTGGGCCTGTCCCACTTAGGCGATTTTTCAGCGGACTGCCGGCGACTGTCAAGTTGCCGGCAGTCGCCTGATAAACCAGGAACTGGAACAGTGTCTGTCAGAGTGGAACACACACACACACAAACACAAACACATCGCAAAGGCGGGGGCCAGGGCAAGCGGGGGGAGCGCTGTCTGAAATTCACACTGTGCAAAGCCAAGGTGACACAGACACACACTGCGATGAGCAGGAAGGTTGGCGCTGTAATTAAGACGGCAAAGCACAGTGTACGGTAAGTCCTTTAAAGGGGGGGGGGGGGAGAAGGGGTGGAGACAACTTTTAAGAAACCAGACAACTTTTAATAAGCCAGAGATACACAGCTGTGAAGTTCGGCGGACATTTAACGTTACCGATCGGTTATCCTTTGTTCTGAAAACTCCTGCTTACGTTTTTTTCCCCCAATGAGCCAACGAAAATGACCGGTCAGCAAAGGCGATTAACTAAAGCTACCTACGACTATCTCGACTACCTACAACTATATGGCGACCCCACTACAACTGCACCTACGACTACAGGATTATCGATTATCTCCATGGCAACCAATTTTTGGTCGCAGAAAATATTTCAACATGTTGAAAAATTTGCGGCGACTATACTGAGGCCGCGACTATTTCCCAGAATGCGGGATGAAGGAGACTCGCCAGAGACCACCAGCGAACATGTGGCGACCATGTAGCGAGCGCAGAGTCTCCTGCACTCACCTAAAAAGTCAGCTAAATGGGACAGACCCATTACTGCATATGATGCTACTTTCAAGGACCTATGTACTCCGAGATCCCTCTGGTCTACAACACTCCCCAGAGCCCTACTATGTGTACGTCCTACCCTTGTTATACTTCCCAAAATGCAACACCTCACATTTCTCTATATTAAATTCCATCAACCGTTCCTCAGCCCATCTGCCCAACCGATCAAGATCCTGCTGCAATTTTTGACAAATCTTCACCATCTACAATACCACCCACTTTAGTGTCATCTACAAACTTGTTAATCATGCCTTGTACGTTCTCATACAAATCATTGATATAGATGACAAACGACAATGGGCCCAGCACCAAACGCTGAGGCACACCACTAGTTACAGGCCTCCAGTCCGAGAAGCAACCTTCCACGATCACACATTGCTTTCTTCAATGAAGCTAATTTTCTATCCATTCATCTATTTCTCCTTGGATCCCATGGGATCTAACCTTCAGTGCAGCCTACCATGTGGAACACTGTAAAATGCCTTGCTGAAAGTCATATGTACAAAGTCTGCAGCTCTGCCCTCCAACCAATTTGGTCACATGTTAAAAAAACTCAGATTAGTGAGACACGACCTCCCATGTACAAAAACATGCTGACTATCGCTAATCAGCCCTTGTCCATCTAAATACACGTGTATCTTATTCTTCCGAATACTCGCTAGTAACTTTCCAACCACAGATATTAGGCTCATTGGCCTGTAGTTTGCAGGATTTTCCCTGCAGCATTTCCTAAATTGAGCCACAACATTTGCCAACCCCCCAGTCTTCGGGCATCTCACCTGTATTTAATGACGACTCGTAAATCTCATCCAGGGCACCTGCAATTTCCTCTCTAGTTTCCCCACTAGTGTCCTTGGATATATCTGATTGGGCCTGAGCGATGTGTTTACCTTCATACGCTTTAGGACATTCAGCACTTCCTCAACCCTAATATTGACTGCCCTCAAGATACTTCCTTTGCCTGCCGCAGGTTCCTTAGTCCACATGTCTTTCTACACAGTAAAAACGGAGGAAAAATACTAATTGAGGACCTTACGCATCTCCTGTGGCTCCACACAGATTCATGATGGGTCTCATTCTCTCTCTGGTTACCCTTTTTCCCCTTTATGTACATACAATCTCTTTGGATAATCCTTACTGTCATTTGGCAGAGCCGTCTCCTGTCCCATTTTTGCCCTCCAGAATTCCTTTTTTAGTTTGCTCCTCAGTTCCCAAAACTCCTCCAGAAATATACCTAATCCCAGCTGACTACACCTGCTCAATGCCTCCTTCTTACTCTTGGCCAGAGCCACAATTTTTCTCGACATACAAGCTTCCATATGCTCACCTGCCTTGCCCTTCACTCTAACAAGACCATGCATATCCTGGACTCTTGTCAGCACACTTTTAAAAACATTTCACTTTCCTAACATTCCTTTTCCTTCAAACAACCTGCTCCGATCAACTTAAACAAGTTCCTGTCCAATATACAATTGATGGCCATGCCCCAATTTAGAATTTTACCTTGTGGGCCCACCCTGTCTCTATCTATAACTATCTTAAACCTAATAGAACAGTGGTCGCTGTCCCAAAAGGCTCATCCACAAACATGTCATCTAATTACCTCTCCCAATTTCCCAAGACTAGATCAGGCTTTGCCCTCTTTCATGTGGGGCCCTCTATATATTGCTGGAGGAAACTTTCCTGAACACATTTGACAAATTCCACCCTGTCTAAACCTTTTGCACTATGACATTCCCAGTCAATATTGGGAAAGTTAAAATCTCCTACTACGACAACCTTATTAGACTTGCAGCTGCCTGCAAACACCTGGCATATTTACTCTTTTAATTCACTTTGATTACTTTGGGGCCTGTTGTACACTCCCAGCAACGTGATCGTCCCTTTCTTGTTCCTCAGCTCCACCCATATAGCCTCACTAGATGAACCATCCATAATGTCACTTCTGGCCACTGCTGTGACATGCTTAATCAATAATGCAACATCCCCAACTCTGTTACTCCCCGATCTCCCTGCCAAATTCTGTGATCTCTGTCATCAAGATAAATTGCAAATGGACATCTCATTATGTCAGGATTAGTGCGCGAGGTTCAAGTCTATTGTCTGTGGCCAGATTTGATTGCGGACAAGGTTGTGATACTAACAAACAAAGTGACAACTTTATAAACCAAACTTTGCAAATTTACTATATTAGGTTATGAGAAAAACAGGTTGCCCTGAAACACAACTTTATATTTTCCCTTTGTTTTCCCCCTCCAGTAGATCTGGTCATCATTTAGTCGACACAAAGCCAGCTCAGAGACCTTTGCTAACATCATTCTGAACTCTATTTTAGAGCAACTGCATTGTGACATAATGTTATTATAACTTTATTTTCTATGCAGGATAACACAACTAATGAAAAAAGAAAAAGGAAGAATTTTGCATATACATCATCAATACAGGCCCTTCACAACCGTGGCATATTCCAGAGCACTTTAATGATAATTAAATAATATAATCACCGCTTCAACACAGATAAATTGGTGGTCAATTTGCACACAACGAAGGTCCACAAATAACAGTGAGATCAACGATCCGATAATTTGTTTGAGTGATACTGGAAAACGTCACTCTCTCAGCAAACCCTCCTTTCTCTTTTCCCCAGCACAACACTTTGTGGTCCACTGCGCAATATACATTAAGTTTTAACGCTGGTGGAAATTCCAAAAGGTACATCCACAGAACTTACTGAAATATCCAGTTCTAAGAGTAGTGCCGTTTTCACTGCATCCTCCCGAGTCAGAGCAATTGCTTTTGTTACTGGTACTTGAAACACAGTTACATTTGATGCAAGGGAGAAACATTCTTGCGTAGAATTCTGAGGATAAAACAATGATTGGGGAGAAAGATTTAGAAAGAGCAGCCAACTCATCAGCTATAAAAAAAGTTATGTATTTAAATCCTTTCTAAACCAATTACTATTACATTCATTAACACCTTTATAAAGAACTGTTAAAATCTTTAGTCACAGGAGAACTGAATGATGTACCAGCTTGTTATTATATTAACCATATTCAGATGCAATTGCAACTAGTAAGATTTGAGATAAAGCAACAATATTGTGACCCTATACTGGACTTCAGGGCTCCTATTGACATTTTTAACATAATAAATAATTGAATATATCCACCAGTGACTTTGGAATTATATTGGAGCTGGCAATACAAGGGGGTTATGTCAGAAATCTATCTTAACAATATGTAGTATCACCAAGAGGCTAGTATTTGGAAATGACAACATTTGCCTGTGATCAATTGTTTGTTGCCTCTGGATAATTTCCCTGTTATCAATGAAAAAATGACCAATTTTACAAGGAATGTATCAGAATCCCTGTGTCAGGAAGAAATAAAGGACCAAATATGTAGAAAATTATGGAATTATGGAGTAGGTCAGACACATCTGTTGAGAGAAAAAAATGTTCATTTCAGGTCAGTGGCAAAATCTTCATTGAATCTCAAATGTTAAATCTCTCCCTTCACAGCTGCTGTCTGATCTGTCTGAAGAAGGGTCTCGACCCGAAACGTTGCCTATTTCCTTCTCTCCATAGATACTGCCTCACCCGCTGGGTTTCTCCAGCATTTTTGTCTACCTGCATAGTAAGCCCAGCATTTTCTGTTTCCATTTCAAATTTACCATATCTGCAATTGTATTGTTGTTTTATGCAAACATGCAGGCATGTTCAAGAACAATGAACAGTGGGAGGTTTCATCCGATGCACTGACATCAGTGTGAATGAACAGAGGTTTAAACTTCTTTCAGTTCATACAACTGCTTAAATGAAGCTAATAAAAATGTAGGAAATTGGTTTGAATTAAGTGGCCTTACCTGTTCTGCATCTTTCTGAAATTGCACATTTAGATACTCTATTGGCAGAGTTGGGATATTTAAAGCACTTTCTGATAGTTGTTTCTCACTCTGTACCCAGGCGGCCACTGGCCCAGGCTCCTGTGACCCTGCTGCCAATGTGTCCTGTACCAAACTCTCAGATGTAGTATTTGAGTCTTCAGTCTCTGTTGACACAGTTGTATCTATTCTCAATAGTTGAATTACTGCCGAAACACCAGGATTTTCATCATCCGGTTTATTTGTTCTTGAACCATCACTTGTGTCTAACATCCTCTCTCCATCACCATTCATTTCCTTTTGCTCCTGACACACATTTTTCAAGGCATCCCAAAGACCATCAATCCAAGGATCAACAACCAATTCCAATCTAAAAGTAAATAAACTTAATTAAAACACTAAACAAAGAGAGGCACTAAATTTCCTTGGATGCAGTTTGGAAAGTTTAATGAGTTGTTTCAATGGATTTCATAAATAACCAGTCGTAGTTGGCAAATTAGTCTTGAAGTTAGATATTTGTATCACCGTGAACCATGAGTGAGGTGCCAGAAGATTGTAAGTGGCTAGTGTGGTGCCTCTATTTAAGAAAGACTTCAAGGAAAAGCTGGTAACTACAAACCAGTGAGCCCAATATCAGTCTGAGGAAGGGTCTCAGCCAGAATGTCACCTATCCATGTTCCCCAGAGATGCTGCCTAACCTGCTGCATTACTCCAGCACTTTGTACAACTTCTTTTGTGTTGTTTTTTTTTTGTAAACGCAACATCTGCAGTTCCTTGTTTCTAGCCTAATATCTGTGGTGGGTGAGTTCTTGGTGGTGAATCTGCAAGGCTGGATCTACATGAATTTGTAACACAGGTAGATATGGTAGCGAAGGTGGTTTTTAGCATGTTTGCCTCCCTTGTTCAGTATATCAAGTACAGGAGTTGGGACATCATGTCACAGTTGTACAAAGTGTTGGTTTGACCACATTTGGAGTACTGTGTCCTGTTCTGGTCACCTTAAAAATGGTGCTAAAAGATTTACGAAGACATTAACAGGTCTGCAAGGTTTGAGTTTAAGAAAAGGCCGGATCATTTTTCCCTGGAGTGTAGAAGGCTGACGGGGGACAGAGATTTATAAAAGCATGAGGGACATGGATAATGTGAATAATCAGCCTCTTCTACAGGATAGGGGAGTGCAAAACAATAGGACATAGGTTTAGAGTGAGAGGGGATAGAATTAAAAGGGACTTGAAGGGTGGTGCGTACATGGAACAAATTGCCAGAGGAAGTGGTAGAGGTAGGTACAATTACAACATTTGAAATATATTTGGACAAGTACATAGATAGGACAGGTTGAACAGCAGGAAAGTTTGGAGGGATATGGACCAGGCTCAAGGGGGAATGAGCTGGTTTAGACAACCTGGCTGAAGTTAGCAAGTTGGACTGAAAGCCCCCTTTCCGTGCCATCCACCTCTACGACTAACAAATAATTGCTAAACTGAAAGGATTGAAAAGAGCATGTAACACTCTCTTGCAAATGGCAATCGGTTCCATGTTAATTATTGATTTTTAATTTGAGATGGATTGATTTTTGTCATCTAAGTTCAGAACTGGGTGTCCATTCCTCTTCTGGTAGAAGGTATTAGTTCACAGATCAACCATGAATATGCTTGAAATATTTCATATTCTTGTTTTTTCAAACAAATGGGTAGTAGAAGTAATAATCTTTCTGCATGACTGGTGAAACTGATCAGTAGCTGGCAAAAGTTGTCGTTATTTGGCTTACCCAACACGGTCATCTGCATATCCAGTTGTATAGAAGTGTTCTGCACCAAGTTGCTGCAACTGTGTATCAATCATCTTCCCAGCATTGGCAAAATAACAGTAAGTGGAATCTCCAAGAGCTGCAGAGAACAAATTATTTTAAAGGATTATAAAAAATTAAAGATAAAATAGTTGTCATGTTTAGATATCAGAGAATGTCTTACCTAATACTGCATATTTTATGTGTGCATAGTGATGAGGTGCCAAAATGCCACTAACTTCCTGGAAAAATTTTGTTGCTGTATCTGGAAGATCCCCAGTACCAGTCGTGGAGGTAATTATAACAACTGGAGCACGCTCTCTCTCCAAGTCAAACTGAAAGAATAATAAGAAAATTAAATTAAATTTCTTCAAACATTTATCATCTGCTTCTTGCACCAATCTCAGGCTGTCCATCACAATCAATAATGGACTAAATTCACACCAGAAGCACAATAATATTTCAGATATTCTGCTCTATTAGCATTCCTTTGCAAAAAGATCTTTAAATATGATTTAATATCAAATACGGCTCATAGGAAATATATTCAATAATGCTGTTGTTATGAAAGGTAAAGCATTTAAGGAAAGTTGTACAAATTCAAGGCAACTGTACTCCTTGTGGAGAACGACAATAAAAAGGAACCTCAAGTCTGTGAATCAGTGATCAATATCCTTATATTTTACAACAGCTCATCACTAAGAGACTGAGTTTGATTTAACATATTAGATTATACCATATTGTAGAGTTTGAGTAACAAGGAGAGTAACCCAGGGGAATTGTTTATTTTGACAACAGGTTTTATGATTCAATCCAAAGAAAGCACCACCCCTACAACAAAGCATAAGGAAAACACTTTCATAAACCATCTTCTCCCCAAATAACCATCTTCTCCCATTTCTTCCAAAATAAACTATCATCATTTTATGTTGTGATATTTCACATAGGTTTTCTCTGGTAATTGCCCACCATGTTTCCAATTGCATTTCAATAGTAAGTGCTTTTTTGGTACTCAGATATTGGGAATGGGAAATCCAGCATCAGTCACGGCTCAGTGGGAGCGTGTGGCTTGGCTTATTTCCACTATATCCATGTGATTATTCATAGAATCAAGGTATTGTTACAGAACAGAAGATTATTTATCTTGTCAAATCTATATCAACTCCTTGTAGAACAATCCTGTCAGTGCCATTTACCAGGTCCTTTCCTATACCCTTCCAATTAATCTCTCAACCGCATCTCCTGATTCACTTTTGAAACGCTTATAAGTGTGTGGCCAGGATGGTGTGGGTCCTTGATGATACTGCCAGCCTTTTTGAGGCAGCGACTGCGATAGATCCCCTTGATGGACTGGGCAGTGTTTATTACTTTTTGTAGTCTTTTCCGCTCCTGGGCGTTCAAGTTGCCGAACCAAGCCACGATGCAACCGGTCAGCATGCTCTCTACTGTGCACCTGTAGAAGTTAGAGAGAGTCCTCCTTGACATACCGACTCTCTGTAATCTTCTCAGGAAGTAGAGGCGCTGATGTGCTTTCTTAATAATTGCATCAGTGTTCTCGGACCAGGAAAGATCTTCAGAAATGAGCACACCCAGGAATTTGAAGCTCATGACCCTTTCAACCATTGCCCCGTTGATATAAACGGGACTGTGGGTCCCCATCCTACTCCTTCCAAAGTCCACAATCAGTTCCTTGGTTTTGCTGGTGTTGAGGGCCAGGTTATTGTGCTGGCACCATATGGACAGTTGCTCGATCTCTCTTCTATACTCTGACTCATCCCCATCAGTGATACGTCCCACAACAGTGGTGTCGTCAGCAAACTTGATCATGGTGTTCGCACTATGACCGGCTACGCAGTCATGAGTATAGAGTGAGTACAGCAGGGGGCTGAGCACGCAGCCTTGAGGTGCTCCCGTGCTGATTGTTATTGAGGCTGACACATTTCCACCAATACGAACAGACTGTGGTCTGTGAATGAGGAAGTCGAGGATCCAATTGCAGAGGGATGCGCAGAGACCCAGTTCTGCGAGTTTGGTAACAAGCTTGAAGGGGATGATTGTATTAAATGCCGAGCTGTAATCAATGAATAACAGCCTGACATATGAGTTTTTGTTGTCCAAGTGGTCCAGACCAGAGTGGAGAGCCACCGAGATCGCATCCACAGTTGATCTGTTGTGGCGGTAAGCGAACTGCAGTGGGTCCAGGTTTTTGTCCAGGTAGGAGTTGATTTGTGCCATGATCAACCTCTCAAAGCACTTCATCACCACCGGCGTTAGTGCCACTGGTCGATAGTCATTGAGGCACGTCACCTTACTCTTCTTGGGCACTGGGATAATTGATGCCCTTTTAAAGCAGGTGGGAACCTCCTGCTTTAAAGTTATAGCAAAGGTGTTATAGCAAAAGGCTTTCTTTTGCATGCTATCCAATCAAATCAGATAAAACTATACATAACTACAATCAAGCCAAATGCAAGGTAAAGCAAAGGAAAAGATACAGGGTGAAGAACATGGTTCTCAGCATTATGGTGAAATAGTCCCAGACACAAAGTCCAATGTCCACAATGAGGTAGAGATGAGTCGTACTGTACCCCAGCTTATGGAAGCTAACGGTGCCTCAAGAACCCTTCATTGACTTTAATGTGACTCTCAGAAGTAAATGTCTATCTTTTGGTTCAGTAATAAGACATCTGCCAAAGGTGCACCATCAAAACATCAAGTAAAAATTATAATACGAAACAAAACACATCATTCAATAAATGTTGTCAAAAAGGTTAGTTTTCAGTTACCTCTTCCAGTTGACTCAGACAATGGAGATCAGCTACAAATCCTTTGCCGTCTGCTTTTTCACTAATTTCCTCAGCAATAGCTTTTGCTTGTCCTTTTTGAGTGGCGTAAAGCAACAAAAATCGGCAATTGCCTTCCAACGGCATCACTCTGCACCAGCTGCTTGGAGACAAAATATTTGCCAGTCACAATGACCATTGAGCAAGTTGCAGAACTTTATTCAACAAATGCAATTCACTCAAAATAATCTTGCACCCCAATGGCAGCCTTAATAAAAAATAATATCCTGAAGTTCTGTTTAAGTGTAGTCAATATTGCAGTGCTGAAAATGCACGACCAATTTGCTCACGCCAAATTGGTAGCTGCGGTTTTGGTCCTTCAAGTACCATTTAGGGAAATGACTCAACAGCTTGTTTCAGTAATCCAGCCATTGATTAAGCACAGCTGAATTTTAAAATTCTCAACCTTATTTTCCCAAACCCCCTCCATGAGCTTCCCATCTCAGTAATTTCCTGCAGCCTTTCAACAACTCACTTGAAAGTTCTGGGCTCCTGTAATTCAAATCTATTGTCTATGCTTATTGATCCTTCATTTTAATGTAGATTTGCTGGATGTCATTGATCGTTGTGGACAATTAAATAACGTGAGATTGTAACTGGGGTGGGGGTAGGGCATAGGAGTTAGGAGGCTCCAGAACATTCTAACTTTCAACATGTGGCAAAATCCAGTGTTAATGAAAAATAAGACCAGAGCACTTACAAGAAAAGATTTTGAGTAGAATGATCTATTTCAAATGCTTCCTAAAAAGCTGACCATTATTGAAGGCTGACTTCAGTCAATTAAAAACAACATATAATATCAAAAACAGTTGAGTGCATTGGATGCAGCTAAAAGCTTTGCACTGTATCATCACTGTGATGCCACTTGTTCAATATAGCTACATTAATATACAGTCAAAACAAGTTTTATGTTTATGATTATATACACTAGAACTGAGAGGTACGGGTACAATGAAAATCTTGCTGTTTTTACCACCACTCACTTAATCAAGCAACATGCATGCCTTGGTAGCCTCACTGTGATCTCTTCACAATGCATCTTCCTACCTATCAGCAAATTTCATAACTATATATGTTGCCTGTATACAAGTCATTTTATAAATTACGAAACTTTAGGTACCCAGCATCAAACCCTGTGGCATATCATTTGGTACCAAAGACTAAACAAAAAATAAACTGTTTTCTGTCAGGTCACTAATCTTCCACCCACAACACATTAACATGAGCTTTTAATATTCTCCGAGTACCTTTCTTTAGCACCTTATCAACTACCCTCTGAAAACTATGATATGAAGGGGTCCATAATCACAATTTTTTTAAATGCTAACCATTTTCCCTCCTATTGAATCCCATATGATGTGAAGATACATTCCTGTGTGAAATATTTTCTCTGAATGGTAATGTTTCCACAGTGCACCCTCTGTAGACTATGGATTCTGATTGTATTGCAGGCAAAAAAGGAAGTTGGTACTTTAACTAATTAGAAATGGATATATATTTTTTCTAACAGCTGAAAGTTGTACAATTATAAATAGAAAATATTGCCTTGTCAATTTGCCGAGCAAATCTCTTATGTGGCCTTGCACTGTGAACTGACAGACTGCAATCTTTGTCTTTAGTAAATAAGTTCAGTACTTTGTATATACTTTGCAATTAATCTGTCATATCAATTCAATAAAAGCACCTTTTTGTGTGGGAAGGAACTGCAAATGCTAGTTTAAATCGAAGATCGACACAAAAAGCTGGAGTAACTCGGCGGGACAGGCAGCATCTCTGGAGAGACAGAATGGGTGACGTTTCAGGCCGAGCCTTCTTCAGACTGATGTCAGGGGAGAGGGAGACACATGGATAAGGAAGTGTAAGGTGTGAAAATAAACAGCACCTCATATTTCATTTGGGCAGCTTACACCCTAGTGGTATGAACATTGACTTCTCTAACTTCAAGTAACCCTTACTTTCCTCTCTCTCCATCCCTCCCCCTTCCCAGTTCTCTGACCGGTCTAACTGTCCCCATCTACATTTTATGTTTGCTTTGTTGTTGTTGGAGGGGGGGGGGGGGGGAGGTCAACGGGTCCCACTTGGTCTAGTATATAATAAAGATTTACAGGAATATAAGGGCCTAACGCAGGCAGGAGGGACTAGAATAGATGAGGCGTCTTGGTCGGTATGAGAAAGTTGGGCCAAACTGTCTATTTCTAAGCTGTGTGACTGTGAATCCTCTGTTCTTGATTTACTGTAATGCACACCCAGTAGAGCAAGAGTTCTTCTCAGGTTTTCTGCAAATGCCTCCAGATCAGGTAATGAAAAATCATAAGAACCCAGGCTTGGTTTAAGAAGGAACTGCAGGTGCAGAGATGAGGGAGAAGGAAATAAACAAACGAGGGAGGAGGAGGAAAGATGCAACACCTGTCACTATACCTACTCCCTCGACTCTGTCCAGGGACCCCGACAATCCTTTCATGTTAGGCAGAGGTTCACTTGCACCTCCTCCAACCTCATCTACTGTATCCGTTGTTCAAGATGTGGACTCTTATACATCGGCGAGACCAAACGCAGACTGGCGATTGTTTTGCAAAACACCTTCGCTCAGCCAGTGTGAACCAGCCTGATCTCCCGGTTGCTGAACACTTTAATTCTCCTTCCCATTCCTACACAGACCTTTCTGTCTTAGGTCTCCTCCATTGTCAGAGAGAGGCTAAATGCAAATTGGAGGAACAGCATCTCATATTTCGCTGAGGCAGTTTATAGCCCAGTGGTATGAATATTGATTTCTCTCACTTCAGGTAGCCCCGGCATTCACTCTCTTTCTATCTCTCTCCCACCCAAGTCACACTAGCTTCTCGTTTTCGCCCTACAAACAGCTAACAATGGCCTGTTTCCTTCATCATCATTACTTTTTTGCATATCTTACATTCATTGTTCATTCTCTCTCCACATCAAGTTCAAGTTCAAGTGAGTTTATTGTCATGTGTCCCTGTATAGGACAATGAAATTCTTGCTTTGCTTAAGCACACAGAAAATAGTAGGCATTTACTACAAAACAGATAAATGTGTCCATATACCATGATATAAATATATACACACATGAATAAATAAACTGGTAGTGCAAATAACAGAAAGTGGTTGCTAATAATCAGAGTTTTGTCCGAGCCAGGTTTAATAGCCTGATAGCTGAGGGGAGTAGCTATTCCTGAACATGGTTGTTGCAGTCTTCAGGCTCCTGTACCTTCTACCTGAAGGTAGCAGGGAGATGAGTGTGTGGCCAGGATGGTGTGGGTCTTTGATGATACTGCCAGCCTTTTTGAGGCAGCGACTGCGATAAATCCCCTCGATGGAAGGAAGGTCAGAGCCGATGATGGACTGGGCAGTGTTTACTACTTTTTGTAGTCTTTTCCTCTCCAGGGCGCTCAAATTTCCGAACCAAGCCACGATGCAACCGGTCAGCATGCGTCTATATCTCTCGTTTCCCTTATCCCCAACCAGTCTGAAGAAGGGTCTCGACCCGAAATGTCACCCATTCCCTCTCTCCAGAGATGCTGCCTGTCCCGCTGAGTTAACTCCAGCTTTTTGTGTCTATCCTGGCTTGGTTTAAACAGAATTATAAAACTAGCAGAGTAATAAACAAAATCAACCTTCTATTGATAGCCATGTTTTTAGCTACATTAACAGAATGGCCTTTGTCCATGTTTTTGTTACTCTCCTTAGAGCCACTTCCTTTCAACACATTTTTGGAGTATTGCCTTGTGTTCACTCTTAAATAATATGAATATTGCCCTGTGTAAAGTTCTGTGGTGTTCAACTAATTTGCGAAGAATGCTGTATAAAATTATGCCACAATTTCTGTTGAATTATCTCCATAAAATCTTCCACGTGAGCCAGACGATCATTAGAAACTCAATTGAAATACCTCATGTATAAAATGTCATCTCCAAAACAATGGCATTCCCATACTGGAGTCTGCTGCCTGGATTCAAGCTCTTTCTTCTCTGGAGCAAGTCTTAAATTCCAACAATCAGAGAGAAAAGTTCTCCCAGATGAATGTTGGCTGATACTGCTGTCCATCTACTAATAATAAACACATCAGCTCTGAGATGATAAGTTACATCTATTACAGTACCACACGGCACTGAAGAAACTGGGTCAGATTTCAACTCAGTACAGTTGAAATGTGTACAGCTGTTATTTCTAAATATTTTAAACAGTGATCAGAAACAGAACACTGCCCACCCTAATTTCAACTGTGTTTAAGAAGGAACTGCAGATGCTGGAAAATCGAAGGTACACATCAGTCTGAAGAAGGGTTTCGGCCCGAAACTTTGCCTATTTCCTTCGCTCCATAGATGCTGCTGCACCCGATGAGTTTCTACAGCATTTTTGTGTAGCCTCATTTCAACTCTGTCTTATCACCAATCCTTCCCATGTCTGAATCTCCTTTCCTTCAGTGTTCCCTTCCCCGCCCAATTCACTAATCTCCCCAAAATACATAAAGACATCCATATTGATCAATTGAAATTACATAATACTGCAGTTTGTTAAATAATTTGTAGTTCATTATGAAAATCTTCTGTAAGCATCATCCATGTTGGTTGAATAAAGTAATACAGCTGGCAAAACATTAATTGCTGAAAGAACTCAGTGGATTATGCGACATTTGTGGAGGGAATGGACTGGCAACGTTTCGGTTGGGAACCTTTCCTGGTACTGATTGTAGTAAAGCTGAATAAAGCAGAGGTGAAAGGGTAAAAAGAGGTGGTGTATAGTTTAAAAATACAATATGGAAACAGGCCCTTCGGCCCACCAAGTTCATGCCCCACCATCAATCATCATCCATTCACACACTAGTTTTACACACTCCCTACACAATTGGAGGCACAACCCTGCGTCGGATCTTCTTTGCAATTTATTAAGTTACAGTGTGATTCAAACGAGTGTAAATTCTTTATGACAAGTGGACCCTGGAAAATCATCGACAATCCCAAACTCAACGCAGCATAAACCGCAGCCGTCAGTACGTCAGAAACAACATGTGGTAATTTGAATTTCACTGTACCTTAATAAGCGAGTTCGGTATTCCGACTGCACATGCTCAGATCATGGGTCACTCGCGATAATCATTCTCAGCAGCTGTGCAGCTGCATGGGTGCAGACCTGCGTTTCGTCCGTGGTCGGGATCAGTCCCGGGTCTCTGACACTGTTGAGTTGCTGCTGGGCTGTTCCCGTCCCCTACCAGGTGTCCCGTCCCTGTCCGGGGGCGGCCGGGGATGTCCGGGGTGGCCCTGGTCAGGTGGGGCGCTGGCCCGTTGCGGTGGCGGCCCGGGCTTGCAGCCGGCATGGAGATGAAACGCTAGTCAAGGGCTATCGGTTAACCCAGCGGGACAGGCAGAGTTGAGCTGGAATTGGCACTTCTTCTCCGTGCTGGCTGTGGGCCTGGGCCGCCGCTGCGGCGGGCTGGTGTCCCGTTGGTCCGGGGTCACCCCAGTCGTCTCCGGTCACCCCCGGACGGGGATGGGGCGCTCCGGGGGCCGGTACAGTGGCGGTTCGACAGTGCCGAAGGCCAGGGTTCGATCCTGGCTGTGATTGGGCGCGGGTCCGTGTGCATGCGGCGGCACGGTTGCCGGGGGGGTGTTTATCGCGAGTGACCTTTGACAAATCCCATGATTCCTTGCATTTTTCGGAATACCAAACTCGCTTATTGGTACATGTGACAATAAACTGGCCTTGAAACCAAAGATCCTATAGCTATAGGATCTTTGCTTGAAACCTTGTCACTTAAGATAGGCACAAGAAGCTGGAGTAACTCAGTGGGTCAGACAGCATCTCTGGAGAAAAGGAATAGGTGAAGAAGGGTCGCGATCCGAAATGTCACCTACTCCTTTTCTCCAGAGATGTTGCCCGACCCTGAGTTACTCCAGTTATTGGCAGTTACTCTAGCACTTTGTGTCTTTCTTCGGTGTAAACCAGCATCTGCACTTCCTTTCCTACACGTGTGTTACTTACGTTGGTGGACTGATTGCGACAAATGTCCTTTTCGTGGGAGCCGCGGGAAGAAGTGCCCTCAGGCTGAGAAACGATATACAATAGTGAACCCCGCTGGGTTGAGAGAGACGACACTGGGCGGAACGGCGGCTGATGATGAGCGGCTTGTGTGTGAACAGTGAGAGTAGATGGGAACTCCCCCTGGATACACTCAACGTTCCACTCACTCGCAACATCGACACCAGGCGGAAGTGCGCAATGGCCCGCCCACCCCCTGATGGACAGCACCACTGTCCAATCGCGTCTGGAGGACGACGGTAGTGAGCCAATGAGCGAAGGGGAGGCGGGTGCAGCGCGGTGACGTCAGGCGGGTGTCGGGAGTTCCCGGCAAGGATCAGTGACGTAGGTGCTGGGGCTATCTCGGGCGGTGCAGGGCGCTGTTATCTGTAACTTTTCTGCTAAAACATGCGGGAAGATATGCCAAATGATGCAGGCAGTACAGAGTGAGCCAACACATACCCTGAAGATATTAACAGCTGGAGTTTTATCTGTGTGCCGGGTGGGCGGAATGTTTTCCGTGTTAACATGATCCGTAAATGAAGCTCATCTTCCAACTTTTTCACCCAGAGAGTTGTGCATCTGTGGAATTCTCTGCCACAGAAAGCAGTGGAGGCAAATTTACTGGATGTTTTCAAGAGAGATTTACCTCTTAGGGCTAAGGGAATCAAAGGATATGGGGAAAAAGCAGGAACGGGGTACGGATTGTGGATGATCAGCCATGATCATATTGAATGGATGTGCTGGCTCGAAGGGCCGAATGGCCTACTCCTGCACCTATCTTCCATGTAAAAGGTGCAGTAATAGTTATTATTTCAGTTTCGGTCGATTTTGTTCTGTGACCTACAGAAAAAAAAGACTTTTAAGTATGAACAGCAGAAAGAACATACAACAACCCAGAATCCGTTCTATCAAGCAACAAGATGTTGAATGTTGTGAATCTCGCATAGTAATCGCAAGTCACCTCAGAACCATCGTAGAAGCAAATCATCCTTAATCAAGAGTGAGATTTTAAACTGATGGAATGGAGATGTTGGGAGGCTGTAAAGTAACTTAATAATAATGGCTCAAAACCGTTCATAATCTGAACCACCTGAATACAAGGAAAATTGTTCACAGTGATTAATGTTTTGAATACAGATGACACTGATTTAAGGTAAATAAATCACGGGAGGAGTGAGATTTTTTGGTCATGTCCCCATGATCTAAAACTCAAATCAAAAGAATGTTAGGAGCTGATTCAATCATTACATTCAAAAAGGAAAACTGATAGATAATTGAGGAGGAACCCTATTGTAGAACTACTAGGTGAAGTAGAGCAGACTGCGTGTTGCAGGGGACTAGTTTAGGTTGGATGGGTAGAATGGCCATGCTATTACAATACTATAGTTCTATATATTTCAAAGATTGAAAAGACTAGGCTTGTATTCACTGGAGTTTAGAAGGATGAAGGGGGTCTTATAGAAACATATAAAATTATAAAAGGACTGGACAAGCTAGATGCAGGAAAAATGTTCCCAATGTGGGGCGAGTCCAGAACCAGGGACTACAGTCTTAGAATAAAGGGGAGGTCATTTAAGACTGAGATGAGAAAAAACTGTTTCACCCAGAGAGTTGTGAATTTGTGGAATTCCCTGCCACAGAGGGCAGTGGAGGCCAAGTCACTGGATGGATTTAAGAGAGAGTTGGATAGAGCTCCAGGGGCTAGTGGAGTCAAGGGATATGGGGAGAAGGCAGGCACGGGTTATTGATAGGGGACGATCAGCCATGATCACAATGAATGGCGGTGCTGGCTCAAAGGGCCAAATGGCTTCCTCCTGCACCTATTTTCTATGTTTCTACATCTTCATGTAAATATTTGATTGTTTATATTGAAAATCTAATTTACTTGAAGGAATATATTGGATTAAATGGTAGTTTTGGTATCTTCATTGATTTTTACATAGATCATTTTAAATTAGAACATTCAAGCGGATATAACATTCAACATAACCAGCACACTCACTGTTATCAGGTTTGCTTATCATAGCAAACCAGAGAAGCAGGGGTTTGAATTTTAAAAAACCCTCCCTTTCCATGAAAATGACATGGACAATGTTCCTGGTTACACAAAATTGCTGGAGGAACTCAGCGGGTGCAGCAGCAGCATCTATGGCTGGTTCCTGGTTTGTTTATTTTGTCCTTCCAGAAATTATCCACTCCTTATTTTCTTTCCTGAAAACGTAAGGTAGTGGCTTCCACTGGGATAAAGTTCCATGGCTCTTCACAGATTTTCTGTAACTCATCCAAATGGACATTACTTATAATGTAAGCAAAGAACATTGCAACATAAGGTGTAGACCATTCAGACCGTGGCACATTTCAAGACAATCACTGCTGATACACAGACATGTCCACTTTCCCGTCCATGTTGGGCCAGAATGCATTTGATCACTAAAGGTCAATTAAATACACTGAAGTAAACTAAATGTACTTAAATGTACATGTAAATTACCTGAAACTGAACTTTCTCTTTATAGTCATGCCCTCCATTGAAATGAATGTAGTTACTGAAGCTGTGCAGGTCGAACCTGCAGCAGGTTTTCCAGCATAACAAGAAAATTACCGGCTAACAGGCTTCCACGGGCATCCCAGGCTCCCTGAGACGATAATGGAGGTAAATCCTGGCAGGTTTGAGGACTCTGAAACTAAGGGCTTTGCACTAAGGAAAACTCAGCAATGCTGGACATCTTCATCAGAGGAGGTTTGAGGAAGATATGATCATTTTTTTTTAAATGCAGTCTGAAAATCTGGAAATGTAAGTGGATATCCAACAGTTAAATATAATTTTTATTTAATGTTGTAAGCTGTGATTCGGTTTCAGAGTAAATTCAGTAGTAACCCTTCTTCAGACTGATGGAGTAGGGGGAGAAAGATGGGAAAGAGATCTAGGTTGAGACAAAGCTTGTCAAGTGATAGAAGGTTACACCTTTAGGAGGTGTGATTGACAGTCGGGTGGAGAACTTGACAGAGAGTAGAGGTAAAATGGAGACATCAGATTTCACCTCCATCTATGGAAACATATAAAATTCTTAAAGGATTGGACAGGCTAGATGCAGGAAAATTGTCCAGAACCAGGGGTCACAGTTTAAGAACAACGGGTCGGCCATTTAGGACTGAGATGAGGAAAAACGTTTTCACCCAGAGAATTGTGAATCTGGAATTCCCTGCCACAGAAGGCAGTGGAGGCCAATTCACTGGATGTTTTCAAGAGAGAGTTAGATATTGCTCTTAGGGCTAAAGGAATCAAGGGATGTGGGGGAAAAGCAGGAAAAACTATTTTTAGATGATCAGCCATGATCATATTGAATGGCGGTGCTGGTTCGAAGGGCCAAATGGCCTACTCCTGCACCTATTTTTCTATGTTTCTATCTTTTGTAACCCCTATCACCCATCTGATAATCAACACCAAACACTCCTCACCTGTATCATGTGGTACGGTAAGGTAGAGGAAGGAACAGGCCATCTAGCCCACATTTGCCAGGCTTTGTCCCACACCCACTTCTTACCGAACTTGATCTCGCCAGCCCCACTCCATCAGTCTGATGAAGAATCCCTACTCAAAACGGTATCTGCCCATTCCTTCCACGGAAGCTGTCAGACCATCTGAGCTCTTCCAGCACTTTGTTTCTTGATCAAGATTCCAGCATCTGCAGTCTCTTGTGTCTTCATGTTAGATGAAATGTATAGCACAAACGTGCATTGTGACTATCTTCTGCTGTTGCAATGACCGCAAAGACAGAGAATGCAATATCTGCAAAGGAGTGCTGAATTATTTGGGTTACGCTGGTATTTCACTAATTTTGTTGTTAAATCCATCTCCTTCAGATCACCGTGTGGCGCCTTATTTATCGTGTGATCGCGCTCAGCAAAGTTGATCAACCCTTTGCCTTCACATTTGCTTCTCGACACACTGAGTTCCTCCAACAGTGGGGGGTTTTTACCATAACTCCTGGTGGAAGCAACTTCCAACCAGAGATCCTATCTTTGCTTCCAACGGGGGCTGGTGTGGGGACCAAAGATACTAGAGGAGCTCCTCTAGGATCATTGGTGGGGACTGTGAGACAGCGCCGCCTGCCGCGCTGTAAACCAAAGTTATAGCTCCTCTATAATTAATCTTTGCTGTAAACTGCGGGGAAGCCGTCAGTCAGTCAGTCCGCCGCGCTGGAAACTCCGGGGAAGCGCTCAGTTTATGGACATGAGGAGCGGAACTCGGGGAAGGCTGTCGGTTGGCCGTCGGCGCCGCGGATGCACCGGTGAGGACCGGGGACGAGTGCGGGGTTTGGAGTGAGTTGGGGGGGAGTAGGGATGGGGGGGGGAGTAGGGATGGGGATGGGGGGGAGTAGGGATGGGGGGGAGTAGGGATGGGGTGGAGTAGGGATGGGGGGAGTAGGGATGGAGGGGGGGATGGGGGGGAGTAGGGATGGGGGGGGAGTAGGGATGGAGGGGGGGATGGGGGGGAGTAGGGATGGGGGTGGAGTAGGGATGGAGGGGGGGATGGGGGGGAGGAGGGATGGGGGGGGGGGAGGGATGGGGGGGATGGGGGTGGAGCAGGGATGGGGGGGTGGGGGTGGAGTAGGGATGGGGGGGGTGGGGGTGGAGTAGGGATGTGGGGGGGGGATGGGGGACTGTTGGGGGCAGGAGCGGGGCATTGGGGGTGGAGTAGGGATGGGGGTGGATCGGGCGTCACGGGGTGGGGGCGAGGGGGGGGGGTTGGGGGAGAAGGTGGGATTTGGGGAGGGGGGGGAGAGAGGTGGTTTGGGTGAGGGGGGGGTGAAACATCAACTAGTTCAGGCAACATCCATGGAGAGAGAATCCGAGCGGTCCAGGCCCTATCCCCATCATCCCCATGCCAACCCTCTGCTGATCCATCGCCTCCAATGTCAAGACCATTCGTCCAGATATATCGCAAAGCCTCTGCCTCAACCACACCCTCAACACACAGCCTCGTCCCACTGAAAAAAATCTTCCCCAGATCTCTAATCCTCACCGAAATCCTGTTCCCACTGGTGGGGGAGAAGCCTCTTGCAGTGTACCCAATCCATGCCCCACATCATTTTGTAAACTTGTACCAGGATCCATGTCTGCCTCAAGGAAAACATCCAGTCCCCCCTCAATCCCAGGTGACAGCCTGGAGGATCTACTCTGCTCCCTTTTCAATGCACTCATCCCCATCCTGTAATGTGTTGCACGTAACCTGCGCACAATATTCCAACTGTGGTCCAACCAAAGATTGTACCATTACGTACTCTTTCTATTCCCAACCTAATGAAAGCAAATACCCAATATTCATTTAAAACCCGTTATCTACCTGTTCTCAGGGATTGTTGGGCATCTATTTGAAGATGTGTCAGTTCCACAGTACTTCCTCGGGTCCGACCATTCATCACATATATCCTAGCCTAAGGATTCTTTCCAATATGCATTAGATCACTTTAGGATTAAATTCCACCTGCTGTTGCTCTGTCTTCCCAATTCATTTAGTGGCAAAGACTACCCTCCACATTATCACCAGCACAACCAGTTTTCACATCACCTGAAAATTGAACATGAAGTTGAAGTTGGGATGTTATGTTACAGTTGCACTAGATGTTGTTGAGCCTCAGTTGGAGTATTGTCTTCCTGCTACAGGAAGGGTGCTGTTAAGCTGGAAAGAGTGCAAAGAAAATTTACGAGGATGTTGCCAGGACTCGTGGGCCTGAGCTTTCTGGAAAGGTTCGGTTGGCTAGGAATTTATTCCTTGTAGTGCAGGAGGCTGACGGGTGCTCTTACAGAGATATTTAAACTCATTTCTCCCAGGATCAGTGAATCAAGAAGGGCACAGGCTGAAGATGAGAGGGAATGGATTTAAAGAAAGTGAAGGGCAATTTTTTAACAGAGGATACTGGTTTATATGTAATGAGCTGTCAGAGGAGGTAGTTGAGGGAGGTACTTTAAGAGCATTTAAACCACACTTACACAGGTACATGGAAAGAAAGGATTTCGAGGAATATGGGTCATCCACAGGCAAATGGGACTATTTTAATGTGGTGTCTTTGCTGGCCAGGATGAGTTGGGCAGAAAGGCCTATTTCCATGCTGTATGGTTGGGCCAGGTTATTGATTCTCTATCAGCAATGATTGTACAAATGAAATTGTAAATTATTGTGATAAGGATTATATGGAGATATATTTTTGGTCATTACTTATTAATTAAATCTTGAGTTTAGGCCATTATATTATGGAAATATTTAAGAGTATGTAATTTGTTTTTAACCTACATCCTTTGACTTTCTTAAAAATAACTGCAAATTATAACTACAGTGCATTTTTGCATGGACCTTTTCGCTATTCCTAAAGCACATTTTTGTTCCTTTTTTTGTCATAGGAAGCTGCTGCTATGGCATTGAATTTGTTAAGATTCTTTGATTTCCTTTCATCTAAATTTCAAACCTGCAACATCTTACAAATTATGAAATGGAAATTGTACCCTTGCAAACGTTTTAACAAAATTCTGTACCCGCAATATGGCCCGATTTTATCGACAGGATGTCTAAAGATATGCCATCAATGGGTCCCTCATAACGGATACCACAGTGTGATCAGGGATCAGCCTGATTTCACTTCAGGGACAGTGTGCCTTCATGGAGATGCTGCGGCCAGTTTAGAGATGGGCAGCAAACAGTTGTCCAACGAACAGAACTTTTTAAAATATTTGAACATTAGTAAAACAGCCAAACAGATCTTTAAACTACTGAAATCCTCAAAGTCCATTACAGACACAATGGCTGCTTCTGCCTTGCTTAAAATATCACAGGTTGAAACGGATGAGAATGAGCTGGGAAAGTCTGCAATCCTGCTGGAGAATGAGACAGTCAAGGCTTTGTGCTTCCAGTTTGAGCAGGAGTCTCAGAGGCTGAGCACCACGGCGTTGGTTACTGCACTGTATGCCTGTATCCAATTGTACGTTGACCCGCAGAGCACACTTATGACGAGAATGTTGTGCGAAAGTCAAGAGCGGCTTGGCAAAGGTCAGATGCTCATTAAGGACTTGTGTTTGCTGGGTGAGGCTCTGCTGAATTTGGAGGGCCCAGAATGTGGAACATTAAAGGAAATAATGGAGCAAGTTCAAGGACAGACATTGGAGAACTGGACATCTGAAGAGCTACCAATGGTTTATAACCTGCTGGTGGCTGGCGTGGGAAAAGGAGGAAAATACCAGGAGCTGCTAAACAAAATGAATTCTCGTTCCCTTCATTTCGCTTCCAGAATGAGCCATAAAGCCAAATGCGACATACTCAATGCAATGGTTGTTCTCAAGCAAACCCAAGCAATTCCTTTGGTAATTAATCTCTGCAAACATTCAGTACGACATGTTCCTCATTTCTCTGACCGGGAGCTCATAATAGTACTGAACGCTCTAATATGCTTTGGACTCAGCGACAGGTTTTTTATTAATGCCATGGAGCAAAATATCCCGAAAAAAGCCTTTGTCATGCAGCCCGAAGCAATCAGTAAGATGATGCAACATTGCAACCAGCAGCGGATCCTTTCACCACCCATATTTGATGCAGTTGCTGAGAGTTTTGTTTACAATTCAGACAACTTTACAACTAAAGAAATTGCCTTACAAATAATGCCATTTGGCAGGTTAAATTATTTGCCTCCAAATGTAGGTCAGCTGTTTCGAAAGATTGAAGACCTATTAAGGGGACGGTTTTCACAATTCCAGCCTCGAACTCTACTGAGCTTACTTCACTCCTGTATATTAATAGGACGATTTCCTGTGAATTTTGTGTCCAAAATCTTTAGTCCCTACTTTCTGCAGCTGCTGGAAGGTGAGCCTACTTGTTTTATTACAACCTTTTCATACCTTGCGTACCATCAGGTTCAGGGGTACCAAAGTCATCTTTCATTCATTCTTGAATAAAAATAATTACCAAAGTAATTATTTTATTGTGAAATATTAATTATTTCAGTTTAGAAAATGTAAAGTAATATTTTGATTATTAGATAATTGGAGCGTTTTGGAAGATTTGAAAGTTAGCCCTGAGGTTTTATTTAGTCAATTCAGTTGCATAAGTGTACATTGGTTTATCATGCTATAGCTGATGGTGTGAATTTATTAATCGTTGCATCCTTGTGAATTTCATAATGCAAGATATCCTCCAATTCCACTTCCTCACCCTGCCTGAACTATTTAGTACTCCTGATGAGACAAAATCAATTTCCCCATATGTTCAGTTTGGTTTATTATTGTCACGTATACCGAGGCACAGTGAAAATCTTTTGTTTGTATGCTATCCAGTCAAAGTAAAGACTATACAAACTAAAGTAACAAGCTAAAACTAAAAATCAAACTAATATGCATCTGCAACTTGATTTGGAAAGGTATTAGTTTATTATTATTATATGTACCGAGCTACAATAATGCAAAAGAGAACAGCAACAGAGTGCAGAATATAAAAGAGAGCAATTTTGAAAAGCTGAGAAATTTGAAGTTTCACTCATGAAGGCTGCATTTAATTACTGGGCATTTCAGCAAGAGGCATATTTAAAACAATATCCCATCTTAGGGAAAGAAAATAATATTAGGGGGAGCGGTGGTAGCCAATGAGTATCAACCAGGGAAGAGGCCTCATTGCACCTTGTATTGGGAAATTAGCCCAACTAGTCGATTGGAGTTTCAGTGCGGGAGCACTTTGGAAACAATTATCATAACTCTGTATGTTTTAAGATAGTAATCCATAAAGATGAGACTGGACTTCAGGGGAAAGTGCTGATTACACTTCAGGGGAAGGGCTATACAACAATATTGGACAGGAACCGGGGAAATAGATTGGGAACATCTGTTTTTGAGTAAATTCCACAACTGACGTGGGAGTCTTTTAGAGCCCAGTTGGTTAGAATTCAGGACCAGCATATGTCAACAAAAGTAAAAGATAAGGCTGATAAGTTTCTGGAATCTTGGATGACAAGAGATTCAAGTCTAAAGTATAGTAACGAGATGTTGTAAATTTAGTCAAAACAATTAAAAAATGGATATGTAAGCTGGGATGTAAATGCATTGGGAAGCTGAATTTGGGCAAAACCTTTAAGGAACCAGGAAGGAACTTAAACAAGCACCCATAAGAGCTAAAATGCCTAGGGCATCCCATTCCCCAGACAGGATTAAGAAAATTCCCAAGACATTTTACATATATTAAATACATGAGGGTAGCCAGCAAAAGGTCAGGTCTACGGAAAAACAAAGGGTGGGATTTATGCCTCGAGCCAGAGGAAGTGAGCAAGGCACTAAATGAGTACTGTGCATCGATATTGACCAAGGGGAAAACACCGATGACAGTGAGATCAGGGAGGGAGGGGGCTGTTGATATTAAGGAGGAGGAGATATTGGGGCTTTTGAAGAACATTAAGGTGGATATGTCTCCATAGCCTAATGAGATCTATCCCAAGATACTGAAGGAAGCAAGGGAACGGATTGTTGGGGCCTCAGCTGAGATCTTTTTACCTTGTTTAAATGCAGCAAAGACCCAGAAGACTGGAGAATAGGCAGTTTAAGAAGGCCAATAGGGACAAACCAGGAAATTATAGTCCAGTCAGCCTTGCGTCAGTGATTGGGAAATTATTGGAGAAGATTCTTAAGAACAGGATTCACTAGTATTTGGGAAAACCGGGTGTTAAGCAAAAGCAGCAGGGCTTTGTGTACGAGGAGATGACGAAGGTGATTCATAAGATTAGGACAGTGGATGTTGTTTACATTGACTTTAATAAAGCATTTAACAAGATCCCTTATGGTAGGCTGATCTAGAAGTTTAAGTCACATGTGATCCATGATGAGTTGTATATTGGATTCAAAATTGATCAAAGAAGATGTAGGGCAACAGTAACGGGATATTATTGTGATTCGAGGTCTATGATCAGTGGTAATAATAATAATATTAATATCTTTTATTGTCATTGCACATCAGTGCAACGAGATTTAGTATGCAGCTTCCAACCGATGTAAAAGAAAAGTAAAATAAATAAATAAGCTGTGTGACGTGACCATCCGAGGGAGACAGTCCAGGGGGGATGGGGGGGCACTCAGCAGGGCCGGTTCAGAGCCGCTCTAGCTCTGGGAATAAAGCTGTTTCTGAGTCTGGAGGTTCGGGCGTAGAAGGCCTTGTAACGTCTGCCGGAGGGAAGTAGTTCGAACAGTCCATTACAAGGGTGTGAGGAGTCTTTATGGATGCTGACGGCCTTCCTGAGGCACCGTGTGTGGTCGATGCCCTCCAAGGCTGGTAGCTGTGTCCCAATGATCCTCTGCACTCTGTGGACGACGCGCTGAAGAGCTCTCCACTCCGCCTCCGTGCAGCTGAGATACCACACAGAGATGCCATACGTTAATATGCTCTCTGTGGTGCAGCGATAGAACGTTGTCAGCAGCTGTTGGGGCAGACCAGTCTTTTTTAATGTCCTCAGGAAGAACAGTCGTTGCTGTGCCTTCTTGACCAGCGCAGCGGTGTTGGTGGACCATGTGAGGTTCTCTGAAATGTGGGTGCCCAGAAACTTAAAGCTGGACACTCTCTCCACACTTACCCCGTAAATGGAGATTGGGGCGTATTCTCCATTATGGGACCTCCTGAAATCAATAATCAGCTCCTTGGTCTTGGAGGTGTTTTGTGACAAGTTGTTACGTGCGCACCAGTCCGACAGGTTCTGCACCTCCGTTCTGTATTTTGTTTCATCACCGTTGGTGATCAGCCCAATCACTGGTGTGCTGTCTGCAAACTTCACGATGGTGTTGGTGTCGAATGCAGGAACACAGTCGTGAGTGAAGAGGGAGTAGAGCATGGGGCTTCGTACACAGCCCTGTGGTGTGCCGGTGCTCAGGGTGATAGTGGAGGACAGGTGCGGGCCCAGTCTCACTGCC
Source organism: Amblyraja radiata (assembly GCF_010909765.2). Classification (NCBI taxonomy): domain Eukaryota; kingdom Metazoa; phylum Chordata; class Chondrichthyes; order Rajiformes; family Rajidae; genus Amblyraja; species Amblyraja radiata. Next base: position 21,573,742 of record NC_045957.1, on the reverse strand, counting down.
TGCGGTCGCTCCGTCAGAAAGTTCAGGATCCAATCGCATATCGGCGAGCTGAGGCCTAGCTGGTGGAGTTTGGTGGTGAGCTTGGTGGGGATGACCGTATTGAATGCAGAGCTATAGTCAATGAAGAGCATCCTCACGTACGTGCCCTGTCTGTCCAGTTGAGTCAGGACAGTGTGAAGAGCCAGAGAGATGGCATCCTCTGTTGATCTATTTGCCCTGTATGCAAATGCCCAATAAGGAACCATGCTGGGATCTCTGTCAGTGGTCTAATTAGTAAGATTGCAAACTACACAAAAATGGGTGGAATTGCAGATAGTGAAGTAGGTTGTCATTGGATACAATGGCAGTTAGAAATTTAGGTACAGATATGGCATATTGAGTTTTACCCGGACATTTGAGGTAAAGCAATTTGGGAAGAGAAATGCAAGAGCAAAGCATACAGTAAATAGGAGGACCGTGAGGAACGAAGATGTGATGAAGAATCTTGGATGTGAGTCTGCAGTTCCCTGAAAGTAGCAACTTGTAGATGATTTATATCCTGCTGTATACGTTGACAGCCTTCCTCATGGTCCACGACCTGAGCAGTCTTGGTGTCTTCTGCAAATGTTCTAACCATCTACATTTACATCTATTCTATCAATAAGCCAGTTTTGAATCCATACAACCAAGTCGCAATTAATCCCATGCATCTTGATCTACTGGATCATCCTACCTACCATAGGGGACTTTATCATATGCCCCACTAAAATCCATGTAGACAACATCCAAAGCCCTATCCTCAAGCATCACTTTAACAATCTTCTCAAAAAGCTCAATCCAGTTCGGAAGACACAACTTGCTGTGTACAAACATACGCTGACTATCCCTAATTAGCCCATTCTTTTCCAAATGTTCATTCCAATTGATTTCCAACCACTGGCATGAGAGTCACCGTCCTATAATTCCATGGATACTTTCCTTCTTAAATAAAGAAACAACATTAACTACACTACAATCCTCTGGGATCTCGCCTGTGGCTAGACAAGGTGCAAAAATGGTTGTCAAGGCTCCTGCAATCCCCTTTCTTGCCTCTCTCAATAACCTTGGATAAATCCTATTAGGTCTTTAGATTTAAACACCTTAATGCACTTCAAGAGCCCCAACACCTCCTCCTTAATATCCTACTGCACTCGCATATAAGTATTCTCCACACTAATCTCACTGTCATCCATGTCTTTCTCCTTAGTGAAAACAGATGCAAAGTGCTCATTTACTACCTCGCCTACTTTCCCCAGACACACACATTTCCTTCTTGATCTTTGAGTGGTCATCCCTTCTCCCTGTTTACCCTCGTGTTTTTAATTTAGGTTAAATAGCTTTGGGACTTTCTTTAATCTGACTCGCAAAGCAATTTTATGGCCCTTGTTGGCCCTTCTGATCCCCCACTCGAGTTCTTTCCCCCCACTATTTTCCACAAAGTCCACATCTGATTCCATCCTCTTAAACTTTGAATGTGCTCCTTTTTCTTATTGGCCAGATTTACAACTTTTTTGGTCATCCAAGGTTCTCTTTGATATCCTTATCCCTCTCCTCACTAGAACATGCCGGTTCTGAACTTCGATCAACTGGTCTTTAAATGACTCCCACATATCAGATGTGGTCTTGCCCAATAAAAATTGCTCCCAGTATACCCTTCCGAGCACCTGCCGAAAAGTTGTAGTTTACCTTGCTCCAATTTGGCACTTCCACCCCTCTTGAATACACTGCAGAAAGTCTGTTGTCTTGGCTTCTTTTGGTAATTTGTCTACATATCTGTTCCTCTATCTCCCGCTCACTATTGGGGGTCGGGGAGAAGGGGGGGAGGGGGGGGGGGGTGCTATAGTACAATCCCATTAGAGGGCTTGCATCTTTCTTATTTCTAAGCTATACCCATATTGCCTCAGGAGACAAATCCTCCAGTATATCCTGAGTATCATCGTGACAGCCATCCTGATTAGTAGCGCAATACATCCACCTCATTTATCTTCCTCTCAATCACGTCTGAAACATCTAAACCCCTGAACATTGAGCTGCCAGTCATGTCCCTCTCACAACACATTTCTCCAATGGCCACACACCATATTCCAAAGCACTGATCCAAGCTCTAGGTTAATTTGCTTTCTCCACAATCCTCAGCGTTACATAGATACATAGATACATAGAAAATAGGTGCAGGAGGAGGCCATTCGGCCCTTCGAGCCTGCACCGCCATTCAATATGATCATCCAACTCAGTATCCCGTACCTGCCTTCTCTCCATACCCCCTGATCCCTTTAGCCACAAGGGCCACATCTAACTCCCTCTTAAATATAGCCAATGAACTGGCCTCAACTACCCTCTGTGGCAGAGAGTTCCAGAGATTCACCACTCTCTGTGTGAAAAAGTTTCTTCTCATCTCGGTCCTAAAGGATTTCCCCCTTATCCTTAAGCTGTGACCTCTTGTCCTGGACTTCCCCAACATCGGGAACAATCTTCCTGCATCTAGCCTGTCCAACCCCATAAGAATTTTGTACGTTTCTATAAGATCCCCTCTCAATCTCCTAAATTCTAGCGAGTATAAGCCAAGTCTATCCAGTCTTTCTTCATATGAAAGTCCTGACATCCCAGGAATCAGTCGGGTGAACCTTCTCTGCACTCCCTCTATGGCTATAATGTCCTTCCTCAGATTTGGAGACCAAAACTGTACGCAATACTCCAGGTGTGGTCTCACCAAGACCCTGTACAACTGCAGTAGAACCTCCCTGCTCCTATACTCAAATCCTTTTGCTATGAAAGCTAACATACCATTCGCTTTCTTCACTGCCTGCTGCACCTGCATGCCTACTTTCAATGACTGGTGTACCATGACACCCAGGTCTCGCTGCATCTCCCCTTTTCCTAATCGGCTACCATTTAGATAATAGTCTGCTTTCCTGTTTTTGCCACCAAAGTGGATAACCTTACATTTATCCACATTATACTGCATCTGCCAAACATTTGCCCACTCACCCAGCCTATCCAAGTCACCTTGCAGTCTCCTAGCATCCTCCTCACAGCTAACACTGCCCCCCAGCTTAGTGTCATCCGCAAACTTGGAGATGTTGCCTTCAATTCCCTCATCCAGATCATTAATATAAATTGTAAATAGCTGGGGTCCCAGCACTGAGCCTTGCGGTACCCCACTAGTCACTGCCTGCCATTGTGAAAAGGACCCGTTTACTCCTACTCTTTGCTTCCTGTTTACCAGCCAGTTCTCTATCCACATCAATACTGAACCCCTAATACCGTGTGCTTTAAGTTTGTATACTAATCTCTTATGTGGGACCTTGTCGAAAGCCTTCTGAAAGTCCAGATACAACACATCCACTGGTTCTCCTCTATCCACTCTACTAGTTACATCCTCGAAAAATTCTATAAGATTCCTCAGACATGATTTACCTTTCGTAAATTTATAGCTGACTTTGTCCAATGATTTCACCACTTTCCAAATGTGCTGCTATCCCATCTTTAATAACTGACTCTAGCAGTTTCCCCACTACCGATGTTAGACTAACTGGTCTGTAATTCCCCGTTTTCTCTCTCCCTCCCTTCTTAAAAAGTGGGGTTACGTTTGCTACCCTCCAATCCTCAGGAACTACTCCAGAATCTAAAGAGTTTTGAAAAATTATCACTAATGCATCCACTATTTCTGGAGCTACTTCCTTAAGTACTCTGGGATGCAGCCTATCTGGCCCTGGTGATTTATCGGCCTTTAATCCATTCAATTTACCCAACACCACTTCCCGACTAACCTGGATTTCACTCAGTTCCTCTATCTCCTTTGACCCGCGGTCCCCTGCTATTTCCGGCAGATTATTTATGTCTTCCTTAGTGAAGACGGAACCAAAGTAGTTATTCAATTGGTCCGCCATATCCTTGTTCCCCATGATCAACTCACCTGTTTCTGACTGCAAGGGACCTACATTTGTTTTAACTAATCTCTTTCTCTTCACATATCTATAAAAACTTTTGCAGTCAGTTTTTATGTTCCCTGCCAGTTTTCTTTCATAATCTATTTTCCATTTCCTAATTAAGCCCTTTGTCCTCCTCTGCTGGTCTCTGAATTTCTCCCAGTCCTCTGGTATGCTGCTTTTTCTGGCTAATTTGTACGCATCATCTTTTGCTTTGATACCATCCCTGATTTCCCTTGTTATCCACGGATGCACTACCTTCCCTGATTTATTCTTTTGCCAAACTGGGATGAACAATTTTTGTAGTTCATCCATGCAGTCTTTAAATACCTTCCATTGCATATCCACCGTCAACCCTTTTAGAACTAATTGCCAGTCAATCTTGGCCAATTCACCCACACGTCTCATACCCTCAAAGTTACCTTTCTTTAAGTTCAGAACCGTTGTTTCTGAATTAACAATGTCAATCTCCATCCTAATGAAGAACTCAACCATATTATGGTCACTCTTGCCCAAGGGGGCACGCACAACAAGTCTGCTAACTAACCCTTCCTCATTACTCAATACCCAGTCTAGAATAGCCTGCTCTCTCGTTGGTTCCTCTACATGTTGGTTTAGATAACTATCCCGCATACATTCCAAGAAATCCTCTTCCTCAGCACCCCTGCCAATTTGATTCACCCAATCTATATGTAGATTGAAGTCACCCATTATAACTGTTTTGCCTTTGTTGCACGCATTTCTAATTTCCTGTTTGATGCCATCCCCAACTTCACTACTACTGCTAGGTGGCCTGTACACAACACCCACCAGCGTTTTCTGCCCCTTAGTGTTTCGCAGTTCTACCCATACCGATTCCACATCCTCCAAGCTAATGTCCTTCCTTTCCACTGCGTTAATCTCCTCTCTAACCAGCAACGCTACTCCACCACCTTTTCCTTTCTCTCTATCCCTCCTGAATATTGAATATCCCTGGATGTTCAGCTCCCAACCTTGGTCACCCTGGAGCCATGTCTCCGTGATCCCGACTATATCATAATCATTAATAGCTATCTGCACGTTCAACTCATCCACCTTATTACGAATGCTCCTTGCATTGAGACACAAAGCCTTCAGGCTTGTTTTTACAACGCTCTTACCCCTTATACAATTATGTTGAAAAGTGGCCCTTTTTGATTTTTGCCCTGGATTTGTCTGCCTGCCACTTTTACTTTTCACCTTGCTACCTATTGCTTCCGCCCGCATTTTACACCCCTCTGTCTCTCTGCTCACCCATTTAATATTCCTCCATCTCTCCCTGCCTACCCTCCCTTTGAGTCTTGTTGATCAACACTTCTACTTTCCTATCACTCCTTCCCCTTTCTGACCTACTACTCAAGTTCCAACCATTGAAACTGATAATGCACTAAAGGTGCGCATATGTGGATAGAGTGGTTAAGTTAATGTATCAGCTCAGTGACCTTTCATCAAAACCCACAAAGAATACTGACTCAACATTATTTCTGGGAAGTAACATATCCAGCCTGAAAGGGGTGCTTTGAAATTTTCCAAGTGGTGGGATCTATAATCTTATACTCTCCAGTGCTCTTGCATCCATTACAAATAGTTGTTTCAAAAGTCTACAAATATTAGCAATGTTACAAAATTGTGAGATTTAAAAAATCAAGTCTGCAATTTATGCCATCAGATAAAGCATTAAAAAAAGTTTAATTTGACACCTAATTCACTTTCATATCTTCTGTATTAAAAAAGTTATGGCCATTTTCATACTCTGAAATTAGCATCTTGTTCCCTATTGCTTTTCCATTGACTTAATTCAAAAGCTGTGCTCAAGGACAGTCAAAAGCCCATAACTTTCTTAAAAATTAAGAGAACTGAATGAAATTTTCAGTTATTATAGATTGAAGCATTCTGAAACAAATATGAGAAAATCTTACTTGGATGACCTGAAATTAAAGCATATAATTAGTTAGTTACCCAATTGTAGCTAATTACAAAATCCAATTACTAGATCTAAACATCTATCCATTTCTCAAGAAAAGATTAACATTTTTAAATAGCATTCACACAATAATTCACAATATAACATGATTTTTAAATCTCATTGCCATTAATTTATAGGCCATTTGGAAGGAATTTAGTGTTTAATTCCTGTAAATTAATGGCCATTTAAATCATCTTGCGAGTGGGATTTTGTGGAACGCGCTGGTTTGGAACGTTGCATTTGCTGTGAATTTAAATCTCATATCAGCAGGAAAAATATTGCCGGTTCGTATGTTTACATAATGACATTTTCGCAATGTGAAATTTTGATTAAAGGCATCCTTAGAAGCAAGTTTATATATAAAATAAACGGCTTTCCTTTACCTGTCCCGTGCATGAAATCCGTCCCCGTTGTCGGCGTTGACGGCTTTAGAAGATTATTTTTAATTTACTCCTGTTCGTAAAATATCCAGTGCAGTTTAAAAGAAACTTAATAAAACGTCAGTCGAAGCGATTTTTCTTTAGCAGCTAAACAGCCTGACAGACATCGATTTGAATAGGCTGGAGAAACAAGGCGTTTTAAACCCACCCCCCTCTCAAAGGCGCCAAAGTCGCACACACGGGCAGCGACAGATCTGCAGCGCCGCTGAAGGTAAGTTTTGTAACATACCTACAAATATAACTTCTAAATTTCAATCAAATTCTGTATTGCCTCAGAATTTGTAAATCATTTAGTGACTCTTCCCTTATAGCCGTTCAGGTTACAGAAATTCGCCCTGACAGGTTTCACAAATCACAACCAAAGAATCCAAGATATGGAATAAAAAGCGCTCCAGTGAAAATTCTGTGTGTGCATGGGAGGGTTGGGTGGAATAAATAAATAATCACATAATGCAAGTTCTCTCAGTTGGTTTGATTTTAATTTTAGTTTCTATTTTTTAATAGCCCAAGGAACTGGACTAGACAAATTTGTTCTGGCCCAACTAACCCAGCTGTTCATGACAATGAAACTAGAGTGCCGAATTTATGAGGTAAGGTTTTTGTTAAATGATCAGTCGTTTTTTTTCCCTTGTGCATTGCTCATGTGAAGTTAAGACCAAATGCTGTCTCCAGGTGGTTGGGGTGGGAGGAAATAAGATCTGTGGACGTCGAGGCTGTCCCCAAGATGGAGATGTAAAATTGAAGAAAGGGAAGAGTCTGCAATGGCAAGAACAAGGTGGAATATTCTTCGTTTTGCGTGGGTTCATGAAGTAATACCATTGCAGGCAAGTGTACTGGGGGGAAAAGTCAGGGGAAACTCCTGGCCCAAAAGAATATGTGCAGAGAAAGAAGCGGCAGAAGCAAAAATGTTCATATTATGGAAGGTTTGGAATGCATTTAGATATGAACACAAGGGGAAGAATGAGGAGGACATTGTGGTGGAGCAGTGTAGGAAAGATCAGAAAGGATGGTAGAAGTCCTTGTGTAAGAAGTAGAAATAGGTAAGTGTAGAAGCAGAAAGTTCTAGGCTAGTTGTTCTCCCTCCCTTCCTGCTCCACAAATAATGCCCAGAGCTGTTACTGGGTGGAAGTTTTCAGTCTTCCTTAACATATTGGAAGCATATTACATTCTGTGGTCTCATTCACAATGTGCTGTTTTGTGATTTTTATATGCTGCCAATATAAATCTTCAAAGTATCAATTTCATTTGCTGATAAAACTATGGTTTAATAGTTTTTGGCTTGTAGCAATAAGATTGCTCTGTATTGCAATAACCTAATAGTTTGCTAATGGCATTTTAAATGTACAAAAATTGCTATGTTTCTCAACAGGGTCACAGCCTTCCTCCCAAGTATCGGGTAAAATCATTTTTAACAGCAGGACAGTCGATAGAAAGCTTGGTGGATGAACATCTCTATGGCAAAGTGAAGAATGCTCTGACTGACCTTCTAGGAGCAAGGAATTACTTTGCTTCTCGAGTGCTGACACCATATGGCTATACATTAGGTACTGCAAGCATTTGCCAGTTATTTGGAATTACATACAGATCTAAAAATCATAGGATTTCTGTAGGATTCAGTAGGATAACCTGCCTGCTGGTACATATGTAACGAAAGTTGCCACTTCTTTAAATCAAAATGGCGTAAAAGATAAATCTTTTTTAAAAAGTTGAATATTTGTCATAAACAAATATGAGGGGAAAGAATGGATTAATATGAATCCACAGTAGACAAAAAAGCTGGAGAAACTCAGCGGGTGAGACAACTATGGAGCGAAGGAATAGGCGACGTTTCGGGTTGAGACCCTTCTTCTGTCTGAAGAAGCAACATTTTGGGTCGAGACCCTTCTGAAGAACGTCACCTATTCCTTTGCTCCATAGATGCTGCCTCACCCACTGAGTTTCTCCAGCATTTTTGTCTACCTTCGATTTTTCCCGCATCTGCAGTCCTTTCTTAAATATGAATCCACATGCCAGTTCACCCATTTTTGTTTATTTTCTGGTGGTGAACTCTTATCTTCAACAATGAGATGTGTTTGTTTATAACCCAATCTTGAAACAGCAGTGAACTATTCTCAAAATGTAAAAAAAAAATTAGGCTCCTTTTCCCTTGTCCATTCTGTCAGTTGAGCTGTAGTGGGGCACCGTTTTGCTGTACGCTTGAACTCGTGTCCGCCAGGGTCTGCTGGATCTCCCAGTTGCTAACCATTTAAACCCCACATCCCATTCCCATACCTACCTTTCTGTCCCCGATCTCGTCCATTGCCTGAGTGATGCCTTGCGTAAACTGGAAGGAAGGCACATCCATCATCTTCCACTTGTGTAGCTTACACATATGAACATTGAATTGAATTCTCCAGTTTTAGGTAATTACGCCCCTCCACCACCCTCTCCTGGACACACGCCCTTCTTTCCATTTCCCCTGTCCCCATCATGCAGTTCCCTTCCTCTTCCAGGCAGTCATCTACCACCCCTCCCTCGTCTGAGGTCCCCAATTCCCCTCCCCTGTTCTCCTGTTCCCTTTCACCCACAATCCTTTCTTCTGGTTCTACATTTTACTCCCCATCTAACATCTTATCAGATTCCGTATTTGCAAACTTTTTTCTCCTCTTACCTGTAGCCTTAGTTGCAATCTCCACCCATCTGCCAATCACCCCTCACCTGAATCCACCGATCACTTGCCAGTTCTATTCCCCCACCCTTTCCCCTCAACTGCCTGGTCCAACTTTCTCCCCTCTTTACCAGTCTGAAGGGTCCTGACCCAAAATTTTGTCTGACATTTTAGTTCCACTCCTTGACCTGCTGAGTTTCTCCACTACTTTGATTTTTTGTACAGGGTCAAGACGATAGGTGTTTAGTTTAGAGATACAGCGCGGAAACAGGTCCTTCGGCCCACTGAGTCCGCACTGACCAGCGATCCCTGCACACTAACACTATTCAGCACACATTAGGGACAATATACATTTTTACCAAGGCAATTCACCTACAAACCTGTATGCATTTGGAGTGCGGGAGGAAACCAAAGACCTCGGAGAAAACCCACGCAGCTCACGAGGAGAATGTACAAACTCCGTACAGGCAGCACCTGTAGTCAGGATTGAACCCAGGTCTCTGATGCTCTAAGGCAGCAACTCTACCACTGCGCCACCATGCCGCCCTTATTTCTTCACAGGCCTTCTGCCAAATCTGTTCTGTAATCATTTAGAAACAGGTTTGCAAAAGAAATAACTCTTTTCCCCATCCTTTCCATCTTGGGAATCTGCTCAACAAAGGCTCTTTTATTAACTAAACTAGACTACGTGGGATCCATTGGGTCCCATGTTCACACAGGAGGGATGGTCCCCCAACACAATATTCCACCTCTCCACCAATTCCAATGTTGGTGGCCAGTGGGTGGGGGGAGGGGCTTTCTGGAGCGCTAGTATGGGTGTTGTGTGCCGAAGGGACTGGTTTCTTAAGGGCTAGTATGGACATTGTGGGCCCTAATGGATTTGTGGGCTGGCAGCTCAGTCACTTGGGCCTCGAGGGCTGGCAGCTCAGTCACTCGGGCCTGGTGGGCTGACAGCCGACACATTCACGGCTGGTGGGCTGGCAGTTGACTCACTCACGGCTGGTGGGCTTACAGTTGACTCACTCACGGTTGGTAGGCTCACACACACCCTCCATCACACACCCTCCATCTCACACACACACACCCTCCATCTCACACACACACCCTCCATCTCACACACACACACACACCCACATACACACCCTCCATCTCTCTCACACACACCCTCCATCTCACGCACATACCATCTCTCACACACACTCACACCATCCATCACACACTCTCACACACAACATATGACAGTAAAACTCTCTTGAATCTACTCACGTGGTTGAGCGCGGCCTCTCCCCTGACCGGGACTTCAGCAGTGAGCGGGACTTCCGGATTAAGCGCGACATTCAGTTCAAGCAGCACAGTGCAGACCAACCCTTCCATTCAGTTCAAGCAGCACAGTGTAGACCAACCCTTCCATTCAGTTCAAGTAGCACAGTGCAGACCAGCCCTTCCATTCAGTTCAAGCAGCACAGTGCACACCAGCACTTCAATTCAGTTCAAGCAGCACAGTGCAGACTCAGTTCAGTTCACTCACAGCGTAGACTCACAGTTCAGGACTCAACTCTCACTCACGGTCTTCCGGGGTGACTGACTCACGTCCGGCCTCCGGGGCTTTATTCTCCTGGCCCCCCGGAAGGGGCGTTATCTTCATCATGGTGACTGACATGCGTGAAAACCAACTGCTGATCTCACAATTTTTTAAACATTCTTTTTTATTATTATTTTATTATTTCACCGATCGGGAAAAACCTTGTGACGGTTGGAGAGGACAGTGAGTAAGATGGCGAAAAAAAATGATAGCGATATAGGGTAGTGTTTTTCTAAAATGTATTTACAACGAAGATAGGAAGTGGTCAAGATCAGACTTTTAGTAATAGTTTTGATGTAGTTCGACCGAATATGCCCATACACAATCTTGATTTATTTATCACCGTCTGTATGAAATGAACGAACACTTTGATTTTAGCATTACCTTTTCGTGAAAAAAATCTCATCTTTTTTTTAGACGCAGAGATTCAACTGGATGAAGAAGGATATGTGCTCCCTGCCTCCTGGCGTGATGAGGTATTCAGGAGGTTAGAGTCTTAATTTGTTTGAAATAGTGGAACTGTTGGCCATCAACTTTTTTTAAATTTCTTCATCGGAGTGCAAGATAGTAAGGGAATGATAAAGGTGGCATATGGAAAAGGAACTTGGTAATTTAAATGGATGAAAAAAGAAACCTGGAACACTGCCAGGGATGGTCGTGGAAGTAGATACGATATTGGCATTTAAGGCTGTTAGATAGGCACATGGATAAGTAGGAAATGGAGGGATATGGATAATGTGCAGGCAGCGCAGTTTAGTTTAACTTAGCAACATATTCAGTGCAGATTAATTTGACCATTGTGGCCAAAGGGCCTGTTCCTGTGCAGTACTGTTTTATATTCTATATCTTGGAGATGTTTAAATGTAGATATTGAATTCAGAATTGAACAATGATCCATGTCATGAACTCCAGCCTTATGGTCAAACCAGACTAGTTTGTTTTTTTTGCATCAATTTCAAATACCATAGCCCTAATGCTGTGGAATATATTCTAATCAGACACTTGGCTTAATTTGACAAAAATCAGATTTTCGTTCCAAAAAGATAACAAAACGTTTTGTTTCAGAATAGCACTGTGCATTGATGACCAGAGAAGATTCTCAATAAATAGTCAAAATCTCCTTGGAAAAGAAGCTATCAAGCAGAGGCAACTGCGGCTGCTGGGCTACGATGTTGTACAGGTTTGCACTCTAGTTAGATACCTCATCTTCGAGAAAAAATACAAAACTATTAAGCACCCTTATGCATGATGTAAAAAGCTGCAATTTGTTTCATCCAGATTCCATTCTATGAATTTGACAAGCTGCAGACCCAAAAGGAGATGGTAGAATATCTTCACAAGAAGATATTTCCACACAGCTACAGACTTGCTTGGTAAAGTCAACCACCATCTCAAACCCTAGTGTCTACTAGGAGACTACAAATGAAGGCACACGTGCAAACTGGCACTCCATTAAAAACTGATGCACGGCAACTCTACAGGATGAATAAGTACCAATGTTTCAGATGAGCACATAATTGTGATTTCGATTATTTACCATATTTTAAATCAATGAACAAATGAATGAATAAAATGAAATATTTTATTAAATGCAGATTGTATTTTGAATTACTACATGTATACACTAACATACTGCTACAATAAAAGCAATGGTGACAATTTCTTTGGTCGTGAGTTCAGGTATTGGACATAGCTAGCACAGAGGTATTTTTTACAATAAACCCAGGAACAGAAGTAATCTAAGGAGTCAGAATAGAAGACAAAATTAGAATAGACACAGATTATTGTCCAGGAAAGTAGTTGGTTACATTTATTGCAAAGTTTCCTGCTTTCAAATTTATTATTTACACCAGTTTGTAAATAATTTAGGTTCTGTAGATTGGCAGGCTTATAACTGCATTATTTTCAAAATGTCAGTCAGCAAGAGCAAGATTCTTTGATTGAAGTTTCTCCATTTCTTGTGAGATGTGTGTTTCAATGACATCACACCGGGCCAAGTGAGTCTGTTGCCAAAACAAATTCATGCATCACCAATAAAAGTAAAATAATTTGGTAACATCATTATTTTGGTTACTTTTTTAAAAAAAGACCAAATGTTGAAAGCTTTGTGCACTGGCTACTATACTAACGGTAGAAATTTGCTATTGTGTTCGCTTGTTTTTTCTATGACATTATGAATGAGTTTCATTCTATTTCTTATTAGTCAACAAATGTGAAAGTCTATAAGGCACAAACCCATTCTGATGCCAGATTGCACACAGTGCACAGATTTATCCGCAACACGTTTGGCTGCTGGCTCAAGCAGAACAATTGTATAGTCATCCAGTTGTGGCTGTTGTAGGATGAAGACACCATTTGCTTATATGGAACGAGTGGCAATATCCGATTGAGTATGATGTATTGGGGAAACCAGTGCAATATCAAATTTCCTCAGGTCTCATACTTTATTAACTAAATATTTGAATATGCTCTAATCCAGAGATCTCTTCTGCCATGATTTGGGAAATATAGCTAACAATTGTTCCCATCCAGATCAAATACTGTACCTAAGTAGGAAATCTGAGATATTCAGATACATGGATGATGTTGGTAAAAGTAACTGCTGCTTATTCCAGGATTTTTATCTTTACTAAATCTGAGCACATTGCATGATTTTCAAATTTTCCTGAATTAGTTCTAAATTTATCATTTAAATTGAAGCAGTTTTCTCTTTTTCTAATCTTTCAATTAAATATTTCCTGACTCTTATCTATCTCCATAATCACCTCTTGGATCCACCTTTTACAAGCTGAGAAACCAAACTAACTTTTTTCTTGTACTATAGATTCCTGATACTAGGATTACAAACCCACAAACTCAGTATACAAAAAGAAAATCTCACCTGTATATGCTTTACTAGACCTTTTCTTCTGTGCCTGCAGTCAGTAAATTCGTCTGGCAAATTCTGAACATAAAAATGTAATATTTTATTTGTAAGAAATAAAAATCAAACTGCACACGTCCTGTTTAAAATGAAGCGTAGTTTAGACATTCCTGAAAGAGACCAATTCACTGTGACTATCTGATATGTTTTGTAAAATTTGCTGAGATTATATCCATATCTATGTTCCTCCAAACTACAATGAATCAAAACAGCACTGATCCATATGAAACAAAATCTCTAGTTAATACAAATATCATTTTCTCAATATGTTCATTATTAATGTCAGTACAGTACAGCACAGAAATAAGCCCTTAAGCCCATCATGTGCAAGCCTACCTTTTTGCTGATCTACACTAATTCTATTTGCCCTCATAGGGACTGTATCCTTCTGTCTTGCTACCTGCATTGAAAGGACATCCATAATATCAGTACCCAAGAAGAGCAAAGTGACGTGCCTCAACAACTACCAACGTGCCGCACATACGTCCATTGTGATGAGGTGCGTCGGGTGGTTGGTTATGACACAAATCAACTCCTGCCTTAGAGATTTCCTGGATCTCCACCACCCCCAGCCTTTGACACTGCTAGTAAAAAAAGAGTCGAGCCTACCCAATCTCTCCACATAACTAAAATCTTCCAATCCAGGCAACTTCCTGGTGAATCTCTTCTGCTCTCTCTCTCTCCAGCACAATCACATCCTTCCTAAAGGGTGGTGATGTGGCAATCATAATTGCACACAGAATTCCGAGTATGGCCTAACCAGTCTTGTAAAATTGCAACATAACATCTCAACTCTTATATTCTATGCCCCCTGACCTGTGAAGGCAAGCACACCCTTGGCCACTTTCACCACCCTATTTACTGGTATTGTCACTGACAGGGAACTATTGCCTTCGACCCGTATGTCTCACTGTTCATCACCATTCCATTGTGCCGTACCATTCATGTATATATCCTACCCCGATTTGACTTGCCAAAAGAATCACCTTCCACTTGTCAACATTAAATTCCATCTTCCACTGCTTAGCCCAACTTTCCATCTGATCTATATCCTGCTGTAGCCTCAGAAAACCTTCCTTGCTATAAATTGCCCATCAGTTTCATAATTTATAAGAAGCTTCCACCATCTCATGTTTAATCAACACGCATGATATTTAGTTTAAAGTCATACAAAATCATAGTACTAATCCCAGATTTACAATTGTAGCAAAAGCTTTTGGGGTAAAATACAAGTTATATTACTGTGTATATTTGTATATCAATCAACCAAAGATAAGTAGTGAGATTCATTACAATCAGTTTGTCTAGTACCAAGAAAGATGACTTCCTTAAAAAAAAGTCACATTATTGCTTTTAAAATGTTATTGCACATTAGTGCACTACATGTTTACACTTTAATTGAAAAAAAAGGTAATAGCAGACTAGTCCTCTGAAAATAGAAACATAGAAATTAGGTGCAGGAGTAGGCCATTCGGCCCTTCGAGCCTGCATCGCCATTCAATATGATCATGGCTGATCATCCAACTCAGTATCCCGTACCTGCCTTCTCTCCATACCCTCTGATCCCCTTAGCCACAAGGGCCACATCTAACTCCCTCTTAAATATAGCCAATGAACTGGCCTCGACTACCCTCTGTGGCAGAGAGTTCCAGAGATTCACCACTCTCTGTGTGAAAAAGGTTCTTCTCATCTCGGTTTTAAAGGATTTCCCCCTTATCCTTAAGCTGTGACCCCTTGTCCTGGACTTCCCCAACATCGGGAGCAATCTTCCTGCATCTAGCCTGTCCAACCCCTTAAGTATTTTGTAAGTTTCTATAAGATCCCCTCTCAATCTCCTAAATTCTAGAGAATGCCCAACAATACATGGTTTGTTGATAAATGGAATTGAGGATCATGAATAGAACTGAAATGGAGACAAATCATAACCAAGGAAACCCTCTGGTTCTCAAGCCCTTCTCACCGGTCTACCAGATTATGGAATAGGTAAATAGAGTACCTCAACTCCATTTACCTATTTTGGTTTATACGAGTCCTAATGAAGGGTTTGTATTACCTCCTCAGTTTTGAATTCCAGCACTGGAGATGGATGGCAACATTCCTTCAGCTTTCTTATAGGAAGGGGCAGCATTTATTGCCCATCTGTTTTTGCCCTGATGTGCTGGTGGGGAGCCCCCTTCTTGCTTGCTTGCTTGCAGCAGTTTGATACAACTGTTTGCTTTGGTAGATCAGCTGAGTCAACCACAGTACTGTGGGTCTGTACATAGTGCATCAGTGAACCAGGTGGATTTTGAATCAACAATCTAGTAATTTCACACTGATACTAGCATTTTATTTAACATTTATAAATTAACTAAATGTAAATTCTTAAGATGACATGATGAGATTTGAACGCATCTCTGGATTATTAGCCGAACCTTGAGAATGCCAATTCCATCCATAATCACTTACTACTTAGTTGATTTTGGATCCAATTTGTAAATATGTAATATTATGGGTCCCTAGAGCACCTAATTTCTCACCATTTAGAAAATACTTAGTTTGCCCTTCAAGAATCCTTGATGTCTTTCAATTTTCCCACTGTCTGGTTGCTGTTCCCATGCACATAACTTAACCATGCCAAATGTGCACAATTTACTCTTCCTCTGCAAATCCAAACCATCTTTGTGTTACATAATTACAATTTCCACATAAATCTGCATGATTTAACTAAATTGACAGCAGTTGTATTTCTCTTGTCAAACATCTACAATAAAATTAATTTCCAAAATACTGACATTTCAGGGAGGCAAAATTTTTATTTAAACAGAAAGAAATGCTACTTAGCTAGACAATAACAATGATCAGACCTACAATTATTTACCTAAAATCTAGAAAATTATAGTCTGCGAATAGTTAATTGTAGCACAATCTCAGACATAGCATCTCAAACATTTACCCGTCACAAATGCTTGAAAACGAACTAATTAATCAAAGTCCTGTCCATTTGAACGCAAAAGCAAGTGTCTGAATGAAAGTTTAAACAATGATTTAAATAGAAAAATATTTAATTTAAGCTAATGAGAAACACTCATTTTTAGTTAAACAACATTTGCCTTCTAAGGTCAATTATATGGACAAATCATTAACATGCAGTCATTTATTCTCTTACCCACCATAGCATCAACCTGTTCAAGAAACCTCATATACTGTTCGGTTATGCTTTTCTCTTTCTTCTCTAACTTACTTAATGCAGCAGATCGAAGATCACGGGCTAGGAACCCCTGGGTGACATGAGAATAAAAAAAAATATCAACTCAACATTCGTCCCCTAAACATCCAACATAACATGCTAAACCAAAAACAAAACTACTGGAGGAACTTAGCATCAGACCCTGTATCATGACCATGGTAGGGAACCTATATTACAGGATATTGAGCCTGACTTACACTTATAATGCCATATTTGCTCAGCTGCAAATGCATCATTAAACCCAGCTCCTCCACTTACAAAACCAACAAGTACAAGCAGTTTATTGACTTATTTTGCAACCAACCATAGCTTCTCTTCTTATGCCCATGCTGATAAATCTATTTATTTCTCATCTACGTACCTTCCCTTGGTAACAGCATCAAAAGTGTAAGTTTCTTCATCTACTTGTGTATTTCAACTAGGCTCCGAGGTAAATAAGCATACTATTTTTAATGCTTTCTGCAGCTCTGCAGCCCTGAATGTCTGATTTTCAAAGCATTTCTCCCCTATTTAAACATTCTTATAAATTAAGCTCTTTGACTAAGCTATAGTTATCTACCCAAATGTAAATTTTCCACTAAAATGCTCATTTGTTTAATAAATCCAGGTCATTATACAGAAGAAACAAGGAACAGCAGATGCTGGTTTGCACAAAAGGACACAAAGTGCTGGAGTAACTCATTAGGTCAGGCAGCATCTCTGGAGAAGAAGGTTAGGTGATATCTCAGGTTGGGATGCTTCTTCAGTCTGGAGGAACCGTGTTCTCTCGAGATGCTGCTGAGTGACTAGCAATGTGTCTTTTCAGGTCTGTATACTGCTCCCAAAAGCAGTGAAACTTTTAACCATGTATTCACACCACTGCTAGTGAGCTAAATATGGAAGCAATTATTTGCACACTAGAAACAAAATAACAGCAGTTTTATTATTTTCTTTTCAGATACCAAAAGGTGGAAGCAAAAAAATATGCTCACATTCTGAATGCCTGTCAGCTCCACATTAATTTCTTCAAGCTTACGTGATAACTGTTCTATAGATTTTTCCACCTCCTTTAACTTCTTTAATTCAGCTTCTTCCTCGGGACTGTTCTGTGAATTCAGAGAAAACAATCCAATCAGGCAGCCTGGTTCATTAAGGACTTAGCATTGAAACTCGAAGAACTAAAAATAGTGCGTTCAGAAAAATATAATTGTTATGTATGCACTTTCAAGTAAAAAGTTACACACACTCTGATAAAATTAAAACTACATCTGTTTTTGATGAAATTTGGCCACGTTAGAATATTGCCCCAAATTTCTTTATTTTCCAAATTAATTTTCTTACTGTCCTATAAACAATAGAATAGACTTTAGGCCCTAGTTTATCGTTTAATTTGTGGGATGGTATCTTAATAATTCACCTCTTATACTGACATGAAGTTAAATAATGGCCCAGAAAATGCATCAACATAAGGGAAAGCTATCACAAACAAGCTGAATAAAACCTACTAAATAAAATATTTCAGTCAGCTAATCCATGTGTCCAGCTTTCAATCACAATGATTCTATCATTCATAAACTTACTAGTAAAACCATTAAAACAAGGCTCTTCTTAAGCATTGCTTTTCACTAATTTTTTTTAAGTACATTCCACCAGCTATAGAATCCCATAACAAAACAAAACCCAAATAACTGCCTGCACCTTCACACGTACATGGAGCCCTTCTAAACCCCCACAAATTTGAATCAACATAGTATCCTTCTCATTCAGAGGCACAAGAGCTACATAAACAAAACCAAAACACCATATTTGTCAATAAATTAACCAGTCCTGCCATTAATACTAATTTAGTGACCATGAACTTACAAGAGTTGCCGGAAGATCAGAATATGTAAACCACTTTCAGGAGCTTTAATGACACAGTAAAAGAAACAAGTTGACTTTGTAGTATCATTGGCTCTTTAATCAAAATAAGCTTTAACATCCTGATAGATTGTAAAAGAGATACTTTTTAAATTCTGAAAGTCAAACATCCAATTTTAGAAATTCATTGTATTGATGAATAAGCTGACATGTAGGACACAAGAAACAGGAGTTGTCCATGCAGTTCCTTAACTTGATCCAACAAGTGTGTCCTCTAACTCACACCCACATTCCCGAAAATCCTCAGTGTTTCAGTGTCCAAAAATATATCACTCTCAACTTTGCAAATATTCAACGACTGAATATCCACAGAACCCTGGTGCAGGGATATTCAAAGTAACCCAACTGAGTAAAGAAATATGTCCGCTTTCCTCTACCACATAATAAATCTCTTGTCTAGAAATTCTGCCTCCAGTTCCAGATGTGTCAGAAACAACATACCAGCATTTACCTTCTCAGAATCTATATATTTCAGTGAGATTGTTTCACATTTTTCTAAACTCCAATCATTATAGGCCAATCTCACTAAATTTCTCCTCATGCCAGGGATCTGGCAAAGCTCTGCTGCATCACCAGGAGTAGCATTCCTTGGGTATGGTGACTAAATTGTGCACAGTAGTACATACTCTTTTCAGCAAGACTTCCTGCACCTGTACTCAATGTTAACACACTTGCAATAAAAGACAACTTAGTATATATCTTCTTAATGTTTGCTGTACCTACGCATTAACTAACTTTGTTTCATGGTAGAAAGAAAGTACGCCAATTGTTTACTATTTAAAGCATTGTTTCACTTTACTTCTCACCAAAAAGGGGCATGATAGTTTCTCATCTGGATAAAATGCCAGATAGAGCACAAATTATGGGGTTAATTATTGATTAATTCTCGCAGTTACTGTGTACAACATATAGCCATTGGATTGGACATTATAACTATGCGAGTCGATAAGTTGGACTTTCAGTGATGCTGTGCTTCACTACGGCAATAGGAAGAAGTCACAGACCTTGTCACTCTAGATTATCCTTGTTCACTTATGAACTTAGAGCATTAGATCAGATAGTTTCCATGTGTATACTGACAAAAACAAATAAGATAGCCCTGGTAAACAAAGAAGAAGGAACAAAATCGAAAAGCATTTCCTTAAATAGGTATACATAAATTATACGGTCAAATCGCAGGCAAGGTTTTCTAAAACATTCCATGAAACATAGAAAGATAGATTTGTACCTTTTTACCAATCATCATTATTTTACAGCCATTTTTAACACCAAGAACTGACAATGGTTGTTCCATCTCTTTAAGAGATTTACCTATATGACAGAAACAAAAAAACATTAAAATGTTGTTACTACCACTCACACATTTTAGGAAACAATTTTGTTGATCATTTGCCTGCGATATTTGAATTATATAAAAGCCTTTGGCACCCTGTCTGTTACAATGCTGCATTAATATTCAGCGTGTCTTTGAATTATAAAAGGAATGGTATTCCAAAAAGATGGATGATCTTATCAGGTACAGCCTAGTGATTTGAAATAACAGAACATGCAGAGAAAATGTTATCAGGCAACATCTGTGAAGGGAGAAATATGATTAATCTTTTAGGTTGAGGAAAGTCGATGACCTGAACCATATGAACCATTCGCTGTAAACCAATTCCGCCTTACCTATCTATCAAGTATTTCCAGCATTTTCTATTTTTAATTCCAGATTTTCAGCAACTGCAGTATTTTGCTTTGGGACATGAGGCAATTTGGTGGTCCAGACAGAGTGAAAAGTCATTTTTGTTAGCTATCCAGTAAAATGTTGGGATACAGTGCCCTCCATAATGTTTGGGACGAAGACCCATCATTTATTTATTTGCCTCTGTATTCCACAATTTGTGATTTGTAATAGAAAAAAAAAATCACATGTGGTTAAAGTGCACATTGTCAGATTTTAATAAAGGCTATTTTTATACATTTTGGTTTCACCATGTAGAAAACAGCAGTGTTTATTTCCCTGGAACCTCTTCTCTTCTCTCTGATGATATTGCAACCAACTAAAGTGTAACTTACAGTGGCAATTAAGATATAAACTAGCACATCTTCAGGATGAGAGGAAATTGAAGCACATGAGAAAAACACACACAGTTACATGGAGTATGCACAAACTCAACAGTTAACATTGAAGCTAAAAATAAAACTTGGGAAGTGGAGCTGAGAGGCACCTGCAACCCCACCCCAGCAAGTTTGTTTCATATCATCATGCCTAAAATGCAAGGTGGATTGAGTGCTTACTCTGCAATGTGTTATGAACACAATTTAAATCTTAACGTGTAAACTTCTAAACATTAGAAAGTGGTTGTGGTCCAAAACGCTACGCAGAAAGGGTAGCAATAGAAACACTTACCCTGTTTAGAAAGTAATTGCATGTGCACTTGAAGACTTGTAATCTGCAAACCAATGGACCAGGCCACTACAAGCGACATCAAGACTGCTTGAGTTCAAAACGCATTGAACACATTGCAGCTTTAAAGAAAAATCAGCCTATCAATGAAGTCTGCATTAAATTAGATGGAATTAGACTCAAAGCCGCGGAGTGTGTTCGATCTGTCCCTACATCGGAGCTTCGATCATCCCGACAAGAGCGCTTGCACATCGGGCTTTCCGTAGCGGCGACTACAGAGGGTCAAGGTCCCTGACCACGGGTGAACTAAGGAGGAAGACCAACTCACCTTTATTGCCTTCCATCAGTGAAGAATGCTATGGTGAATGTTTATGTTAAATTCTATTGTGTGTTGTGTTCTATTTAATTATATGGATGCATGGTAACTAATTTCACCGTACCTTAATTAGTGCATGTGACAAATAAATGTGAATAGACAATAGACAATAGGTGCAGGAGTAGGCCATTTGGCCCTTCGAACCAGCACCGCCATTCAATGTGATCACGGCTGATCATCCCCAATCAGTACCCCACTCCTGCCTTCTCCCCATATCCCCTGACTCCGCTATCTTTAAGAGCCCTATCTAGCTCTCTCTTGAAAGTATCCAGAGAACCAGCCTCCACCGCCCTCTGAGGCAGAGAATTCCACAGACTCACAACTCTCTGTGAGAAAAAGTGTTTCCTCGTCTCCGTTCTAAATGGCTTACCCCTTATTCTTAAACTGTGGCCCCTGGTTCTGGACTTCCCCAACATCGGGAACATGTTTCCTGTTTTAGCGTGTCCAAACCCGTAACAATCTTTATGTTTCAATAAGATCCCCTTTTATCCTTCTAAACTCCAGGGTGTACAAGCCCAGCTGCTCCATTCTCTCAGCATATGACAGTCCTGCCATCCTGGGAATTAACCTCGTAAACCTACGCTGCACTCCCTCAATAGCAAGAATGTCCTTCCTCAAATCTTGAACCTTGGTGGACCTTGTTTTGTTTTTTTCAAACAAGCGCTCATGGATTGAATGTCTTCCAACCTCACAAATTTTCTATAATAAAACTTTAATAATACTAGAACATCAAATAGTACAGCACAGGAATGTGCACTTTGGCCCACAATGTTCCTTTTGAATATGATGCCTGATTAAACTGATCTAATCTGCCTGCACATGATCCATATCTATTACCTGCATTTCCATGTGCCCATCTAAAAGCCACTTAAATGCCACTAAGGTATACGCCTCCACCACCACCCCGGGCAATGCGTTCCAGGCCCCTACCGCCCTCTGCATAAAACATGTGCCCTGCACATCTCCATTAAACCTTCCCCCTCCCACCTTATAGCTATGCCATTTAGTGCTGCATATTTCCATCCTGGTAAAAGGTTCTAAGGGTCTATGCCTCTCATAATTTAAATACTTCCATCAAGTCTCCCCTCAACCTCTGACGTTCCAGAGAAAACAATCCAAGTCTATCCAGCCCCTCCCTGTAGCTGAAACCCTCTTATCCAGGCAGCATTTTGGTAAACTTCCTCTGTACGCATCCAAAAGCTTCTACATCTTTCCTGTAAAAGGGCGACAAAAATTGCACATAATATTCCAAATACGACCTAACTAAAGTCCTATAGAGCTGCATCAAGACTTCTTGACTATTATATTCAATGCCCTTAACAATGAAGGCAAGCATACCATACGCCTTTTTTACCACCCTATCTACTTGTTTTGCCGCCTTTAATGAGCTATGACCTTGGACTCCAAGATCCTTATGCACATCAATGCTGTTAAGGGTCTTGCCATTATTGTATATTCTCTCCTTACATTCAACCTCTCAAAGTGCAACACCTCACACTTTTGCTCAGGTTGAACTCCATCTGCCATTTCTGCTACTGATCTATATCACACTGTATCTTCTGACAGCCTTCCTCACTGTCTGCACCTCCTCCAATTTTGTCATCAGCAAACTTAGTAACCAACCCATCTACATTTACATCAAGGTCATTATATTTATATATATATATATATATCAAAAACAGCAGATCCCTGTGGAACTCCACTGGTCACAGACTTCCAGCCAGAATATCAACTTTCCATCACAACCCTCTGTCTTCGTCCATCGTGAATCCCATACATCTTCATCGCCTACAACGAGGCCCTTTATCAAAAGCCTTCCTGAAATCCATGTATACAACATCCACCCACCAATTATATCTGACTATCCTTATCATTAATTCACAGATCAGCCCAATTTGGAAACACAGAACAAGGGAACAACGGTCAAGGCAAGTTAGCATATACACCGCGCATCTTACCAGTAGAACACACAGACCTTTACAGATCAGTTTCTGCAATTGCTGGGGTACCCCGGTAACTTGCGCAATGACTGCTGCCATGTCCTGTAGCGTTGGCTCACCGCCTTCCCGTTCTGCTGCAATCTCGATCTTATGTTTCGAACTACCTAACAATGAAACACACACATCCACATCAGTAGACATCTTTGCATTTTATTACTTATTACATTTACTAATTTTGCAATGTATATTTCAACGGCACAATTCCCATATATTGCAAACACAATGACATTTAATGAATAGGTGTAAGTGTCTTTTAACCCGTGTCCCTATATTTTACGACGAGTATTCCATCGGCGACAAATGGATGGACGACTTTATGCCCAGTGTTTACACCACCTTTAAGCATTCAGCCTCCCCAGAGTACTCCACCCCTCCATCTCTCTCTCTCTCCTCAAATGCAGATTAGTTTCTGCACCAGTTGCCCTCTGCTGCAGAAGTGTTGAAGCTGTGCCGGGTGCGGGAGCTGCCCTGGGGCTGGGTCCCCGGGTCCCGCCCGCGCGCTGCTGCTGCTGCTGTGCCGGGTGCGGGAGCTGGAGCTGCCCTGGGGCTGGGTCCCCGGGTCCCGCCCGCGCGCTGCTGCTGCTGCTGCCCTGGGGCTGGGTCCCCGGGTCCCCGGGTCATGCCCGCGCGCTGCTGCTGCTGCTGCCCCGGGGCTGGGTCCCCGGGTCCCCGGGTCATGCCCGCGCGCTGCTGCTGCTGCTGTGACGGGTGCGGGAGCTGCCCCAGGGCTGGGTCCCCGGGTCCCCGGGTCATGCCCGCGCGCTGCTGCTGCCCTGGGGCTGGGTCCCCGGGTCATGCCCGCGCGCTGCTGCTGCTGCTGCTGCTGCTGCCGCTCCTGTGCTCACTCGGCAACGGCAGCTCTTGCTGCAGCAGGAAGGAGAGTCACCGTGGGCAATGCACGGCCCCCACTGTGAGCCTGGGCATCTGAGCCCAGCTCCGGCCATCATTACCGTGTATCAGAGTTAGTCCCACCACGTCGCCGGCCATCGCTGCTCCACGCCCACACCGGCTTCGTGGCGGAAATGATGGGCCGCGCGGACCTGAAGGAGCTCCGGAGCGGCCGCCACCTTTGTGCGGGGCAGTCCCAGTCCCGGTCCCGGGCGCTCATGGGGGACTGGAGTGGAGTGGAGGGGGCAAAGGGTTTCCTGGTCCATGCAGCCCAGCATCCTCACAAACAAGGAGAGCAACTGTTCTAGGCATCACGTCCTCCTTCACCAAACAGCGACAATTACAATTTAAAAAACTACAAAATCAAAAAAATTTTTTTTTAACAAATATAAACTTAAAATTAAATGCTGGAAATTTGAAATTAAAACAGAAAATGTCAAAATCAGACAATATTTGCGAAAAATAGTTTTTTTAATTTTAGATTTCTGGTATCTACAGCTTTTTTATTTCCAGTTCATGATGAGTTCTAATGAAGGGTCTTCAACCTGCAACATTAACTCACGATTCTCAGGATTCATTTATATATAACCTTAATATCAATGGGCACACATGCCTGGAATGTTTACAGATGGAAATTACACATAACACTTTTCACAATTTATTTAAAAAAAATGCAATTTGCTTAACACCTCCCTGGTCAGCGGTTCAGGTGGTACCCCTGTGGAATACATCAAAGATTCACATTGTCTCATTCCACAGGATCACACTGGCACCTCCCATGTTTTTGCTTCTCCATATATTTGTGTCCTCTTTCTGGCATTCAGGTCATGTCGAGTAGATACATGAATACAATTAGACAATTAAAATATTGCTCGCAGTATCATCGCAGGCACATAGATTCAGACTCTAGAAACTTATTTCCTATTCCAGAAACTGCCCTATCCACCTTCGGCCATGGATTCCACATCTCCCGTTGTGCCATCTCGAATTCTAAATTCCAACTCCTTGTGTCCATATGTAAAGCCTGCTTGTACATCTTTGGTTATATGCCGCATGATCACTACACGTGTGATGACTATGCTTATAAATTACATTATTTAAAATAAATCTTAGTTGGTGTAAATGGGGAAAGTGCAGAAACTCTCATAGAGCATAGAAAAAGGCCTTTCAGCCCAACTTGCCTATGCTGACCCAGTTGCCCATTTGGCCCATATCCATGTAAACCTTTTCTATCCATGTGCATAGTCATAGAGTGATACAGTGTAGAAACAGGCCCTTCGGCCCAACTCGCCCACACTGGCCAACAATGTCCCAGCTACACTAGTCCCACCTGCCAGCATTTGGTCCATATCCCTCCAAACCTGTCCTATCCATGTATCTGTCTAACTGTACCTATCCAAATGTCTTTTAAGTGATGTTATACTATAGTATATAGAGCCTCAACTACCTCCTATTGCAGCTTATCATGATGTAGAAAAGTTGCCTCGCAGGTTCCTATTAAATCTTTCTCCTCTCTCCTTAAACACTCAGGTTCTCTATTTCCCTACTTTGTTTTTTTTTTAAACTGCATATTCACCCTATCTATTCCCTTCATGATTTTCTACACCTCTACAAGAGCACCCAGTAGCCCCCTATGCTCCAAGGAAAAAAGTCCCAGTCTGCCCAACCTCGCCCTTTCGTTAAGGGCCTCAAGGCCTGGCAAAATCCTTGTAAATCTTCTCTACACATTTTCCAGTTTAACAACATCCTTCTTATTGCATGGTAACTGAAGCTGAACACAATACTCCAAATGTGGCCTCACTAACATCTTGTACGGCTGTAACATAACATGCCAACTTCTATACTCAATACCATGACTGACGAAGGCCAATGTACCAAAAGCCTTCTTGACGACGCTATCTACCTGTGACGCCACTTTCAAGGACCCCAGCGGCCTGCCATTCACTGTGGAGGAGCTGACTAAGTTTGATCTCCCAAAATGCCAAATCTCACACTTATCTATATTAAACTCCATTAACTATTCCTCCTCCCGCTTTGACTTTCCATGTTCTCCAGCGGGAAAACTCTTGGATCTTCAACAGCTCCTGGATCTCCCGTGCTGCATAGGGGGTTATCAACATTGGTTTATCAAAAGATACATCAGACCCTTCGCCCCACCGAGTCGATGCCTATCATCAAGCAGACGTTCACATTAGTTCTATGTTACCCCAATGCTCGCATTATTCGCATCTACAACCTACAAACTTGGTGGAAACCCACGCGGTCACAGAGAGAATATGCAAACCCGACAGCATCCAAAGCCAGGATCGAACCCGAGTGTCTGGCCCTGTGAAGCAGCAACTCTACCTCTGCGCCACTGCGCCGTCCTGAACACGGATTGAAATGCACCAAAATATTGGACGGATCATGTTGCGACTCCCATTTGCCTTTCTGTGAAATAAATCAAGTTGTCGATATGTTCACACCACCGGCGCCATGTCGGTGTGAACGTCACAGACTGTTTTGAGGTGAAAGCCAGTCTTGAGCAGCAGCGGCAGCGGACGCCGCCTCCAGCGGCCGACACAGACCGCACTGGCTCAGCATCAAGCCGGCTCAGGGCCAGGGCTCGCACTGCACCCGCCCCAGGCCCGGCCCCAGCCCCAGCCCCAGCCCCGCTCTCAACAAATGCTGACTACCGCCCGACCTTACACCACCCGGCCCAGAGACAACTGCCTTAAAATGTGCAGGTGGGGCTGCACCGAAATAAACACGGTAAATATCTTTATGTCTCTTAGGCATATGTTATAATTTAACACGGAACCAATGAATGCGAGTGCTCCTATTTCTGTAGTGATTAAAGGCAAGCTGGGAACCTTATAAATTACAACGAGATAAAGATTTTTTTACCTCGGGGATTAATGTTTATATATAGAACGGAAATGGGTGAATATATTTCGTCAACAAGAGAGGGGTCATACTCGATTCTGCAGACACAAGGAATTGCAGCAGATGGAAACTTGAGTAAAACACAAAGTGATGGAGTCAGTCGGTGATCAGGCAGCATCTGTAGAGGAAATTGACAGAGTCGATGTTTCTGGCCGGGACCCTTCATAATCAGCAGCGGGTGGAACTTCATAAAATTTAAGAACTTGTACAAATCAGATCTGGTTACTCTTTATACCAATGTTTCAAAGTGCAGGTCATTGATTGCCGTAGAAAACACAGTTGGAAAAGGAAGAACAACAGCCAGAGGTGACCACACGCTTATGATAGCACATGTGAAAACAGGTTGACATGCAGAAGCGCAGATATTCTGATAATTGTTTAGAAGAGGTTTGAGAAGGTTCATACTGAAACACTGTTGCTGGCGTTCAGTTAATTGAAGTGTGTTATTCGAACGGGATTTTCTTTAGAATTTTTACAACACCTTGAGCATTACAAAACATCTCCAAAGTGTCTTCACTGTCAACATTGCATTGCGCTTCTAGGAGATCTGAGGGCCAGCGACATGAAAAACTGCAGATGGTGGAATCATGGAACAAACCACAAAGTGTTGGAGGAATTTAACGGATCAGGCAGCATATGTGGGAATGGACATAAAGGGGATGATTCCATATAGGGAGGGTAGTTTTATACACGATGGAGGAGAGAAGAATTTATATTTTAGGTTGCAAAGGTAGCTAAGATGTTAACCTGATGAAAAGAGTAGATATAGAATGAAAGCAGAATGAAAATAGCAACATTGCAATACAATATAAAAATGATGTTGCATTCGCAAATGCTAATTATTTGTGACCTGGGCTGAAATATGAAATGCAATTGATATTAAAGCAGGATCCTATATATACTGTCACTACTTCCTCTTTTTGTTCAGACCTATATGTGTAAATGGTGCGGGACCCGCTACTGTAAAGAATGTGGTAAGGGCGAATTTGTCGGCGAGATGTCCGCACCAACTAAATGCAGAGTATGCTTCCAGGTGAGAAAAAAAATCAAAATCAATGCAACCTGCAATTCCAGCCAAAATCAAATATTTCCTGACCAGACCTCGGTCTACTTGAGTGAAGATATATATTTTAAATGGCATTGGGTAATAAATAGGTTGTGCCGTTTACTATTTATGTGTTGGTATTTATAAATGTATTTCTTACACTTTGGCAGACCTATTCCCAACCTCATGGGTTAGAAGGTAGACATAAATACTGGACCTCAGCGAGACAGGCAGCATCTCTGGAGAAAAGGAATGGGTGACGTTTCGGGTCGAGAACCTTAATCAGACTGATGCCCGAAACGTCACCATTCCTTCTCTCATGGGTTAGACTTGTACAGCATGAATATAAGCCCTTTAGTCTGACTCATCCGTGCCAACCGAGATGCCTGTCTACGCTCATCACATTTCCTGCATTTAGCCTATTTCACTGTTCCTCTATTCATGTAAATGTCCAAATGCCTTTTTTTTTAACATTGTGATTGTACCTGCTTTTGTTACCTCCTTGTCCTCTTCATTATTCTACCAAGCTTTGAATCATCAGCAAATGTAGCACCAATACCTTTGCTTCTTCCACATCCATCATATAAATGGTAAAGATTTATTGACCCAACACTAACCATTGTGGCACACTGCTCATATCAATTTGCCAACCAAAAAAATGGCCCATTGGAGGCTCTCCAATTCCCTGTTTGTCAGCAAATCTTCTATCCATATCAATATATTACTTTCTTATAAATCTCTTAATTCTCTGCAATAACCTTTTAAAGTGGCATTACATCAAGTGTTTTTTGGAAATTAAGTATCACACATGCACCATTTGTTAGATCTTCAATAAATTGAACAAATGGGATTTCCCTTTTGCAAATTCACACTGGCTTTACATGATTCTTTGAACTATGCTAAGTGCCCTGCTAAAACAAATTCAATATTACCTTCCAATGTTACCCCTATGAAGGATATCAAGCTGACATTTATTTTCATGCTTTCTGTCTTCCTACATTTGTAATAAAAGAATTACATTTGCTATTTTCCAATTGAATAGAACTTTACCCAGATTCACGGATTTTTTATCAGAATTCGAAAAACAATACACCAACTATCTTATTAGCCACTTCTTTTAAGACCCGAGGATGAAATCCATCAGGATCCAAAGACTAATGAGCACTCAGCTCCATCAGTATCATTTCCCTGAGTTTCTTAGTTCCCAATTCCTGGTTTATATCTATTTCTGTGATGTTGCTTCAATTCTTACAAAACTGATACAAATACCTATATATTTCATCTGCCTGATCTTTTTTGCTACTTGTTGTTCAGACTCACTTTCTAAAGGAACAAAGCTCTGTGATAACTTTAAAAAATATACTTTTTAATATTATTATTTTAGCTAGTTTTATCTTGTACTCTAATTTTACCTTATTAATCTAGTCATTTTTGACAGGGTGGCAGATCAGAATAGACAATATATTAAAATATGTGTATTCATATGTATTTTCTTTCAATGTGATACACTCTTTAACTGCTTTAAATAACAGTCGACTGAGTTCTCCCCTTCGAATTTATTTTGAGTTGAAATGCATTTATTTATTACATAATAAAAAAACCCACTTAAATGCATCTGATTTATTTCTTAACCGTTTGCTTCAACTAGCTCTTTTTTTCATGCCCCCATGGTTGCCCTTCTCTACGTTTAAAATACCAGTGTTGTATCTTAACTCCACTAACAAATGAGTTGTCATAGCTCTTCACTCGCACCATGTCGAAAGGAAGCAGCGTAAAATTCAGCCCTATTTGTTCATATATAGTCTGGTAAAAATGCACTTTGGAAATATTAATGCTGTCCTCCACTACTACCCATTCACTTCATCACTTTTCTGCAGACATGGAGGATTGCTCTCCTTTCCTAATCTAAAACATGCTGAACTCACTCCGAATTTATATGTAGTGAATTCTTCCAACCTCCTTCAATTCTGAGGAATTCTCTTTGTCATACAGTACTGAGCCATTTAAATAGGATTTGGGTGTGAAAATTAGCCGAGCCTGACACTAAAGTTGCTGTTTAATTTGGATCTCCAATCACAACCATTATAGAGTTAAATGCTGCGTGATTGGATTCCAAGAGCTGTAAGGAGAAGAGTGGGCTGATTACATAATGAAAAGTGGAAGCATCGAACATAGCTCTTCCATAATTCTTAAAAAGACTGTAATTGAAAATATTTATTTTCCAGCAATGATTCTTTTCAGGTCTTGTTCCTTCAAAGGGAATTTTTGATTTGTTTTTCTTTATTCTCTTGAATTTATAGTGGAAATGTCAGGGGCCATTGGTGGAATTTTCACCAAAAGGAAAGAGCACATCCATCATCAGAACTGAAAAACCGGGAAAAAGTAAGAGCACTTCCTCCAAAAAGTCAATAAAAAGCACCAAGGTAAGTATATATAGTAATATACTAAGCATATAGAATAATTTAGAGTGCAATTAAATGAATCAGCTGCAGAATTCTAAGTCACTAACACCTATCAAAGAGTTTTCATAAGTATATGTTTTTCAAATGTTCTTTCACCAAACCAGCATCTAATTCAAAACTGACCGTAATCTCAGTTCGGAATGGTCAGTTTACATAAATTATACATATTTGAGAACAGTAAACACATTGTGTCCAGTCTTGGGCATTAGGTAGCTGTGTTTAAATTATTTTGCAAACTGATAATATTAAACTATTTTATATGATTGGGAACAACACAGCAATGTACTAAACTGGAAAAAAGACCAAGAACATTCAGACCCACGAGTTCAGATTTGTCTTGGTATCCCATCTTTCTGCATGGTACTGGAGGATATCCTATTCAATCATGCACCAGTCACTAATTGGTTGCAATCAATACCCTCCTTAATTGCATTTTCATCGGTCATTAAACATTCAAATTATGTTGATGAGTACTTATGTATAACTTGACAACACTGGGTGGCACAGTGAAGCAACTAGAGAGCCACTGCAATACAGCACCAGAGACCTAGACAATCCCGACCTTGGGCGTTGTGTTTGTAGTCTGCATGTTCTCCCTGTGATTGCATGGGTTTCCTCCAGTTGCTCTGGGTTTTTTCCCACGTTCCAAAGACATGGTCAGTAATTGACCACTGCAAATTGGCCATAGTGTGTTGGCAAGTGGTAGAATTGTGGGGTGGGGTTAACCTAATCCTCTTCACCACGAACACAACCATGACTATATTGCTTACAAATACCACAGAGCTGAACCTAGGCCACATCCCTGTTAAAATCTATAACCTTTACAAACTTTGAGGACAACAGTAGCAGTTCAGGAGGAGGGAGAGGGGTGAGGGATCCCATTGAAACCTACCGAATAACGAAAGGTGGTTGTGGAGAGGATGTTTTCAGTGGTACGAAAGTCCAGAGGTTACAGCCTCTGAATAAAATTATTATTAAATCAAATTGATAGGTTCTTGATTAGTGGGGGTAAAGGTTATGGGGAGAAGGCAGGAGAACGGAGTTGAAAAGGAAAAATGGATCAGCCGTGATCAAATGACGGAGCCGAATCACTAGACCGAATGGCCTATTAATTCTGCTCCTACGTCTTATGCTCTGGAGCAGGTGCAATGGGATGCAATTTCTCCTCCAAGTTAGATGCTGCCTCACTTGGGAATAGCCACCGTTCATCGTTGTTGGGTCCAAATCCTGGAACCTGTCACACAGCATCACTGAATGCAGCTTCCTCAGTGGGTTGTAGCAGTTCAAGGAAACTGTTCACCAGCTCATGATCAATTTCCAGCTGAACCAGACTGCTCATCCTCCACGTCAATCAACATTGTCTGTACCAGCCCTTTTACTGCTGAATCTTTTATCTATTTCTTTATCACACCCTGTTCAATTGTTGAAGTTAGTGTGGTTTTCAGTTACTGGCCCACAAAAAAAAGATATTTGTGTGATTCAGTGAAATTTGATGAAATGCCTGATAGAATTCTACTAACATATAATTCATCAATTTGAGACAATGTTGTGTTTGATGTAATGGCAAGTATACATGTTAGAGTGACCCACTGTTTATTTTAGCAATGTGGGAGGTGCTTGCCCAAGGATTAACAGCAAATGTTTACTTTGATATTCTAATGAGCCATTCTCTGCCGGAGATCCAGGAGGAAAGCCAGAAGTCAAATCTTTGGTTTCATGCGTTTTAAAGTTATTGAGTACATTCTTGCATTTCCATGACTCCTGGGTTATTCTTTTCAATATTCCAAAAGGCTTTTAATTGGATCCTGACATGCTCAAGGTGGGGTCTTTTCAAATAAGTTGGTGTTTAATGTAAAAATAATGAAGCACACAGCTCCTATAACAAATCTAATTGTATTTGTACATCATTTAAACCAATTTCAATTTCAAACATTGATCATGACTTTTTAAAATCACAGTTGTTTCCAAGAAAGTGGTGATTTCAATAGCAATCCTTTTTTAGTTATTTCATCCTTAATGTTTTATGAACTTTTTCTTTAACCTTCAGCACAAAGGAAAATAGCCCTGGCATTTTTAACTATCCATACTAACTGAAGTCCCTTAAACTTTGTACCCATATCTTCTAAATCTGCTATGTATTTTGAACAAGGCCTTTATGTTCTTCCTAATTATATATATTAAATATACCAACCGGCATTAAGAATTTTGCCCAATAGCTGTTATACCCAATGTCTCAGCTCTCCATTCTCCTGTACCACCTTTAACCTATTTAATTTACATTGTATCTCCTTATTCTTCTTTCAAAAATTCATGTTGTTATACTATTATTGAATTTCATCTGCAACTTTATAGCCTAATTTTGCACTTACAAACCCAATATCATCTCTGAACTGCTGCATTTTCATAAGATCATAAGAGCAGAATTAAGCCATTTGGTCCATTGAGTCTGCTCTGCCATTCAATCATAACTGATCTATTTTTCCCTCTCAACCCCATTCTCTATTCTTCTCCCCATAACCTTTGACACTCTCACTAATCACAAACCTATCAATCTCCAATTTGATAATACCTGATGATGTGGTCTCCTGTGGCAATAAATTCTAGATTCACCACCTTGGCTAAAGAAATCCCTCCTCATCTCCATTCTAAAGATACGTCCTTTTATTCTGAGGCTATACTATCTGGTCCTAGACTCTCCCACTACTGAATAATCCTCTCCAGATCCACTCTATGCCTTTCATTATTTGGTATGTTCCAATGAGATCCTCCCTCATCCTTCCAAATGCCAGTGAGTACAGGCCCAAAACCATCAAACGCGGAGTGGAAGATTGCAACCTTCACGTGCCCTGTTTCGACAAATGCAATCAACCCGGCGTGCACAATCAAATAAGATCAATAGAACAAGTTGTCCTACAACTTTAGGCAGTGCACGCTCTACGCAAGAAGAAGAAGACCATCAAACGCTCCTACACATTAACCCCCACGGGATCATTCTTGTAAACCTCCTTTGGATCCTCTCCATCGTCAGCAAATCTTTGACCTTATCAAGCCTCCGCATTACTTAATAGCTTTTATATTCTAGTCCTTTGGAAATGAATGGCAACATTGCATTTGCCTTCCTGACCACCAACTCAACCTGCAAATCAACCTTTTGGAAACTCTGCACCAGTAATCCAGAGACACTTAGCACCTCCAATTTCAGAATCCTCTCACCATTTAGAAAATAGTCAATGCCTTTATTCCTTCCAGCAAAGTACATGACCTTGCTACACTGTAGTCCTCTTGCCACTTCTTTGCTCATTCTCCCAACTTGTCCAAGTCCCTCTGCAGGCTCCCTGCTTCCACTACCACCTACCAAATCAATTTTGTGTTTAACTGGCTTGCTCTCACTAGATACTATGAGATTCAACTTTCTGATCTTTCCAGGACCTTGTGAAAGGCCTTGCTGCACTCCAAATAGACAGTGTCTAACGGCCTGCCCATGTCAATCCTCTTGGTCTCCTATTCAAAAACTAAGATACGAGACAGGACTGACTATCCCTAATCTACCCCAATCTTCCCAAATACATGCAAATCTTATCTGTCAGAATTCTCTCCAGCAACATTCTTACTACAGACATTAGGCTTGTTTCATTGCAATAAAATTCAAACCTCTGAACCACCATTTATTCAAATCTATCATAAAAGTCGCAAAATAATTGTGTGCAAGAAACGGAACTCAAGTTCAAATAAAAATAAATACCTTTGGCATGTCTAAGTTTTTTTATTTTTACATTTAAAACATTTTAGGTAGACAATCTTTTCATTAATCCAAGTTGATAAAGTAGGTTTTTGTACAAGGCTATATATTAATACCACAGGATTACACCAATGTTATAAAATATTCCCAACATATGAAATAATTATGTCAGATGTAAAATAACTCTGCTTTAGTTTGAATCACACCATCATCTTGATTCCCGCATTAATGTGCTCCTGCTTCAGATCACTGACTTTAGTTTCCCACAAAATAATTAAATGAAATAGATTTGACAAATATCACCTATATTATGGGAAGAATCGGTCAATTGATTGAAAAAAGACAGCGTTCATAAAGAAAAAAAAGCCATGTTGAGCCAATGCTCCTGTACATTAAAATATTTCAGAATCAATCACTGCCAGCATATAGTAAACGGAATCGGAGAGCCACAGTCAAAACTGGTGTCACAAAATCCTTTCATCTTGCTTGTTTGGTCAACTTATTTCAACCACACCAAATAGATTTTCAATATTTTACATAAATTAGTTTCATTCAATTCAGCAAAACTGATTAAAAGTCAGTTCTTTAGTTGTAAATGGGTGTTTATTAATTAGAAGGCTACAATTGTCTGAAAATAATTATTTATTGTAATAATAAGGAAGATAGATTTACAGAGCTTAAATATTTGTCTGCAGCCAGTTTATTAAAGTACGTCAGCAAATTGCAATCCCACGTATTTTCCACAAATCAGTTTTTGTATAATCATGCTTAGTATCCATTGCAAGCAAAATAGTACACATGTTAATCAAAGTACACAGACTTTAAGAGGTAAATTCTACAAGATATTTCTTGCACATTATTTAAAGGAATTAAATAGAAACCCATGTTATGATATCAAATATGTTTTCCAAGCCACATTCCATAATGCAGTGAAGGTCATGACATTTTGATTTGAAATAATACCTCAAGAAATGATGGCATATGTACAAAAAATCATTTAATTACAAATTTGCTTGAGAGCTATTAGTTAAGTTGCAGGAATCTGTGGCAAGCCAAATTCGTCCACTAGTACACCATCCTGAAAATACAAATAATATTCGGTATTCGTTAGTGAAATAAAATACACTTTGCTGCCCGCATGAAGCACATTTAACTTAGTTTGCTAAATGACTACAAGCATTAGGTGCAAAACTCAATGCAGAAGTAAGAAAAATAGAAATTGTGAATGAAATATCAATTGGAACAGTACAGCACAAGAACAGGCCCTTTGACCCAGAATATCGGTGCCAAACATGATGCCAAGACCAACTCTTATCTGCCTGTACATAATCCAATTTCCTCCATTGCCTGTACGTCCATATGCCTATTCAAGACTCTTAAATGCCACTATCGTATCTGCCTCAATCACCACCCTCAGCAGCTCTTTCCAGGCACTCACCGTGTAAAAAGGTTTACCTGCATACCTCCTTTAAATCTTGCCCTCCTCACCCTCTAGTATTTTATTTGTCCGTCCTGGGAATAGGGTTTTAAATGTCTACCCTTTGTCTACCAATCTTTGTTTCATTGTATATACTACTATCAGGTCTCCCCACAACTTCTGGCATTGTAGAGAAAACTATTATTATTTCATTATCACTCATTAAAAATGTTAAAGTGCCGCTTTTATATTACTCAATACACTGGAGATGAAGCCGGCAGGTGCATGCAAGGATCCACAATGTTAACATATCATGTGCGACAATTAAATACAAATAGATAATCACACTGTAAACAACAGAATGCATGAATGCAAAGGGGGGGGAACACCAGCAGATTATAATGAAGCATACCTTGTTGGTTTTTGCGTCACTTGGAACACCCTCAGGAATAGACGGTGCAGATGCAGCCTCGTCCAAATAGGAAGAGTCTTCATCAGCTAGAAGTTCGTCACCAAGTGCATCCAGTTCTAAACGTACAAAACAGTACAGAAACATGCATTTTTTTTAAATCACACTATTCATTGTATAAAGCTTTGACTGGGAGAAGCATGTACGCCATTCTCACATCAAATTCTTTGACAACAATCCACACCACAAATCCTCAGGTAACAGGAATTTCTTGTCCACTGTCAGACACAGGGCGGTAAATAATCAACCAGTCATGCACAAGGAATGGGAGATTGCAGGCAGCTGCAGGACTAATAAGGTTGTCGTAGTAGGAATTTTAAAACTTTCCCATGATGGAGGTGCTAAAACTAGAGGGCAAAGGAATAAGGTTAGAGATAAAAGATTCAGAGGGGTCTGAGGGGGATTATTTTCCCCATGGAGTGTAGTTAGAACTATGAGCACACTGCTTGATGTGGTGGTCAAATAATAATAATAATACTCTTTATTGTCATTGTAAATACATACAATGAAATTTCAGAGCAAGTTTCAAAGCAACTACTTTTACCACATTTCACCAGCAACTGGACAAGCACCTGCATTGTCAAACATAGAAGGCACATAAATGACAAATGTACATAAATGGAATTAGAATAGATACAAACTCTGGATATTGTGGGCTGAAGTGGCTTTTTTCATGCTGTATGACTGAACTTTAAAACTATAGACAATAGACAATAGGTGCAGGAGTAGGCCGTTCGGCCCTTTGAGCCAGCACCGCCATTCAATGTGTCATGGCTGATCATCCCCAATCAGTACCCCGTTCCTGCCTTCTCCCCATATCCCATGACTCCACTATCTTTAATAGCCCTATCTAGCTCTCTTGGAAGTATCCAGAGAACCGGAGTCCACCGCCCTCTGAGGCAGAGAATTCCACAGACTCACAACTCTGAGAAAGTGTTTCCTCGTCTCCGTTCTAAATGGCTTACCCCTTATTCTTAAACGGTGGCCCCTGGTTCTGGACTCCCCCAACATTGGGAACATGTTTCCTGCCTCTAGTGTGTGCAAACCCTTAATAATCTTATATGTTTCAATAAGATCCCCTCTCATCCTTCTAAACTCCAGCGTGTACAAGCCCAGTCGCTCCATTCTCTCAGCATATGATAGTCCCGCCATCCCGGGAATTAACCTTGTAAACCTAAGCTGCACTCCCTCAATAGCAAGAATGTCCTTCCTCAAATTAGGGGAGCAAAACTGCACACAATACTCCAGGTGTGGTCTCACTAGGGCCCTATACAACTGCAGGACCTCTTTGCTCCTATACTCAACTCCTCTTGTTATAAAGGCCAACATGCCATTCGCTTTCTTCACTGCCTCCTGTATCTGCATGCTATTTGCAATGTGGAACATGTAGAGCAATTCACTGCTGATATATTCACAGAAAAACATTTAAATAGAGCATTAACCCGCCAAACTAATAATATACACAATGCGATCCTTTGTTGTTCGATCAAACTAAAGTATATATTTGTGCTCCAATATTCAACATTTAGAAAAAAAATTGTATTGTTTCAAATGCATCCAGTACTTTCAGCATGGTAATGCAATTGCAACTACCAAAAATAGGTTATCTTTTAAGTTTCCACTACCAGCAATTAGCTCTGCTGGATTCAATTATACTCTTATTACTACTGTAATACATTATGAGGAGTTCATCCTCACCTGCTTCCAAATCATCTTCATCAATTTCTGGTGTTCCATAACTGCGACTCAAGGCTTCCTGCACATCATTTGCTTCTTCCATCATGTCTTCTAATTGATCTTGTATGTTCTGTGGAGACCAATAGTGAATAAACTACAATGTAGCTTGTTGCATCAAAACCTACAAACCATACAGCAGGCAAACAGGCGTTTCAGCTCAACTCGTCCATGCTATCAATCTAAGCTAGTCACATTTGGCAGCATTTTGACCCATATCCATCTTAACCTTTCCTATCCATGTACTTGTCCAAATGTATTTTAAATGTTGTTATTGTATCTGCCTCAACTACTTCCTCTGGCAACTCATTACATATACCCACCATCCTCCATGTAGAAAAGGTTTGCCCCACGGGTTCTTATTAAAATTTCCCTTCTTACCTTAAACTGTTGCCTCTAGTTCTTGATTCCCCTACCCTGGGAAAATACCACATTCACCATATCAATGGGGTGGAAGTTTGCAACCTTCACATGGTCCGCCCTGTTTCGACTAATGCAATCAACTCGACGTGCACAAACGGAAGATCAAATAGAACAAGTTGTCCAACAACTTTAGGCTGTGCACGCCACACGAAAGAAGACCATATCAATTCTCATCATTTTATACACCTCTACAAAATAGTAAGATTAAATGAGAACTTACCAGTTTGAAGTTTGATCTTGATTTTATGAGGAATTACGATGAGTGATTACGTGAAGAAGGGCCGTCCGTCTGCGTGCGCGTCAATCTTCAAAGCAGCGGTGTTAAATCACAGATAAAAAGAAGACCTGAGAATAGTAAGATTGTGATGAAACTAGAACTTCCATATGACCTTGATAGTATGAGGGTGGGAGCGGTGGGCACGTAATCGCTCATCGTAACTCCTCATAAAATCAAGATCAAACTTCAAACTGGTAAGTTCTCGTTTAATCTTACTATTTTACTTCGGAGTCACGTGAGTGACTACGTGAAGATTTCAAAGCTCTGTGATTTTACGCCGGTTACGAATCCAGGCGTCACACACTGAATGGATTGACCATGGATGCGTGTAATCATTAAAGCATTCAGACATTACGTAGTTAAGTAAAGAAACTGATGCTTTAAATGAAAGAAACGTTTTTTAAAAAGTTACCCTCCCAACCTTGGGGGGGAAACTAAGGGACAGAACTTAAAATGGTACGTGCAAACACCCCCAGTTCGGTAATGGGTTTGTTATAAAACCGGTGGACCGTTATTTCATTCGTCCATCCTGCAGCCACTAGGATGTCGTCAAGGGCACGTCCATAGCTCTTGCTGCCAACGTAGATGCAGCCCTGGTGGAGTGAGATTTAACCATATAAATGTTTACTCCTGCTACCGCCATTACCTCTTTTGACCATCTGGTGATGGTTTGAGTTGACACCTTTTGGTGTGGTTTATTTATTTATTTATTTATTTTTATTTTATGGCTGATGAGGACCGATTGTTCTGAGCCTCTGAGGTTCTCCGTAACTCTCAGATAGTGGTGTTAGTATGTTACCACCCACACAACCGTTGGTCCTCTGGATATGCCAAGAACTGGATCTCCATCCCTGGCATTCCTGGCCTGCTCTGTTTTATAATGTTATGTTGTTCATATTGGTGGTCATGTAGTCCAACCGTAGCCTTTCCAGTGTCTGGACTCTTTGTCAGCATAACACCTTCAGGGTTAGTTATAGGCGGTCCCCACTGTCAAAGTAGGGTTTGTACCACGCTCACATCCCATGTGTCAGTGTACCTTGGCCATGGAGGTCTTTAATTGTAAATTCCCTTCATGAATTTTGTTGTAAAGGGGTGCACTCCTATCGAACTGTGCCCTGCTTCCGGCATCAGATTGGAGGAGAGTGCGCCTCTGGCACTATAGATGCACTATAACCTAGTTTATAGTTATAGTACAGTTGATAGGAACTCCAAGACATCCGTTATCCGAACTGTGTTGTATTTGTTCGGACAGTCCTATGCCTTGAAATGGCCTCCTCAGAATCTGCAGACCAACAAGTTATACGTTCATGTAGTGGATGATTGCTCCCTGTAACTGGGTTCACTAGGAGGTCCCTGCTCTTGGGTACAGCCATTACTTGCTGGACTATAATTCCCAAAATCTTTGGGGACCAGGCTTGAGTAGGCCAATCTGGCACTACCAATATGCCTGTGGCTTAGCCTTGCTTGATTTTTGTCAAGCATCGGTTTGTGAGACAAATTGGCGGAAAGCATACATAAACATTCCTCCCCAATTGAGGGAGAAAGCATCCACTGCCTTGCTCCTGGATCCAGCTCGCAGGACACATATCTGGGTAACTAATGGTTAGTCTAGATGCAAACGGATCAACATCTGGTATGCCAAATCGTGTAGTTATTTTGTTAAATACTGTCTGATTCAACATCCATTCTGTGTTGTTATTAAACATTCATGATCCAGCATCTGTCACCGTGTTATATCTACTTCGTAGATTTCCCAAATATTCCTCTCGATACACCAGTGTCAAATGAGGTTCGACAATCTGTTGTAAGATACAGATTTTACACCACCCTTGTTAATGGATATATGCCACCGCAGTGGTGTTATCAATCTGAATTTGAACAAGCACCAGTTGCATATCGCTACAGAGAACCTTGAGTCCATATTGTGTCCCCAACAATTCTGGGTAATTGATTCCATGTGTTGGGGAATTACAGACTCCTGCTCATTCCATCTGCCCCCACAGCTTTAGACTGTGTTAGTGTCTCCCCATCCTTAGCCGCTTGCATAGGTCTGAAGAACCCTCGATGGCTTTCGAGCAAAATTTCCCTGAGCTTTCTCCCATTCGTTATCCACCATAGTTATTCAACAATGGCCTCTGCTGGCAATCCATAGTTTGCCAATTCGGCCTGCATGTAATCTGAGTGTTCGTTCCTTTGCTTGCTGTAAGTTCTGGTAATGCAAAGGCCCGTACTGCTGGGAATGCAGCTACTATTTGCCAATTACACTCGCTGTTTGCCTGATAGATGGCTAGAATTTGACTATCAGGTCATTGTAGGCTTAATTAATATTGTCGTTTGCCCCTAGGCAAAGTCACCAACATATTTACTGTTTTTGATAGTAAATTCTAGGTAATCAATTACCCTTGTAGGTGTCAATTTTGATTTAACTGGATGGATGAGGTAACCAATTCTTTCAAACAGGGTTTTGGTTTGCTTGACTGATGCTTCTGCCAATTCTTGGTGACTCCAAAATGAAAATGTCCTCCAAATATGCCATTACTATGTTGTTTTGAGACCTTTGTCGTCCCAGAATTGGTTTCCGTAGTTTAGTCAATAGTCTAGGAGCTGATGTCAACCCATTTGGCAGAGCCATGCCATCCACTTAAACTTCAAATATCTCCTGTTCTTAATGAATACACACTGAATAGTATGCATCTTTGAGGTCGATGCATGCCATGTGACCATTTTATAGGAAGCTCCTATAAAACAGTAGTTAGACCGTAACAAAAAATTGCTGTTTCTAAAAGTCTGTACTGCACAAATGAGTTAAACCTGGATGAAGTGACATCCTCCATCTGTCACCTTTCCTGGAAGGCAATCCTGCCCAAAATACTGGGCCTGCCTTGAAGACAATTCCGGTCCGAGTTCCAAGTCTGCTTGGAACCTATGTATGTTGTGCAGCAACAAATAATCACATGTTGTTATCTGTTTTTTAAAACCAGATCTGAAATTCACGTTATTGTCATTTTGAACAAAAACACAAGAGTAAAATTACCAACATGTAACTGGTCCACAATCCCTTGTTTCAGTAAACCCAGACCCACCTACCTCCATGGCTACCGGTGGTCTTGAGGTAAGCCCAAAGGCCCCTGATGCGGGTTCCTTTTCTCTCCTTGATTGGGAGTTGGACTGGTAGGAAGTGTGGATTCCATGTTTCTCCTGACCTCTGCTTGGGTCTTGGTCTGAAAACCTTATCATACTGAGCCTGCCTTGTCGGATAATTCTGGCCATAATTCTGAGTCTGCCTTGAAAGACGACTCTGATCATATTTCCGTGCCCAGCTTTCAAGCTACAACCGGCTTCAGTGAACTGCTTACCCCCTATGGAGGTGTGGGGTGTGTTGTCGCCTACTGATGAAGTTTGCTTGTCGTTGGTACCTTGATTGGTCCGACAGCTTTTGCTTCCTTCTTCTGGTCTTACCTGAAGAGAGGATTCGGCGGCTGGTTTCTCCAAAGTCACCCTGATAGCGCTGTTCCCTTGCCGGCATTTGTGCGGATATTCTGCCAACTGCTGTCTCTTGAGGCCATATGCATGTGCTTCAGTATGTTCATACTTTAATTCGAGATCAGTTACCTACTGATCTCGAAACCAAATTTCGTTTGAACGTTATGTGAGGTTCAAATGACAAATAAATGGTATTG
Source organism: Amblyraja radiata (assembly GCF_010909765.2). Lineage (NCBI taxonomy): Eukaryota > Metazoa > Chordata > Chondrichthyes > Rajiformes > Rajidae > Amblyraja > Amblyraja radiata. Next base: position 21,531,267 of record NC_045957.1, on the reverse strand, counting down.
TATAGTATTGTAATTCGAGATCAGTTACCTACTGATCACTCACACTCCCCTCCATTGAGAGTGAGATTTGTAGGTAGCCCTGAAAACAGGTGCTGCCGCAGGCCCCTGAGGATACCTGCGCTGACATGGCCCCTCCAGCGGGCCTAAATGAGATTCTTGCTTTGGGTCAGACTGAAATTGACCGTGAATGCTCCTCTCCTCAGAGCAGGAGACATTTTCTAGATCTCTATCCAGGGAAGCACCCAGTGGAACCTGGATGATTGCTGAAGTATTTCTTTTCTTTTGTGCTTATTATTTATTTTATGTAAAGCTCTTTGGTGCAAGTTAACTTAAACAGTGCTATACAAGTAAAAGTTACTTACTTACTTCCTTTCTTCTGCTTGTCCCTGGGAAGGTCCCCCCCCCCCCCCGCCCCTGCTTTTGTACTCTGATTCAGAGTGGTTTCTTCCATATGTACTTCCCCCTCCAATGGGGAAGACATTGGGTTGCCCCATTATGCGAGGCTCCCGGTACTGCCTGCTGCTGTAGGCCCGGGCTGACACAGCTCTCTCCTTAGAGCAGGTCATTGTTGGAGCAACTTCTCCAAAAAGTTGCTCCTATGTGGGAGAGTCGTCCTCAGACGCTCTCCGTTGAGGCAGGGTATCCCTTTTCCCCCCGGACTCCGAGTCAACGGGTTGTTTGACTTGCAGGTGGATTTTCCCGTACTGCAGGACCACCAACGGATCTCTCCTCCTGCAACAAGTCTCCTGCCGGTTCAGCTGCCGGCGCTATGTCGGGAAACACCGTTGCCCGCTACTGGGAAATGCTGCGGTCTTCGGCAGCCGACTTCCCCGCGGACCGTCTCCCAGACATCTGGGCCCTGAAACTACAAAAAGTTTCAAGCCCGAAAGAATGCAGGTAAGTGATTCAACTTTCCTTACCTGCCATCCTAACGGCCTGGGAGGACGCAGTGCCTGCCAGCCCGTCGCGTTCAGACGTAATGGCGCGCACGCAGACGGACGGCCCTTCTTCACGTAGTCACTCACGTGACTCCGAAGTAAAATCACCCCTCAGCCTCCTGCACTCCAAGGAAATAAAGTCCCAGCCTGCCCAATCTCTCCCTATAGTTCAGGCCCTCGAGTCCTGGCAACAGCCTCTCAAATCCTCTCTGTGCTCTTTGCAGCTTAATGGTATCTTTCCTATTGCCACAGGGAACAAAAACGGAATATAGTACTCCCAATTGCAGCCTCGCCAACATCTGTACAACTATGACATAATGTTCCAACACTTAATTCCCTGACTGATGAAGGCAAATGTGCCACAAGCCTTCTTCACTACCCCATCCACCTGCAGTACTTAACAGATCACCCAGCATGCCTAGACCTCTCTCCTTTACAACACCCTGAGGCGCACCCTTAACCACAGGCCTCCAGTTAAAAATAAACCTTTCACACCACCCTTTGCTTCTTACAACAACGCCAATTCTGTATTCAGCTAGCTAGCTCACCCTGGATATCATGAAAACCTCCAGAGGACCCAGCATGCAAATCCTTATCAAAGGCATTGCTGAAACCCAGACCAAACCCATGGTTCCACCCTCAGCAACCTTCTTGATTAATTCACAAGACAATCAACTGTAATAAGGATTGTCCTTAAGATAATGTCATTCACTTTCTACATTTCCCTCGTCTTCACATCTTTCTCCACAGTAAAACCAGTGGCGAAGTATTCATTGAGGACCTTGCCAGCTCCTGCAGCTCCACATATAGAATACAACTTTAATTTCTGAGAGGCCATGCACATTTTACCTTGGTGCCGAATATACCATGTCAAATCCTTATGGATTCTCCTTAATTCTCCGCAAAAGGTTCACCCACTGACACTTCAATCACTTGCCTTGCCCACTTCCTTAAGAATAGGTCAAGCTTTGCTCTCTCCCCTTGAAGCATCCTCTACCTATTACCCAAGAAACCTTCCTGAACACACTTGACAAATTACACTTCAACTAAGCCGCTAGTACTATGGCAGTCCCAATTTAGTTTGGGAAAGTTAAAATCCCCTGGTGTGACAATGCTATTAGTCTTGCAGCTGTCTAAAATCTTTCGGCATATTTGTTCCTCTGATTCCTGTTGACTATTAGGGGGCCTATAGTACAATTCCAACAGGTGATCATCTTCTTTTTTATTTCTCAGCTCCACCCATACAGCCTCACTGGACAATCTTTCAGTAATGTCAGACTATTGCCATGATAAAGTAATACCTTAATAAAGTAACTCCCCTTTTACCGCTATAAACAGTAAGCTGTCAGTCCTGGCTCTCCCTTAGCCAGGTTTCCACAATGCCTTTAGGAGTGACCGGTAAGGTGGATAAATTAAGGGTGATAAGTATGTGCGACTGGGACGTTAAAGGCATTGCAGAAACCTAACTAAGAGAGAGCCAGGACTGGAAGCTTACTGTTGTTGATAGAGGTAAAAGGGGAGTTACCTTATGACGGTATTACTTTATCATGGGAATAGTCCAACATTTAGCACTGAAATAAATGCAATTCAACCGTCTTTCCTCGCTTCCATCAATGGAATTTGCTGTCATCAACTTCTGTACCGACCTCCAGCCTTCCACTTGCCTCATGATGGCATTGGATCTCATCCTTCTGCAGAACTGGTTCAAATCCTTCCATGGAACACTGGCAATCTTGCCCACCGGGATATTCGTCCCCCTCCAGTTCAGATGCAACCCCACCCCTCTTGTACAGTTCTCCTCCGCCCCAAAAGAGATCCCAATGTCCAGAAATCTGAATCCCAACCCCATCTTCCACCAACTATTCAGCCACACATTCACCTGTCCTATATTCCTACTCTCACTAGCACATGACACCGGGAGGAATCCGGAGAATCATGCCCTTGAGGTCGTTTTTTAAAACTTTTTGCTTAACTCTCTATATTTACTCTGCAGGATATCAAACCTTTTCCTATCCATGTGATTTGTGCCAATTGTGCACAACAATCTCTTGCTGCTCACCCTGAAGAATATTCTACTGCCGCTCAGAGACATCCGGGACCCTGGCATCAGGCAGGCAACACACCATCAGTCTCGTTAGCAGCCACATAATCTCTTGCCTGTCCTCCTAACTAATGAGTTTCCTCTCACTATATTCAGAAAAACAAAAGTGATTTTACACAACAAATCTATAAAATGTTATCTTATACACCTACAAAATATTTTCAGCAATTTTTAAACACAGTATACATCACCTCAATCTGATCAATCTTGACTTGTTTGTAAGCTTTCTTCATTTCCTTGACACCAGTTTTCATTGCATCCACCTGCACAACAGATCAAATGTCAAAAACCATACTGCACTAGTGCGGTTTAATTTAATTTGTGTCTGTTCATTTTAGTAAACTGCACTCCTATATTACAAATTAACTGAGAATTTACTTTATTGCACTACAAAGATATTGTATTCATATTAAACATGGTTTTATTCTACTAAAACAGGCAACATAACAGACAAGCAGAGATCTTCCGTTGTTACCGTGGTCTTTGTGTCTTTCAATGACTGTATGGTATAGTTGGCTTGCTCCATATTGAATGACTGTTGCATTAGGTTGTCCCTCTGTTGCTCATACCTGTAAATACGAACCACATACATTCCAAATAAATTACTGGTCAAATTATTTTGAATAAACTAATCTTATACAGAAAATAAATACAGAAAAAACTCAGGGAGAAAATCAGAGGAAAAAACTCTCAGACAAAAATTACTCACATCCTCTTCTGCTTTAAAATGCGCATTGCTTTTTGCTTTACCATGTTCTGGAAAGTAAACAAAAAGCCATTTTTAGTATTTGTATTGTTAATGGAGTCAAAGGCCCAAGTGCTGATTTACAACAAAAACATGATGAAATTATAGCTAGGTCTCAAGATCCTTTGTGCAGCACTTAAATCTTCAAATAATAACCCCTTCATTTATTAAATGACCTCTGTTACTAGTTATAGTTCTCCGAATACCCTTTGTCTTAAATCATAAATACTTCCATATGAAATATTCCTTTTTCATCTTATGCCAATTTGTAATAATAGGCAGAACTTAGTCATATTTTAAACACTTGCCTTTGCTGCACCCTCTCTCATTTTCTTCATCTGGTCTTTGTATTTGGCTAATTCAACATCAAGTCTGGCGATCTTCTTATCGATAGATTCTGCTCTTCCATCAACCTGAACAAAAAATTGAACAATTCCTTTGAATGGAACCTACTGTACTGGATGAAAAAGGCTGCAATAATTTTATAACGCTCAATCATACATGGGGGGGGGGGGGGGGGGGGGGGGGTATGAGTGCAAAATGTTCAAACACTGAACAATGCAAACCCCTCACGGTGCTATTGAACTCCTCATGAAGGTATTGAGGACAGAAAATGAGGAAGGAAATAGGATGCAGTGTGTTTGAAGGCAGAGCGGTAACTTAAACATACTGTAGAAGACCACTGAACAGGACATATTAAATAAACACAGCTAAACTGTATGTCTAAGTAAGACATTTCTATTATATCTCATGCATTAGAAGTTCACAAAACTCAATCTTTGCTAAAAGAGCCTGAATTACTGAGACAAAATGTGTAAGAAGGAACTGCAGATGCTGGTTTAAACCGAAGATAGACACAAAAAGCTGGAGTAACTCAGCGGGACAGGCAGCATCCGTTTCCCTTACCCTTAACCAGTCTGAAGAAGGGTCTCGACCCGAAACATCATCCATTCCTTCTCTCCAGAGATGCTGCCTGTCCCGCTGAGTTACTCCAGCTTGTGTTTGAGTGTGCCACAATTAGCAATTAGCTTGTTTTGTTGCTGCCTCGCAAAATACTAATGTTACCAGGTACAGCAAACAAATGCTGATACATTTTAAACAGAACAAAAAAAAAAGGCTAATGTTGAGTTTCATGTACAGAAATATATTGTTTTCTAATGGGAAAAATAATCTTGCCGCAGCAGCAGTGAAACTACCTAGGTCGATTCAGTTCTCTTGGACTGAGAGAGAAAATAGACATACCTTCTGAACAATAGGTCAAGACTAAATAAAACCATGCAGTATAAAAAAATCTGCAGTGACTTAAATAATGCTCATTCCCATCAATTCAGCCTCCGACACCAGTATACAAAGAAATGATTAGATAACACAGATGCAATTTCTGTGAACCCACTAGGTGGAAAGAGTATATACCCTTGGTTTCAATACAAAGCTATTTAAATTATTTATGGTGCAGAGATCATAGTATTATATAGTTCAAATCAAATCAGGTGTGAATTTATCAACATGCCTTGTTTGACTGAAAAATGTTGACAGGATGCTGTTACAAATGGAGCTTCACACAAGGGGAAAGCCGGCAAATGGAGCTCATGGAGAAGCACAATTTACACTCTGATAACCAATTAGAAGTACAGTTTATGTTACCAGACCAACTTTTATTAAAAGAGAACAATGTATCAATGCAAATCACATCATACTTTCCAAAATGAGAGAGTGGACACTCCTGAATGAAAATACAATCTTTGAAAGTCAGGAGATGAAGGCTCATCTGATAATATCTAGAATTCCACTAACTGAATGAAGATCAGTGTTCTTTGTCGATGGATTCGAGAAGAAAACAACCAGTTAGTAGCAGTCTCGGCTTCCTGAATGAACTGTTCTGTTTACATGGCAGGGCAAGGTTTATTCTGATGTTCTCAGTAAAACTTGAGCTTTATTTAAGAAAACCAAAGGATTTACCCATATACAATTAGAATCACCATGCTCCTGTTTTGTCTCGTCATGAATGTCAAATTCCAGTTTTATGTAAGTTTTTTTGTTTTACCATTTAAAGGATGTGCATGCTACATATTTTAGCCTCGGGTATCGTATGGTACTGGATTCTGATTCAGAAACCTCCCCTCCCCAGGTTGTAACCCACCCTCCTCCTCCTTCCCTATACTGAAGAATTTGCCATTGTGGTGTCATTGTGAATATATATATTTTTTAAATAGAACAGAAAATTTGCTACGTTCCTCAAAATGGTAAAACAATCAAATGTTATGAGTAAGTAGGAAGGAGGTATATTCTAAATCCTAAAATGCAACCTTTCTCTTGATCATAGAAATATTGAAATCATCAGTCACTGAAAGTACTCATGCACGTACAGCAGGCAGTGAAGAAAGCGAATGGCATGTTGGCTTTCATTGCGAGCAGATTTGAGTATAGGAGCAAGGAGGTTATCCTGCAGTTGTACAGGGCCCAGGTGAGACTTCACCTGGAGTATAATGTGAAAGAATGGGCTTATATTCACTGGAATTTAGAAGGATTAAAAATCTTAAAGAATTGGACAGGCTAGATGTAGGAAAAATATTCCCAATGTTGGGGGTGCCCAGAACCAGGGGTCACAGTTTAAGAATAAGGACTTATTTAGGATTGAGATGAGGAAACATTTCTTCACCCAGAGAGTTGTGAATCTGTGGAATTCTCTGCCACAGAAGGCTGTGGAGGCCAACTCATTGGATATTTTCAAGAGAGTTAGATTTAGCTCTTAGGGCTAAAGGAATCAAGGGATATGGGGAGAAAGCAGGAACGGGGTACATATTTTAGATGATTAGCCATGATCAAATTGAATGGCGATGCTGGCTCAAAGGGCCGAATGGCCTACTCATACACATATTTTTCTATGTTTCTATGTGTGAAACTAAATTTTTGCAGCACTAATCAAATAATTTTCTAAACAGTTGACATGGGATCAATAAATAAAGATCTGTAATGTTTTACGGAAATGGTCGCAGAAATCACACCATTCCAAAATTCGAATCCAATTGAAATTCTTGTATTCGGTGATCTGAAACTTGTGATTGTTTTTCTTTTACTTCTATAGAAATAAGGAAACAAAGGGTGAAGTAAAGATACAAATGAAGAAATTAAGGCAAGAAATCAAAGAATAAAAGGTAAAAATATGCATAATCTCATGTGACAGATGCACGAGGTTGTTGGTGTGTAGATTAATGTCACAGCTGAAATTCTTTTTTTAATTTTTAATGACAAAAGTAGTGTCTTCTGTCCATTTGGACATCTGAATTTCCCCTGAATAGGGGATTAATAAAGTATTTATTATTATTATTATTATTATTATTTGTTTATCGGTCACCCTCAACAGCACATTCACTCAGATATGAATTTGATGAGCATGGTTCAGGATTGCTAACTTCATCCTGGAACATTAAAATTTAGAGTACCAAAACTCTAAACAGAAATAGAACAATATATACAACTTAACTTCTCAATTGCATCATATATTTGCCTCTTTAACTTTAAAAAGATTAAGGCTATTGTTAGTGGTAAAACTATCCAGATACCATGTGTTCCTGGCATCATCTGCATTGCCAGTTGTACGTGGAGGTAATTCAGGTATAATATTGTTTCCATTAATGCAACTGATAAAATGGGGAATATTACTTGTATTATGCAGGCTGAATTGGTTCGAGCGCAATTTCAACTGGGAATTAAAAAGCTACTTTGGAAATTAACAAGCAGTCCTGATTAAAATAAAGTCTAGGTTTCGGTTTCCATGTAACCTCTCCACAATAATTAGATTCCACTGTTGCTTAAGAATATAGGGTGCTCATTTCACTGTGAAATTGACAACATTGCTTCTATTGACACTTGAGCAATAACACTCTGGTATTTTTAGCCTGCAGTATCTCAGATAAACTTATACCTATCAAAAAACAAGATACATTAAAACGAGACCGAAACGGAACAGCAGCTTTTTCCCCCACTTATCAAACTACTGACACTCCCATAATCTAGAGTGTAATCCCGATCTTCCAAACTAACTCCTTGCGGACCTTGGACTTCTTGCACTGTAACTATTGCAATAATACTGTAACACTATATTCTGTTGGTAATTTTTCATTTTGCACTACCTGTTATACTATGAATGGCTTGATTGTACTCATGAACCGTATGATTTGCCCGGATAGATTGCAGTTTTCAGTGCATCTTAGTACACATGACAACAATAAACCAATACTAAATTCTTATTTTTCAAATTCCTGCAGGAAAAATAACTTTGTTACCCTTTTCCCCATTGACCCAATTTTCTTCATAAATAAATTTTCTGTGACACAAGGTTTCTTAGGAATTGTAACTATTGTATTACAGCAAAGCCATCTGTGAGCAACTTTATGCAAACTGAAAGGATACACAATTTCTTAGTCTGAAGAAGGGTCTCGACCCGAAACATCACCCGTTCCTTCTCTCCAGAGATGCTGCCTGTCCCGCTGAGTTACTCCAGCATTTTGTGTCTACCTTCTATTTAAACCAGCATCTGCAGTTCTTTCCTACACCTCCTCTATAATCATTGTTTCAAATTTCCTTCCATCCAATCAGAAAAAATATTTTTTTGTTTGTGCGCTACAAACGCATTTACAATGAAATAAATTTGTCATGTCCTCTACCTATCTCTGAGGATCACATAACCTGAAGAATTTTGGTTGATGCAATGTTACTATTATTTCTATGGAATTTTCCTTTCCAAACCCTTTTCCACGATATCCTTCCAAAGCAGTTCATAGAAACATAGAAAATAGGTGCAGGAGTAGGCCATTCGGCCCTTCGAGCCTGCACCGCCATTCAATATGATCAGTTCTCGGCACCTGGTTCCATTACAAATCAATGCATACATATAGAAACATAGAAAATAGGTGCAGGAGGAGGCCATTCGGCCCTTCGAGCCAGCACCGCCATTCATTGTGATCATGGCTGATCGTCCCCTATCAATAACCCGTGCTTGCCTTCTCCCTATATCCCTTGACTCCACTAGCCCCTGGATCTCTATCTCTCTCTTAAATCCATCCAGTGAATTGACCTCCACTGCCCTCTGTGGCAGGGAATTACATAAATTCACAACTCTCTGGGTGAAAAAGTTTCTCACCTCAGTCTTAAATGACCTCCCCTTTATTCTAAGACTGTGGCCCCTGGTTCTGGACTCGCCCAACATTGGGAACATTTTTCCTGCATCTAGCTTATCCAGTCCTTTTATAATTTTATAAGTTTCTATTAGATGCCCCCTCATCCTTCTAAACTCCAGTGAATACAAGCCCAGTCTTTACAATCTTTCCTCATATGACAGTCCCGCCATCCCAGGGATCAATCTCGTGAACCTACGCTGCACTGCCTCAATCACAAGGATGTTTTTCCTCAAATTAGGATGCCAAAACTGTACACAATACTCCAGATGTGGTCTCACCAGAGCCCTATACAACTGCAGAAGAACCTCTTTACTCCTATACTGAAATCCTCTTGTTACAAATTCTAGTTCAGATTTTACCCATGAATATAGAAAACTCAATTACATTCATTGCTCCTTTAACTGTTGTTCGCAGAATTTGTCCTCTGCTACTTACAAATACAAGTATATCCTCTCCTTAGCAATACAGATTTGTCCTCATTCTGACCTCCACATCAAACTCTGCTTCATCCAGCAATTCAACGAAATGATTCGATTATTTTGTAAAATTCAGAGCACTGGAGTTAGTCAACAGGTCAGGCAGCATCTCTGGAGGACTTGGACAGGCAATGTTGTGGGTCAGAACCCACCTTGGACATGGAAAGGCGATGCTTCTATACTTTTGCACACCAAAAACATAAGCTTAAGTAAAGTGAAGAAGAGTCTCGACCCGAAACGTCACCTATTCCTTCGCTCCATAAATGCTGCCTCACCCGCTGAGTTTCTCCAGCATTTTTGTCTACCTAAGCTTAAGTAAATATTAGCTCACAGCTTTACCTTCCTATACACCTTCTTCCAAATCCATTATTCCTTCCAAACCAAATCCACATGAATTTCACTAAACTTCATGATGTATTCATCCAAGATTATAAACAATTCTTTAGCTCCGGGATTGCATATTTTCTGCTGGCCTTTCTACACCAGCCTTGTCATTTAATCTGAGAGTATGGTAGTTCTTATGGCAGTGAAGCCTTCTCATCAGCGAATGCCCATAACACAAATTGGGTGGTATCTTTTCAAATATCTCTACTCTGTCCATTAAGCTCAACTCCTCTACTTGGTCACACTCCTTAATTTCCTATCCTCACTCATCAATTTTGACTTTGCATGTTGTCTTAATATAAAAATAAGGAATTCACTAAGATAACTTACCAATAACTCTACTTCCTCAGAAGTTTTGAGGAGACTCAGCATGTCACCAAACACTATCACTTCTACAGGTGCCTGATGGAGAGCCTACCGACTGGTTGCATCATGACTTGATTCTGATATTCGATATTCAGGAACAAAGGAGGCTGCAGACAGTGATGGACTTTGCCCATTCCACCACGGGTGCTGATTGCCCCATCATCAAAGGAATCTACAGAATGTGCTGCCTCCAGTAGATATCAACAAAGTTTCACACCACCTGTCCATGCTTTCTTCTCGCTGCCATCTTTGAGAGGTTGTTACAGGAGCCTGAGTAGTTACCTCCAGGTTCAAGAACGGCTTTGCCTCGTCAACCATCAGGTTCTTGAACCACTCTGTGCAACTCTACTTCAGCACCGAACCACTGCAGACTTTGCATTATTGTGGTTGGTCTATGTACTTTGGGTTTTGCAGACATGCTCTCGTTTACTTGGAATAACTAATAATTTATTGTAAATCTTATTAATTATTGTTACATCCATTGTGCCTGAAAAGCTGCAGCAAGTTAAAAATGTAATTGTTGACCCTAAATTAATAATATTGGGCATATCAGAACAATACCTAAAACTCACAATAAACCAAAGAAATTTCCTTGATTACAGTATAATAATTGGGGAAAAATTGATATAAAAATTTTGGAAAAACCCAACAACCCCCACAATCAAGATGTGGATTATGGAGATGTCGGAGACCTTACATTTGGAAAAAATTAGATATGTCTTAATTGACAAACCAGAATTATTTATTAGAATATGGTCACCATTTATAGATTACTTGAAGGGGTAGATCGGACCTGCACGGAGGCCGGACTGAAGCCTGAACCCAGGACTAGATGAATAGTTATGTTCTCTGACCTATGGACCTATCTCCCAAGTTGTATTATTGATAGTTTATCCTATTTTTCTCATTTCTTTCTTTCTTTATTTTTCCTATCTATAAATATAAATAAATAATTAGAGGCAATGTTAATAGGTAACCGATAAAGGAAGATCCCAGCTACTTTGGTAACTGGGTCCTTGGAAACCTAGATATATAATATGTAACTGTTAAACAAAGTCTGTACTGGTTTGGATTATGATATGCAGATGCCTCTAATAAAAATGTATTAAAAAAATAAAAAATAAAAGTAATTGTTCCGGTTCATGCCCAGTACACAAGACGAGGGAAACAGTCTTGGCTCTTGAAAAACCTGTAAGATTACCTCAGAGGTGCTGGAATGTGCCCCTCCTTCCTTTTGAGCTTTAAATGCAACTCTTGTGCAATATCATTAAGTTCAGACCTAATAGATGCACCAGAATAACTAACCTGTCTATATTATCCACAGATGCTTTCCGGCCCGAGTATTTCCTGCATTCCAACTTTAGTTTTCCGTTTTAAACAACCAAACATTAAGAACTAATGCAATGTACTTGTGGATCAAAACTATTGATACAGATAACAGAGATGCTGAAAATGAAGAGAGCTTGGCAACGTTGTTGATATAAGAAGGGCAAAACAAGTGTGCCGGTACAATAAATAAAACCACCTTTGCAAGATCTTTCAAACTTAGATTCCTGCCTATGTCTCACCGAATCAGATGAAACCATTGTGTATACAAAATTCAATCCACAGTGGGGTGTGGAGGGACAGGGAGGAGTTAGAATTCTTATTAACATTACTTCCTTTACTACCCGTGATAGTGCATTCTGATAAGAAAATACATGGTTAGCGGGCTAATTTAAATATATAAATCTAAATAGGACGGGAGAAGCAAAGGAACCTGGGAATACAAAATTATAAAAATAAATCAGTAAATGAAAACGAAAGCGAGCAAGTGAATTTATTTCTAAAGAGAAAGGACTGAATTTAGACTACTTTCTATTGTTCTGGTCTTAAAGTCATAGCGTTAGAGTCATACCGCATGGAATAGGCCCTGCTGCCCATATTGCCCACAGGCCAACACGTCCCATCAACACTAGTAGTCCCACCTGCCTGCATTTGGCCTATACCCCTCTAAACCTGTCCTACCTGTCTAAATGCTTCTTAAACGTTGCAATAATACCTGCTTCACCGACCTCCTCTAGCAGTCCATTCCATACACCTACCACCCTTTGTGTGAAAAAGTTACCCCTTAGATTCCTATTAAAAAAGAGCCTCTGTGCAACTACCCAATCTATTGCTATCTTGATTTTGTACACCTCTATAAGATCACTCATCACCCTCCTGCACTCTAAAGAATTGAGTCCTAGACTGCCAAACGTCTGACTAGCTCAGGCCCTCGAGTCCTGGAAACATCCTTGTAAATCTTCTCTGCACCCTTTCCAGCTTGACATCATTCTTATAACATGATGCCCAAAACTGACCACAATACTCTAAATGCAGCCTTACTAACATCTTATACATCTGACCTCCCAACTTCTATACTCAATGCTCTGACTGATGAAGGCCAATGTGCCAAAAGCCCTTTTGTCCAACCTATCTACATGTACTGCCATTTTCAATGAACTATGTACCTGTACTTGTAGATCCCTCTGCTCTACACTCCCCAGAGCCCTACCGTTCACTGTGTACGTTCTGCCCATGTTAGTGCTCCCAAAATACACCATCTTACAATTCTCTGTATTAAATTCCATCAACCAATCTTCAGCCCTCCTGCCCAACTGATCAAGATCCTGGTGCAATTTTTGACAACCATCTTCACTAACTACAATGCCACCCACTTTTGTGTCACCTGCAAACTTGCTAATCATGCCACGTGCGTTCTCATCCAAATCATTGATATAGATGACAAACAGCAGTGGGTCCAGCATCGAACCCTGAGGCACACCACTAGTCACAGGCCTCCAGTCAAAAAAGCAACCTTCCACTATCACCTTTGGCTTCTTTCCATGAAGCTAATTTTCTATCCATCGTAAAAAAAACTTTCAAGAAGTGGAGTTAATCTTAACGAACTAACTAATGTAGTCTATGGTGACTACACTCCAGACCCCCGATCATTTGGACCTCAGTAGGCGAGCTGCAGCATACAGACATTCAGAGGCTGAGCACATGGCCGCATTCACTGACGCCTAAAGCGCATGTGCATGACAATGCATTTTCAACACGTGGAAGAGAAAGATTCTCCACCAGCCTACCCTCGCTCTACAATGCTGCCCTCTGACAAGAAAAGTTCACAGAAATCATGGACCACTTCTCATATGCCCGAAATATCTCTCAGTGAAAGCAGGCACAGTTGATGTTGGTTGATGCCACAGCATAGCCTGTGATCAATTGATCAAAGGGATGTATGAAGGTAAGGATGTCAGATCTTATACTAAACACATGGTCTACCAGGCAGCATTGTTCCCTGCATAATGCTCTGAGACAAGGACCAGAGAGTCAAGAGTGTTTTATTGTCATATGTCCCAGATAGGACAATGACAGTATATGTAAACTATCTAAGCAATGACCCCAAAATACTGGAAAGACAGTAGCAATACAAAATGTTCCTGGGTAGGATAAGCAATCCAATGTCAATGCCACCCACAAACCAAAGCACTGGGGATTTAATTACCCTCAGCTGGCTTTATTGACCATGCTATTTGCCTACCCAACTCTAGACAACTGTAACAGACACTCTATTCTACCCTTTCACAGAAACACAATTGAAAAGGAGATTCAAAGACATGCTCAACGCCTTCTTAAAAGAGACCAACATAAATGGCCGAAGGAACAAGCTACCCTTCACTTTCTCCATCAGACAACTCCTGTCCCATCTGTAGAATTACAATCATCTTAAAATTTACCAATTCATTAGGGAACATTAGAATCATCCTTAATACCAAAGGATTGCCCAAGTAGAATAAGATATGAAGCAGTAGAGGCACAAAAAAACGTTTAAATGGACAAAAGCAGATTTGTATTGGGTTATACATATCAACTGAGGCCATTTGAGTACAGGAAGACATGATTTTGTAGGTTTGCTGCTGTAATCAAGTCCATGTACAAATGTTATTCCCAGTGACCCCTCTACCCAACCCCTGAACTCATCAACATATCCCGCCTTCTGGCTTTACATTTCAGTCCTCTACTTAACTAACACTCTTTTGTTTCCTTTGCCTCTCTAGCCTTTGCCCACCATCAGCCAATAAATGCCCTCTGTCCACCCATCATTAGCAAGGGTCCCAACCCGAAATGCCACCCATCCATTCTCTCCACAGATGCTGCCTTGCCCGCTGAGTTACTCCAGCATTTTGTGTCTACCTTTATCCCGCCCCCATCTCTCTTCCAGCTTCCTGAAGATGGGTCCTGACCGGAAACGTCGCCTGTCCATGGTCTCCAGAGATGCTGCCACTCCAGCACTTTGTGTTTTGCTCAAATATGTCAGCATCTGCAGTTACTTGTGTCTCCAGCACAAAAATCTGGGAGAGTCACCGAGAAATCGGGAGACAAGGAGGGAGGTGGGGTTGAGGTTTACTTCTCTCATCCAGTGCGGGCAACCCGGACTGAACACAGGCCTCCGTCCGCGGCCTCTCCGTCCCCCGGGGCCGCGGCCTCTCCGTCCGTGTCTGCCCGCGACTCCAGCCCCTCACCGGGCGGCTCCTTCCCCCACACCCCGGGGCCGCGCCCCGCTCTCACCCAGCCCAGCCCGGGCCCTGCGCCCTGGTTTCCTCCCCCTCCTGCCCGCGGTTGGAGCACTCACGCTGCCGATGCAGTCCGTCAGGTTAGGCGGGGGCCCCTTGGGCTTGGCTCGACCGAACAGCCGGTTCATGGCGACGGAGACGGGGCGACGAGAGCAAAACAAATCCTCACCCGACCCCGCGACGGCGGCAGCGTCACAGTGGGCGTGGGCGAAACCACGGGATTAATGACGCGACACGCACGGAGAACCCTTCCGTCACGTCACCCACTACGTTGCGAGTGGCTGCCACAGGGGGCAGTGTAGAGACAGCAGACGCTGAAACCCTGAGCACGTTCAGAACCATAGACAGTAGGTGGAGTAGGCGGCCATTCGGCCCTTCGAGCCTGCACCGCCATTCAATATGATCATGGCTGATCATCCAACTCAGTATCCCGTACCTGCCTTCTCCCCATACCCCCTGATCCCTTTAGCCACAAGGGCCACATCCAACTCCCTCTTAAATATAGCCAATGAACTGGCCTCAACTACCTTCTGTGTCAGAGAATTCCACAGATTCACCACTCTCTGTGTGAAAAATGATTTTCTCATCTCGGTCCTAAAAGATTTCCCCCTTATCCTTAAACTGTGACCCCTTGTTCTGGACTTCCCCAACATCGGGAACAATCTTCCTGCATCTAGCCTGTCCAACCCCTTAAGAATTTTGTAAGTTTCTATAAGATCCCCCTCAATCTTCTAAATTCTAGCGAATACAAGCCGCTAGAATTTCGCCGATGGCTAGTCCTTCCTTCTTTCTTTCTTTCCATCTTTCTTTCCAACTTTCTTTCCTTTTTTCCTACTTTCTCTCCTCTCCTTCTCTCTTTCTCTCCTCTCTCTCCTTCTTTCCTTCTTTCTTTCTTTCCTTCCTTCTTTCTTTTCTTTCCTTCCTTCCTTTTTTCCTTCCTTCCTTCGCGGAGGGGTGTGTGGGCATGGGGGGGAGTGTGGGAGGTGGTTATGGGCGGGGGGGGGGGTGTGGGCGGGTTTGGCATGTGGGCGAAGGGTCTGTGTGGGCGGGGGGCTGGTGGGGGGAGAGAGCTCGGAGAAAAGATGGGGAAGAGCCATGGGGGAAAGGGGGGCAGGAGCCAGCGAGGGAGACCAGAGGGGAAGGGGCTGGAGCTGGCAGTGCGATGGGGACTCACAGCGGGTGCTTGTAGCTGGTCGTTCTCCGCCGGGATCAGAGTCGCCGCGTTCCGTTTGGCAACGTCTCTGACTCCGCGCAGCATCGAAAATTGTGTCCGGTTGGAGACCTCCTCCGGCCATCCCCAGCTCCAGTAAATATACGCGATGGCGCAGGAAGGGGCGGACCGTCCCGTGGAGTGTCACCCCCTTTGTCTCGTTTTCACACCTTTTCTTTCCTTATCTCCCTCTTCCCTGAATCAGTCTGAAGAAAGGTCGCGACCCAAAACATCACCCATTCCTTCTCTATCTAGAGATGCAGCATATCCTGCTAAATGACTTCAGCATTTTATGTCTATCTTTAGTTTAGTTCAATGATACGGTGTGAAAACAGACCCTTTGGCCCACGGCCGATCACCTGTATACTGGTTCTATCCTACACATTATTGACAATTTACGGAAGCCAATAAATTTGAGATAGACAAAAAGTGCTGGAGTAACTCAGCAGGTCAGGCAGCATATAACCATATAAACCATATAACAATTACAGCACGGAAACAGGCCATCTCGACCCCTCTAGTCCGTGCCGAACACATAATCTCCCCTAGTCCCATATACCTGCGCTCAGACCATAACCCTCCATTCCTTTCCCATCCATATAACTATCCAATTTATTTTTAAATGATAAAAACGAACCTGCCTCCACCACCTTCACTGGAAGCTCATTCCACACAGCTACCACTCTCTGAGTAAAGAAGTTCCCCCTCATGTTACCCCTAAACTTCAGTCCCTTAATTCTCAAGTCATGTCCCCTTGTTTGAATCTTCCCTACTCTCAGTGGGAAAAGCTTTTCCACGTCAACTCTGTCTATCCCTCTCATCATTTTAAAAACCTCTATCAAGTCCCCCCTTAACCTTCTGCGCTCCAAAGAATAAAGCCCTAACTTGTTCAACCTTTCTCTGTAACTTAGTTGCTGAAACCCAGGCAACATTCTAGTAAATCTCCTCTGTACTCTCTCTATTTTGTTGACATCCTTCCTATAATTAGGCGACCAAAATTGTACACCATACTCCAGAATTGGCCTCACCAATGCCTTGTACAATTTTAACATTACATCCCAACTTCTATACTCAATGCTCTGATTTATAAAGGCCAGCACACCAAAAGCTTTCTTTACCACCCTATCTACATGAGATTCCACTTTCATGGAACTGTGCACAGTTATTCCCAGATCCAGCATCTCCAGCATCTCTGGATAAAAACAATGGATGACATAGGTACACAGACAAGAGGTGCAGGAGTAGGCCATTCGGCATTTCGTGCTAGCACCGCCATTCAATGTGATCATGGTTGATCATTCACAATCGGTACCCCGTTCCTGCCTTCTCCCCATAATTCTTGATTCCACTAGCCCCAAGAGCTCTATCTAACTCTCTCTTGAATGCATCCAGTGAATCGGCCTCCACTGCCATCTGAGGCAGAGAATTCCACAAATTCACAACTCTGGTCGACATGTCATTAGCTTTCTTCACTGCCTGTTGTACCTGCATGCGTACTTTCAGTGACTAATATACAAAGACAGACAAAAATGCTGGAGAAACGCAGCTGGTGAGGCAGCATTAATGGAGCGAAGGAAATAGGCAATGTTTCGGGTCGAAACCCTTCTTCAGACAATGTTTCTTCCATAGATGCTGCCTCACCCGCTGAGTTTCTTCAGCATTTTTGTCTACCTTCGATTTTCCAGCATCTGCAGTTCCTTCTCAGTCTCAGTCACAGAGGCTGATGTCAGGAAATCCTTCAGAGGGGTAACCCTCGAAAAGCGCCTGGACCTGATGGTATACCTGGTCGTGTTCTAAAAACCTGTGCGGCCCAACTGGCTGGAGTTTTTACGGACATTTTCAACCTCTCACTTCTGAGGTCCGAGGTTCCCACCTGCTTCAAAAGGGCATCAATTATACCAGTGCCCAAGAAGAGTAAGGTGACGTGCCTCAATGATTATCAACCAGTGGCACTAACGCCTGTGGTAATGAAGTGCTTTGAGAGGTTGATCATGGCGCAAATCAACTCCTACCTGGACAAAAACCTGGACCCACTGCAGTTCGCTTACCGCCACAACAGATCAACGGTGGATGCGATCTCGCTGGGCCTCCACTCTGCCCTGGACCACTTGGACAACAAAAACTCATATGTCAGGCTGCTATTCATTGATTACAGCTCGGCATTTAATCCAATCATCCTCTCCAAGCTGGTTGCCAAACTCGCAGAACTGGGTCTCTGCGCATCCCTCTGCAATTGGATCCTCGACTTCCTCATTCACAGACCACAGTCTGGTCGTATTGGTAGAAATGTGTCAGACTTGATAACAATCAGCACGGGAGCACCTCAAGGCTGCACTTTTCACTGCACCTCTGTAAATGTAACAATAATAAACCTAAATCTAAACACAAGAACACTAGAAAGAGGAGGAGTGGGCAATTCTGTCCTTTTTGCTTCCTCTGCCACTTGTAAGATTATGGCTGATCTTTTGCATCAGCATCATTTTCCTGTGCTGTCTTTCTATCTATTTATTCCATTGACAATCCATTTATCTCTGGCTTGAATATAAGTAGCAGCTCTGCAATACCACTGGGGGAGGGAATTCAATAATTCACAACTCTCCGAGGAAATAAATTACTTTCCATCTCTGTCCTAACTGACTGACTCCTGATTTTGAGACAGTGCCTCCTGCTTCTAGACATCCTAGCCAGTGGAATCACCATTACTGTCAATCCCCATAAAAAGGCAGTAGATAGGACTGTTCGGCAAACTTTTGTAGCTTTGGCGGCGCCAAAACATGGCGACACTTGTGTACTGCCTAGGTGAGACCTGTTGTATGATTTTACCGGGTTGTATGGTAAACATAGCATTTCACTATCATTTAATTGAATTGAGCTCGTCCCTTATTCTTCCAAAGGCAAGAGAGTAGAAGCCTAATCTGCGGAAGCTCTGCTTGCAAGATAACCCACCAACCTAAGAATCAATTCAGTGAACTTGCATTGCACTTCCATTGCAAGTATAGCATTTCCTCCCTTGGATACACGATAAGAACTGTCAACAACTTTTCAGGTGGTGTCTCACCAAGGCCCGATATGGAACTCAAATCCTTGTGCGACAAGGCTAACAAACACATCACTTCCTTCTGCAAGTCAAAAGGTCATTGAGATGAGTTGGAGTAGATAGAAAGGGTTAAATGCAAGTAGATATACTTAGAGATAATTCATTAAAATTAATCTCCCTAGTTGAATGTGGATCAAGGAGAAACTCAGTGGTCTTCCATATTGTGTGTACAAATAACAAATTTGTAAGACACTGGGTCAGATATTTTATAGCTACAAAAAATTGCTATGAAAGTGATGGATGTCAGGGGTTATGGAGAGAAGGCATGGGAATGGGGTTAGGAGGGAGAGATAGATCAGCCATGATCGAATGGTAGAGTAGACGATGAATGGCCGAATGGCCTAATTCTGCTCCCTTATGAACTTATGAAGATATAATTTCATGAAAGTATAATTAATAAAGCAATTCACAAATTTACAGAGTGAAAGAGAATAAATTCAGAGAACATAACATTATTTAAGTTATTTACATCACTATTTAATGATATATAGAAATACATCTAGAAACTAATAAGAGTCAACATATTTCAAAAAGGAATTTCATGCTTGTCAAATGTAACAGAATGGTAAATAAATAATTTATGTATAGTTGAAATAAAAGGAAATTATTGGATTATTACACCAGTGCCAATTTTTTTGAATAGACTTGAATTACTTGTATTCCCACATCGATTCATTCTCCATTGGCAGAAGGTGGGATCTACACTGGCAGTGGTGTGATCACCATTGACATGAACAGAACTCCAGAATAAGAAAAACTATTTCAACCCGTGTTATTTGCAACACATTGAGGTAATTAGTTAATAAAAATGAAAGGCTGCAGCAGGGCCATTTAATGTGAGATGAAGAGAAAGTTCATTCGGATGGTGAAATTTTCAAACCTGGAGGTCAGTGGAGCCCTGATCAGTCATTGGTGATGTTCATTTATCCACATTAAAGCAGTTGAGGATACGGTGCAGAAAAAATTGTACATTGGCCATGAATGGGACGAATAATTGAGCAGGCTTAAGGTGGCAATGAGCCCATTCCTTCCCTTCATTGTGTTTTTTTCTGCTTAAATACAGTGTTGCCTCCGTCCACAAACGCAAACAAATTTCTCCAAATAATTAAAAACGACTTTCCAATTCCACAGTGAAACACTGCAAATGGCAGTTAATAACTTCGTTCGATTCCTTCACTGGCAGTTCGAAGATCCTCCTGAATCCCGTGAGAAGGTCCTGGGGGTGGGGTTACTGAAGTGGGAATGAGGGCATGAGTGAATTCACTCGAATTAGTGAATGTTAGAGGGATTCACTTAGGGATTCGACCCGAAACGTTGCCTATTTCCTTCGCTCCATAGATGCTGCTGCACCCGCTGAGTTTCTCCAGCATTTTTGTGCACCTTCGATTTTCCAGCATCTGCAGTTCATGCTTAAACACTTAAACAGGCGATGGGAACATTTTTAAACTACTGGCGGCCTCCTAATTAAACTTATGAAGCGAATTAACTATCTGCAAAATAAAGCTTAATTGGGAACCAAAACCAAATATAGGAAATTACTCTTAATGTAGCTGTTATAGGTTAGCTTCATTTTCTATTATATTCGGGAACAATTACTCTTGGGGTTAGAGCTTGCAGGAAACTATCTTAACCAGGCAGTCTGCCCAGAATTGTTTTCAGCCATTTAGGAAATATCTACAGTTCAGGCTATATTGTCGAAGAATTTACTTAAAATCACTCGGTCTTGTCGGCTGGGGCGATATTTATTTCCACAGCTTTCCTCTTGAAGTTGTGTGGAGATGAGTATGGAGGGAGTCAGCTTATGTTGAAAGCAGTTTCCTGCAAAGATCCTGCTCCGCTATAAGATCTTTGGTTTCCTGCTCTGGAGAGACGATCACTAAACCGCCCATCCCACACCAGGCTGATTATACTGGGGCAGGGGGATGCCTCAAGCTGCCCTTCCCTTCCCTTCATTTAGTCCCACCGCTGTGAGCAGCCAAAGTGGTCGCCTTGCTTCAGCCACCAGGTCAGTGCTGTTTCAGATCCTACACTTTCCCCTTCACGTTTTAATTCGTGCAACATGTAGACGATTAAAAAAAAATCCCCTCTGATGTTTTGTTCCCGTTCGAACACGATTAGTTATTGAGCTGTTTTGCTTCCCTAGAATCAAGAATGCTTCTCTTGCTGGTCGTGTTGTCGTTGTGGCCCATCGTGTGCCCTGTTTCCACTCAGCGGCCAACTTGCGCTTACTACCTGAGCAGTAAGTAGTTTTCGTGCTATTTTCTGTTTAACCAAGTGGTTATCGGATTATCAATACTTAGTCGCAACGTGCCAGTTAAATCCAGCGCTCTAACTACTGTACGATTGCTAACTCGTGCCGTAGTTATAGTAAAAACATCTTACAAAGTACTGGAGTAACTCGGCGGGTCGGGCAGCATCTTCAGAGTATGTAAAAACATCGTTTTACGGCACAGACTGTATTAACCTTTCAACATAAGAGCAAGCACTGGAAGTTAAATTTGCCTTGAATCTGTTTTATCTTTCTGCATGTTAAGAATACTTAATGTTATTTCCCCATGAGACAGGGGACCATTTTGACCCATCAAGTATATCTGGCTCGTAGACCAATCCCATTCCCTTATTTACCATGTAACCTATTTTACCCACATTCCCATCAACACAGCTCAGATTCACCTACTCACTGACGGCCAATTAACCGGCCAGGCACACAGCTTTGGTATGTGGGAGTAAACGGGAGTCCCCAGGGTAAACCCATCCAGTCACAGGTAGAATGTGCAAATTCCACTCAGGCAGCAACTCTACGATGTTGCCACAGTTATAGAACACATACATGGGCATGTTTACAATATTTATATTAACTACATAGAAGCCAACGTTGATCAGTATAAGTATCACCACCAACAATTTGGCCTGGCTCAATCATATTACCGCGATGGCCAAGAAAACACATTACTTCCACTGATAACCAAGGAAATTTGGCATGTCTCAAATAACTCTTTCTAATTTGACATATATAGCATACAAATCATCCTATCCAGATGCATCACAGTCTGGTATTGCAACTCTCTGCCCAGAACTGCAAGAAATGTACAGCTATGAGCACCACGGGGGGCGAGAAGAAGAAAGGAAAAAAGAAGAGGAGGAGCCCGAGGGCTGAGGGAGAGCTGAGAAGGGGAGGAGTCAGCAAGGGCTACCTGAAATTGGAGAATTCAATGTTTATGCCGCTAGGGTGCAGACTGCTCAAGCGGAATATGAGGTGCTGCTCCTCCAATTTCCGGTGGTGCTCGCTCTGGCCATGGAGGAGGCCCAGGACAGAGAGGTTGGATTCGGAATGGGAGGGGGAGTTGAAGTGCTGAGCCATAAGGTCAGGTTGGTTAATGTGGACCGAGCGGAGGTGTTCGGCGAAACGATCGCCAAGCCTACGCTTGGTCTCACCGATGTAGATAAACACTACAGATTCAAGAACAGCTTCTTCCCAGCTATTATCACACTATTTGTTGGACAAATTCCCGATCTTCCAATCTACCTTGTTTTGGCCCTTGCTCTATGTTTTTTATCTGCGCTTTCTCTGCAGCTGGAACACTACATTATGCACTGTTTATTTTCTCCTTTGCACTACCTTCTGTATTCACATATGGTATGCTTGCACCCATATATGGTATAATTTGCCTCAGGAGCAGAAAGCAAAGTTATATATTCACAAAGCAGATGTAGTTTGCTGCATATGGAAGTAATAAACCAATAGCAATATCAGTGACGAAGAGATGGATGGGTGAATGGATCAGTGTAATTTGGGACAGTCAATATAATGTGTTGATCTCTAGTTTAAGAGGGGTTGTCCAGGCTAGAGGTAGAACGGTCCGGTTCAAGGTTTCTGCAGCAGCATCTGTTGAAGGAACTGAGTAAGACAATGTTATGGAGAGCAAATGAGATAGTCTTATAGATGGCACGATTATCAGGTTTAAAGCTCAGTCCAAGGCCAAATATAACACCAAGGTTGTGAGTATAGTTCAGCCTCAGATAATTTCCAAGGAGAAAGGTAAAAACAATGGCTTTACTTTCCAAAACCTTTGGAGGAGATTTCTGCTTTCTGGTCCAACATTGCTCTGCAAGATAATACAATGGAAGTGTCAAGAGAGGGCCAATGAAATGGTTATGGGCATTTTTATGTAGTTGTACAATCTGATGGTGTGTTTTTTTCTTCTTCTTCCAAGAAGCACTATATATATATATATATATATATATACACACACTATATATATATATATATATATATATATACACACACACACACACACACACACACACACACACACACACATATATATATATATTTGTTACCAAATTACACAAATTTGTTACCAGCACGTATGGCAGGGTAAGTTGGGAGGCTAGAGTCGGGTGTGGGGGTTATAAAAGAATAAGAATCATAAATCCAGCCTGGACAGCCATTATTTACCATTTTATGACTTAAGTTTTCTTGCACTCCTGACTCTCTTAAAGCACTCCCTTCATCAGTTCTCTACTGTTAAGCTTTGGTGACCTCTATTGCTTTATCATTCTTCTTTAGAAAAAGTTCATACGTAGTAAAGCACTCCCTTCATCAGTTCTCTACCCTTTGCTTCCTGCTTCTGGTAGTTATGTAAAATCATAGAATTAACTTTCCATTTCACAATGCTGAAGAAATAGAAGAATCTCATGCAGTTAAATATCCACACAGTGATACTAATTATTCCTTGTTGAAGTCCTAAGCTGTCCAACAGAAGGGCAGAAAACAGTGCATTTTCATGTAATTGGAATGATTTCATTTATTTGGAAATTAGAGATCAAGTTGATGTCATCAATCGTGTAATGCTAACCTCTAATTATGCTCTAATTTTTTGAGTTTCTTTTCATGTGTTTTTAATTTTGTAGCTGTTAGCATGTGATTTTAAAAAGTCCTAAAGCAAGGAACCTTACTAAAAAACAGATAATGACCCACTGAAAACTGCAAAATACCAAGTGGCAAATTCCAAATTATGTCTGCAGATTTTTCTTTAGTCTACAATGTAATAGTAATTTCTCAACTTCTACTTTATAATTTGCACTGGAAATAGAAAACAGCTACAGTTAAGTCTGTTGTATATTTGAAAAATTTTCATGTTTTTAGTTCTACGCAAGCCCTTTTCAATTCATCCTCTAATGCTAAACAAATCTTGATATGAAAATGCCCCAATTAAGAAGTATTCTACCTCCAAATGCAGAAGTCCAATTTTAGATATTTAATACAAAATTGTACCAGTTTATTAATTTGTATGTAATGGCATAGAGAGTGCAATGATTTTTATACTTGACAATGACTGTTATATTTTCTGAACATACTTATGTCTATATCCAAATATGCTGAGACTGAGTTTGTCTTGAAATTCACTCGTATTCAAGGATTGAGATGATAAAAACAGAAATGTAATATGAATCACCAAGTCTCATCTGAACACAATATCACCTGGCATTCCAAGATGAGGCCTGGGAATTCTTATTCTACTGCTGTTTTTATAATCTCAGTGTACTTTTTTTGTTTGGTTTTAAAAGGAAAAAAGGCAGATCCATAATGAAAGAAATGCTGAAAAGTAAAATATATGTTTAGTATTTATTGTGCTCTTACACTGGAGTAAGTCCATCATTAGCTGTTTCCAACTGTGTCCCGTGAGATTTTAAGTCATTGCTTACTAAATGCTATAACTTGTCATCCTGAGTTTTACATCTGTGTGACTGTATTAGAAAAACAGGTAGAGTGCCTTGAATTGTCAGCATATGTATTATTTATATTTAGCAGATATTATTTTAGTTTTTCCTTAATTGCGAAATGATAAACTATTAATGATTGTAACAAGGGTATGTCTCAATATAGAATTTAGTTGTGGAACTAGATCATGAAAATGTAATGACAAAAAATATCTCTTAAGGGGATGTTTCAAATACATTTTTCGAGTGCATATTTTTAAATGACATGCTTCCTTTCCTGCAGGGCGTCAGAGTGGTGTGTTTCATTATGATCGGCAGAATCGTTATTCTTTGACTTTTCCTGCTGCCAAACTGGCTTGTGAACAAAGCTTTGGAGCTGTGATGGCAACTAGGGATCAACTTCATACCGCTTGCCTTTCTGGTCTAGAGGAGTGCAGGGCAGGCTGGCTGTTGTCAGGAGAAGTAGGTTATCCGAGGATTCACAGAAGCTGGAACTGTGGCCTATACAAAGTAGGCATAATATCATATGGTGTCAAAAAAAACCTGCAGGAAAAATGGGATGTGTATTGTTATAAACCTGATGATGACTGCTCTAATTATAATAAATTGCTACAACTGGAAGACAATATTTTAAACAGCAAATCAGTGAACATGTCACTGATCAGAACATTAGCTTCCTCAAGGAAGAATGTTTCCAAGAAACAAGAAATGCCTAAACCAAAACAGATCAGGACACAGAAAGATATAAATGTTCAGTTTTCCAATATAGCAAAACCATTGTATCTGAGTGAGCACAGTACACATCTATATAGCACGGAAACATCAACCTCTGTCCTATCTGTAAAATCGTCAACTGCTTTTCACATCAACAGTCTGGAAGCAGAGAGCAGTAAGGAACC
The DNA here is from genome assembly GCF_010909765.2 of Amblyraja radiata. Lineage (NCBI taxonomy): Eukaryota > Metazoa > Chordata > Chondrichthyes > Rajiformes > Rajidae > Amblyraja > Amblyraja radiata. Next base: position 21,505,546 of record NC_045957.1, on the reverse strand, counting down.
ATTGCACATTGAGAACTCTGATAAATGTTCAAATTGTAAGCATTCATTAGAGACTGAAGAAAAAGGCAAAGTTACTGCAGCTTTGGATACAAGTGGGACTAAAAATGAAAACCAAACTGAAGTGATAAGAAATTCATCGACATCTTCTGCTGCAGAGTTGTTACACATTTGGAATGTGCCTGTGGATGGATTTACAACCTCTACAATCAATAATGATGCAGGAGATGAAGACATTAGACCTTCTCAAGGTTCTTTTAATCAGCAAAAACATGTTGGGGTTGCTATCCCAACTGCTGGCCTTGAATCTGCTAAAACCAACTCTGTGACTTCACAAACTGTGCAACCAAATATGCATTTAGTGACTTTAAAATCTACATCTCAAATATCACCAGTTATAAGATTTATTACAGAAAGCAGTAATACATTACTAAGATCTGGGACAAATACATTTGGCACAGAGTTACCTTCATCCTCTGTGGGGGCTGTAACACCTGGACTGTCCTTGGAGGATGTGAGTAATGACAAAATGGGTCAACATCATCAAACTGTCTTGAAACTAATAGCGAATTATCTGAATGGGTTAAGACGGTTCCCTTCATCTGATTCAAATGCTACAGAATGGAAAAGTGAGCGTGCTGATGTAATTAATAGCACACACTCAGAGTTGAACATGGAGAAGCCTTTTATAGAAAAGAAGAAAGGGAAAAAACTCAAATTTGCTTTTCAAGGAGAAGTCGCCCAATTAGACTCTGTAAACACAAATGGGGTAACGGAAGTGGAAGAAGCTCAAGCACTCAGTACAGATCTTCAAATTTTTCAAAGTGTAACATCAATAAAATACAATACAGCATTGCCAGAAATAACAAATGCAGGAAATGCTTTTCATCTTAAGACAGCTAGGATTGATAATATCCGGTATCCAAACGAAACAAATCCAAAGAATCAAGGAATAGATCAACTTGGTTTCATCAGGAAAGATAATAAATCTCTTTCAGAAACAGGACACAATTATGGGGCAGTAATGAACCATTTACAAATAACTGAGGCAAGTCTTCCACAAACTGCAGTCACCAATATACGACTGACTACATCTGGTCCAGATGAAGTCACTTTTCCAGTAACGTTCACGTCAGAGACATATGTACAGCAGGATGTGACCTCAGATGAAAATTCTATCAACATAGCGACCAGTAAGAATTACTTGCACATGATCAGAAATGACAGCGATATTCACCTTCTAACAAATGCAGATCCAACTCCAATGCAGTCGGTTAAAACTAATCCCAATATCTCGGAGCCATCTTTCATAATTAGTGAAAACAGCACGGTGCTACTAAATTCTTCTGAAGACTCTGTTGAAGTGGAGACAGAAGGAGTTCCAACACCAACAGAGCAGTCTGGCTCATATTTTGTGACACATTTCATGGTGGAGGGTTTTGCCTCATTGGATGTAACCAATGTTGCCAATGTCACAGATGACAGCACTGAATCTCCATTGCCAGCTACATCATTTATGAGCCCTGCTTCTGTACAAATACCTGCCACCGATGAACCATTTTTGCAGCTCCATCAGATGAGCACTTTGAGCTTTTCAGCTGTCACCAAAGAAATAACACCAAAAGGAGATACTCTACTTCCATTCACTTCCTCGTTTATGTCCTCAGGTAAATCAATATATACTTCAGTCATTAAATGTACCATTTTTTAAGTGTAAGGTTCCTGAACCAGATTATATACCAAAGCACATCTACCTCCTTTTGGTTTAAGTTGAATGCTACAGGGTTACAAAATAATCATTAAATATGAAATCCTATGCAATGTACTATCATGCTATCATGCTCTCGTAACCACTGAATTTCCATGGCTGTTCTACTTTAGTTAGTGACTTTCAAGATATTGATACTGACTGTGGGGGACTAGGCGATCTAATTGAATATAAAGGAGAGATGGTTGGATTCTCTCGTTGGAGATGGTTATTGCCTGGCGTTTGTGTGGATCCATTATCATACTTCACTTATCACCATTTGCCTGAATGTTATCCAGGTTCTTGTTGCATACAGACATGGACTGCTTCATTTGCTGAAGATTTGTAAAGGTATTTGTACACTGCATCATCAGCAAGCAGCCTGACTTCTGATGAAAGAAGAGTCAATGATGGTGCAGCTGAAGATAGTTGATCTGAGTAATTATATTAGTTGAGTGTTTTTCCCTTTGATCGCTGACAGGTTTTACCAGGAAACTTTTATACCTCCCTTGATCAAATGTTGTCTTGATGTCAAGGACAGTTAGTGTCACCCTGCCTCCTTGCTTTCATCCCTTTGGTATATGCTGATGGAAACTTTCATTGTCATAGAGTTGTACAGTGTGGAAATAGGTCCTTCAGCCTAACTTGTCCACGCCGACCAACATGCCCCATCTACATACGTCTGCCTGTGTTTGGCCAATATCCCTCTAAACCTAGCCTATCCATGTACCTGTCTAAATGTTGCAATAATACATGCCTCAACAACCTCTTCCAGCAGCTTGTTCCACATAACTGCCACCCTTGTGTAATAAAGAAAGGTTAGGTTCCCATTAAATCTATCTCCCCTCCCTATGTCCTCTGGTGTTTGATTCCCCTACTCTTGTGCAAGAGGCTCTGTGTGTTTACCCAATCTATTCATCTCATGATTTTGTACACTCTATAAGATCACCCCTCATCTTTTTTAATCTCCAAGGAATATAGCCCTATCCTGCTCAATCTCACCCTGTAGTTCAGTTCCTTGAGTCCTGGCAACATCATGGTAAATCCTCTCTGAAACATTTCAAGCTTGACAACATCTTTCCGAATACACGGTGACCAAATCTGAACACAATACTCTAAATGTGGCCTCACCAACATCTTGTATAACTGTAACATGACCACCCAACTTCTACACTCAATATTCTGACTGATGAAGGCCAATGTGCTGAAATCTATCTTGACCACCCTATCCAGAGGTGCAGCGAGTTTTGGCATACAGGCCTTCAGTACCACAGCTGTGATGTTATCCAGTCCTGTAGATCCTGCTGTGCCAATTCGCTCAGCTGCTTCAAATTAGTTGGAGATTGAGGAAACAATTAGACAGGTACATTGATAGGACAGGTTTGGAGGGATATGGACCAAACACAGGCAGGTGAGACTAGTGTAGCAGGGAATGTTGGCTGGTGTAGGCAAGTTGGGCCAAAGGGCCTGTTTCCATGCTGTATGACTCTGACTCTATTGTTTCTGTGAAAGAGGAAGTCAGGATGAATCATCTATTCTGCACTTTTGGTTGAAGTTTTCTTATGCTGGTCCCAGCCATTGCTGAGGATGGAAATGTTTCCTAGAGTTTTATCTTCCTGAAAGCTGTTTAATGGTTAACTATGAAGAGACTCGAAGGACTGTAAAGCTTAAATCGCATCCATTGCTGTGGGATCTGTCAGCTTTGGTTGTTGCATGCTGTTCTGGCTGTTTAACATACAACTAAGGCGGAAGAGTGGTGCACATGATAGAGCTGCTGCCTCATAGTCCCAGAGACTTAGGTTTGATCCTGACATTGGGTGAGGAGTTTGCACATTCTCCCTGTGACTGCGTGAGTTTTCTCCTAATTCCTCCCACATCACAAAAATGTGGAGGTTTGTAGGTTAATTTGTGTCTGTAAATTGTCCCTTGTTTGTAGGAATGGGATAATGTAGAAATAGTATGAATAGATGATCAATGCTCAGCATGGACTTGGTGGCCAGAGGGCCTGTTTCCATGCTGCGTCTCTTATCTAGTTCTCTACAGCATTTTCACGAGACTGTGACCCAGGGAATGCCAGGAGTGCATGGTCTAAATAGAGAGAGAAAAGGATTAACTTCAAGGATTAAAGTAAATGATCACAAGTATGGAAAGTGAGCAAGCAAGCAAGGAGGTGTGGGTGGGTGTGTGTGTGTGCGTGTGTGCGTGTGCGCGTGCGTGTGTGTGGGTGTGTGTGTGGGTGTGTGTGTGTGTGCGTGTGTGCGTGTGCGCGTGTACGCGTGCGTGTGTGTTCCAAGAATCGTGAGCAAAATACAAAGTGTTGGAGTAACTCAATGGTTTACACAGCAGCTGGGGAGGGAATGGACAGATGTCATTTCAGGTCAGAACCCTTCGTTCATTAATTACAGTAGCGGGGAGAAATATGGAAAATAGCTGGGGTGGGACAAAGCCTGAGTGATAGGTGGATACATGTGAGGGGGTTTCATATGGGGATGGGTGGTGACAGTCTGCTGATTGTGGTTCATCTGTTTGGTGGTGTAGTGTAAGGGTGCAAGTCGAGAAGAATGAATGAGAACAGTTGAGAGAGATTTAAAAAGTGATGGAAATGAGAAAAAGGACATCCCCTGCTAGAAATTTGAAATAAATGCTGGAACTGCTCTGCAGATTAGATGTCTGGCATCTAAAACAGTTGGCTTTTGGGGTATAATGTAAATTTTCACGGAATCCTTTGAATTAGATGAGAACGGTATTGGATCCAATAATCCATTGAGATAATGCTTTTTAAGTAAAAGAACAAAATGTGAATCCTAAGTAAGAGAAATTTGTAATCTTGTTAATCTGTACAATATTGAAAATATTTGTTCCGTGATAATTGCTCTCAGTATCACATTTTGAATGTACATAGTGTATTATATAGATCATAAGGTGCATTGTGTGAAGGTTTTCCTCAATAGGCAGCACCCATATGACCAAGCATGCTCTGCTTCCTGCTAGATTCATGCGGTGGTGTGATGAGACAAACTGAGGGAAGATTTCAGACACCACACTATCCACAATCCTACCCAAGTGACATGGACTGCACCTGGGAGATTGAAGCTCCTCGAGGATATCTCGTCCGTTTGGATTTTATTTCTTTGTTTATCGAAGAGCACAGAACGTGCAAGTACGACTATGTGGTTGTTTACGACGGCAAAGGACCCAGCAAAGTGGAAATGGGCAGGTAACGACTGGACTTGTGATTCATCAACTTGTGAGTCTATAAGAACCTTAAAAATAATAATTAAGATGTGCAAAAAATATATATATATTTGAAAAAGAAATGATTGAGGTTTTAGGAGTATGTAGGCAGTATTTGTTCTTCATGCAAGGTTTATGAATTTGATAATAAATTCCATCTTATTATAAATATTTAAGGCACAAAGTCATTCACGGCTATCTCTATCGAAACATTTTGTACATCCATCTAATGGTTCTAGTACTCGGGAGCATCTTAAAATTCTGACGACACTGCGGAAAGCCATGAAATTGAATACAATAACCTGGTAATTTGTGGGCTGACTATGAAAACTCTCTTTGTAAAATCCCAATTAGTTCATTAATTGCTTTCAAGGAATGATCTGTTAATTGAACCTCTTAATGATTGTTAATTGAACCTCAACATCTATTTTTGGGTTTTGTTATGGTATTGGTTTATTATTGCATGTGCACTCTGATACAATGGGAAAACTTTGTTTTGCATGCTAAAAGGGAAAATAATACTCTGAGTGTAGAATATAGGTATATAGAATGAGCTGTCAGAGGAGATAGTTGAGGCAGGAACCATCACAATGTTTAAAAAAACATTTGGACAGGTACAGGAATAGGATAGAAACATAGAAATTAGGTGCAGGAGTAGGCCATTCGGCCCTTCAAGCCTGCACCGCCATTCAATATGATCATGGCTGATCATCCACTCAGTATCCCGTACCTGCCTTCTCTCCATACCCTCTGATCCCCTTAGCCACAAGGGCCACATCTAACTCCCTCTTAAATATAGCCAATGAACTGGCCTCGACTACCCTCTGTGGCAGGGAGTTCCAGAGATTCACCACTCTCTGTGTGAAAAAAGTTCTTCTCATCTCGGTTTTTGGATATGGGCCAAACACAAAAAAGTGGGACTGGTATAGATGGGGCATGTTGGTCGGCATGGGCAGGGTGGGCTGAAGGGCCTGTTTCCATGCTGTATGACTCAATGATGTGATAGATTGAAAAATCGGGAATTCTAATTTGGCAAAAGAGAGGTCTGATCGGTAATCTGATTACAGTGGGGGAAGTAGCTGTTCCTGATCTCTGGAACAAATTCCTGTTCTTTATTTTGTGGTTCTCTCTTAATGATCGTTAAAGGCAGAAGGAAACATTTAAGAAATGATTAAAACCAGACATTTTGGCACTGGTATGAGTAGCTTACAAATTAATGTAATGTGATTCAATTTATGATTAATTATGTATTTATTTACATAAAAGCATTTCCTGCATACTAAAATGTTGTCTTTGCTGTTCAATCATATAAATCAGATTCTGTGGATCTAAAGTGCCACCACAGCTCCAGGGATCATCCACCGTAATGAGCATCACCATGCGGTCTGACTCCTCCATGGAACTAGAGGGATTTTCAGCACGGTTCAGCACTTTCCAAATCCCTACAGGTAAATGTCAATCCAGTGGAGGTCAGCAATCTCTCCACATGCTGCTGATTTGGAATTCTCCTTGTTATGCTAGACTTGGAAGTTGCCAACTAAGTTAGCAGAACCTAAAGCTCATGGCATGTTTTCTTTCCTGCTCTGTTACTTGCAGGTTATATTCGTCTGGTTGGAGGAAAGACTATTTATGACGGCGTAATAGAAATTGAGTCTGATGGGCAATGGGGCGGAATATGTGCTAAGCAGTGGACCCATAGAGATGCCACTGTAGTGTGCCGCCAACTAGGCTTCACTGGACCCGCTTTATCTACAAGGTAAATAAGATATGTGTAGAAAGGGACTGCAGATACTGGTTTAAACCAAAGATAGACACAAAATGCTGGAGTAACTCAGAGGGACAGGCAACCTCTCTGGAGGGGAATGGGTTACGTTTTGGGTCGAGACCCTTCTTCAGACTAGAGTCATATAAGATATGAGCTGCATGATATGAGCTGCATATAAATGTGAGGTTATCCATTTTGGTGGATAAATGTGAGGTTATCCATTTTGGTGGCAAAAACAGGAAAGCAGACTATTATCTAAATGGTGGCTGACTAGGAAAAGGGGAGATGCAGCGAGACCTGGGTGTCATGGTACACCAGTCATTGAAAGTGGGCATGCAGGTGCAGCAGGCAGTGAAGAAAGCGAATGGTATGTTAGCTTTCATAGCAAAAGGATTTGAGTATAGGAGCAGGGAGGTTCTACTGCAGTTGTACAGGGTCTTGGTGAGACCACACCTGGAGTATTGCGTACAGTTTTGGTCTCCAAATCTGAGGAAGGACATTATTGCCATAGAGGGAGTGCAGAGACGGTTCACCAGACTGATTCCTGGGATGTCAGGACTGTCTTATGAAGAAAGACTGGATAGACTTGGTTTATACTCTCTAGAATTTAGGAGATTGAGAGGGGATCTTATAGAAACTTACAAAATTCTTAAGGGGTTGGACAGGCTAGATGCAGGAAGATTGCTCCCGATGTTGGGGAAGTCCAGGACAAGGGGTCACAGCTTAAGGATAAGGGGGAAATCCTTTAAAACCGAGATGAGAAGAACTTTTTTCACACAGAGTGGTGAATCTCTGGAACTCTCTGCCACAGAGGGTAGTCGAGGCTAGTTCATTGGCTATATTTATGAGGGAGTTAGATGTGGCCCTTGTGGCTAAGGGGATCAGAGGGTATGGAGAGAAGGCAGGTACGGGATACTGAGTTGGATGATCAGCCATGATCATATTGAATGGCGGTGCAGGCTCGAAGGGCCGAATGGTCTACTCCTGCACCTAATTTCTATGTTTCTATGTTTCTATGATATAAGATATATGGAGAAGGGTCTCGACCCGAAACGTTGCCTTTTTCCTTCGCTCCATAGATGCTGCCTCACCCGCTGAGTTTCTCCAGCATTATCGTACCTAGGATATATGGACTGTCAGTGTTAAGTGTGACACCTGACAGGCTGTTTTCCTTGTTTATACTCAAACTAAAGCCCGTGGCTTAGAATTTCCTTTGCACAACTCCAAAATATACGCTAAATGAAAACCCAAGCAAATTGTAGATTGTGGAAATCTGAGATAATAAGAACAAACGTGGGAAAATCTCAGAAGGTCAGACAGCATCTGTGAAAAGAAAAGCAATTCGCATCTTGGCTCTGAAAATTTCTGCCCATTTTACTTCTCTCTTGCTATTTACAGACCTGGCATTCTCCTCATAACTTGC